>NC_083700.1:103505337-104119296 GCF_033118175.1 Dama dama
CTGACCCAGGGATCAAACCCACGTCTCTTGCATCCCTAGCACTGGCAGGCAAATTCTTTACCACAGAGCCACATGGGACCTAGCAAAGCATCAAATCATCTTCAGTGGCCAATGCAAGGAGGTAAGTCAAGGTATTTAACAGCTCTAAACCACCAACTCAATGAATAAAACAAAATGGGCTTTAATGGCTCTGCTTCCAAAAGGAAAATATAATTGTATTAGTAACCTTAATATCCATATCACCATTTAAAATAATCCCTCTCTTTGGGGTTCTGTTTTCCCTAACAAAGTAAAAATAATAAGATCTAGCTATTAAACTTTTTCCAGTATACTCTGAGAGTCAGTATCTTAAATAAATGGGAAAATGTGATTTAAGAATAAGAAGCCCTGTCTATGGGGGCTGTTTCTGAATTTTGCCAAGGTTGTTATTTTTGTCCAGAAATATCTGTCATTCCAAGTAAATGCACATTGAAAGAGAGTTAGCGTCTTACTTGTATCCCGCCTAAATGCAATTTTAAAAATGCTTTTTCAAATAAAAACAAAAACTGGTCTCAATGGGAACTGTCTTTTAGTGTGGTCTGGCTATGAACATGTGATCAACTTGTTTTCCTGAGATATCAGAAATTCAAGAATGCAAAAGTAAAAAAAAAAAAAAAAGAATGCAAAAGTAGAATAAACATGCAACTGACTGAGGGGTCAGGAGCTCAACATAGATATAACTGGGCAGGCTTGAGAATGTCAATAGGTAGCAACATTCAAGGCTCAGAAGAAGAGTCTGGGCCAAGATAAGAGGTAGGTAAGAGAGACCAACTTAAACTATTTATCCATGGAAACCAAGCTTTGTACACAAACAAAGAGCTAATTTTAGATCTCTGTGAGACAGTTGACCACATTCTGGCAGTAGCTCTAAGTGAAAAAGAGGTAGAACTTGACCCCTGAAGACAAAGACAGACTTGCCAGCTTCTTTCCACTTATGAATCCCTGGAGCCTGCTCTGAACTCTAATCCAACACAAGAATCATTTTAGTCTTTCTCAGGAGAATCTACCATCAGGCTCTGCTTACTTCCTAATAAAACCTTCTGCTCTCATGACCCTTCACCAGGGTCCAAGGACCAAAGTCAAATGAAACATGGCTAATAGGATCTCCCCTGATAGTATCACTTCATAACTATGTGACCCTGGGGAAGCCACTAATGTTCCTGAACTTGAGTTCCTAATACTTACAATGTGTATATAAATACCTGTTTCTAACCACTGTTCACAAGATTAAGTAAGGAATATATGTAAAGTACATGGGTACACATCAGATGCTTTAATAAACAATTTTCTTCCCCTATTTCTTGTCATTGTCTTTAAAAGCTGCTCTTCAGATCCTACTCATAAAATCAATTCCATCTCAGGACTTCCCTGGAGATCCAGTGGTTAAGACTCCCTACTTCCAACTCAGGGGGTGCTGGTTATTATTATTATTTTTTTAATCAATTCCATCTCAACCATTGGACTAATCTGCTCTTCAAACAATTAATGTTCCACAAAGTTCACATCTTTCATTTCTGCTCTAAAAATTAAAAAAGTACTCTAAACAATAAATACAAGGAATCTGATTGGTCTATCATGGGATTAGATGTTTCTCTCATTTAGAGTTTAATACCCCAGTGACCCCTACTGGACAAAAATAGATACAAATGACTAAATTTTATAACTAAGACAAAGAGACTCTGTGATTGCTTGATTCTAGTGAAATCCTCACACACAGAACTTTATTATACAAGCTCAAGCTTGCCTCAAAACCCATATATACACGTAACATAGAAGACAGCAATGCTAAGTGCAGTCGCTCATTCCTTTCACAGGAGACACCATCACCATCACCACAGTTTGGTTGGCTCACTGACTACCGAAACGGGATGCCCAGTATTCCCAGCTTTCTGATGAGTCCTTATAGAGAAAAGAGCAGACAGAGACGGAAGAGTCGCCGGCACACCACCCCTGCCCCACGCTACCCTGCAGTTTTTCCGTTCCCTGAGCTGACTCACTCTCAGCTCAGCCCAGACTCCCTGTCCACAGCCAGGGCCACTGTGCGCCTGGTGAGTAATGCATCCTCCCAGCTGCCTCTGACTTAACGAGTAATAAAAGGAAATGTGGGTAACAGTTTTAATGGAAGAGAACACACACCCCGTCCCGGAAACAAGCACAGTTCCTCTCAACTCCCTGCAGAGTCTTAGAGCTATAGTGAATTCTCTCCAATGACAGCCAGGTGGCAATGAAGAAGCATGCAAAGGCAGAAACACCAACGAGCACATCTAAAATCTGGGGACCACAGTTTCTATTTCGGATGAAACCAAAAGTAATGGACATGAAGCAGAGCCCATACCAGCCTACTGGTCAGCTCTGGTTCATTCCACCGTAAGACTGCTTGTCTACCAACAGCTCTGCCCAATGGAGACTGCAAGCCAGCCCCAGCATCAGACCATCTGCTATCCTGCAGCCTTATGTTATGAGGCAAAGCACTGGTGAAAACCAAATCTGAGGAAGAAGGAGCCTCTTAAGTAAGTACCTGCCCATCCACCCTCAGGTGCCCAAAGTGGGGACTGTGGAAAAGAATGGCATCTGGCTGTTTCCATTAGTGACTGGCATTCTTGATATTCAACAAATCAAAAAAAACAAAAGTTACTGTTCAACTTTCTCCCAATAGATATTCCTAGAGCTTCTAGCCCCTCAGAGGTGATGATCTACAGAGCTATCTCAAACATTTTGGAAATGACTTCCGAGAGCTAAATAACTCAGGGAAATCAAGGAGGACCTTTGACACAATTTACCTTAAGGATACTTCAAGCAATAACACTTGACGTATTTTCGAACAGCAAAACTTTAACCAGGACCCAGCTAGACTGGGCTGCCCCCTACTGTATGCACTCTACTACTGAAGAAGAAAAAGAATCACCCCACATACATCATAATCACTCACTTTTAAAGAATTTTTCTTGAAATCACAGCGTTTTTCACTTCAGTTGCTTATATCCTTCTCACCTGTAATCCATGGTTTCCTAAGGCCTTGGGGAAAAACCTATTACACAACTCAGTTTTTTACAAAATTCAAAATAAATATTCAATATCCCGATTTGTCAAAAACAAAAATCAGAAAGAAATCACCTATGACAAAATTATGTAACTACTAAGACCAAAAGAAATGTATGAAAATTTTCAACAAGAACGAAACAGAAGGCTTTCTGGTGGCTCAGTGTGAGGAGACACAGGTTCATTCCCTGGTCCGGGAGGATCCCACGCGCCTCGGAGGAACTAAGCCCATGTGCCACAACTACAGAGTAGCCCCTGCTCTCTGACACGAGAGAAAAAGCCCGAGCGGCTACAGCCATAAGAAAGAAATAAAATTTTTAAAAAAGAAAGAATGAAACAGACAGTGCCCTCTGATTAACTCTGAATTACCAGAATATTTAATTAAGCATGTATCAGATTTTATCACTACATCTAGCACCTTGAGAGCTAGACAATGAAGTTATAGTTCCATTTCTGTCTCTAGCTTATTATGCCTCTAGCACCATTTAATCACACTGGATCTATTTCTTTATTCATAAAATGAGTTGATATTCTAGATCTCTAAATTCTTTTCCAGCTCTAAAATTCTGTGGTTCTATGAAATATTTAGTTGCCTAGATTCTATGTTAATTATTACCAACAGCAGAAAATTTACAGACCAGTCTTGAATTTAAAATATCAACAGAAATTTGATAAACTAGAGTGGAAAGATAAATGGTCACTAATTTAAATTTCAGCTTTCTCTTTCTGCTAAGTGCCTGTAGGGGGCTGGGGACATGGCAACTGGTGCTGCAAGACTCCAGAAAGGCTCAGGAATTGGAAGCACTCGGTACCCTGGAAGGCCTGGGGGTGGAGTGGGGGAGAGCGGCAGGGTGAGGTGGAACACTGACTGGTTGAATGCCTTCAGGCTCACCTGAGGTAAGAAGTGAGGTACCTCACTGAAAACAGGAGCATTAAGTGAAATTTGACATAATGAACAACACAACCCTCCCCCTTGCCCTATTGCCCTGCTTGGCAACCCCAGAGCTCTGGCTGCCGGGCTAAAGAGGCCCCAGATAAGGAGACTGGCCAGGGGAAATGGACCTTCCCTACCCTGTCAATCATTACAGCACACCAGGCAACAAGCCCCACCAATCAGCTTTCTAGGGGCTAACTCTTAATTATGAAGACCACCAAGAAACTTCAGACATAAGAGAGTCTCTAACATGAAAGACAGAGAGCATATGAACAAACAGAAGGAGCTTGAAACAAACACAGACAATACTGGAAGCAGAGGAAAACACTGAAGGGAGGTGGTAATTACTGTCTTCAGGGTCCTAAAAGGTATTATTGCCATAAAACAAGAACAAGTATATAAAAATGCAACATGCAGAGAATTAATGCTTAGAAATAAAAATTATGAGAGCAAAAATAAATACTTCGAAGAAGAGTTGGAAGATGGAGCTGAAGATCTCCACCATAAATCGCAACAAAAATAGAGACAGAAAATATAGAGTGAGGGAGAGAGGACAGAAAATCAACAGTGCAGTCCAGCATCCAACTAACTGAAGTACCAGAAGGAGAAAATGGAAGAGAGGAAATTATCAAAGAACTAATAAATGAAAGAGGTGTTTTCAAGTAAAGAGGACCCACAGAGAACCTAACTCAGTAAGTAAAAAAGATCATCATCAGTGCACATCATCATCATATTTCAGAATATCAGAGATAAAAATAAAATCATAAAAGCTATCAAAAAGAAAACAGATCACAAACAAAAGTCAGGAACCAGAATGGCACTGGACTTCTCAAGAGCAACACTGAAAGCCAGTCATTTGTAACCTAGCACTCTACACCCAAACCCTCCATTAAATGAAAAGGAGAATAAAGACATTTTCAAATAAGCAAATTCTCAAAGATATTAATCTCTCAAGGATCCTTCCTCAGGAAGCTACTCTAAGATATATTCCAATGAAGAGATGCGGTAAACCAAGAAAAATGAATGCATGAGATCCAGGAAACATGGCAACCAATACAGAAGAGAGGCAAAGGACTTCCCCAGTCTGACGGTAGGGGAGACTCAGGGTTCTAGCGTTACAGAAAGCTACAGCTGGAAAACAGAAAACTCTGGGGCGGGGGCAGGGGGCGATGTCTCCAAAGGCAATTTTGAACCAAAAGATTATTTGATATGTTCCAAAATACTGAGAGTTGCCCTAGAATCCCATAGGAGAGCATGGAGATAGGTACAAAGAAGGGTAAACAAATGACAACATAGGGCAATTGCTAATTGCAGGAAAAAAATTTTTTTAATTGGTCAAGAAAGTAAATGTAATTGTAGAATACTATGTACCTCAGCTTTAAGCAGCTTTATATGATCATAACAATCTAAACACTGAGTACCTAGCAACGGTAATAATATGTGAGAGCAGAAACAAGGGAGAAGGGCAGGGGTGAAAAAACTAAACCCAAATCTCCTAGAGTAGAGCATCAACAGATAATGCCTAAAACTGAAAATTCAGAAATCACTAGTACAAGAGTATACTTAATAAGTGTAGTGGAAAATACTAAAAGAAACAGCTAAATGATAGGGAGGGAGGGATAAAACAGGGAATGACTTTTGTTAGAAACTTCATAGTAATATTAATATTTGACCTTTAAATAAGAACATATATAATTTTGATAAAAACAATTTTATAGAAAGTTGGGCTGGATTATGAGAGGTCTTAAGTGACAAGATGAGTTTGGATTTTATTCTACAGGTGATAATGAGCCCTTAAAGGAGTCCTTTTCCAACCACACCAAAAAAATTAGAGGTGTTTGGAACCCCAGCTCCCATGTGGATGCCTTTAACATTCTGGTTAACTGGCATGTCAGAAGAGTTCTTGCTTACCACTGCTCAACCTCACGATTAAAGGCCTTGAGCTCATAACCAAAGGAAGAGAGGACCTGTATATATTTAGGGACGGATACACAAAGAACACGTTCAGGAAAAGACCGCCGCTTCTGGTCAGTGAGTCAGGTGGTGATTTCTGAAACACTGCATCACAAATTATCCTCAGGAAGCTCCCAAATCAAACCCATTCTAGAGAATATTTTCCCTGGCATTTCAAGTTAAAAATCTACTCCACTGACCTGTTATTTCATGGAGAGATGACAGGGAGAAGCACAACCAGCAGGGAGGAGGAATAGTACTAACTGTGGCCCAAGGAAGCCCAGCACCCTTCTCTAAGAAAAGCTGTCTGATTCATGTCCTTCATACCCTCCTCCAAAGATCAGTTTCAGTCCCACAGTGTACCTAGTAGTATTGTCCAACAATTAAAGACAGCAGCAAGCAATAAATAAAGCTGTCTTTCCCTCTCTTTCCAATTTCAGGCATTTTTGTTTGTCTGTTTGGGGGGTTGTTTTTGTTTTCATTTTTTCTTCTTACTTATGATATATCTTGGGCTTCCCTGATGGCTCAGCTATGAAGAATCCACCTGCTATGTAGCAGACATAGGAGACATGGCTTCAATCCCTGGGTCGGGAAGATCCCCTGGAGGAATAAACAGCAACCCACTCCAGTATTCTTGCCTGAGAAATCCCACGGACAGAGGAGCCTCTTCCTGACCCAGGGATCAAACCCGCACCTCCCGCATCTCCTGCATTGACAGGCAGATTCTTTACCACTGAGCCACTGGGTTCTCCCATTCCTTGAGTACTAGCACTAAATATCCTTTCTTCTATCCTTTTGTAAACTACTGAGTTAGCCTCCAACCTCACAATCACACAGACCCTGGTAGCTGCTAAAACCCAGTGATGACCAGGAGCACGCCTTACAGTCTTAGTATCAGTGGGAGCCTACACATCTAACCAACTGGAGTGCTTTACAAAATGAAAAGATTAGAAGACTTATTTATCCTTCCTCCTGACTGTAAGTTCCCCCAACTTATCAGCTTCATCCATACACACCAAGGAGGGCACTCAACTCAAAAAAAAACACTAAGATTAGAACAAAGATCCAGCTCTTGCCAAAACACTGGAGGGAACCAGAGCACTTTCAGCAATAAGGTAAAGTCCCTGAGATCTGAGGGGCTTCCCAGGTGGCACTAGTGGTAAAGAACCTGCCTGCCAATGCCAGAGACATAAGAGATGCGGGTTTGATCCCTGGGTCGGGAAGACCCCTTGGAGGATGACATAGCAAACCGCTCCACTATTCTTGCCTGGAAAAAAAAATCCCAGGGACAGAGGAGCCTGGCGGGCTGAAGTCCATAGCGTGGCAAAGAGTCAGACACAACTGAAGCGACTTAGTACACACACACCGTGAGATCCGAGCTTCTGCTATCTAGGCAAGTTCCCGTATCTAATGTATCAGGGGAAATGACACAACTCAAGCCACCATGAGCGTGTGGTTTTCAGTCCCCAGACACAGGCCCTGCGAGTCATGGAGCTGGTGCACAGAGTGAAGGAGCCCACACCCCACACCGCATGTGAAATACGTCCATGGCTGGCACCGGATGGGATGAAGGGTCTCACCCAGATACAAAAACAGTACACCCAAGACAGGCACGGACTTGACCACATGCCCTGAAGGCTCTGCCCACACCAGGGCTCTTGAGAAAGGAACTGAAAAACAGGTGACGATTCTTGTGATCTGTGCCAGTCAATCATTCTGACTACCCTGGCAACCGTACAATCCAACACCGCCCTTCAGCACCTCAATCAAGGTTCCTGTCTCCACCTGCTCCTCTGACATCATCCTGTCATTATATTTTCTTTGAAATTCCTCTGATGGAAAATGAGTCATCTCTTCCTGCCAACACAGGCCTAAGCGTCTTTCAGGCGAGTCTTTCTCCTTTGTCCACCTTCTGGACACAGGGCGCCACCCAGAGGCTCCTCCAGCTACTCCCTACCTCCCAGGAAAGAGAGCCTCATCAAGAACAGCCTGGGCAAAAAAGGTTAGAAATGAAAAGGGAGGTTCTTAGAAGAGCTGGGAATGGGATCTGGGACCCAAAACATAAACTATTCCAGTAGGCCACACAGTTGAGAGGGTAAACAAAAACGAGGGTAGGGAACAGACAGTCACATTTAAAATTTGGAAAAGTTTCAACCTCAGAACATTCAAGTGAAAAGGTTTGGTTCCTGATACAAAGTGCCATCAGCTCTTCTCTTTCAGGAAGTTAACTGCAAACCTAAATTTCTCACCCAAGGTGAGAAAGATGAGAAAGGCTTTGAGGCAGCAGTCACCTGCCCAGTGCTCAGGAGTGATGCTCTAACTTCGAGATTCATGATGGCAGGAACAGGGGCCAAGTTCAAACTGACAAAATACTATTCAGACATACAAATCACCTGAAATGTTTTGGATAACAGCTCATTGAATTTCATACACATACCGTACACATACTTTTTAAAGTACATAATTTAATGCAAGTATAGTCACAGAGCCGTGCAGCCATGACCACCAAGTAATTTTAGAACATTTCATTGCCCCCCAAAAGAAACTCTATATCCATCAGCAGTCACTTCCCATTCCACCCTTCCCTAACCCTGCAACCACTAATCTACTACTGTCTCTATGAATCTGCCTACTCTGTATAATGAAGTCATACAACATGTGGTCTTTTGTGGCAGGCTTCTTTCACCTAGAATGTTTTCAAGCTGGCTTCTTTCTCTCAGCATATTAATATTTTCAAGTGTGATTCATGTCAGCACCAATTATTATTTCATTCCTTTTTATTGATGAATAATATTCCATTGTATGAATATAGCACTTTTGCTTCTCCAATCATCAGCTGGTAGGTACTGGAGTTGTCTCCATTTTTAGGTATTGAGAATAATGCTGCTGTATGCATTTTTATACACATCTTGCTGGATATACACTTTCATTTCTCTTGGATTTATACTTAGTGGAAATGCTGCACCATTTGGTAACTCTAACTTCTTGAGGAACCACCAAATTGTTTTCCAAAGCAGCTGCACCATTTTATGTTCCCACCCAGCAATGTATGAGGGTTCCAATTTCTCCACATCTTACTTTCTTTTTGATTATAGTAACCATTCTAGTGGGTATGAAGTGGTATCTCATTGCAGCTTTGATTTGCATTTCCCTAATGATGCTGAGTATCTTTTTATGTGTTTATTATTGGACATTTATGTTTCTTCTTTGGAGAAACATCTATTCAAATCTGGGCAAATCACAAATGCCCATTTGTGATTAAACTGTCTTTTTACTGTTAATTAAGAGGACTTTATATATTTTAGATACAAGTCCCTTAAGACAGCAGTCCCCAACCTTTCTGGCACCAGGGACCACTTTCGGGGAAGACAATTTATTCACAGGTTGAGCGGGATGGTGTGGGGATGATTCATGTGCATTACATTTATTGTGCACTTAATTCCTATTATTATTACATCAGCTCCATCTCAAATCATCAGGCGTTAGATCCCAGAGACTGGAAACCCCTGTCTTGTTAGATGGATGGTTCACAAATATCTTTTCCCATTCTATGGGGCATCTTCTTCTTTTTTTTTTTTATGGGGCATCTTTTTACTTTCCTAACAGTGTTCTTTGAAGCACAGAAGTTTTTAATTTGATCAAATCTAATTTATCTACATTTTTCTTTTATTGCTTGTGCTTTTAGTGTCATAACCAAGAAACCATTGCTTATTTCAAGGTCACAATGATTTATTCCTAAGTTTTCTTCTAATAGTTTTATAGTTTTAGCTCTTACACATAGGTCTATGAGCCATTTCAAGTTAACTCCTGTACATCATGCAAGGTAGGGGTCCAATTTCATTCTTTTGCATATGGATATCCAGTTGTGCCAGTATAATGTGCTGAAAAGGGAATTCTTTCCACATTGAATTTTCTTGGCACCCTTGTCAAAAATTGACCATAAATGCAGGGGTTTATTTTTGGATTCTCGTTCTATTCCATTGATTTATATCTCTATGCTTATACCATTACCACACTGTCTTTGATTACTGTAGTTTTGCAGTAAAGTTTTCAAATTGGGAAATGTGAGTGCTCTAATATCCTCTTCTTTTTTTGAAGATTATTTTGGCTATTACGGGTCCCTTGCATTTCTTTATGAATTTTAAGATCAGCTTGTCAATTTCTGCCAAAAAAAAAAAAGCCAACAGGGGTTTTGGTAGGGACTTCATGGAATCTGCAGATCACTTTGGGGAGTATTGCCGTCTTAACAATATTGTCTTCCAATTCATGAATATATTAAATAAAAAGCAATCTGAGCTGATGTCTTGTGAAACTTTAAGACAAAAGTACTCAAACTTCTTTATGCTCTTCAAATACTAAGCACTCTAGAGACACTTGATTTTTAAAGATTCCTTCCCAAAAGAAGTGATATGCCAAAAGATGAGGATTATAAAGCCACAACGTATCTTTCATACTGCAAAGCAATGCATTATGCAAGTTTCCAAAACAGCTGAGCAGCCGAAGTCCTAAGACCTAGAGGCACAGCCAAGCATAACAAGGGCTGAAGGAACAGCAAAGGCCCTGTGCTCCTGAGTCCCACAGGCCTTGGCTCATTCCACTTCAGCAAAGGAAAGCAAACGGAACAGCCATGATCTGTTTCTACACCACAAATGCCTCAAGTATGACAACATAAAAAGTCTTCAGAAATTAACTTACATCTTGTATGTAAACGAATCATTCCTGAGAGAAATAAATAGCTGCATCGGTATCAAGAGTAGGAATTCAGAAATTACATATAAAATGAACTTGAACATAGCAATCTGATTGAAGAAGAGAAGCAATCGCAGTAAGTCTTAATTCTATGAAGAAATGTCTGTTTAGTTCTTTGGCGCCATTTTTGACTGTGTTGTTTAGTTTTCTAGTATTGAGCTGCATGAGCTGCTTGTATATTTTTGAGATTAATTCTTTGTCAGTTGCTTTGTTTGCTATTATTTTCTCCCATTCTGAAGGCTGTCTTTTCACCTTGCTTATAGTTTCTTTCATGTGCAAAAGCTTTTAACCTTAATTAGGTCCCTTTGTTTATTTTTTCTTTTATTTCCATTACTTTGGGAGGTGGGTCATAGAAGATCCTGCTGTGATTTACGTCAGAGAGTGTTTTGCCTATGTTTTCCTCTAGGAATTTTATGGTTTCTGGTCTTACATTTAGATCTTTAATCATTTTGAGTTTATTTTTGTATATGGTGTTAGAAAGTGTTCTAGTTTCATTCTTTTACAGGTGGTTGGCCAGTTTTCCCAGCACCACTTGTTAAAGAGATTGTCTTTTCTCCATTGTATATTCTTGCCTCCTCTGTCAAAGATAAGGTATCCATAGGGGCATGGATTTATCTCTAGGCTTTCTATTTTGTTGCACTGATCTATATTTCTGTCTTTGTGCCAGTACCATACTGTCCTGATGACTGAAGCTTTGTAATACACAATGGAATATTATTCAGCTGTTAAAAAGAATGCATTTGAATCAGTTCTAACGAGGTGGAAGAAACTGAAGCCTATTATACAGAGTGAAGTAAATCAGAAAGAAAAACATCAATACAGTATATTAACACATATATATGCAATTTAGAAAGATGGTAATGAATGACCCTATATGTGAGACAGCAAAAGAGACACAGATATAAAGAACAGACTTTCGGACTCTGTGGGAGAAGGCGAGGGTGGGATGATTTGAAAGAATAGCATTGAATCATATATATTACCATATATGAAACAGATCACCAGTCCAGGTTCGATGCATGAAACAGGACTGTCAAAGCTGGTGCACTGGGACAACCCTGAGGGATGGGATGGGGAGGTGGCCGGGGGTGGGGGGGGGTGCACGATGGGGAACATGTACACCCATGGCTAATTCATGTCAATGTATGGCAAAAACCACTACAATACTGTAAAGTAATTAACCTCCAATTAAAATAAATAAATAATTTTTAAAGCCTTAATTCTACATTGATATAGAAACTCTTTTCACTTAAATTTGTTTATCTGGAATGGCTGAGGAACGGTGGGTGATGAAGACTGGAGGGAACCCTAACTCTCCTTTGGGTTGCTACTACACTTACTAGATAAGAATAAAGGCAAAGACGCTAAAATATCCAAAACTTTACTAACTTTTTTAAAGCTCTCAGATTACAAGAATATGAGATTCCACTACATACTGCAATTATGGTCCTTCTACTGGGCTTCCCCAATAACATCAGCTATATGAAACCCCTGTAACCTTAAATTTATTGTATTTTCCTGAATGCATGTCTCATTGGGTACAGATCATGTTAAATATGATGTAATACATGGCAAATTGGGGCATAAATTCTCCATGTTTGCTATGTTTTCTGTTTTCTAATGATTTTTTTTGTTTGTTTCATATAACAGTGTCTACAAATGGTTCTTTTTTTGTAATCAATTTATTTATTTTAATTGAAGGATAATTACTTTACAGTATTGTGGCGGCTTTTGCCATACATTGACAATAAAGAAAAAAAAAAAGAAGGAAAAAAAAAAAGAATAAAGGCAAAGAATAACATAACTTCATATTATATAAACTATACAATTAACATGTAGTTAAACAGGCAAAAAGCTAACCAAAGGCAATCTAAACCCTACCATCAACTCTTACCTGTTCCATCATACAGCAAAGCTCCTACTTTCAAACACAATCAAATGCCTACTGTGGGTGGCAAGCAAGGCTCTTTACATATATACCTCTAATCCTCTCTAATTCCTACTCTTTCAGATAGGAATCACATCCCCATTTTATACAAGAGGAAGCTGAGAGACTTGCCAAGATTCAGTATCTTGTTCAGAGTCGCACAGGTAGAATCCCAGGAGAGCTGGGATTCAAACCCAGGCATCTTCAAATCTTTATCTGGTGCTTTTCCCACTAGTCCAGTGGCCTTCCAAATATCCCAGATCTCCTATCTCTCTGCTTCATCTCAAGGCCTTCAAGGAACAGGAAACACAGAAGGGAACCTGAGTCCCACTCCAACTGTTCTGAGTGGAACTGGTTTTCCCAGACCAATTAAAGAAATGTGGGGGAGGAAGGGAAGAAGGCAGAGGTGAAGAGGGGAGAGAGTGAAGAGGAGGGGCGAAACAGGAAAGGGAAGAAGAAGTATGACCAAAGACAAAGATGGACATCAGTAAAAAAGTGTATGTGAGTTCACCTTACAGCTAAAAATGAAACTGAATAAGCGCAGGCAGGCCCTGGCCAACAAAGATGAGATGACCTCAGCCAAACTTTTTTCCTGATGATTTCCATTTCTCCCCTGTAAACAGGAGTTAAAATATCACTTAATCACTGTTTAATTATTCTCCACAAGTTCACTGTGGTTTAACTCCTTATATTCTGACAGTCTCCAGCACGCTCCTAGAAAATCCCAGAAGGGCACTAAAGACCATCAAGAGATGGTTAAAGCTGACAAGAAAGCAGAAGGAAACTTTCAATAAGCTCAACGCTCCAAAACCACTTTACCAAGCCGGAAGTATTATATTAAGCTCACAGGCCACCTGTTCCTTCTGCTTTCCAATCTGACACCTAATTCATGCCATGGCTCACGAAGGGATTCCATGAGTGAGACGCCAAACCAGATTTTACTCTGAGGGCCAGGGCTTTAAGACCGCTGGAATGTGCCCCATAAAGACGTGGGGTGTCTGGGCAGCTGAAAGCCCCCAAGGGAATTCAGTAAGAACAACTGCTTTCCCTCAGCCTGAGGTTGTGAGTTTAAAAATAAATCTGAGTGACCCTCATGCCTTAAGAATCATTTGGGAAAGAATGTTGTTGAATCCAGCAACTCTTTGTCCCATTAGGGTGAATGAAAGAGAGGGGGAAAGAGAGAAATGTTCTTACGACCTCCCTCAAGGAGTCTGACAGGACACAAAGCTAAGTGAAATCCCTGTCAACTTCCCCAGGAACAAAGGCTTGTAGACTACAGTGTATTTCTCTATTTCTTTAGGAATAAAGAAATCCTTTAGGAAGGATGTTCATACATGTGTGGTATCTGTGAAATACCAAGATTATGTTCGGTATATGAAGTATTTTTAATAGGAAACACTACAGCGTAACTGTCACGAAGAACACCGGCAGACCCTGCAGACTGCCTGTCTTACTGGGTATGGAGATACAACCCGAGGCCTCATGCTCCCTTCCTGGAATTTGTAAACAGGAGGCAGAGGGGAATAACTGTTTCCCTGACAGCCTAGATGCTGCGGAAATCCCCTTCTCAGTGATCCCATTTCTCAACTTGACTAAAACAACTACCACCCAGATTCTTGGAAATTGCCATTTTCCTTATTCAATTGGGAGCTTTATCACCATGGCAGTGCAGCTTTTCTTTTGAGCCAAATAGCTAAAGGATTTCAGCATTATTCTCACTCAAATGCTTCTGAAGACTTGAGGGTCACTGGGAACAGCCTATGGGTACTTCAGCAGGCTGTGGCTCTCCCATTCACACAGCTGCTGGGAGAGATAGCAAAGTAAACAGTGCAAACAGCAGAACTGAGACGGGGCCACAAAGCTACCTCATGGAGCAGACTCTCTGAGAGAAAGCTGCATTACGCATGCCAGGCATGGGGGCGTGCAGACCTACCATCCATCCTCTTCTACACACACAAACACTCCCACCACCATCAATGTGCCCCTCCTGGTGAGCAATAAAAATGTTACAAGTGTCACGTGGAGTGATTCCTGAGCCCCTCTCTCATGTTCACTTCTCCAACAGCAAAATGATGACAGCCAGGGCCTGGCTCAGTTACCTGTACATTAGCTATCAATCTGGAAAACTCCTCTATGAGAAACCCTGGTAGGTGGTCTATCACCCAAGGCTCCACAAGTCAATCACGGCTGTTGAAGTTTGTTTTATTGGAAGGTTTAGTTGTTTATTTTTTGTTTCTTGTTTGTTTGCCTTTACACTTTTTCTGAGACAAAAGAAACACAAATGGCTGAAAAAAAAACCCATTTTCCTTCCTCGGGATTGAGAAGGCAAGGACAACAGCTTTGAATTTTGTTATAATGTGATGTTTTAAACCAACAACAGCTGAAGGAGTCAGGCAGCACATAATGGAAGGTTGGAGCAGGGCTGCAAAGATCAGAACACCTGTAGGCTCCTTCCAGCCAGAAGCTCCTTTCAGATGCTCTGAAAACAGGACATCAACTTCCCCCAGGCCTGATTTACAAACAGCATCACGATTCTCATTAGTTATTATTTTCTGATACACTCCCCTTACTGCTCAAAAGAAATGGCATTAAAAAAATCAGAAAGTATCTAGCTTAATGCTTACCAGCAGAAACGGGAGAAAAGAATATAAAGAACTCCATTTCCCCCACCTGCCCCTTTTACTGAGAAAATACAACTGGACCTTGGGACTCTGGGAAACCCCACCTGCCCTATTTGAGGGCTAAACTAGCGTCAGTACCCTGTACTGGGGGATGTCTTTCAAGGTTCCAGTGAACAGCAGCTCCATCTCCTTTAGTTCTGTGACCGAATCAGGATAAGAGAAATTACAGCCTCTCCACGGTATCTCTCTAAATGCACATACAACCTTCTTTTCTCAAGTTGAAACCCTTGAAAGTAGGGACTGTGTATTCTCTCAACACCTAGTCCCAGTACCTTGCAAAGAATGGAATTCAACAAAGGTTTGTTGACCCTGACTACCCTCTGTGTGCCAGCTGATTCCCTACACAAACCCTTACCCGCCTAGAACTATGGCCACCAGTCTCCCTCATCTCAAACCTCTATGCCTGGGACAGTGGTTACAAGTCCTGGAAGTCGTGACACAGTTCTCAGCTTTTATCAAGAGACACCACATAATTCTCAAATATATGTTTGACCAAGAACTAAATTTAACCCTCTTGAAATTCATATTTTCTAGCATCTTTGTTAAGGAAAAGAATTGAAATAAAATTAAACCAAAGAAGTCACAATTCCCCAAAGGCTGGAAGAAAAAAGAAAATGTTACAAAGGACTGCTCCCAACCAAAGCTTCAAAGGCAAGTAACGTGATTAGGAGAAAAAGAATTCAGCTCCAGGTCAGGAACCAGGGTCATGGTTTTAGCTTGTCAATAAGCAGCTGTGTGACCTGGGAAAAGTGTCCTTTGACTTCTCTGGGTGGGCTCCATTCTCCATCCATCTCTTAATGATACTGTGAATCTGGGGTTAATCCATGAACCAACTAACCATCTAGAGCTAAACCAGTGATGTGTATGTGGTAGGTATAATAAGAATTCATTTCTAACTGGCCAGGCATAAGCAGAAATTTTCTACTGAAGAATGACGGAAAGGGAGAAGAAAATGAAGGAAAGAAAGGGTCTTATATGCAAGGGGTAAGAACTGCAAGTTAGCAGAGGGCCAGAGAGGAGGAAAGTGGAAGCTATGGTTACAGAATTAAATGAAGATTGTTTGAGGCCTTCTCTGCCCACTCGCTGTTTCCTGCAAGCCCCCTTTGAAGAATCTTGAACACTGAAAATAATTAAGAATGCAATAAACACACACAGATAAGTATTTTGGATAAAAGAAGACTGCAGAGGGTTATAAAACATGTTTATAAGAAAAAAAATTACGATTTAAAAAGTAAATAAGAAAAACAAAATGCACAAAAGAAGGATACCAGAGAATCTCAACATAGCTACACTGAACTACAGAAACCTGAGAGAGAGAGAATTTAAACGTGTGCAGAGGTTTACTCACAATTCTACTTGATGAGGTTTCACATCAAGGTGAAGCTATGCACAGGTGAACATGAGGTGATAGGACTTGCATCTGAGACATCAGCAAGTCTGGGCTCCAGTGTACCTCAAACACATTGTGACCATCTTGAATCCTGAATATGATTCTGGTGTTTAAGAACAGCTATCCTTTCACTTAAACTGACCCCTAATTACAGACTGAATACTTCATATGGTGTCCCAACTTTGTCCTGGAGTATATACAAAACCAGGTTTATACACTTGGATTTATGGACCATTTGAGATATTTTTCAAAGAAAATTTTGATTATTTGAGATTTTCACTTTATGTGCTAACTTTAGAAACGAACTTCCTGCAAGAGGTAAGATGAAACTTCACCTTGGGCAGGGTGGGGGGCAGGGGGAGCAGGGAGGCAGACGTGCAAATCCTTCCTAAAAGCTACAGCAATGCAGACATGGGCAAGAAAGAGACAACAAACTTAAATTTCTGTGTCCCTTCCTTAGCCACCCCCACCAATCTGGGAAAGGAGGCAGCAGCTCAGAGGCTTAGGGCGAGTCATTCACTGCATCTCTTTCTTATGGCCTGGGAAATGCAGTGGTCAGGCACTAGCCTGGTGCCTCCATTAATGACACTCCCAGACCTGGTACTGCAGTCACTGGCACCAGCCCTGGGGATGCCCCCTTTCGCTCCTGACATGCCTCCTGCTTCTCCCACTGCTATATGTTTGAAGGACCAAAGGCCCCTCCTCTATAGCTTGGTTCAGGCTCTCTTGCGACACAAGAAACCTCACCATCCTCCAAAACCAAGGAAGTAATGACCTGCTGTAGTCATGACCCACTCCCACCCCACAAATAAGAACTGTTTTTTGCCAAAGAACAGTAAGTTCCTCCGATGAGATGGATTCCCTTACTGACATTTAATTAAGAGGGCACCGAGCCTCCAAGATGTGTCCACGCAGAGAATAAATCTTTCCCTTTGCCTCTGACTGATAAAAAGATCAAGCCCAATGGGAATGTTTGCCTCCTTTTCATTATAAAAAGACAAAGATCTGACTCTGACAGCTCTAGCAAGCCACAACTGGAATCAGGAAAATAAAGCTATACTCAACATTTACTACACACAGGAGTAATAGTATTTACTGAGATAGTCGATATTTACTGAGCACTACTATGTACCAAGTACTGTTTTAAGTACTTTCTACATATTACTTCATTCAATCTTCATTACAACTCTATGAAAGGAGCACTCTCATAATCCTCAGTTTATGGCTGAGAAACTACCACCTAAAAGAGAAAGCTTAAGTAACTTGCCCACAGTCACACAGTGGGATTCAAGCTCATCTGTATGGTAGGTCCTTGGGGAACAGTAGTTTTGTATGGATTTCAAAAAAAGAAAAGACAGGAAGAAAAAAAGGCTGGTGAAAGCAGTCACCAAAAATTGGACTGATTTTATTCATTATTTATTTTTATCTCTGCACAAATTGACGCCAAAGCATGATTAAGTCTCTCCTGGCTTCATTCAGCTATCTTTCCTTCCCCCAAGCACAGCACCTTCAGAGGCTCTGTGGTCTTCTCACAGCAGCTTAAGGAGAAAAAAAAAAGAGAGAGAAGACTGGCCTTAATCAAAAGCCCTTTTCTCCTGGCAAACAAAAGGCCTTGGTATTTCCAAAGACAGACTGGTTATTCTTAACCCTAACCAAAGATTCTTTGGCAGAGAAAGAAATATGAAAATGTTAGGCTTGTGGGAATGGCCTGTGCTTTGGGCTTTTGTGTCCCACTCAGTAAAGGCAGCCCACTGAGACACAAACACAGCACCCCCTCAGCAGCTCTAGGCCAATTTCGTTAACTCCATGGTCTAGGAAGAGAGAGAGGAGAGTCTCTGTTCCTGAGGGTCTAACTCCTTTCCCCTCTACCCGAGGAAGTGTTCAACAGTTTTAAAAGAGCACTAGGAAAAATGCATTTGAAGATACAGACACATAACAGATCAAGTTCTGACATTTAAAGAAAAGGAATCTATGGTAGGTGGAAGGTGCAGGGATTAGGCCTAATTCCAGGTACTCTCACCAACCTCCGCAAGTCTCACCCCAAGTCAGCAACTCAAGAGTTTTAGCACTTTCTTAAGTATAACTGTTAAGATCTGGCAGTTCAGTGCTTTCTCCACTTACACTGGATTTTAAAGATAGAGTGTGACCCTAAATGGCCTTAAGTGGTAGAGTAAAGAGAAATTAAAACTATTTTATAAGATGGGTCAGTAAGGAAATAAAAGGGAGGCGGGATAGTCTACCAGAAGACAAGAAGGTCCCAGCAGCACTAATCCCAGAGCTATCTGGGCTAACCTCAGCATCTGTGACACTCCACTTCTACTGCTTTGTAGGACATGGTAATTTCACTGTAACAAAGTGCTTGAACCCTTGAGATCCAGGCAACAGCACCTTTCTTTTGCTGCTTTGCCAGGACATTGTGAACAAAACCACTGGGAGGCCACAGGCCTAACAGCTCACCTCCTACTGGCCAGATCTCTGTCACAGTGGGGACAAGAGTAGCCTAGCCGTGTATGAGGAGTCTCAGCCTGGCTGTGAAATTCCTGGGAGCAAGCAGCCCAAATTAACGTGATTATTCTCTATAATGGTACCAAACCCAGAGGTGATGAGGCCCTGTGAGGCTCCGGACTCTCAATCCTGACTGCCCTGGAATCAGGTTCTTGGTCTTAACTCCAGGCAGGACCAAAGGCCAGTAGACTAAAAGGCACTGCTTGGCCCAGCTCAAACCACTGGGAAGTTTCAAATGTCTGGCATACAGTAAGTTCTCAAACATGTGCTGAATGAACAAATGAATAAAACATTTCATCTTCAACTGCTATACTCAGTTCCTTCCTACACCCAGTGGGGTGGAGGGACTGTCAGAGAAGAATTCTAGGCAGCAGGGAAGAAACTCTCTTTTCTCTGCCATTGCCTGGTGAACAAGCTCTTCTATGACAAAGTACAAATGCTCCCTTCTATATAAAAATCATTTCTCGACTGTTCTCTCTCAGAGCTGGATAACAGGCCGCACTATCCTAACCGAGAACAGTGGTTCTTCTGCAGCTGGCGTGCGACGCCGAGTCCTCTGGAAGATGGCAGAGCCCAGTCCGGGAGACAGCCATCGCGGCAGTTCTGGTAACAGCGACAACTTGGAAACAACCCACACATTCAATTAACACGATGGTAAGTGAAACCATTATCAACACTATAACATAAAATTATAATGACTATAAGGAAACAGTAAAAAAAAAAAAATCCTTATAATGTTACATGAAAAAGACATGCATCTATATATGCCAACTGAAAGCAGCTGAATACAAAAGGCCACATGTCATATGACTCCACTTGCATGAAATATCAGGAACAGGTAAGTGAGCAAGCCGATGAGTGGTTGTCAGGGCTGGGGGAGGGGAGGGGAGTCACTGCCTCGTGGGTCCCTCGGTTTCCATTTGGGGTCATGAAACAGTTCCGGAACTAGACAGTCATGATGATTGCTCAACGTTGAAAATGTATTTAATGTCAATCAACTGTACACTCTAAAACTACTACAATGGTAAATTTTTATGTCATGTGTATTTTACCACAATAAAAAAACTAGATTAAAAAAAAAATAGAAAGAGACCAGGATTATACTTATGTAAAAGTAAACATGGATCAGAAAGCACCACAGCCAAGTCCAACATCTGTTAAAACGGGACTTCAGTGATATTAGATGATAAATAAAAATCAGGAAAGGAAAATAAGAACACCAAAAGCATACAGCCAGCCCTAAAAAGTCACAATCACGAGCGTGAGACTAAGTGCCTACCCAAGTGGGCGACAAGTTACACAGCTCACCAGGTGCCAGGACAGCAGGTGTGTGTGCTATAGGGTGAGGGAGAGAGGTCTCCGGCCCTCCTCAGCCCAGTCCTCTAATCCCCCTTAAAAAAAAAAAAAGCTCCCTAGGGCAAAGCAACCATCTGTTTCAACAAAGCCTGGAGCCCTACAAGCATATTAACTCCTTCAGTGCTGATCTCATACAGATGGGCTTCACCCAATATCAAGTGCTTTTCATTTAAAAATAAATACGTCTAAATGTTAGAATATAAGCTTCACCCAGAAAGGGACTTGGTCGTGTCCTCTGGTATATCCTTAAATATCCCGAATAAATGGATATCAGTGGATACTCAGTAAACTATTTGCTTGATGAATCCATTAAATACCTTTTTCCTACAATAATTGTTTCATTTATGCCTTGTTTTTTGAAGTCTCCCTCTTCATTTCTTCTCACTTAAGAGTCCAACCTGGTTTCCTCAAATTCAGTTGGCTGGCCAGTATTTGTCTGTTTACACACAGCATAACTAGTCTTCTCAGTGTGTGACTTATTGCTGAATCCCAGCGCCTAAGCCAGCACGCATGGTAGGTGCTCACAGACGTCTGTCAACTGAAAGAAGGATTCGTTTTGGTCACCATGCCTCATAAGTGTTCAGGAATGAGCACGTAAGTTGGCAAGGTATGATGAGAGTTATGGAATTATAATGTCTATAAAACAGTCCCCTCAAAAAGCTTACAGTTTCAACGTGCAGGCAAAACTAGAGTGTGGGAAAGTGACACATCAGCAGGGACTGATGATCATCGATGTCTTCGTGCAAAGGAAGGCCTGCAGCGAGGCCTGAAGAAACGGATGGATTTCAGTGAAGTACAGAGAGCAGGGCACTCCAGGTAAAGAGCGCTGCAGAGGAAGGCAAGAGGAGACATGGACAAAGCACTTTCAGGCACAACGAGGAGGGGCATTTGTCTGGGGCTAAAGGAGTGTCCCAGGAAATCGTGTGAGATAAGCCTGGATAAGGAGGAAGGGGGTCAGAGCATAAAAGGTCTTTCTTACTTTGGATAACAGAAAACACTAGAAGTAGCTGGCAGTGATAACTGGAAGGCAGAGACAGGACACAGGAAACAAAATCCGAGGCTGTCCCAGTAATTCAGGCGAGAGGTGACGAGTGACTGGACTAGTCTTAGCAGAGGGAATGAGGAGGAAAGGGGAAATTTAGGAGAAGTTCTGAAGAAACAAAAGAACTCGATGACAGACTGAAAATGGGCGCTGATGCAGAGAGAAGAGTCAAAGATGTCTCCAGGGTTTCTGATCGTGAAGACTGGAGAATGTGAGCACAGTCACCAAAAAACAGGAAGGAGGGGAGACGCCAAGTCCAAGCCTGGTGTTGAAAGTACTCAGTTTGAGGCAATATCCAACTGTGGGTGTCCTCTATGCAGCCGGAAAGAGAGACTAAAACACAAAGATTTTTATACACATAATGGAATATTATTCAGCCTTTAAAAAGAAGTAAATTCTTCATATGCTAAACATGGATGAACCTTAAGGATGCTATGCAAAAGGAAATAAGCCAATCACAAGAGGAAAAATACTGCACAATTCCACTTACATGAGGTTTTCAAAGTAGTCAACTTAAACAAGCAGAAAGTAGAATGGTGGTTGCCAGGGCCTGGGAGGATAGGGAAAGAGGAAGTTGCTATTCAACCAGAACAGACAGAGTTTCAGTCCTGCAAGATGAGAAAGTACTAGAGATCTCCTGTACAACAAATGGTCATAAAGTTAACAAAAATTTGTTACAAGGGTAGATTTCATGTTAACTGATCTTTATTACAATTTTTAAAAAATTTTTCAATTGAGATTTTTAAGTAGTAGAAGACAGATACAGGAATCTGAAGTTTAAAAGAAAAGCTGGAGCCAGAAGAACTGGCTGGAGAAAGAAAAGAAGGCCAAGAGCTACCTAATGTCAGCTGTGTTCCTTGGGTGTTTAAATTCAGCCTTGTGTTAGGAGCTTTACCTATGCCATTAATTTAGCCCTCATAATTTTTTGTGGGAGATATTATTATCCCTGTTTTACAGATGAGAAAACTGAAGCTCAGAGAAAGTGAGGAACTTGTCTAAGTCACCTACGTGGTAAATATAGAAACATGGATTTTTTAACCCAATCCAGCCTGGATCCAAAGCCTGTGTTCTTCTCCCTCCTCCACACTACCTCTCCCCTTAGGAGACCTTGAGAGTGAGTCAGAAGAAGGAAAAGATCCAGCCAAGGCAGACAAACAACAATCAGATAAGTAAGGGAAAACCAAGACATGTCCTCACTGAAGCTAATAGAAGAGAATATTTTAAATAGGCAGGAATGTGATCAACAGTGTCAACAGTCAACACATCAAATCCCTCTGTAGAGCCATGTAAAGATGGAGCCCTGGGGGACTTCCCTGGTGGTCCAGTGGTTAAGGCTCCACCTGCCAATGCAGGGGACACGGGATCCATCCCTGGTCGAGGAATGAAGATCCCACATGCCTCAGGGCAAAGAAGCCCTCAAGCTCTCAAGCAACCACTGAACCCACTTGCCACAACTAAGACCCAATGCAGTCAAATATACATAAATAATTTAAAAAAAAAAAAAAAAAATGGCGCCCTAGGTACTGCAGCCAGAGAATTTCAAAGAAAGAAAAGCCCTACCCAGACCTAAATGGGCCTCCTCTCTCCCGCTTATCTCTGATAGACACCTGGGGCTGCTGGGCTCAGCTACAGGCCTCATACTGAGGCACATCATCTGACCAGTCCCAGGAAATATCAACCCAAACACAGAGCATTGCACAACCCAGGGTCAGACTCAACTTGGGTAGTCGGGGAAATCTGGATCGCCATTCAGAATACAGTTCAACTTAAAATCTGTTTGTTCCTAAAACCAAACTCTCTTTTAGAAGAATTTCACATGCCTGCTCTCTTTACTTCTTCTCTTATCCTAGACAAATAAAATCAGGTACATCAGGTAAAGCTCCACTTTAGCTATAGCCTTACCTTCCCTAAAAATGACCTTTCATTCTGCTACCAAAGTTATATTTCTCCTCCACCAAAAAAGAACCCTGAATACTTACGTCATTTCCTCTGCCTTAAAAACACTGAGTGCCCCCTACTACCTACAGTATTCCTTAGCCTTTTATAACAGACTCAACTTTTCATTCTAGCCCTAACAACTACCCACTCTCTCCAGCTTCCTACCTCATAACATTTCACACCTTGCCCAGAGGAAATAGACCTCCATGAGTCTACTCTTTTGCACACCCTCTGCCTTCCCAGAATACCCTTCCCCATTTTTGGACCAACAATCTCCTACCTACGTTCAAGATTCACCTCAAATACCAATCCCACTATAAAGGCTTCCCAATCACCTACCTCCTGCTGCTAGTAGTTACCCCATCTCTGTTCTCACAGCACTATACTCATATTTTTACAATAGCACCTACCGTGTGTGTTGGAAAAGGCAATGGCACCCCACTCCAGGACTCTCGCCTGGAAAATCCCATGGACGGAGGAGCCTGGTAGGCTGCAGACCATGGGGTCGCTACGAGTCTGACACGACTGAGCGACTTCACTTTCACTTTTCACTTTCATGCATTGGAGAAGGAAATGGCAACCCACTCCAGTGTTCTTGCCTGGAGAATCCCAGGGACAGGGGAGCCTGGTGGGCTGCCGTCTATGGGGTCGCACAGAGTCAGACACGACTGAAGTGACTTAGCAGCAGCAGCAGCCGTGTGTATGTGTGTGTGTGTGTGTGTGTGCACGCTTGCGCACCCACTCTCACTAGGCTATGTAATAGGAATGACCACCCCTCAGGAACAGGGACTGTCATTCATTGTCATATCCCCATTGCCTTGTATAGGGCCTGACCCAGAGAAGGTTCTCAATGGAAGGAAGGAAGGAGACGGATATGAGGACTTCCAATGAAAGAGACAGGAAGCATGAAACATTATCAGTGAGTGAAATAGTTAACCGATAACAAATTGTAAAAAATGATCTTCCAAATCAAAAGATTCCAAAATACAACAAACCAGGCAGCCTAAACAGTTCCTGCCTGCCCCCTCAATGAGCAAAAGATACTGTTTAGCAACTGGTAAGTCATTCAAAGGGACCTTCCCCACAGCTGCAATGAGAAGCATACATGACTAGGACAACTAGCCTGGGGTTTCTCTAGCGGAGCTGCCAAAAGAAACTGTGGCCAGAACAGTTTAGATGAGAGCCTTACCTTTCAGTACTGCCTACTTCGAAAAAACACAAGTGCAAGGATGGGGGCGTCAATGATAATCTATACTTTGTTAGCATATCGGCTCACCCTTTGAGAAAGGGTTACAACCTCCAGTTGTAACAACAAAAAAAAACCACACACACACACACACACAAAAACACCCCAGAAAACCAAACAAGCAAAAAAATAAAAAATAAAAACAAACTCACCACAGAACTACCCCACACATTTGAGAGTCTACAGTGCTAACCAATATACCATGACACTCCATATTCTCAACACATTTCAAACCAGGACAGAATGCCCCTCTCCAGTCCAGTGACATGCAGCAAGCCTAACAAGTAAACAGTTAAGGAGAGAATAAACTTTAATAGCACAAAACTGCCTCATCCAAAAAGTATAGGGTATAGTGAGGGTCTAGTAGGTGTGTAGTGCTATTAAGTGTGTTGATAGGCCTCACCCCAAAAGCATGCAGACTCCCGGATTCCTTGCAGAGGAGAGAACCATCCCACTGTGACAGGTTTGTTTAAGGGCTCTGGGAATGGGAGAGGCAGACAGTTCTCACTGGGAAGGATGCAATCCTGTGGGTGACTCAAGCCATTTTCCACCATCCTGGATGCTGTCAGGATGTTCTTTATTGACTCCAGCACACAAAGCCCCACACAAGGCTTCCTTCTCCCAGTCCTCAAGCTAATCTCCAAACACCCTCAGCCTATCATCAGCTAGAAAACCCCACATTGTCTGCTGCAGTATGTCAACTCCAGATCAGAAACAAGACTGCACTCTCATCACGTCCATAACCCTAAGGGCTGTCAGTCCCCAGTAACAGAAGCCGATTTGCACCCAACTGCTCCATTTCTATCAAAGGCAGACACCTACCATAATTAGGGATGATAACACAGGAGTTTGCCAACCTATTATATTAGGTCTTAAGCCGGCCCGATTTACTAAGTAGATGCTAGCTCAGTAACAAGACAAGACAGGGGGAATCTCAACTTCGTACAGATCTGGGCTTCCAATGCAGGATTTCTACACAGCATTGATCAGATCATTCTTGGTACTACAGTTTCCAGATCAACTTTATGGATCTCTCCTGATCCAAAGGAAAAAGTACTGGGTTTGGGAGAATCAATGAAGCCATTTATCAACGAAGCCTGGAGCTGCTGGAGGAAAAGCTTCGGAGTGAGACAGTGCGGTGATGTGATGATGACATGTGGGAGCTGCTGACTAAGTGAAAGAGACACTTGGCGCCTGTCCCATGATGAAATTAACTGAATAATAAGACATCTGAACCAGCTGGCCACTGAGCCTGAAGACAGAGCTATTCCCAGAGGGCAAGCGCTGAGAGCTATCAGAAAGGTATACAAAGGGTTACAGGTATCTCCGGTAGCTTTTAAAGGTGAAATAAAGTTAAAAACAAACAGAGCAGTGAATGTATGAATTAAGTCCAATAATTCCACTTCTAGGAATCTATCCAAAAAATATAATCAGAGATGCACAGAAAAATTTATTTATAAGAATGTTCATTATCATATTATAGCAGTGAAAAATTAGAAATGTACACGCCCCATAATTGGGTAATGTTAAATAAATGATCCTTACATTTGATGAAATACCATGCAGCCTAAGAAATGATATTGTAGGGACTTCCCTGTTGGTCCAGTGGTTAAGAACTCACGCTTCCAATGCAGAGGGTATGGGTTTGATCCCTAGTCAGAGAACTAGGATCCCACATATTGCACAGTATGGCAGAAAAAAAAAAAATTCTAGCAACACAGATGAGGAAGAGAGAAAAATTATGTGTAGAAGTTCAACAAAACAAAACAAACAAAAAACTATGGCGGGGAGGCAGGTAGTAAGACTGAGCTAGGCAGTGAAGGATAACAGAAATTTGACACAAGGAGAACTTCCAGACAGAGGGAACAAGACTGTTGTGTGTGTGTGTGTGTACAAAGGAGAAGAAGGGTGAAAGTACATGGACATGTTGGGCGTACATTTGCTTTAATAAGGCAGTCATTATCCCACAAACCTATCTAAAATTTTTTTCAGCAAGGGCTAGAGAACCACTTTCTCATTACTTGACCTCACCTACCTCTCTGCCTCCCTAATTAGTCCCCAAATACCAGTCACAGCACAGGCCTGGGCTCTGCCAAAGGGTGGGACTTGGGCCAATAGTTCAACCTGTTATGCCTATAGAAGACATCAATCTAGGCAGAAATCATTCAACAGCTGTGGGTTCTGGCAAGCCTGACAAATAAAAGTTAAACCCTTCCAGAGGAAACAGCAGCAATGAAATATATTGCACCTCAAGCCTGGCGTCAAAGCAACAAAGATTCACAGGAAATTGGAGACGGAAATGTCAAGACTTACACAGTGTCTCTATTCTCCCACTGGGCTCCCTTCAACAGTTATCCACTAGATGGAAGAGTGGCCGCAAGCTGAACTATGTGAAGAAAAGCAAAGTCAGTAACTAAACGAAGATGGGGCGCCAATTACTGCCCCTGTCAGTCCCCCTGGAACACACAAGGGACGGGTGAAATGAAGACGGGAAGCAGCTATTCACCACGGTCAGGGGACACCGAGTGAAACAACCCACAGCAGAGTTTGACAAAGGCCACAGTTTGTGTCTAAATGTTGGCCTGGCAACTCAGACTTGGGGGAATACTTGTCTGAGACCTATAGCAATGTTCCAGAAATGATAATAAGGACTAAACCAAAACAACCACATGTCCTCTTTCCAGGCACCTCTCCCACCTGAAAAAGACTCAGGTTCTGAGAGAGAAGGGAGTTAACCAGATGCTTCCTTTGAGTGAACAGGAGAAACGGTGTATATTGTATATTTTATGCCATAAAGACTATCATGCAGTGTATGTAAGTGAATGCAGCATCAGAACACAGAATGTGGCTCGAGGAGGCTGGTGTGGAGAGAAGAGCTCTACTGCCCTCATTCCAAAGCAGCACACTGCTCTGCTCTCCCCTAGAGGACGGTGCACAAGCACTTTTCACACCTACACTCAGACAGACGTGCGTATCCCCTCCTACTTCATATGGTCCCCAACATCAGACAGCTGCACAACATAGCCATCTTGGCTGCTATATTCCCAGGCACTGCTATCTCCTTAGCAGGACATACGACCCTGTTCTTGACTCAACCGAGCCTTGGTTACACCACTGTAAAGTGCCTACGTTATGGGAGTTATTGCAAGCACTATATGAAAAAATAGAGGGAAGTGCTTAGAACAGTACCTAGTCCGTAACTAACATTTGCTGAGTGCATAACATTTTCAAGAATATCACTACTGTCACTGTCTTCCAGTCTCAACCATCAGCAAGATCAAGTACGACTTGGAACCAAACATGCAGATGGGCGACCAGGAGTACAACTCCTCAGTCAGAAAGTGACCTGATCCAGTTCATCCTGGACCAGCAATAAGCACAAGACATACTGTGACTCAAAGCAGTCTGTGGGGAGGGACAGGAGAAAGAAGAGGTGGAACAGTTGGTGAATTCCAGCCACATACCAGACATACACACCATGAACTAAGTGCATATGTCTTCTTATTTAATGTCCATGGCAGTAAGTGCTTCTCTGAGTTCATCTTGGACGTGCAGAACCAAAATAACATGGCAGACAGCCCCAGGGTCTGGGGGGGAAAAGTGGAGGGGTAGCTGCTGCTCTTGGGGTCACTTCTCTTCTTCGATTTCAGTCCTATAAAGGACACTCCCCATGACAGGTACATTTACTGTCTGTCACTCACTCATTCCTTGCCATGTTATTCATTCATTCCTAGTAAAAACAGAGCAAAGGAAGGAGGAAAAAAAAACTTTATAGGTGAACTGAGAAAACAAATGATTGCCAAGCTGGTTTCACTATAAGCTCCTCCAAAAGCAAAAATAACCTTTTGTATGTAGGGTGTAACTTCAAACATCTACAGCCCTGAGATGATCAAATCAAGAGCTACTTGTCCCATTAGCCCCCAGATAAAGTCAGGAGAGTTAGAGAACACTGGGGACCAAAACAACTCCTGTTCAGGGAGTAAAATAGGCCTCCTTCCCCCATGCATGTTTTATGGGAGGAAAACAAGAAGTGCTCTCAGCCCTCATACCTGCCCTTTGTTCCTGAAGCACATTCAGCAGAGGGGGCAGAGTTATGAGCGGCATGGTCTCCTGAGAACGTCAGGAATCCACTTAGGTCACTGCTAAACCTGATCCACATAGGCTGTGGCTGTCCTAGTGTGGGTCACTGCTCCTCTAAGCCCTTGACAAAAGGGGAACCAAAAGGAAAAGTTATGTTGACCTCCAGTAGTTTCCACCCACCACCCATAAATCTGTAGAAAGCTCTGGCCTTTTATCACAAGAATGACACTAAGGATAACAAGGAATAGAGCTACATTAAGGAGCTCAGTGCCCAAAAAGAGGTCTGGGATTCCTACTCTGAGGTTTTCTGCTCCTGAAGGAATATGCAGATTAATTAAATATGATAACCCTTCCAAGGGAAGAGGCTCCTGCTGTTGAGTGGGCTTCATATCCAGGAATATAGAAGGATCCTCTAGGACAGGGAAGAGGGCAAGAAAAGGGGCTCTTGTACAGGACAAGGGTAGGGTCCTGCACATTCTTTCATCGAGTCCCCAGCAAGGCCCAGGAACTGGAAGAGTCACTGAGAAGCACTGCTGGTTTCTGGCCCCGCCTGCCATCTCTTCCCCATGGGTCTGGATGAAGGAGTTCTGGCTCTCTCTGTTCTCTCAAAACTTCCTTTGACAGGAAAGCAACAGTTGATGTTGCTCATTATTGCTAAGACCCATCTGATGACTGATGAGCTTGCAGAGCCCTCAACCCAAAAGGGATTGGCTCCAGCTGTTGGAAGTTCTGAAAAAAAAATGTTTGTACGGCATTGGGAAGAGAAAGGGGAAGAGAAGATAGAAATCAATGGAAGAATACTTTATGGATGTATATCCCTTTGTAGCATACAAAGCTCTTCACATTTATGTTCTTTTAGAAACTGTTACTCTACAGATAATGAAAGAAAGTAAAATATCTAAAGAGGCCCTGGCAGGATGTGAGTACAGATCTCCTGCCATTCCCCCAACCCCGAAGGAGGCAACTTCATCCTCTCTCTCTGTCTCCCGCAACTCTTTCCACACTCCATGGTCACTCTGGGTCCAGAACCCTGACTGCTGATGAAACAGGGATGGTTTGAGCACCCTTCTAAACAGAAAATAAAACTACCTATTAGTGAGAAAGGGGGAAGTAAAAAGATTTCATTCATCTTCCTCCTTAATACCCAAAAGAGCCTTGCATCAACATATCTAGGAGTATTTTTCTCACCTACAATCAATGAAAAGTCTGCCAACCTTGCAAAGCAAACACTACCCCCTGTAAATATTATTTTAGTAAAAAGTTGCCCCCTTTAAAGTCACTGATTTACCCTTTACAATGGCATCTCTATCACATCAACCAGCATTCCTCCTCCCCCCGCAAGCCCTTCCCAACTCCCTGTTCTCTCCAGACAGGGCTCTGACTCACTGCAGATGCAGGCAAGTGGAAAACCTGGCCCAAGAACCCCAGGTGCACCTAGGTGAGGCCGCAGAGCCCAAGGCAGGAGCCCGCCACCTACCTTGCCAGGGAGCGCCCTGAGCACTGCTGAGCTCAAGAGGCTGAACGTGGCTTTAGTGCCCATTCAAGCAAGAGAACGGGCTGCAAGTAGAGTAACCCAGAGGATCCCCCCTGAGAGGGTCTCCCACTCTCACATTTACAAACTCTATCCCTCCTGTGCCATTGCCCAAACCCAGGAAAAACCATGGCTGGCTCTGAGTCAGAGGGCGTTCTAAGCCCCTGCGGATGGATGGAGAGTGAAGACCCCACACAGTGCACACCACAGAAGTGTCCGCAGCCAGCAAGGACGGGCGGCGGGGAGCCGAGGGCCCGCAGTACCTCTCAGGTTACTGAGTCCCTCCAGGAACTTCTGGTACTTGTGAGCGTTCATGCCCCGGCCCAGCTGTGTCGGCTCAGTGGCTGGAAGCAGGCACCATATCGCGGTGACAGCTGAGGAGGGAGAGCTCCACTGCGGTTTCCTAGCCCCCAAGAGCTGGACTTTGACCACACTTGCAAGTGACGTCACCAGAGGAGCCTCATTACATTACAGCCCTTTGTGCGCCCTCATTTGTCGCAATGAGCGGAAATACCTCCCCAAGAGAGGCCCGCCCCTCCTTTGTGCAAATGAGGCGGGAGACCACAGCAGCCCCTGCCTGTCATCTGCCACCTCATCTGCCACCTTCTCGTTAGACCCCAGCCCAGACTCCACTGGGATTACTGCTCCTCTGGTTTAAACTCTAGGGAGAGAGGCTTAAATGCTCCTCAGGACACCCGTGAGGGGCTCATCTTAACATCAGAGAAAGAAACCTTTAAAGGGCCACATTCGCCACAAGAGTGTCACCACAACAGGAGTTCCTGGGCAAACATCACACGGCAATGAGACAGGTTTCACAAAATAAACAACCAACTCTGCACCGTGCTCATAGCAGTCATGTTCACAGACTGGAACACAGCCACACACAGAGGAGACGCTTCATGGGAACACGGTCCAAGGCAGGCCAAGAAGCAGAGACTGCTGTGGGAGCCCATTCCCCAAGTGCTAAAAGCCTAACTCAAGGAGGCAAGACATTCCCCCAAAACAAGGGAGAAAACGCAGCCTGCATGCTCCCCACGCTCACACAATATTTCACTCAGCTAATTTGTTTTTGGGCTTCCCTGGTGGCTCAGTGGTAAAGAATTCATCTGCAGTGCAGGAGATGCGGATTTGATCCCTAGGTTGGGAAGATCACCTGGAGAAGGAAGTGGCAACCCACCTCAGTATTCTTGTCCCATGGATAGAGGAGCCTGGCAGGCTATAGCTTGTGGGGTCACAAAAGAGTGGGACATGACTTAACGACTAAACCACCACCACCGCTTATTTTAGTTTGCTTTAGTGATATCAGTAGCTGATGCAAATTTCTTTCTATTCCATCAGCATCAAAAAGATAACCCCCCTGTCACAGGCTCTTAGGATGATCTGCACAGATTATAATTAAAGATGCAAACTTCTTAGCATCTTCGATGTAAGGAATACAAAGTGGTTCATCTGCATTGTTATACTCATCTTTGAAAATGTTTTTAGGAAAGTAACCACAAATTTTCAATTATAGATGAGAAAATAGAAGTTAAGCAATATGTCCAAAAGTTGCATTACAGGCCAATAAGACAGCACGAAAAGAACCTATAGTTCACAAACCTGAGCTAAGTAACCGTGAGCAACAACCAAGTCAGAATCCAATGAATCACCCCTCATAAGAGAGATGCCTCTCTCCCAAGTCTGAAGTTTTCCAGAGTAACCTGCCAGGCGGGCTGCCGTTCAGTGACGTGGTAGAACTCACAGTGTACCAAATACAGTGTTTCACAGAACTCCCGATGATGCAGGCTGGATGCAAGGTGGAGAAACTGTATAAGTAGCATTGTGAAAACAAAGAGAAAATTAGTATGTCTACTTGAAAAGATCGGGCTAAATAATATTAACAGCTGCCAAGAAAATGGAAAGGGAAAATCTTTAGATAATAAAAATAACCAACCCAAGCTTTTGTGCCTTCTGTTATTACTAGCTGGTTAACGGTGCTGACAAGAGAGCCAGCTACATGCAGATCTGAATATTAGGAGTTGGGGGGACATGACACACGGTTCCTTTTCTCAAAAAACAATTTTAATGGGCAAGGTTAAAAGCACAAAAAGTTCTTATGCTTACAAAACATAAGAGACAGTGGGATACGGTAAATACATATGTGCACAAAAGTTACTATATATTCTATGACATACTACTGTGAGAACCAAACTATGTTTGAGGTCACAGACCAGGTGCCTTGGATTCCTCATCCATGAAATGAAGCTGTGGATGCGAAAGGCTAACAATAAATAACAGTTCAGATCACAAGTGTCTGGTTCCCTGGCTTTATTCTACTATTTCTCCTGGAAGAATATGGATAAGAGAGCGCAGTGGAAAGAACTTGGTTACAGAGTCATGATACCTGGATTCCAGAATTTCTCTCAAGATCCAACTTTGCCATTAAACGAGCCATGTGAGCAGGAGCCCAAACTCCTATAAAATGGTAGTTTTGTTTTGTTTTAAGCCACAAACTCGAGTGAGAACCTGATGAAAACTAAAGCTACTCTCCCTAGGAAAAGACACATATTCACCTACTGCCAAACTTTTGTTTACAAGTGGATAGGGATCAGTGAACCACAGGTAAAGAACCTCTGAACTGATTTCTAAGACCTTGTCTGTGTCAAGATCTGAAAACAGTTAACAAGGGACAGTCTGAATGTAAGTACTGGAAAGAACAATGTCCCTGTAAAATTCTATCCTAGACTCCTCCCACCTAAGGGAGGAAAGCAGGCCAGACAACAGGGATCTGACAGCAGGAACAACTGACTTTTAAAATAGCCACTTAAACTAAGTGCACTTAAAAGACAACACATGTGAGTCTGTCATTTCCTCTGTGTGTTTCACCACTGAAATTAATAACCTTTTATCAGATAAAAATTAAACAAAAACAAGGATGTTTAGAATCCTGAAGGGAGGGATGGTTCCAACTTGAGGCTCTCGGGAGGAGCGGAGGGGGGACGATGGCCTGGACTCCAGTTGCTTTCCTGCACACCCAGGGCCTTTCCTATCAGAGCATTTCAAAGCACCATGACCCAGCACCCCTCTGTGCTCTTCGTGGCCCTTCATGTTTTATTCTCATAGGTCCCACAATGGCGAACCCTGAGAGGTAACCTCAAGTGGTAGGCGATTCTGCCCTAAGTCCCACACAGAGACAGACAAACGTGAAAGGTTCAGGAACTGGCAGTCGACCAGGCACTCTGGCCAGCTGCTGACAAAGGGGAAAAGCCCTGCCGTCTCCAGCAGCCTTCACAGAGGCACAGGCGCCGCGGGCCGAGTGGGGCTGGACTGAACGCAGGCAGACCGGGAAGGCCGCTGCAGGGCACGCGGCGTGGTCCTCATGCACTCTGACTCTAGGGTGACAGGGTGACAGCGAAAAAGGACACCTGCCCTGCCCTCGGGTGGGCTCAGGGATGTCGGAGCCTGGGTGGAGAGAGGGCCTGAGTCCGGTTTGGGATATTATTCCTGAAACAGGACAGCAAGTCGGCCAGCAGAGTCTCAGCTGAGGGGAATGTTTGAGGCCCAAAAGGAGAGAACAAGTCCTATCTTGGAGTTTCCACAGTTCCCAAAACCTCCTAGAAATCCAGACCTTCCGTATTCCTCTGAGGCAACCTTTCCCTTAAAAACAAATGTCACCCTCTCGTCATCAGGGTCAGTGACTCTAAATCTGCACAGTGTAAGGAGTTCATCCATTCCACACATACCTGCTGCATACTCGCCATGCACCAGGCCCTGACCTATGTGGCTTGAACACGGAACTCAGAGTCTAACAAGAAAGCCAGAGGAAAAAGGAAGGAATCTCAGGTCCAGAGAAGATGAGGGTCATGGGTGGTCAAAGTGAAGGCCCAACTGCTCATTCTCAATGCCAGCACTGAAGACAAGAGGTTTTAGAGACACAAAGGTAAAGCTGCTTTAAAGACATCATTTTCTTTGGGGCAGAACTGATACCCTGACAGCCAGTTGCCACTGTTACCCCAAAGCAGCTGAAGACAAGAAAAATGTCTCCAGTGACTTAACAAGCCAGTAACAAAAGCAGGTGCCAGGTTCATAGTCCTATTCAGGGAGCAACAAAGATCACTTTCTCCATTATCTCCCCTGGCAGCAGTGTCTGATGGAGCGTGGGGTTGAATTACACCTTGTCCCACTGGGCCGCTAGAGAAAAAATGAGTTTGTCATCTGAAGAAGGCTTGTCCCCGTGGCCAAGGCTGCCTCTGCAGGGCTGAGGAACAGAAGGGGAAGGGGGGTTCAAGATAGCGGGGACACATGTCTACCTATGCCCAACTCATAGTGACGTATGGCAAAAACCATCACAATATTGTAATTATCCTCCAATCAAATAAATTTTTAAAAATACACAAAGAAATACTCAGTTTCAAGAGTAACAGACAACTCAGATTTATACAAATTTAACCCATTTTATGTTAATCTATCCAAATGGCAAAATTTAAAAGACCAATCTCCAGTGATGTCAATGTCAGTAAGTAATAGACAATGCCGATGATGACACTAAAAAACAAAAGTCAGACCTCTTGCTTAGAGCAAAGGACTGAAATGGCAGGACCACAAGAGGCTTTAACAGGAATTAAGTGTGAGTCCAAGGAGTTCTGCCCACGCTGTGCTCGCCCGTGGCCTGGAGAAGCACTTTGTGTGGTCAAACCTATACTACAGGGTTCGACAATGGACTTAAAAGGGGTTTGTGCTTTAGGCCATGGACTCTCAACCCAGCTCCCTCTCCTTGATCCTTTTCTTTTTGGTTGTGTGGTCCATGGAGAAATGGGTGCAACTCATGCATTCTCTCCTCCCTATGGTGATTACATGAAAGTACAAGTCCAAACAAGGCAAAAAGGACTGAGCAATTGGAAGGGAAGGCAGAAACACCTGCTTTTAGGGAGAATCTGCAACTGCATGACCCCAGACCTACCTGAAACTAGGTCTATAAAATCATAAAATGTGAAAGCCTCATTGCTGGACACTCTGAGGACCTAAGAAAAAGATCAGAACTGAGTTACCTACCCCTGAAATGTAGTTATAGATCTCCAGCAGAGAGGGAGGGAAGCAAGGAAATTAATTTCAACGAAAGCCAACTAAGGGACTTCCCTGGTAGTCCAATAGTTAAAAACTCCATGCCTCCAATGTAGCGGGCATGGGTTTGATCCCTGGTTGGGGAACTAAGATCCCACATGCCATGCAATGCAGACCAAAAAGAAAAAGGCCTACTGAAACAGTTACAGGTATATAGGTATAATAGAGATCAGCAGCTTCCTCCCGTCAAGAACAGTTTCTCTCATCAGCTCCATCAGGACCCACACTAAGGACACTGCTACACCTCCAAGTCAGTTAAAGGTAGACACCCGCCAAAGGGGGAGGGGGGAGGTGGTGTGCTTCTGGCTCAATTCACCTGGCCTCCTCGACCAGCAAATAAAACAAGTCTCCAAAAAGACAGGCCACCAACTTCCAGTAGCATTTCTTTGTAGCTTTTGAGCAAAGGAAGGAGACAAATAAACATTTTTAAGAGTCAGATTCCAGGTACTAAAAATAACACAATGGAATTTTCCTCTGAAGCTATCTTTTGCTAACAATGAGATTATGCATATATATTTTTAAGTTCAAGATAGACTGCTTAGTGGTGACTCCAGGATGGCAGTGACGAGCTCTAAGAAACTACTCAATCTGAATCTAAGATAGGGTACTCCAGATCCTGCTGAAGTGACTGCCCTATGACATTAAGGAGGTGCTAAAAGCACCTAGTAGACAGAATCTCAATGAGGGCGTCAACACCTGTTTAATGAGCAGCGGGCATATATGTACATGCTGAAGTATTATCTATACCTGCTTATATGCCTGAAATAATCACAATAAAAAGTCAAAGCAGTGGATGAAACCATCCATCAAATTTACAGATACGCCTCCTCTGATACAATAATTCCACACCAAAGAATTTTTCCTAAAGATATACATACATAAAATGACAAGTGTACAATAAAGTTTTTTATTTCAGCATTTCATAGGAGCAGAAGAGTCGGACATGATCTAGCAACTGAACAACAACAAAAGCAAAAGACTGTCAGCACCCTAAATGCCCATCAATAGGGAAGTGGCTAAATAAATGATAGTACAACTATACAATAAAATAATAAGCATGGAAGAAAAAAGGCTTTAATGTACTGATATGAACTAATCTTCAAGATATAATAAGTAAAACAAAATGTCAGAGTAGCGTGTGTGTTACTTCTAATTTACGTATTTTAAAATGAGGAAGAAGGAAGAATATATAGAATTTAGATTCCCCCCCAAAAAAAAAATCAGAAAAAAAAAGAAATTTAGGTTCCATAAAGGCAGGAATTTTTATTTGTTTTGTTCACTGTTTACCCCCAGAGCCTAGCATAGTATATGGCACATGGTAAGTAATCAATAAATATCTGCCAAATTAATTTCTTAATCATAAGATATGTGAAGGACTAAATGTACATATCATCTCTGAAAGGAAACACAAGAAACTGATAATACTCTTCAGGGAGAGGAAAAGGGTGGCTGGGTTTAAAAAAGGGTGGGTTAAGAAAAGATGTTTCACTATATGTTATTTTGTACCTTTTGAATATTCAATTAAGTGAACATGTTACCTAACCAAAAAATTAGTGTTTAAAAGCCAGGAATTTGAGATTCTGAATCCTGATCCCAGCACTGCCACTGACCACGTAACCTCACACAGTCATTCATACATTCAACAAGCCTACCCTGTGTGTCTGCCCCGTGCCAAATTCGTAGAGCACAGAGGATGGACAGGAAAGAAAAGGGTGCTCTTCCCTCAAGCAGCTTACAATCTAGTGTAGGAGACAAGCCAGTGAACCAAACACAACATAGTACAGCTGATGCCAATGAAGGCGCGTGGAAACAAAGAGGAAGCATGGGAGACTGGGGAAGGCTCCCCGGAGAAGACGATGCTGGAACTGGGATTTCAGAGCCAGAGAGAATTAGATTGATGGGGACAGGAGTGTCTAGACAGAGGAAACAAAGTAGAAACGTGAGAGAACATGATATATTTAAGGAACTTAAAATAGTTTGACATGGATAGCGTGCAGGGTACACTCTGCCCTGGAAGAATGATGGCAGGATATGTAAGCTTGGCATGCCATGGGCATGAAACCATATCTCATCCTAAAGGCAATGGAAAGCCATTGAAAGGGTTTAAGCTTAGGAGTGACTACGAAGAGCATTTAGCAGTATTGAAAAGGAGGGAAGCAAGACAGAAGGGAGGGAGACTAGTTATGACACTGCTGTGTGAAGTGCTGAGAAATAATAGAATCTAAGTAAATAGCACTGAGGATGGGGGAAAAAGAAAGGAATGTGAGAGTAGAATTATACAGCATTTGATCACTGTTCTACCTGAGTTAAGGTGGGATGGGGTAGATGGACCAAGAGAGAGAAAATCTCCAAGTCACTTACTTGTGTGACTGGGTAGAAGACAGGGCCTTAAATAAACAGAGGAATAGCAGGTTTCCTGGGCTTCATTGGTGGCTCACTGGTAAAGAATCCACCTGGCAATACAGGAGTTGAGAGTTTGATCCCTGGGTCAGGAATATCCCCTGGAGAAGGAAATGGCAACCCACTCCAGTATTCTTGTCTGGGAAATCCCATGGACAGAGGAGCCTGGCAGGATACAGTCCATGGGGACATAAAAGAGCTGGACACAACCGAGCCACTAACCAACAACAACAAAGCAGGCTTCCTGGGAAGAAGATGAAGGGTTCAGTCTATAACATGCTGAGTAAAAGGTAACTGTATGGTCAATATCCAAAAGAAGTCCTCCAGCACTCCAAGACAAGTGTCTGGAGCTCAGGACAGAGATCAGACCCACCAACTGAAGCCATGAGTATGAATAAAGTCATTTGAGAAAACTGTGTAGAGGGTCAGACAGAATCCTAGAAAGCACCTTGTTTAATGGAAGATAAACCTATAAATGAAGGGAGAAACTCATAGGTCATAAAAGGTTAGGGAAGGAGAGCTTTCAAGGAGGATGGAGTGTTTCGTTTCATAGTGTCAAACACCACAGAAAGGTCAGGTAAGATCAGGGCTGAAAAATTGCCATTGGATTTGGCAATTAGGAGATGATTGGTGACCTTGACAACTGCAATTTCAGGAGCACAGAGAGGGTGAAAAGCTAAAGGTCAGATATAAACTACTCTTGAGGATCTTGGGGAGGGACTTCCCTGGTGGTCCAGTGGTTAACAATACCCCTGCCAATGCAGGGGAACATGGGTTCGATCCCTGGTCCAGGAAGATTCCACATGCTGTGGAGCAACTAAAGCTTGTGCACCACAACTACTGACCCGGCGCTCTAGAGCCTGTGCCCCACTACAAGAGACGCCACTGCAATGAGAAGCCTGAGCATCGCAAAGAAGAGTAGCTCCTGATTATCACAATTAGAGAAAGCCTGCACATAGTAATGAAGACCCCAAAATAACTGAATAATGACAAATAAATAAATTTTTTAAATGACCATGAGCATTTAGGAATCCAGGAATCTAATTTCCAGGGGGGTGATGGGAGAAGGTTTCCTAGAGGACTTTGAGGTGGGTTGTGAACAATGGGTAAGAGGCTGTATGGCAGACACAATGAAGATGCTTCAGAAAGGCAGTCCTGCCTGGCTTCGATGTGTGCAGAGGCAGGAGGCAGCAAGGGAGTTTGTTGGCGGGGGAGGGAAAGTTTAAAGGTGAGGCTGAGGAGACTGAGCCCTGCCTCACTCCTGACTGCTGTTCTGCAGTGCCTGCTGCCTGGGGGGCATTTCCACCTGAGTATGCCACAGCAACTAGATCTCAAGTTATTAAAAGTGAATCCACATCCTTCCTCCTCACATCAATGCCTCCTTTGAATGTACCACCTTGAGTAACAGCACCATCCTTCGCCTAAGCCACTATCAAGTCCTATCGGTTCTTCCAAATACCTCTCATAGTCACCTTCTTCTTTATTCACCAGTCAGCCTCTCCTGTCTAATTCTCACTACCTCTCACCTGGTTTGCTAAAATAGCTTTTGAAAAAAAAATGGATTTCACTTCTTCTCACCCAACCCATGTATGCACGTGCTGCTAGATAATCTTCCTAAAACACAGCCTTCATTCAATCATTCCAATAGATAAACCTCAGGACAGAAACACAAAACCTACCACCACAGGGCGGGGGGCGGCTGGGGGGGTGTTGAGGGGGGAGGGAATCTCAATGAAGTACAAAAACTCAACCACATGTATAAACTTTTATGGAGCGAGGTTGAACAAAACATATCTAACATTTTTTAAAGTGTCCAATAACTTTCAACACAGTGATTTCACTCCTAGGAATTTACATAAAATTTGTGGCTAAATGTGCAAATACACACACACACACAAAGTATACTTGTTCCAATGTTTATAACATCAAACGATGCAAAATCACCTTAAAGTCCAACAACAGGGGGCTATCTCAAGTACCACTGGACCACACACAGGAATATTGACAGCAAGATAAACTATGACAGAAGCACATATTTTTGACACTGAAAGATTTTCACCATGGGTTTTGAACAAATTATGAACAGTATATTTTTACAAAATATGTATTTACATATATATACATTAGCAGAAGACAACATCTGAAAGAAAATATACCAAAATATTTACAGTGATTATCCAAAAATGGTGGGATTTTAGGTGACTTTAATTTTATAATTTTGCTTATTATTTTATAATCTCCATGCAGTAAACATGGGTACTCTGTGAAATAAAGAGTAGGGAAGATTCTACCACAATATCTAATGTAGCACAGCTCTTTTAGACTTCACAAACATCCTTTATCTGGAGATAGCAAGAACTTCATATACAGCTCATCAATTCAACTAATTGTTTCAGCCCCCCCAAAAACCAAGGATGAAGAAGGCACAGTCTGCCTTCATTGAACTCATGTTCTAAAGGAGCCAGTTAAATAGACAGCCATAAAACAAGGAGATAAGTACTACCACAAGGGATGTATAAAGTACCATGAAAACTCAGATGAGGAGCTAAGTCAAATTTTTCCTGGCTGGGATAGAAGAAAATAAGCTTGAACACCATAAAAAGCCAGTTCATTCTAGCTGAGATGAAAGATTACTTAACAACATGAAATAGGAACTGGGAAGCTGATTAAATAGAAAGAACATCCAAGGCATAGGAAACAGCATAAACAAGAGACACAACTGAGAATCATACCCATGCCAAGTCTGAACTCTACCCTGTGGAGGAACAGAAGGCAGTGAGCACTGGAGATTTTAAGAGATATGGCATGATCATTGACAGAAAGCCGAAGATGATGAGGGTCTAAAACAGGGCAGTGGGTCCATCCAGGGTGAATGGAAGGGAAAGGATGCATGTTGAGCTAGAACTCAACATGAGTTGAGACAAACAGTACTTAGTGTCTAATCAGAGGTGGAAAACAAAGGAAGACAAAAAAACAAACCTGAATTTCCCCGCTGCAGCATATAGGTAGAGACTGATACTGGTATATGAGACAGGGTATATAGGAGAGGGCTTTCCTGGTGGCTCAGACAGTAAAAAAATCTGACAGCAATGCGTGAGACATGGGTTCAATCCCTGGGTTGGGAAGATCCCCTGCAGGAAGGCATGGCAACCCACTCCAGTATTCTTGCCTGGAGAATCCCCATGGACAGAGGAGCCTGATGGGCCACAGTCCATGGGGTCACAAAGAGTTGGACACAATGGAGCGACTAAGCACAGCACATACAGGAAGAGAAGCATGTTTGGGAAGAGAAAAAAGGGGGATGAGGATAAGCGTGGTTTTGGATATGTTATATTAAAACTTCTATAGACTCCAAAGTAGAAGAGGGCAGTAGTCATTTGCTAAGACAAGTCTGGACCTCGAGGGAAAGTTCATATTCAGAGATTTGGATTTGAGAGTCATCAATGAACAGGTAGACAATGTTGATAAATGAACTCACCAGAGTAGGTAAACTCATCCAGGGAAAGCACACAATGAAGGGAGAAGAGAGGCCCAAATATAGTGTCGAAAGCTGTAACAAGGTCAAACGTGAGAACTGAAAAGAAATACTGAGCTCCGCAAGTAGGTCATCATAAGTGGGAGCAATTTCTGCTGGACTGGTGGGCACAAAAGCATGTCATGGTGGGTCAAGATGACTAGAGGAATGTAAGAAAGACTATTAAAGAGGTTTAGTAGTTAAAAAATAAAAAGCAGAGTTAGATGGAATAAGTTTGTTGGAAGAAGCTTAAAAATTTTCCTTTCCTTAGGATGAAGACAACTTGAACATACTTATGAAGAGTCACTAGGAGGGGAGAAACTTAGAATACAAACTATGCACATGCCCAGAGGCTGCCTCTGAAAAAAGGAGAAATGAGGTGAGGAAGAGACAGATAAGCTGTGAGGCAGACCTATGGAAAGTAAAAGGCTAAATGGCTTGCTCAAAGTTGACAAGGTAGGGTGGAGCAGCAAGCTGGAGGAGAGTGGTGAAAGCCAAGGAATGGGAGTCACCCAGGAGGGAATAGATAGATTTCAGGGCAGGGTGGAGAGCCAAGCTGTGGCTGGAGCTCATAAACCTGTGACAGAGCGCATTAGCACAATGCCATGCAGCAGAACTCAGCAGCTGCCTGGGCAAGTGAACGTGGGCCCGGCTGGGGGAAAGGACAGGAAACCATGGCAGAAAGAACGAGACCTGAGAGCACCAGGGCAAGCGTGGCCGTGTAGGATAGGGAGGCAGAGCAACGACACCACCCGGGGCCGAGAGGCCGGGAAATAAGCAGAGACCAGGTTTCCTGGGCATAAAGGGATGGGAGAAACAAAAGAAAGCAGGTTGTAACCAGACTCTGGGATTCCTAGGAGGAGGGAGCAACTTCAGGTCACCTCAAATACTCTTCCCCAAGAAGCTCAGCCATCATCCAAGACCAACATTGATGCCATGCTGCCTTCCAAGCCCTGCTCTGATACGTAAACTAGTTCTTCAAATGGGGCCAGCACCTCAAAGACTGTCAGAAGGAATTCCAGTGAGAGAATGGTAAGGTTGAGTTCTCTTAGCGTCTTCCTTCCTGGACTTTAAGATTTGATCTGGATATCTGGGTAGAATATCAGTAACTCTTCTTTTTAGTAACAGGGAGATTTGGGGAGTTGTCGTGTGTGGAGCTGATGAAAATAAAAGTTTAAGAAACTGCCTACTTGCAAGTTTAGCAATTCCCTCAGGATCCTGGAACCAGCTGGTGTAGGACAAGAGTCACTGTCCTTCTCATCTTAGGGCCCTGGATCCTCCCCAGTGCTAACTTACAACAGTTAAGGGTGACAACTAGAGCACAATAATCCCTTTCAGCAGGGAAGCAGAAGTTGGGGTCTGCTAATAAAGTAAGTGACATCCAGGAAAGAGAAAAGTGAGTTCACTTCCTTTCACTGCAAAAACTGAATCTAAACCCTGTCTTCCCACAAGGACAGGAAAACCTAAACAAGCTACTCACTCGTTTCTAAAGATCCGGGCTCCCATCCAGCTTATTATCCCAGCCTGTACAAAAAGAGAGAGATTCAGATCCTCTCAGAGGGGCTACAAATCAAACAGAACCTTGCCACCAGAAGGGACCGCTGGCTTGGAACGCTGACTCACTCTAAGAGCCCCAATTTCTTTCCGAGCTTGCCCCTATTACCCCAAAGACAAAAGGTACAAAAATTAATAAAAGGCAATTTCTTATATTAAAGTACATGAGTGGAAGAAATGAGAATTCAGGGTTGGTTGGCTATCTGGATAAGCATCTGGAATCCGGCCCCCTGCATCAACCTGGTCAGCCATTCCATTTGGACTGACATGGACCCTGCTATGTGAGACCAAAAAAAAAGTTAATTCCCAATGGTGTTTGTTTAATGCAGCTCTCATTCACCTTCACGTGGGTCACCGCCTTCTTCTGCTCACAAACACTTAATTGTCTCTGAAAAGTAGGTCATTGCCTTGTGGAACAAGCTGGAGGGGGAGCTAAGACCCAGTCTCTCACCCTGACAGGCCTGGAGAGGCCCAAGCCGTGCCTAGGAGACCAGGACCAGTCAATAGTGCACAGTGCCAAGAGTGCTCCAGTGGCAACCTGGCTACTGCCATTCCTAGGTGGTGATTCAGCAGGTTGGTGGGGCAGAAGACGCCCAGGATGTGAGGGCGAGGCTCCTGTCACGCCAAGGAATCCTTGACCCACTCTGATGGCTGATGAGGTGTCCCTGATCATCTCTGAATGGAGAGAGCAAGAGGTGGACCATGAGAATGCTGAACTCTTCCCCACTGCCCATATGGGCTCTCTGTAGAATACCAAGCATTGCTCAACCATAAATGGAGCTGTCTGAGCTTCTCCCCACTCCTTCTCCCAAATATTTTCTTCAGGACCCAAAAATAAACACGGCTCCTTCCTTACCCATGAGCTAGAGGCACATTCTTAGCACTGTAAGCTGTCACCTGAGCATGTCTGACAAAGAAGGGGTTAACATCTCTAAGCAGGATACATCTTGTTCCTAGGACCAAATACCCCATCTACCCAGAACACGAAGGTGGGAAAGACTCCCCCTCAAGCCTCCTCCAACCTCTCACTGACTAATTCACTAAATATAGGCTATTGCTTCAAAGTAAGAAAGACGGGGCCTGGGGAGATGAGGCGACAGAGTACTGGCAAGTTTGGGAAATAGCTACCAGAGGGTCAGCTGTCCAGCTGGCTCTGGAATCTGAAAATTTCCAAATCTAACAACTGCCTTTCTCAGCAAGAATCAAAAGTATGTGAATCAGCTGTGGAGGATAAAGGTTGTAAAGCCCAGTTTCAGAAGCCAGTAGCAAACTGCTTCCTTAGCCATTGTTCCCAACAAACAGCAAACTGCCAGCAACTTCACCTTCAGACCAGCTACCAGCTCTAAGAGGAAGGGGAAAGGGAGTTAGTTCTTTCTTTGGCATATGGAGTGAAAGCATCTCTCTCTCTCAATCTCTCTCTGTATCTCTCTCCAACCACCTCCCCATCTCCAATTCTCTGGTTGTAAAACCAAACCATTGACCACCCCAACTTTTCTAAATTCTAACGATGCAATTTTCCATTATTTCCAAAGGTCCCATGTACGTTTCCTCCTCCTGATCCCTCACTACTTCTCCTGCCCTACACCACACACACACACTTCACCTCTAAGGTACTTCAGAGTCAAAACCCTATGAACTAATACCTAATTTCACATCACCTTTTCAAGTCTGAGGTTTAAGTCTCTATGAACTAGATTGCAAACCCTACATAGGCAGAAACCATGTTTTATCACCACTATTGAGCTAACACTGCATGTTTATCATGAGCCAAGCACCATTCTGATAGCTCAGTTGGTAAAGAATCTGCCTGCAATGCAGGAGACCCCAGTTCAATTCCTGGGTCAGGAAGACCCACTGGAGAAGGGATAGGCTACGCACTCCAGTATTCTGGCCTGGAGAATTCCATGGACTACAGTCCATGGGGTCACAAAGAGTCAGACACAACTGAGCAAGTTTCACTTTTCTTTTCCAAGCACCATTCTAAGCACTTTACAAGTATTCAGTCTCCATGGGAATTCTATGATGTAGGTGCTGTCAGCACAGACACTTCACAGATGAGCACTGATATTCAGAAAGGTTTAGGAACTTGCTCAAGTTCATGGTAAACAGCAGAGTTGAGATTCACACCCTGGTAGCTTAACCTCAGAGTCCGTGCTCTCAACCCCAATACTCTACAAAAGTGGTCTCAGAACAGCAGCAACTCCTGGGAACGTGTTAAAAATACCAACTCTCAAGCCAAACCCCAGACATACTGAATCAGAAGCTGGGGGTGGGGCCCAGCCATCCATGTCTTAACAAGCCCTCCGGGTGATTCTGTTGGCGGCTCAAGTTTGAGAACCAGTGCTCAGTTCACAAGTTGTGCTGCTTCTGCTTTTCTTTGAGCCACACCCGAGACAGAAAGGAGTCCAGGAGGAACTTAAGGGTAAAAATATCCAGAACAACTGACTGTGGCCTGATGGTTAAGAGTGCATGCGGATTCGAGGGCCAACTGCTTGTCAGTGTAAAAGCCCAGCTCCGCTGCTTACCACCTGTGTGACGCTGGGCACGTCACTTAGCCTTCCTATTGCTCAGCTGCATCAAATGGAAAATGGGAACAACAGTACCCACATCATTCAGTTGTGAGGATTCAATGACTTGGTATCATGCAAAGCATTTATAAAGTGTGTGGCACTCAATAAGTGCCATATAAGCTCTTACTGACTGTAGTTCTTGATCCATTTTACAATTAAACTCAGCAGGCATTTGTTAGGCATCTATGTACCAGGCTCCTCTGGTGGCTCAGACGGTAAAGAGTCTGCCTGCAAGGCAGGAGACCCGGCTTCCATCCCTGGGTCAGGAAGATCCCCTGGAAAAGGAAATGGCAACCCACTCCAGTATTCTTACATGGAAAAATCCCATGGATGGAGGAGCCTGGCGGGCTACACCCCATGGGGTGGCAAAGAGTCGGATACGACTGAGCAACTAACACACGTGTACCAGGCACTGTGCCACGGACATGCATCCATCAACATCTCCCCAACTCATCATGAGCCTTTCAAATGTCTATCAATGCCTTATTAACTGCAGTACTCTGTGCGATGGGATACAAGGGCCACAAAGAACAAGGCATTAACCCTTCTTTAAGGACAAAGCATGCCTCAGACATGACTGCAACACATAGCAGCGAGTGATAAGAATCAGAAGACAGCATTCTTCAATGGAAAGAACACTGGGTTTGAGGTCACAAAAAGGATACTGGGTTTGAGGTCACAAGATTTAGACTCGGTTCCAGCTGCGTTACCTAAGGCAAGTCACTTTACCTCCTTGAGCCTTAGGCTATCAAGCAGAATAATAACCTGTGAGGCACAAAAGAGGTAATACATACGAAAGCATCTGTAACTTGGGCAAAGTCTGAGAGATGGTAAGACAGAGAAGCCTGGCGCGCTGCAGTCCACAGGGTCACGACAAGTCAGCCATGACTTGGCGACTGAACAACTATTACTCTTACTTTTAAGTGAATTTCTTTCAATAATATTATGTAAGTTTAGAAAGATGGGGCTTCCCTGGTGGCTCAGAGGTTAAAGCATCTGCCTCCAATGTGGGAGACCCGGATTCCATCCCTGGGTTGGGAAGATCCCCTGGAGAAGGAAATGGCAAACCACTCCAGTATTCTTGCCTGGAGAATCCCATGGATGGAGGAGCCTGGTAGGCTACAGTCCACCGGGTAGAAAAGAGTCGGACACGACTGAGCGACTTCACTTTCACTTTAGAAAGATGATATGACTTTTAACTGAAGGATTCGAAATGCTGCACCCAAAAAAATGACATATGAGATGGACGTGAAAGGATAAGTAAGACGTAGAAATTAAAGGAAAATCCAAGTAGAGGAAAGAGCATAAGCAAACACATGAGAATGGGGGTGGGGGGCAGTGGGGAGGGGGACTAGTTCATTCCAGTTGTAAAGAATAATGAATGGTGGTGGTGTTGTTTTTGTTTAGTCGCTAAGTCACGTCCAACCCTTTGCGACCCTGTGGACTGTAGCCCGCCAGGCTCCTCTGACCACAGGATTCTCCAGACAAGAATACTGTAGTGGGTTGCCATTTCCTTCTCCAGGAGATCTTCCCAATCCAGGGATCGAAACCGTGACTCCTGCTTGGTAGGTGGATTCTCTACCACTAAGTCATCTGGGAACCCTAAAGAAAAATAGGAGATGGCATTAAAAAGGCAGGTTAAGGGCAAACAGGGGGGCAAATATCTGTTCACTTTTCCCCCATAAGCATCTCTGGTACTTCAACTAGTAAATGATGAAACAGTGGGTTAAAATTAGTTTCAGGATTTCTTAACACCTGTGAGTCTGAAGTACTCAGCATGCCTTCTGCTCCACTTTCAGGGGTTAAGAGCCAGCTATATCATATGTATGGAAAATGGAATAACTATAGATATGTAGTCTGTGCAGGGGCCACTTTGAAAACAATGCTTTTATTCCTCATCAGAGCTCCTCTCAGGAGTCCAGCAGAGAGAGAGCTCACAAAGACTGGGTCTTTTGGCCCATCACTATTCAACTAAGCCCAATCTTTGTTCACCTAACACCAGCTACAAAATGAAATGGAAAGGGTTCAACTCTCTTAAACCATTTTTCACGTGTTTTTTAGTACCTCTATTTAAATACAATATGCAGTACATTTGTTTTGGTGTTTTGTTTTCACTCATTATTTTTGTGCAAGAAGGTAAGCATATAATCTAGAGGAGCACAAATTTGTTCATACAGAAATTGAGGTTTCCAATAGATTGTTTTGGAGAAATTTTTAAAGCTTTATATGTTGTTATGGTTGAATGAAATAATATAATTTTAATCTAGTAAGTCTTGCTTGTCAAAGAACATTTTAAAGAAAATAAATTTAACAAACTTTGAAGAAAGTCCATTTTTAGTTGATAAGGGGTGAATATATAACTTGTTGATCATGCCAAATATCTTTATCTCTAAAATTCAATTGTCAGTTTTACACAAAGAAAACTGCCTAAGGAAAAAATATTAACTTTCCAAAGAACAAATTATCAAAAATCAAACTGAACACTCTGGTGCTCGTCTCTCCTCCACTGTCATACAAGTGCCCCCTACTGTCGTTCATATTTAATCTATGTTTTTCTGATATAGCTTTTTTCAGATTTCTTTTTTTTTAGATCCTTTACTATAGCAGTCTTCACAAAGCACAAACATAATTCTTTCATCGTATGTACTTACACAACTAGAACTGAATACTAAATGTGATCTCATTAACTTAACATAGAATTCACTCACTCATATTATACTGACAACATAAAATCATCCTGAATAGCTTTAGAAAGATAACTAGAAGACAGACAATGAAGGTAAGGAACAGGAAATATTCGGGTAGACCAACTGGGTGGAGGAGTGCACTGAGGGGGTGTGTCCCTGTATCCTTGACACAATGGGGCAAAAAAACCCCAATGACACTGCAGTCCCCTTAAGCGCAGAGGGGACTCGGGTGGAATCCGTACAAACCACCCTTTAGCCCCTTCAGACAACCAGGAGAGTGCACACAGAGGGATCCAGAGTTTAGAGTGGCTGCCTCTCCTTCTCGCCCTCCACTTCTCTGTCCAACGTAAGTGCAGGATGCAGAAGCCCAAGCATGTGGGCTCTTCCAGGTCTGACTCAGGCCTGAAGATGGGACACAGAAGTCAGAGCTGCAGAGCACTCTCTGCAGAATTCTGGAAGAAACTGCAAGAGCCTATCTAAGCTGTCAAGACCATCCTGCTAAGGTTCTTAGTGCTTTAATCCCCTTGGAGACCTCTTCCATCATCCCGGGACCCCCTGTTACCAATCCACACACCACGGTGGTGGGCTGGGCTGAGGGAAGCCAGAGGAAAGCACACATCTTCTATACTGTATCAACTGCCAATGATAGGATATATGCGTACGTATGCATGTGCATAGCTTACAAATCCTACAACCCAGGCTGGCACACAACTGGCTATTCCGTGTACAGCTGTACAATTCCCCCTCAGGCCCTGACCTGTGTAAAACAAACTAAAAGTCCAGATACGTCACAACAGCAAGAGTCCCATTCACAGTAACAGCAGAAGAGGGCGGAAGGAAAGGCACGGTTGATAAGCTACGCTACTGTTAAGCAGTCCAGCCCTGGAGAAGAGTCTAATCCTTTCCCCACTAGAGTTCTGCCAGGCCTGGACCCTCTATATGCACTCCCATCAGAATGGGCTCCATCATTTGTTAGACTCCTATCAAAACAGGTCCTGCAACCAGATGAAGTCGACACACAACGGTCTTGTCCCTCACTTCATCCTCTTCCTCGCAGCTTTGAGAGCTCTAGATAAGGAATCAATTCAAAAATACTGCTACTGAAACTAATCATATTTTAGCAACCTAAGCGTCCATCAATGGAAGAATGAATAAACAAAATGTGGTACATACAAAGAAATACTATTCAGCCTTAAAAAGGAATAAAATTAAGACACATACTACAATATGGATAAACTTTAAAGACATTATACTAAGTGAAATAAGCCAATTGCAAAAGTATAGATATTGTAGGAGTCTACTTAAACAAAGTACCTAGAACTGTCAAATTTAACAGAAACAGAAAACAGAATGGTAGTTGCCAGGAGCTGGGGGAGGGGAGAATGGGAATTATTGTTTAATGGGTATGAAATATAAGTTTAAGAAGTTCTGGAGATGGACAGTGGTAATGGTAACACAGCAGTGTGAATGTACTTAACGCCACTGAACTGTACACATAAAATAGTTAAAATGGTAAATTTTATGCATATTTTACCACATTAAAAATCACATTTTACAAGACTCTTTATTAATAAAGAGAAACTACAATTACTTACCCACTATGCATCAAGCAGCATGCTTTCTATATATTAATTCATTTAACCGTTACAGAAACAGTACAAGATAGTTATTATCACTAACATTTTGCAAATGAGGACTTAGAAAAATCACACATAGCAGTTAAGTGACTGGCCAAGGTTACAGAGCTTGTTAAGTACCAGAACCAGGATTCCAACATTTACACCATTTCCACTGTAAAATGCTGCTCTCCACCCTAGAGGGGAGATTTATCTGATACTATAAAATAGCCACAAACCAGAAAGCCCCTGGAGCAGGAGAAGGGACAAAGGTAAAGGAAGAATTTAGTGTTCAAAGTCAAGGCAGGCACACTAATTCCACTTCTAAGGCTGTTCTTCCTCTGACGACCTTCAAGAACTTGAAACACACCAATTACCTAGTCATGTAAACCCTAGCAAACTAGGAAAAGCTGTGTTACACACAAAACTCAAAAATTACATTCCTCATAACCCATCAAGCAACGTTCTATTTTGTAGGAACTTTTAAGGACTTCTCCAAGGTCAAGAAAAAAAAAATGCAAAAGTTAGTGTATCACAAAATTAAACTCCAGGTTACCCCAAACTCTAAGAAAAACTCCTCAAGAAGCAAAGGGGATCCTGACTTCCTCCCCACTCCTCCCTTTTCTGCCTTCTGCTCTCGCTCCAGAACCACGAGGAGCAGGCGGGTCTGCACGGGCAGGTTCGGAAACTGCTGTGCGGGCCACAGGCGGCACCGCTCGCTAACAGCGGGCCCCCACGCCACTGGAGAGGAAGCCGCGGGGCTTGTTCGTGAGGGCAGGAAATCTGGACAGCCCGATTGCAGTCCCAGCCTGTGTCACTCCGTCAGGGCTCAGGGGGGCATCCTGCCAGGTTCCATTCCAAGAATGGTGTCACTTCCACCGGGGACTAACAGTTGCTCCCTGGCAGTGTTTAGGCACCAAAAGGGCTGACCAGAGAACGTGGCCAGAGCGGAATCCACAGCATGCAGGCCCCGTGAGGGCCCAAGCTTTTCTCGCCTTCAGTGGGCGAAGGGGCTCTACCACCACAGGTCAAGCAGACACAGCCCAGGAAAGGATTCAAAACAATCCCTCTAGGTCCTGTGTCTCTCCCAGGGGCACAAGAAAGCTGCGGTTCCCATACAGGTCTCTCTCGCAAATTGAAGTTGTTCTGCTGCAAACAAAAGCAGCTTCCTTCCCACCCCCAAGACCCAACTGATTTATAGCCAGCAAGTGTCTCCCAGTACTCAGAAAATATGCTATCGAACAGGAAATGAAAAAATATCCATTTCTTCCCGAAGGAAGGGGGAGGAATCACATCCCTATACAGACAGGAAATCAGCTGACCAGAATCCCAGCCATGTCAGGGAAATGACTGTCCCCTTCTTCAACGCAGGGAGTTATGAAAGCCGAGTTCCTCTCAGGCTTCCATCACTACTGAGGGAAGAGCTTCCAAGCCAGGACTATTTGCTTATAGCTCTTTACTAGTTTAGATAGTTACCAGATAAAAGGGGAAAAATGAAAGCCCCTCATGCCCTAATGCAGGGGTCCCCAACCTCTGGGACTCAGACCTGTCAGATCAGCAGCAGCGTAAGATTAGAAATAAAGCACACAATAAATGTAACGTACTTGTATCATCCCAAAACCATCCCCCCACCCCTGGTTATGTGGAAAAATTGTCTTCCACAAAATTGGTACCTAGTGCCAAAAAGGCTAGGGACCACTGCCCTAATGCCAACCAAAAGCACAACTCCACAAACTTCCCACTTTTTCCTCATGTAGGAAAGAGCCAAAAAGGAATGCTTGCACAATACTCAGAGAAACCACAAGGGACATTTTAGGTACAGGTGACCCCAATATTTAAAGTCTGCATCCACCCAATCTGAGGTTGTGGCTGGGTGTGGGACACAAACCAGAGAAGAGGCTGAGACTTCTTGTTTGCAAACAGCAATCATTCTAATAACAGCTTTATGTTTCCACAATGCTGGTTAGCAGGGTCTCAATGCCTTCTTTCCCACCCACAAATCTAATCCTGACCACCCCCCTTTTCCATTTGAGAGGGACAAGCATGTATCTTTAGTCCCTGCTACAAAGAAGGTCAGTGATTGGAAGCCTTATCCAAGGTCATTAGCTAGTCAGATGGAACTAACATTCAACTTTTAAACGCTTTCTCACATGAAGGAAGACTGCAAAACAACTGTTTCTCAAGTAATTCTTAGGCAACTAAAATTCCCTGTATCGTGTCCACAAAAACTCCTTTATCTCTCTCTCTCCTATCTCCATTTTCTACTAATGTCTCCCAACTCAATATGCCAGCATGTCTGCTGACATCCAGTGCATTTAAAGCTTCCCTCCATTATTCAACTTAACATACATTTATAAACACTAACTTCGAGCTGGGCGCTGTGCTAAACTTTGGGGACAAAAAGATGGATGAGATGCAGTCTCAGTTCTCAGGATGCACAGTCTCGTGGGACACAGAAAGACAAACATGTAACTGTTATTCAGAAGAACCAGTGACATCAAAAAGGAAGAATATATGCTTAGGATGCTTCAGTTCTCCAGGCATAGCATCTAGGGAGAACTGGTGTGTCCAGTGAAAGGAACCTTTCTCTCAAGGAACCTCTGAAAATATTTTTACTTTCATCATTCCCGACTTGACACCTCCAAATGATGCTGCCCCAAATGCCAAGGCTGTAAACTGACATGGCATGTAAAAACAAGAACACTACCACAATGGGAGAAAACTCGAGTCAGCTCTCAGAGGAAGCCCTGCAGAACCGCACCCAGGAAACCACCTGAGCAGTGAAATGAGTGTACTAACTTTTCCCCACTGTCCATCACTCCCATGGCCAGAGAATGGGACACACAGGAGGTTTTATCTGAAGGGAGAGAAAGGAAACCCACATTATTCCTGTGGACAAAAACTCTCCCCACTGAAGCAGTCTCAGTAAAACATCACAATGTTTGATGATTTAAAAGTCGTTTCGAGGGGATATATGTATATATAAAGCTGATTCATTCTGTTGTACAGCAGAAACTGACAACACTGTAAAGCAATTATACTCTAAAAAAAAAAAAAAAAGTCATTTAGTATTGTTACTCCCTCCAGATTAGTCTGCAGCTAAATCATTCCACAAAAAGTAGCAAGACATCTAGCCTAAAACATGTACTTTAAAAATGTGTTTTTAAAACTAAAGCCCCATCATTTTAAATGTATTAGGGTCTTAGCTATATTTATACTCTGTTATACTCTATACTCTGTTCAAAGCACCATTAATTTTCATCTTCTGATAATGACAAACCACTGATGGAAATAAAATCAAGTCCGAGAGTGACCTTTTCCCTCTCAGGGGCAAGTACCAAACCCTCAGCACAAGACTTTTTCTAGGTCCACATTACTCACAGAAAAAAAAATGAAGAATGAAGTGAGGCTTTTCTATCAGCAAAACAACAGATTCTCTGATTAGGAGACCCTCAGGTGCCTAAATCAAGCAATCAAAACATTCTGCCCTCTACACCACAGAAGGGTTTAAACTATCATACTCTATTTCCTTTTCTCTACCTTCCTATCCGTTGGGGAGGGCAGAGGAGTGGAGAATAGACGGATTACATTCGAGGCTTGGGCACGTAGCAGCACTGTTCACTGCAATATGTGGGCCTCAGAGATGAGTCTGATGACCAATCTAGTCTGTGTGTGGTAGGAGAGCATCTGTGAAGGAAGGAAGGAAGAAAGAAAGATGGACAAAAAAGGAAGTAGTAGGGGTAGAAATAAAAGGTTTCCTACTACTCTAGCAGAAATCCCCATAAGCAGACTCAAGGAGATCCTGGCAACCCCTCAGGCCTGTGGCTGGGAAAACAAATGAAAGGCACATCCCCACCCCTGGGACCATTCTGGCTATCCTGCACCTCCCTTGGATTTCCTAACTCTAAACTAAGCCTTTTCCCCAGACTCATTCTAATGAGAAAGCAAGTAGCTGCATGGCACAGGTTTATGGCAAAGAAAATGAATGGCAATTAATAACTGGTTTGTACCAGAGAAGCTGGTTTACTTGATCTGCCTCCTGGTTCCAAGGAGCGTCTCTCTGCATTACGCCATCCTTCTAGTTACATGTTTAATAAAGTCATACTCTCATATCTAACAACGTAGCATCCTCCCTTCCATCCCCTTATCAGCCCTCCTCCTACACTTACTATCTTTTCCCCAACCTGGAGTCTGAATCCCATTCATTAGAGGAGGAAGCATAACCTGTTGCACGAGTGTTTCATCTGCTGACACTCCTCAGTAGCACACGCCCCTCGTGATAGTCAGCCAAGATGATGTCATCAGTTGAATGCTCCCTGGGGTTCTGGCTTTGAGCACCTGATCTTAAATAGAGTGTGAAGTACTAAGAAAATCCAATCACACTGACATTTGGTGAATACCTTCTGAATGCAGGGCACTGAGCCAGACAAAATGACAGATAGGAGAAAGAATAAATCATAATCTGTGAGCTCCAGAAGCACAATCTAATTGGGCAAATCCATAGGAAGTTAAATACCAAATGATAAAATACAAGTGAAGACATACAACATGACATGGTCAACTGGCCAATGAATGATAGAAATTAATGCTATGAGTTCAGAAGTCGAATGAGTTAGCACAGGTTAGTATGGTTTGCAAAGGAGTACTGGGGAAAGGTAGGACTCAAGCTGAGCTCTCAAGTAGGATTTCAAGAGGTGGGGACAGACCTGATAGAAAAGGGGATGGCTCTAGCAGAGGCACAAGTCCTAAATACCAAATGAAAGCCCCAAAGTAAGCCGGGCAAATGGCAACAAAAATGGATAAGAGGCAAATACAAACAAAGAGGCCGCATTACCCAGCAGGCCACACTACAGAGTATCAGTACAGGGACTTTTTCAAGCAGAAGGAAAAGTATCCCAAATGGAAGACCGGACATGCTAGGAGAAAGGAAAAGCAACTTTTAAAAACAGATAAATATTTGGTAAATCCAGACGAACATTGTCTTGAGACTCCCCTGGCAGTTCAGAAGTTAAGACTCTGCCTTCCAATGCAAGGGGTGTGAGTTCAGTCCCTGGTCAGGGAGCCTTATAAGATCCCATGTGCCTGGCACCCAAAAAACAAAACATAAAACAGAAGCAATACTGTAACAAATTCAATAAAGACTTTAAAAATGGTCCACATAAATACATGAATGTTGTCTACACAAAGCAAAAATCATAATGGGTTTTTATTTACTTAATAAACATAACAAAAATACACTAAAGCATTTGCATTAAAAATAAATGCTATGATAAAAATAAATAACATATGTGTGCATGGAACATTAAAGCAGAGAAAAGAGAGTGGCTAATTCACTCACTCAAAAGAACTCAAAAAGTCATCAATAAGAACATAAGATCTGGAATGAGTCAGGAAGGATAAGTTTTTCAAGAGGATAGATTTAGGAGGACTCTGCAGACAGAGGCAATAATGCAAGCAAGACAAATGAACTAGAAACGATCTGGAGTGTGAGTAAACTACATGCAGGGGCGCGTGAGTACAGCAAAGGGTGACGGGGTCTAAAACAAGAATCACAGTCTGGAGCCGAAATGTGGACAGACTGTGTCTTCTACTAAGAAATTTTGGCCTTATGCTAAACTGACATATAATCTACAGCCTGTCTCTCCTACAAAGCCCTTCCCAGTGAAAGACTGCTTTCTAGAGGGCACATAGGTAAATGTCACCTTTAGTAAATAAATAAAATAGATCAGGCCTTGGGACAAGAGGAGATATGACCAACATGAAGGAGTAAAGGAGGGAGAGGGGCAATTCCAAAGTAAGTTTGCTTTTTTAATTTTTTGGGTTAGTCGCTAAGTCGTGTCCTACTCTTTTGCCACACTATGGACTGTAACCCACCAAGCTCCTTTGTCCTGAGACAAACAGAGATTTCCCAGGCAAGAATACTGGAGTGGGTTGCCATTTCCTTCTCCCAGGGATCTTCCCCACCCAGGGATCAAATTCACAACTCCTGCATTGGTAGGTAGATCTGAGCCACCACAGAAGCCCAGAGTAAGCCTGGCAATAAAAGAGAATGAAATCATGTCATTGTGGCAATGTGGATTGACCTAGAGATTACCATTCTAAGTGAAGTCAGAAAGAGAAAGACAAATACCATACAATATTACTTAAATGTGGAATCTAGAATATAATACAAATAAATTTACTTACTAAACAGGAACAGACTCACAGACAGAGAGTACAAACTTATGGTTACCAAAGGGGAAAGCAGAGTGGGAGAGGGATAAATCAGGAGTTGGTGATTGAAGTGAACTGAAGTCGCTCAGTCGTGTCCGACTCTTTTTGACCCCATGGACTGTAGCCCACCAGGCTCCTCTGTCCATGGGATTCTCCAGGCAAGAATGCTGCAGTGGGTTGCCATGCCCTCCTCCAGGGGATCTTCCCAACCCAGGAATCAAACCCAGGTTTCCCACATTGCAGGCGGATTTTTTACCATCTGAGCTACCAGGGAAGCCCAGATACAAACTACCATAAATAAAACAGGTAAACAACAAGGTCCTATTCTATAGCACAGGGAACTGTATTCAATATCCTACAACAGACCATAATGGAAAACAATATAAAAAAGAATATATATGTATGTATACATATAAATAACTAAATCACTGTTTTGTATACCAGGAACTAACACAACACTATAAATCAACTATCCCTTAATTAAAAAAAAAAAAAAAAAAAACAAACCAGTAAGCCTGGCAAGGAGAAAGCTGAAAGAATACAAACTAAACTTAAAAGACCATTTACCCTGACCAGTGGGACCAGAGAAAGACTTGGAAACTCTCACCTTTTAATTTGTACTGCTTAAATTTACAATAAGCATGTATAATTTTGTAATCATAATGAGAGTTAGACAAGCATAGGAAGCCTGTGTGTTTTCCTCTTCAGTTCTAGAACAGTATTTTTTGTTTTAAAGTAACTCACAATGTCCCACACCTGACTAGGGCCCCTGGGCAAGACTGAAACCACTAAGTAAGAAGTGCCAACTGAAGTCACAAGTCGCACTCCCTTTCCCACTCACGAACAATAAGAACTCCAAAAAATGCACATAAAGGTCACTTCCGCGACCCTTCAGTCAGTGTACTTCCAGAACTAGGAGTTTTTAGAGAAAAGGAGGAGACTCGGGCAGTTCTATTCAAGGAAATGAAGGGAAAGTATAATATGGTGGTTAAGAGCAGGAGTTCTGTTGTCCCACAGAGTTATATTTCTAGATGTGACCTTGGGCAAGTTATTTCACTGGCTTGAGTATCACTTTTCTCCTCTGTGGTGGTGGTTTAGTCGCTATGTCGTGTCCAACTCCTGCGACCCCATGAACTATAGCCTGCCAGGCTCCTTTGTCCATGGGATTCTTCAGGCAAGAATACTGGAGTGGGTTGCCATTTCCTTCTCCAGGGGATCTTCCCAACCCAGGAATCAAACCCGGATCTCCTGCACTGCAGGCAGATTCTTTACCAACTGAGCTACAAGTGCCTATACTTTCTCCTCTGTAAAATGATGATAATAATGATATCTACTTCATGAGGTTGATATGAGAATTAAACGGGCTAGTGTATATTAAAAAGTGCTTAACACAGTCCCTGGCACACAGTAAAAATTCAACTAATGGGAGCTATTATTATTAATCCATTCAGTTCATTAAAAAAAAGACATATCCTACGATGCTATGTATCAGATCCATTTCCCCTCTCTTTCCTAAATGATGCCAAAAGCAAGGTGCAGAACTAGCAGGACAGGGGGTGACCCTGGGTTCTTCCTGTGTCCCTACCAAAAGAATTGTAGTGAAGAGAGGGAAGATGGTGGGAGGACAGTGAAAGACTCAACATGGCTGACTTTCAAGATGGAGGAAGAGGCTGGGAGCCACAGGGAGCAGGTGGCCCTGAGAAGCTGGGGAAAAAACTTTTAAGTAGGAGAATCACTGTTCTGCTCACATGAAAACTTCCTATTGATTTTGAGAGGTAGAGGAGGATTTCAAACCATTATCTGGCACAAAGATGGGCAGTAACCAAACAGTTCAGTCGGAACCTGTTCCAGTACCTGCAGACGAACATCAGCTCGGCATGATCATGTGACTCTGAAACACTCCTTCAAATTGATGTATATATACACTACCATATATAAAAGAGATAGCTAGTGGGAACCTTCTGTAAAGCACAGGAAGCTCAGCTCAGCGCTCTGTGATGAATTAGGTGGGGTGGGGTGGGGGGAGGTCCAAGAGGGAGGAGATATATGTATGTACATTTATAAAGTTAAAAAAAAATGTTAGTAATAAATTCTCAGAGACAAGCAGAAGTTAATTTCACACATGCTCTTCTCTCCAGGTTAGAAGCAGCTGAACAAACAGTTTGAATTGTGTTCCCCAAAAGATGTTTAAGTCCTAACTCACAGCACCTGTGAATGTGACTTGGAAATATGGGGTTTACAAATAATCAAGTTAAGATGAGATCCTCAGGGTGAACCCTAACCCAATATAAGACTAGTTTTCTTATAAAAAAGACAGACACACACGAACGATGTAAAAGCACATAGAGACAGGCCATCTGCAAGTCAAGGAATGCCTGAGACTACCAGAAGCTGGGCAAAAGGCCTGGAACAGATTCTCCCTCACGGGCCTCAGAAGAAGTCAATCCTGCTGACACCCTGATTTTGGATATCTAGCTTCCAGAACTGCAAGACAACAAATTTTTGTTGTTTAACACATTATTGACTGGGGAATTTTTGCAGAAAACTAATGCGGGTGGCCAGCAATTTGTTATGTAAGTGAATACTGAAACATCTCTGGCCAATAATGTTTGGGTAACAAAGGATGTATTAATACATCTCTGGTAAATAATGCGTTAAGCCATTGAGTTTGTGGTACTTAGCTATGGCAGCCCCAGGAAAGCAATACACCCCTTTTTTTAAATTGGCATTTATCCTACTTTAACGGGGCTTCCCTGGTGGCTCAGTGGTAAAGAATCCACCTGCCAATGCAGGAGACATGGGTTAGATCCCCGGCTGGGGAAGATCCCCTGGAGAAGGAAATGGCAACTCACTCCAGTATTCTTGCCTGGGAAATACCATGGACAGAGGAGTCTAGTGGGCTACGGTCCATGGGGTCGCAAGAGAGTCAGACATGACTTAGTGACTAAACAACAATAACTGCTCATAAACTGTATTTTTTAAGCAAATTTTAATTTAAAATCAAAGGTGGATTACTTAAAAATGACAGGACCTGGCTATATATACACTTTTTTTCCCCAAAAATGAAAATACCACTATGGGAAAAAGACACTAGGACCAATATAGATTCTTACTCCTTTTGAACCTAGTTTATCTGCTTCCTTAACCATCCCTGGATGTAAAGAAAGAAGGAAAGAGAACTCTTGTACATTGGGTATCCACTGTGTGCCTGATGGATATTAGGTGCTAATACACATTATCTTATTCAAATTTCATAAATCCCTGCATGGTATGAACCATCTCCCCATTACTAGTGAGGAAATCAATGTTTAGAAAGGTTAAGTAAGTTACCCAACATCATACAGCCAGAAAGTGGCTGAGCCAAGATTCCAATCCCTTGTTTTTAACTAAACCAACCTGCTTGAGCAAGTACTTTTGAACCAATTAACAATCTTTTATTAATTTCAAGCACTGGATGCTGAGTGAATTAATAAAGAGACTTTATAAATTCCATTTAATTCTCCCATTTTTACCTAAGGAAATTGGCCCAAAGAAGTAAATTGACTTGACCAGAGCCACAAATAAGTTAGTATCAGAATTAGGTACCCAACCCAAGTCTCCTGATTTCCATTACATCCCATAAGTTTGAGGATAACAGTAATACATGAAAACAGAGAGCACAGATGCTAGAAACTGACTACCTCAGTTCAAATCTTGGCTCTGCAATTTACCAACTGTGTGATTTGGGCAAGTCACTTGACCTCTCTGTTTGGTTTCCTCATCTGAAAATGGAGATCCTATCTCACATGGTTACTCTAATGACTGAATGAATAAAGATACACATAAATTTTTGTGCCTGGAATATTAATAAGTTTTATATTTGTTAACTGCTTCTGCTCCATTATTAAATAATGCTAAGTAAAACATCAAAGAGGATACACATACTGACTGTAGTTTTATTAAACTGCAGACAAATGCACTCATTGAGAGATAGAGAGAAATGAGAAATAGGCTCCTTGTTCCTAAATTTGCCTAATTCAGTTATTAGCAATAACATTTATTTTTTACTCTGTACCAGGCTCAGTATTTGATACAGACATTACTAAATTTCATTAAATCTAAGACACATCAACTGGAGAAAGAATCAGTATTTCATTTATTCTCCCCAGCAGCCCGATGAAGTAGAGTTCCCTTATTCTGCAGATAGGAAGCTGAGACACAGAGAAATTAAAGAATTCATCCAAGGTCACACAGCTATTCAATGGCCAAACCAGGTCTCAATCCCAGATCTATCAGACTCCAAAATCCCTTACACTGTAAAATAAAGTGCTTTGTTTATTACCAACTTGGTGTTGTTCAAACTTTGCATGGAATCACCTGGGAATCTCGATAAAATAAAAACTGATTTAGCAGGTCTGGGGTGGAGCCTAAAAGTGAAGTCACTCAGTCGTGTCCGACTCTTTGTGACCCCATGGACTGACTGTAGCCTACCAGGCTCCTCCGTCCATGGGATTTTCCAGGCAAGAATACTGGAGTGGGTTGCCATTTCCTTCTCCAGGAGATTTTCCCGACCCAGGGATTGAACCCGGGGCTCCCGCATTGTAGGCAGACGCTTTACGGTCTGAGCCACCAGGGAAGTCTCTGGGGCGGAGTCTAACTCTGTGCATTTCTAACAAGATCCCAGGAGCTATGGACGCTGCTAGTCCTGGATCACAGAGTGTCTAACTATTCTGCTTCCATTACAATTCTTCCTCCTCCTGGGTCTCCATTCCCAGCTCAGCAATCAGCTAATGAAAAGGACTTTAACTCCCAAAAGACAGAGAAACCTCCTAATTAAGTCTTTGTTTCTCTGCCACCTTCCCTGCTCCTTCCTCTCCCCTCCTGGGCCCCACTCCCTTTTCTAAGGCAGGCTACACAAAGCTACAGAGAGGAAGCTAATAGAGAGTTCAAAATGAATGGCTGGGGAATCTAAGGGGATTTCTAACAAAAACAATGTTAACCTTATGCTTGGCTGATCTGGGTGCCCCCTCAAAGTCCACAAGTGACTCTGAAAGGTGAGTGAAAGCTCCTGGGGTAACTGGAAACTAAGCATTCTTTGCTCCCATCACTTCTCCAGGGATAATGGGTGTGACCGCTCCCCACCCCCACTCTAGTTTAGGTCTCTGAGCAACACAGGTAATTACGGTCTGCCTACTAACTACAGAAACAGCTGGCTTCAATCAGGCTCGGTCCTCTCTCCTGCTCTACTTGTCCTACATTTTAGGTATTGTCTTTGTTTGAACTCTTAGTGCTTATGCACACTACCAAACACATTCAGAAGGGCTGCACTGGCCTGAGCCTTTCTATAGTGGTCCTGGGTGCCCAGGTTAGAAAACAAGTTGGAAATTCAGTTCTGTGTGATGTAACTGAATGGAGGGATAGCATTACCCAGAGCATGGGATTGTTTTACTGACTCAAGAGCTTCACAGACCCCTCTCTGTCACCACGATCCCTCCCTCTATTCCATGGGGTTGGCTTATGGTAAACAATTCTGAATACTCATTGGAAGGACTGATGCTGAAGCTGAAACTCCAGTACTTTGGCCACCTGATGCGAAGAATTGACTCATTGGAAAAGATCCTGATGCTAGGAAAGATTGAAAGCAGGAGGAGAAGGGGACGACAGAGGATGAGATGGTTGGATGGCATCACCAACTCGATGGACATCAGTTTGAGCAAGCTCCAGGAGTTGGTGATGGACAGGGAAGCCTGGCGTGCTGCAGTCCAAGGGATTGCAAAGAGTCAGACATGACTGAGCAACTGAACCGAACTAAACTGAAATAATCCTGAATATTCAATTGAAAGGCTGATGCTGAAGCTCCAATACTTTGGCCACTTTATGCACAGAGCCAATTCACTGGAAAAGACCCTGATGCTATGAAAGATTGAGGGCAAAAGGAGAAGGGGGTGGCAGAGAATGATATGGGTAAATAGCATCACCCATTCAATGGACATGAATCTGAGCAAACTCTGGGAGATGGCAAAGGACTGGAGAACCTGGTGTGCTGCAGTCCATGGGGTTGCAGAGTCAGACACAACGTAACGACTGAACAACAACAACAATAAACAATACTGCAACTCTATTGGAGCAGTTCAAATCAGACCATTTTCAAGAGCAGTCTGACTTGAAAATCTTAAGTTGCTTTAAAGCAACTCAGATGACAAAATCAAAATTTAAGGTAAGAGGGGCGCCTGCCCAGTGGAGTTCACCAGGCCTGAGGACAAACACCTAGTTCAGCTGCTTACCAGCATGTGACCAGCAGGGAACTTATTTAGGCTCCTCCAGCTCCGGCCTCCTCACCTGTGATACCCACCAACACCATGGGGCTGTCACAGGCTGCTGCTTGCGACGATTAAACGAGCTAAGCACCTCGCATTCAGTTAGGGCTTAATATGTGTTGGTTTCCTCTCCCCACCCCTGCTCACAGGGATACACAGTTAAGCCGATAAAGTGCATCTGTACCAAATCACATGAAGGAACTGTGTTTAGGCATGGTTTCATTAAAAAAAAAGAAAGAAAGAAAAATCACCACTCGCCTGGTGAGATCTGGCTCGAGCACCAGTTAGTTACATGACCTTGGGCAAGTTACTAACACTTTTCCATTCCTCATTTCATTTCCTTCCAAGGAACAAGAGTGAGCTCAGCTGATCATTTCCAGTTCATTCATTTGACAAATATTTATTGAGTACCTTACTCAATGGTAAAGAACCCGCCTGCCAATGCAGGAGATGCAGGTTCGATCCCTGGATCAGGAAGATCCCTTGAAGAAGGAAAATGGCAACCTACTCCAGTATTCTTGCCTGGAGAATCCCATGGACAGAGGCACCTGGTGGGAGTCCTAGGGGTTGCAAAGAATTGGACACAACTTACTGACATAACAGCATACACCAGACACTCTTCTGGGTGCTAGGAATACAAGAGTTAATAAACAAAAACATGCAGGAACTTCAGCTCTGCTTTTAGACAAATATGTAAACAAGAGGAAGCAGCTAATAACAGCAACAAATATTTTCTGCCTTTATTAGCTTCCTTAAAACTGCCCACACTTACCAGTTTAATATCTGATACGCCCTCTATCCGAGGACAATATATTAAATGGATTTTTGGAGCAGAGAGTTGGAATAGGAGATCGCTCCATTCACTCCTAGCTCTGACCTGATATTGCAGTACCTCCAGGAACGGTGCACGCCCTCGGGGGGAAAAAGAGTGGTGCAGAAAAGTAGACTTGAGTTGGTCTGCCATGGAGAACTAGGACTGCTGCCTTTGGTCTTTCTGTTTCTCGTTTTTCACTACAGCTTGTGTGTAACTGCACAGGCACCCTTTGAGAAACACGTAGGGATGGTTTTTCAGAGCTTTGTTTTCCTTTACCACCCGACAGAGAGACAAATAAAAAAAACCGGCCACACTATCTTCTCTTACTAACATACCACCCGATGTGAATAGTTTTACACTTTTGGAAAGTTTTTTTCAGGTAGGAGTTTGAAGTAAGAGCAAAGTCGGAGTAAAGAGCAATCACAGCAGTACTGGTAAGAGAAGGCTCTGAACTCATATTAGCAGTGGAGCTGGAGGAGATGAGAGGTGGAGAGAGTCACAGGAGACGGAATCCATGGGACTTGCTGAAAGACTGGTCACTTGGGCAGGACACAGGAGAGGGAGGACACCTGCATGAAGCCAGATTCCTGGCTTGGACACCTGGATGGGTGACCCAGCAAGTGAAGTAGGTCTGGGAGCAGGGAAGGGGACAATGATGCCCAAATTGGACATATCAAGTTTGAGATGTCTGTGGGACAATCGTATGGAAAAACCCATTTCAGGTGCTGTAAGTTGTTGGAAGAACAAAGAAACATAACCACCACCAACATTTGCAAAGTGGTTCAGTTTTTTCAAGTATCGGTACATCACATGCATCTCATTTGATACAACCTACACCCTGAACAAGAAGGAAATGGCAACCCACTCCAGCATTTTTGCCTGGAGAATCCCATGGACGGAGGAGCTTGGCGGGCTACAGTCCACGGGGTCGCAATGACTTGGACACGACTGAGCGACTTAACTAACACCCTGAACAAGATCTTAATTAGGTTGGGAAGTTCAAACAAATATACACAAAAAGTTAACTAACAAAAAAAAAAAACATAAGAAATGCTAGAAGGCAGTTTTGGTATATGATGAGTTGCAAGAAAAACATTTGTTATACTTAAACCACTAATCAAATCCCCACTCAGCTTTCTAATCTCTGGAGCTTTTATTTATTCAAATTTCCATATTATCACAAGGCTATCTGCTGAAGGCATTATACATCTTTACAAGTCCGAAAGTGAGATGTAATCAAGAGGAGGAGGTGGAAGAGGAAAGAATGCAGAGGGTTTGGCTCTGCTTTTAGACAAAGGCAAAGAGAAGCAGCTAACAACAGCAACTGAGATGACAGGCTGCCTTGTTAGCCCCCGAGCAGTGCCCCCATACCCATCTACACTTACTAACATACCACCTGTGCCCACAGCTACAGTGGCTACTGCCTCTTATCCCTTCTCAGTGGCATATTCATGCCAGGGCCTCCACTGCCTCACCCCAGGAGCCGCCCACAGGATGATGCCAGAGAGGAGGCCTGGGCGATGGGAATCTAATGCTCCCTCTAAAGCTTTCCCTCCCACAGGCAGGTGGAGGGAAATTCCAGCCCCTCACAGACACCCATTCTTCCTAATAAAGGCAGCACTACATGAATTATGATACTGATTAAAAATAACAACAATAAAAACAATGAATCAGTCCTCTGGGAGAGGAGAGGATCTCAAAGCACCCCGCCTGAACTAGTTGGGTCCATTCTCCTTTTGGGAAACTAACCAGCAGAGGCTGGGATGGGTCCTACACTCCTACGCCCAGAGGTGCCCAGACCAGGCCAGACCAGTTTCTTTCCAATCCAACAGCAACCCCATGGCTCATTGCTGGAATCTGTGTGGACATGAGTATCTGCAGTAGGCCTGGGATGAATTTCCTCATGTTACCATTGTACAGGGAACCCAAGTGTTCCAGATGGTCTCCTGCCTACCACTCCAGCCACAGGTCACAGAGGGCAGGGGGCCCAGTTAGGACCCTGACCTGGCTGTATGGAGAGGGAACGTGGAAATAAGGTTCTGGGAAGGGCACTGAGACAAACTGCCTGACTCCAAAGGGCCATGGGCAGCACCTCCCCGTCACTCTGCTTGGAACAGAAGATAAGCATGACTCTGTCAAACCCCTCTCCCTCTGGACTAGGTCTCTTTTTAGGAGAATTTCTACTGGAAAAATGATAGCTAAAAAAGGAGTAACCATCTATTATGTGTTCAACTGCTTATACTTTCTTTATTGTCTGTCATTTGTAACATCTACTGTATACTTTCATTCCCGGGGGGCAGATAGAGGGTTTATGAACTCCACTAATTCAGTAGTAGATACGGTACTACATTCAAAGAGGCTTTGAACAGAGGCATTTTTTGGCTGATGGTGATGACAAGGCTAGCCCAGGGTGATCATACATGTAAAGCGGCATCCCCTGGAGTGTATCCACTGCACTTTGTGAAAGGAGAAGCAAGGAACAAATAAGCAGACACACACATACCTCCTGCAGGACTTAGAAACTGTACTGGATCAGCCAAACCTGGGACTGAGAGGAGATGAAAGATTCTCCAAATTAGTGGAGACACACCTTCCACTCCCAGGGATGACTCACATCAAGTTTACCCAATATAGAGTCCAAATTCACAAAACAAACAACAGAAAACAAGTCACACCGCGGGGAACAGACCAGTTAGCAACCAACTCAGAGAACATCACCGGGGGAAGACCTAAGTCAATTCTGAAGGGGACCTAATACACCAGGAAATACCCTCTACACTAAAGGTAAAAAACCCAAGCAAGCAGAGGACAAAGGAAAGGGTAACTAATACTCTTTATAAAAGGTCAGATAAACTCTGAAGGACATGATCATGATTTGAAAAATAGTGATTATACTGACCTTCCCTGGTGATTATATATTAACCTTCCCTGGTGGTTCAGACGTAAAGAGTCTGCCTGCAATGCAGGAGACCCGGGTTTGATCCCTGTGTTGGGAAGATCCCCTGGAGAAGGAAATGGCAACCCACTCCAGTATTCTTGCCTGGAAAATCCCATGGACAGAGGAGCCTGGCAGGCTACAGTCCATGTGGTCACAAAGAGTGAGACATGACTGAGCGGCTTCACTTTGATTATATTGAACCTGCTAAGGTAAGGCAGGGGAGGTTCTGAGTCATGAGGACAAATCCATCACGTCCGCTGCCTGCCTGCCAAAATCAACAAAAAGGAGGCTGCGTCCTCCACAATAGCCACTCTGTTTAGTCTTGCAAAGAACCCGGACTTCACAAGCCTGGTCCAAACAGAATATGAAATACTAACCCTGCAGTCTTCACGGAAAGCACCAATGTTCCTGAGCTCAACTGCCCTGGGGAGAGTAAATGAGACTAGCTCATGAGGACTCCCACAACAGACAGTGAGACAAGGATTTAAGACCACAGGGAAGAAAAGCCTCTCTCCTTGTCAAGACTCAAGATGCTCCTAAATGCAAAAGTCAGATTAAGTCAACAAATAGAGAAAAAATCATTTTCTGCCCTGTACTTTACTAAATGATACAAAAGAATATACAAGTTACATAAAGTTCCTGCCCTGAAAGAGTTTAAAATTCTTCTAGGGGCACAAAATAAAAGTCAGAAAATAATACAATCGATAACCAAGCAGATGTTACATTTTCTTAGAAAGACCCCTGATTCTCTGCATATGTGCTTAGTTGCTCAGTCGTCTCCAAGCCTTTGCAACCCCATAGACTGTAGTCTGCCAAGCTCCTCTGTCCATGGGATTCTCCAGGCAAGAATACTGGAGTGGGTCGCCATGTCCTCCTAAAGGGGATTTTTCCTACCCAGGGACAGAACCCAGGTCTCCCGCATTGCAAGCAGATTCTTTACCATCTGAGCCACCAGGGAAGCCCAAGAACACTGGAGTGGGTAACCTATCCCTTCTCCAGGGGATCTTCCCAAACTAGGAATCGAACCAGGGTCTCCTGCATTGCAAGTGGATTCTTTACCAGCTGAGCTACCAAGGAAGCCCCCCATCCCTCACTCCCCACCCCCCACCCCCGTTCTGTAAGGACCCTTTATTCTTCCATCAAACCTACACTGGAAAACTTGGATACTGGATCAATCCACCTGTCTGCTTTCTCAGTGTCTAGACTCAGGTTGTTGAGTGGTTCTGGGGTTAGAGGGAAGAGAATGAGCACACCTGAGCAAGCGTGTGCACACATACACAGACGCACAACCCCTACTCTCAGCAGATAACTTCACCCCCTAATTCCAGAGAGAAGAGAATCCATCAGGAGAAATTCCCTGGCCTCTAATCAACCAGCTCAACCACCTGCATCCTTGCCTTCTCCCTCTCTCTCTCTCATCAGACACATTCCTCGTTTGACTCCGGATCTCATGCTTTCATCAGTTATTCTCTCTTGTCCTTGAATTTTATTCTTTCCTCTGCTGACTCTTCCCAAACAACACGTAAACTTAATTCTGTGTTAATGCTTAATTCTGTGTTACAATTAACAAGCAAAATGCCCTCCACCCTACATCCTCCTCTAACTAGTCTGGGCCTTCCTCCTCTCTGCTTCATCAAAGTCTAGGTTTCAAAACCTACTTCTCATTCACTCCCCAGCCCACTGCTTTCTGGAATATACTTTCTATACTGCCATTGAAAATGCTCCAGGAAAAGGTGACCTTTCTAACAGAGAAGTTCTTATCTTGCTTGACCTCTAAATAATCTGACACAGTGTGACACCACTTCCTTCTTGAACTCAGGTCTCCCCTCTTCGTCCTACATCTCTGGGCACTCGCTTTTGGTGGACAATTTCCTTCACAGGATCCTCTTCCTCTGGTCCCTGAACCACCCTCTCCTTGGAGTTCCCCAGGGTTTTTGTCTCTCAGGGTACACACACTCGCTCAGCAATCTCCTGGTCTGTCCACTCCTATCTAGAGCTCTCCTGAGCTCCATATCCTATAGATGCCCTCCAGCAGGGCACCTCTGCCAGCACCCCCCAGAAACCCTAACTTCAACTCAACCAAAGCAGAACTCAGTAGCATCGCCTGCGCCAGCACTGCCACCAGTCCCTGCAGATAACCTTCCTCCTCTTAGACTCCCAATTTTAATTAATGACACCACCCACCCACGCAGAAACCTGCAAGTCATCCTAGGTTCTCCTCTCTCACACCACATCCAATTAGTCAACAAAACCCATGGATTTTACCCCTTAACATCTCTTGATTTGTCCACTTGACATTGCTATGTCCACACCTTAGTTTAAACTCTGATCACTCGTAAATTACTCTAACAGCTGCCTAACTGGTCTGTCACCAGCCTTCCCCCTCTCCAGTCCTCTGTCACAATGCGGCTAGAGCAGGGGTATTTCTAACTTGTAAATCCAGGAGGGAGAGGGGAGGGGAGATCGGGATGGGGACCACATGTATACCCATGGCTGATTCATGTCAATGTATGGCAAAAACCACTACAATATTGTAAAGTAATTAGCCTCCAAATAATAAAAATAAATGAAAAAAATAAAAATAAAAAAATAAAGTGTAAATCCAATCCTAGTCTTCCTTGCCTAAGATCGTTCAATGGCTCCCCAAAGCCTGTAGGGTGAGGTCTAAATTCTCTGCAGTATGATACAGTCAGTCAACATTCCAGCCCTGCCCACTTTTCCTACCTCATCTCATTTCTCCTCCCCTCACATCCTCCACTCCACCCTTACAAAGATCCCGTGTTTCCTCTCCTAAGGCTCTCTATCCCTCCCCCGGTTCATGCTGCCCAGAAAGCCCTTCACCTGAACTTTCTGCCCAGAGTTCTGAATTCTCTAGGTGGCAAGTCAGTCATTTCCTCCTGGATGGCTTCCCTGGTCCTTCCCCACTCTGGCTGTCGTGGGTACTCCTTTTCACTACCATGGCGCTAGCCTCATCTGTTCACTAGCACTCCCTGCAATGGAAGGTCATTGTCAGTCTACCAAAGTGTCTTCCCTGTTAAACTGTAAGGTCAAAGAGATGCAAGGACATTATCTTTGTTCCTTCAGCACTTCGCCTACTGCCTGGTTCGGAGTAGATATTCAGTAAATGATTACTGGAACTTCCCTAGTGGGCCAGAGGTTAAGACTCTGCGCTTCCACTGCAGGGCGTGGGTTCGATCCCTAGTTGGGGAACTAAGATCCCACATGCCACACGATGTGGCCAATAAATAAACACTAGTTAAATGAATGAATGGATCCTCCAGACAACCCCCTGACACTCTGGGAGATTAGCACTTTAAGATATAATGGAAGATTTTAGAAGGGATTTAAGAGGATTTCTTATGCAATTCTCAGCAGGTGTTCCTGGAAGCATACAATGAAGGTTGTCAGAGGACGGGAAGAATAAGTGTCTGGGGCACTCAGCATTGCTAATTTAAATGAGAGGTAAAGACCAAAAAACCCAATCTTGAGCCTTAGGTTCAAACACACAGCCCTATCTAACAAGTTCAGATGGAATAAAATCTTTAGAAGAAGATTTTTAAACAAGAAAAAAGATTTGCTTTGGAATAGCCCTGGAATGAGTGTTAATTAATTCTTTTCAAGACAAAATCTTCTAGAAGCGTTAGCAATGTTAGTACAGTATCTAAACTTAGGTCCCTATACATGCTAAGTCACTTGAGTCATGTCGGTTTCTTTGCGACCCTATGGACTGTAGCCCACCAGGCTCCTCTGTCCATGGTGATTCTCCAGGCAAGAATACAAAAGTGGGTTGCCATGCCCTTCTCCAGGGGATCTTCCCAACCCAGGGATGGAACCCACGTCTCTTTCATCAATGCCACCTGGGAAGCCCTGCCCAGAATGTCTCTCAAACAGGCCTCTCCCTCTTTAATATCCCTTAATCTAACCTCCTGACTCAATTGCAACAGTGACGTCCTAGAGAATTAATTTCCACTCTCATTCATCATTTACACAGTCACTACACTAATCCTGTCCATTGCATAAAACTCGGGCTCTCCGTATGAACATTCAGGACCTTCTTTCCCTCGACCCCTAATCTTAATGTTATTTTTCAACACTAAATGCCCCCATCTTCCAATTAACACACTCTCCAACAGAGTATCTGCTTATAGCTGCTAATAGAATGCAGTGTACAAAAGTGAGCTTACTCACTGTTGAAGACCCACTGAAAAACATGGCCAAAAAAACCCCTTCCTATATATCTCAATCCAACATGCTCCCACAGGTTGAAACCATCTGAACTTCAACAGACACTTCAAGCAAGCTTGTTCTTTTACCCACACAAAGGAACTGTTTACCTTTCTGAATAAAAATGATGAGAGAAATTTGCTATGGTAAGAAGCAACCCAACAGTACAGCTGGCAAAGCGCTTGCCCAAAGGAAAGATGCTGACTGACCAATTAATTAACTTGTCCTAGGCAACAGCCCAAATCAACCCTGATAACTGGCGCATCCTGATGACTGACACATAGTCCTGCAGAAGAAAGCAGTGCTGAACAGTGAAAGAAAAATAAATGTTTGGGCCCCACAAAAGCAGACTCACAATCTGACATAAAATTTATGGAGCCAGAAGCAAGCTAAGAGTATCAGATCCCAGGCTGCTAAGAAGGGCCTATTCTTGAGAGTCGCATTCTCTCCAGCTAGAGCACGTCTATCTGCAGGTAGGCCTGCCTTTCCACACTCTCCACACATACACAGAAGGCATATAACCCAAAGCTTTACATACCGCCTTGTGTTTTTTTTAATCGTTTTCTGCATTAAGCACATACAACTTTTACAATATGAAAAGAAAAATATCTTGAAATATGACTTGAAAGTGCTGCCAAGATTGCCCTTTCTCTTGAGAGAAATTCCCTGCCAATGGACCACATGCAAAAGAAGTCGGAAAAGTCCCTACTCTGTAAGAATCTAAAATCTCATTAGGGAAACAGTTCAAATAGACATGAAGCAATGCAAGAATAATACAAAACAGTATATGGTTAACAGACTAATTATGAGGTAGACATTCCAGGAGACCAGTGAAGGGAGAGATCAATTTCTGATAGAGAAATGGGAGAAAGCCACATGGAGGACACAGGCCTTGTGCTTAGCGCTAATAAGGAGAAATAAGATGTGAAGAATCAAAGAGAAAGGGAGCAGGCATTCCAGGAAGAGAGAACATGAAGGCACAGGGACAGGTATGAGGACCTGAGGGAATGATTACTGAGATCTGCCCAAATGAAGCACAGAGCAATCACAGTGGATAGAATTAGTTGTGCAGAACAAGTCAAATTATGGAAGGCCAAAAAAACTGGAGACAGACTCAGAAATTCAGTGTAATTTATTCCAGGAACTGAGAAGTTCTGGAAGAAAAAGTATTTTTCTAGAAGTAGCAAAAAAGTTAGGATAAACATTCTTAGATACTGCAAACAAACCAAGCCAATGGGTCTGAAAGAGCTCCTCCAGGCCTGTAAATTAAATTAGTAAATGCCCCTGACAGAAGCAAGAGAACAGAGGCTTAAACTCCAACCAAAACCACGAGGAGCAAAGGCAGGAGCTTTAGCACTCCACACACCTGGTCACAACGTGGCTCAACATATAATTGTCAGAAGCTGCAAGTGCCAACCTTATTTAGTAGAAGGGGTGCCTGGGTGTTTTTAGGATCATTGAGAAAACACTACCAACTCACTGTACAACCATAATTGTTCACTTGTGACTTTGATCCTGTTCCCAGATGTGCACTCCGAAGTACTCTCTATACGATGATCCTGAAAACCTGAAATTGGCACTGAAAAGTACCAGGACAAAAGGCCTCAGCGGATGCATTTCCCTGGCATGGATGATGTCACTTGCCAAGCAAGTCCAAGACAGTACGCGAGCAGGCAGCAGCTCTCATAAGCACTGTTAGCACATGCACACATTCATGATTTCAACAGCATGAGTGTGGCCAAACCCTGTGATTTCCCAGCAGACGGACCTGACTCACTTTCTGAATTAACAGCGTCCATGACCAGAAGCAGCAATTACTCTATTGTTCTGTCTAGAAGCTATCCACTCCAGTTCATGGGCTATGTCCTAAAAAGGAACTCAAAGACCAAGTGTACATTTAACTAAGAGATTGCTTCAGTATGTCACTTAGATAAACAATACCAAATCCTAAGCTTGTATTTTCCAACCACCGTGTTAACAAAACTTTACCACTTTGCACTACATTGTTTCAGTGATTTATATACCACGAAACCTCTCCTATAATGAGGGAAAAAGAAATCCTTCACAGCTCAGAGATCTGGAAATAAATGCAGGCCACATAAGGTGTGAGACAGTAGTTCAGGGGCTAAAAACTGATAACAATAATGACATTAACAATGATAGTAATGACTAAAGTATTTTCACAGTTAACTCACTTCAACCAAGTCACTGCTCTGATTTTTAAATTTCCTTCTGTAATACAGCATGAAACTTTCATCTAGAAGCCTGGATCCTCTCACTCAAAGTCAAAGTCACTTAGTTATGTCCGACTCTTTGTGACCCCACTGACTGCAATCTGCCAGATTCCTCTGTTCATGGAATTCTCCAGGCAAGAAAACTGGAGTGGGTAGCCATTCCCTTCTCCGGAGGATCTTCTTGACCCAGGGATCGAACCTGGGTCTCCTGCATTGCAGGCAGATTCTTTACCATCTGAGCTGCCAGGATCCTCTGACTACTGGACAATAATTTAAGTCTGTATTACTAAATTTGCCCACGTGTATAATACTTTCCTTATAGGATATTATGGAGATCAAATAAGGTAATGAATATGAGGCCCTTTGTAAAATACAAAGTACTATATATAATATATAAAGGTTTTACTAAATATTAATGGCTTAATATGTATCAATAGCTCATTTATATTCTTATGAATCCCAAGGAGTTAGTATTATCATCCCCATTTTAACAGATGAAAAATGCAAAGCTCAGAGGTTAAGCAACTTTTCCAAGGTCACACAGTGTAGGTAAATGGCAAAACTAGGACTGAAGAAATACAAAGTCTTGCTCAATTTGTTAAACAGTATGCCGACCCTTCACTCCTAACTCTCTGTGCACCAAGTTTTGTAAGTTCTTTTCTGTGGTATGATTTTAAAAAAAAAGCAGTCCTAACTAGCTTCATATACCCCTGGCACCTAGTGAGAACTCTGAAGTTTTTAAGTACCAAATAGTCCATGTTACCAATGTTGAAATGTAAACGTTCTTTTTTATTTCTAGTCCAGCCTGGCATGTAAAGGCTCTTCAGTCTTTAGGGCTTTGTGAAAACATAGTCTAATTCCTCCTTACATATTACCCTTTTTGTTTAACCACCCACTTCAAATCCAGAGGGTAATTGTTTCTAAACCTCCTCTCTAAAAGCTAAAACTCCATCCATACGTGTCCAAGGAGAGAGTTTGTCTCTACACTAGGAAACGAATCAACTTCTGGTTCTCCTACCTCTCTGACTGTTTCTTCTTAGCTTCCATTGGTGTTCATAAGGACCTCAGTGTACATGTGACCAGTCCATATCATCATCTGGATGAAACATTTCTCTCTTGTTTTGATATTTACCAAGCAACCATCTGATTATGAGCTTCACAAGCACTTTGGTATAAGGAAAAGTGTGCTCCAGGCAGCAGTAAGAATTTCCAATCACTGGACAGGTATGTCCTCTATTATGAAGCAATAAAATTGGCCTACAAATGGTTGGGTTTTTTTTTTTTAAACTTTCAATGACTGACTCCCCCAATGCCCATGGAATGAAGCCACAAAAGAATCTTTATATGCTGGACGCTTTACAGTACGCTTTACAGTATTACCTGCTCCCACAAAACTCTAGCCCTTCAGTCACACTCAACTACTCCCATTCCTCAAACCTCTCCATTTAGTTCACACCTTCATGCCTTTGCATGTGTTATTTCCTCTGCCTACTCCCCTACCTACGCTCCCCCACCTACGCTCCCCCATCAGACTAAACCCCATTTATCCTAAAGGCTCACTCAAATGTCACCACTTTTCTCAGACCTCCCAGAGAACCCCAAGTGGAGATACTCATCTCTCCTCTGCTTCTGCAGTACTTTACTCACATGTCTGTTCCAGCACTGATCACAGGATCACAATAATCTGCTTGCATATATGTTTCGCTTGCTAGATATGAATGACCAAGGGTAGAAACCAGATCGCATTCAAAATTCTGGCATCTCCATGGCTAACACTATGTTACCTTTAAAAGATATTTAATAATTGTTCGTTGGAGGATCAGAAGAATGAAGAACCTACCCTGATTCTGTCAGGTTGCTGCCCACTGTAAAATGTTAGGATCCAAAGTTTAGGTACTAAACTAAACTTAGTACCTCCTGTTTGCTGGCCAGTCAAGGTCTGCAAGAGCCTTTGGGATATTTAGGAAACGAGAGAGTGTTTATGTCCAGGCTGCATCCAATCCTGCCAAAACCATGCTCACTACCAACACACAGGCAAATGGTTGCCAGGCACAATTCTCGAAAACCCATGCTTGACAACCAACCCTAATATAGCTGCAATACATACTGCCCTACTCCCCTCACGCTGCAAATGCATCGCTTCCCTTCTCATTTTTGCCCCTTCTGGGACAGTTTATTCAATTGAAAACTTCAGCTCTCCTTCTGAATACGAAAATCCTGTTTCATTTGTAGAGGTCGGTGACTACAAATTAATAGAAGCAGAGAGATCCAAGTCATTTAGGGGTCAAACAATGAGTGTCTAGGATCCCCATCATCATCAACATCTCTTTCCCCAACTCTCTCCAAAAGAATGTTTGGCTTTAACCTCACAAACTACCTCCCCTGCTCACTCTATTGATTCCAGCTTAGGCAAACGGTTCTCTATAAGGTAATAAGGGGATTTCTAAGTCTGGAAAATGCAGGAATTCCACACAGCAAAGTAACAAAGGTTCAGATGCTAATCCACCCTAACTTCCTAGAGAGAATGGTGCAGAGAAGGGAGAGAAATTCTTTGGCACTTATCATAAAGCAGACTGCACAACAGTCTCATATAGCTCAAGTTAATTGACTCTGGCTCACCATTTTTGACTCATTCTTCTGCTCAAAAAAGAGATCTGTGTCTGGGAAGGATCAAATTCCTATACACCTCATCAAAGTCCTTCAGAGGAAGGCCAAACTGAGTGAAACAGCTAAAAGGACTGGACACAGGAGCCTCTCCTGGAACGAGCCCTACTTCCCCCTTCCTTCCTAGTTTCACCTGCCAGCAATCGCACTTCCTTTCAGCTGGAGGCCACCAGCAATATGATCCACTGAAGTACTGGGATTTCTTCACCTATTTTTGTTTTAATTCTGCTGGTTTTTAAAACTACAGCAGCCAGAGACCGGCCCAGAGGGGCACAAGAGTTGCCCAAAATCCTGCAAAAGAAAGTTAATGAAACCATCCACTTAACAGCATTTTTTTTTTTTTCAATGAAGTTCAGCAGCACAATCTAATCTCTTTGTGCACTGAAATGAACCACATTTCTTAAAAGAAAGACCACAGGGGTGTTGACAGAAAACTTGCTGCAGGCAGGAAAACCTGGACAGCTTACAGGAGCTGATGCAGAAGGGAACAAGTAGAACTCCTAAGCAGGTCCATTTCAGCATTTTACCTCTCTCTCTCTCTCTCTCTGCTGCATTCCCAAGCAGAGCTCTAATGGCACTGTTGGGGCGGGGGGGGGGGGGTGGGGGTGGAGCGTTTTACAGCTTCTTCATTAGTTTCCCTTCACTGAGTAGCTGCCATAAACAAGTATGCTGGACTCGGTCAAAAGGGCTGAAGTTTCCTCTCCTTAAGATGAAAAGAAACTCAAGGCCCAGTCACAAGGGCCCCAGCTGAATAAAATAGGAGAAAGTGCTGCCTATGTAGTTTCTGGGGAAATCTCCATGTCTGTGGCAAGCACAACCGCCACACAAAGCAAAATCCCAGAACTAGATGTTAAAGATCAAAGCCTGGGCCTACGGAGGCCACGCATCCCTGCTTCCACTTAAGGGGCACCTCCAGCAGTTACGCAAACGCGGTCCACCAGCCTGCGGGCCTGTCAAAACTTTTTCTGCAGACACCCGGGCTTTGGATGAGGCATTAACTTGGAGAAGTGCTTAGCAAGTGAGATTCCAGGGGCTGGAAATCCGAGCTCCCAAGACAATCTTTAGGGGGTGGGGAGGACGGGGAGCTGTAGACCCCAGCCTCGATCAGGCTGGAAGCCCAGGGGCTGGGGGTGGGAGGCGGCCACGCCACCAAACCTGCACGCTCACCGACCCCGCTCGATGCTCACCCGCTGCCCTCCCCCCCCGACCCCGAAGGAACCAAGGTAATTCACAACCTCCGCTGCCATGCGACTGATCCGAGGCCGAAGGAGACAAAAGGGGGCGAGGGACCCCGGCGGGCACGCTGAGGTCCAAGCCTCTCCAGGAACGGGTGGCTTCTCCCGCCCCGGCTCCTCCTCCTCCTCCTCCCCGCACTCCCCGCCGCGTTTGGTCTCCGAAGCGGCGCCTGGCCTCGCCTCCTTCTAGCGGAGGCCCGATAACAGGGCACATAATGTAACTAGTGCTGTGAAGGCGCCGTCCCAGGTGGGAGAGGGCTCGGAGGCTCATCTCAACTCTAGAAATGAGCCGGCTCCGGCCCACGGCCGCTCCGGCCCGGCCCCAGCGCGGGTGGGCGCCACCCCGCCCGCCGCCCCACCTGCCGCGGGCCCCGGCTCCAGCCTGTCCCCGGCCCGGGCCGCCCGCCCGCTCGCCCGCCGCCGCACCTTTGTAGCGCTCCAGCACATCCTCGTACGCCTGCACGAACTCCTTCTCCTGGTTGCGGTTGGCCGGCTGCTGACCCGGCACGTAGCCGGCCATGGCCGCCCGCGCCGCGCTCTCCCGGGGCCCCGGCGGGCGCCGCTTCCAGGCCGGCGCGCTGAGGCGGCAGCCCCAGCCTCGACCCCTTTGTGCGGCCCGAGGGCGACGGTGGTGGCGGTGCCCCGGCTCTCGGTTCTCCGCTCCGCGCCCGCCTCGTTCGGCCTGCCGCTCGCGCTCCGCCACCGGTCCCGCTGGCGTTTCCGCCTCCCCACCCCTCGGCTCCGCTCCTCCCTCAGCCCGCCCCGCCGCCGGCGGTGGCGGCGGCTCCTCCCGTCGGGAGCGCCAGGCCCGGCCCGCTCCCCGCCCCTCTCCCCGCGCCTCCTCTGGCCCCGAGCGGCAGCCCCCCCGGCCCCCCACCCCCACCCCCGGGGTCTGTGGCCCCCGCGCGGCCGGGACGCGGAGGGGGCCGGGAGGCCGGCCCCCGCGGGGGCGTTCCGCCCGAGCCCCGCCGGGTGGGGGGCCCCCGGCGCGTCGGGATGAAAGGCCCGGCCGGCCGCCGCGGTGGAGAGAGCCCGGGGCCCACTCCGCGGGGCGGGCGGCCTGCCCCACTCGGGGCGGACCCACACCCGGAGCCGGGACAAAGGAGGGAGCCCCCTGGCTGGAGAGAAGCCGAGCTGGGCCTGTGCCGCGGCCGGAGAAGGACCCAGAGACGCTGAAGGTTAGGGAGCGAGCCAAAGACCTAGATAGGTCGCAGGGCCAGACACGGTCAGGAGGAGGCCGGGGCAAGATCCAGACGGGTTGCCGGGTGAGGCCAAGGGAACACTCAGACCACAAAGAATCCCAGGAACAAAGGGTTTTCCAGAAACGGAAGAAACTGAATCCCAGCACCATGAAATAAACCAGGCCAAGAACGAGGAGCCAGAGCCTGAGAAATGACAACTGAGGGAATGAAAACAGGATTCTTGACTGCACCGTGGGGTGAATGAGAGGAGAGACGGGAGATAACACACCTACAGGGAAACGATGCAACAGGATTATTATTACACTGTGATAGCCATAGGAACAGAGGCTTAGATCAAAAGGGAGGAATGTGGGAACCTGAGGCTGAACCAGGTCTGCTATGTAACAAAAGGATTCTGGAGCATAACTGCTCACAGAAGAAAAAGGCAAGCCAATTACTCTCTGTCACCAGAGAAAGGGGAAAGGGGAAAGAATGAAGAAAGAGTGCTAGTGAATGCGGGTAGGGATATACTGGGGACCATTTTGAGGAGGGCATTCCCAACGTCCTCTGATTCTCCATTCAGTTGTGTATCCCTCAGGCTCAGTATTCATGGACTGCACTGGGGCAAGAGCAGTGAGGAACTCAGGTAAATGCAGGTGATTTTTTTTGCCCACATCTACACCTAGCTAGCCATTATCATTCCCAGCCTCAGCAAGTCTGTTAATTTGGGGGATGCAGGGGGAGGGCGGCGGGAAGCAGGTGGAAATGTGGTTGTAAGTTAAAAATTAGGCTTGCTGATCTCATAATAAATAGAGCACTAGCAAGTCAAAAAAGAATTCATGTGACACTAAGCGGACAAATCTGGGACTTGGGCTTCCATTTCAGTTGCCATTCTCGGGATTTTTAAGAGAAGCGTCTCACCCCCAGGGCAAGGCCTGCATCTCTGTACGCTATGAGTAGTGCCAAGTACTTGATCAGTGCTCAGCAAGCACATTAATAACAAGAAGAGATGATGCTTTTCACTAATAGGTGCTTGATGGTTGTTTCCACATCATACCATGATCAGAAATTGTGTGAGCAAGTCATTAATCATATCTTTTTCCATCAAGTTTTGCTGACATGCCCAACTTCTGGGCATAGAGATCATACAGGGAAGGGCCTAAAAGAGGACAGACAGGGAGGCGCCTTGGACAAATGCTCGTTTCCTTCCAGTTTAGTCCTCTGTGCTCAAAAAAAGCTAGTTCACAGTTTGGCATCAACTGCTAATGAGCTCAGTTTAAGAAAAGGAAGAGAAGAAGCTTGAGGTTTATTCTTTTTAAAATAAATAAAAGGCTTTCAGTAGAAAATGCAGGATGCAGAAGTCGGTGATTGATGGCATAAGCACATTTTTCGTAAACAGCGGAGAATATAGAAATGCTAACTCTGAGGATCTTGACTGTATTCATGCTGAGTCATCTGCATTTCCTATATTATTTCATAGCAGAGGAGCTAGGAAAACCCAGACACAAACATACAGACACACACACCTCCACCCTCGCCCCCAAACAGCATCTGCCTCTTCATTTTCAGCACAGTAAATTGGAAAGTTGCTGCATCCCTTCCTGGGGCTGCTACATGCACCACTTAGAGAGCAGGTTCCTCAAGAATTGCCAAAGGTGAGGAAAGACAAGTGCGGGAAGGGAATGAGAATCTATTCTGGGAACCAGGCTTTGTTGGGGGGTGGGGGGGCGGTGATCTGGGGGAGAGGGCAAGGGGTTGAGATGCCATTAAGAAGCATGGTAATTAAGGAAGAAAGTTCTGGTTTGGGTTGTGGCTAGAAGGGCTTCTTGACACGATTTGCATTTAAATGCTCCCAAGAGATTTTGAAGTAATGCATTCTTCTAATGAATGGAAAGGGGGAAGTCCACATGTTTGGCTGATGTTCCCGTTTTATACAGAGAAAATTTTACAAGGATAGAGGAACAAAGCGGCTGCTGGGAGGGTGGGGGATGATGGGAAGAATGAAGCCTAGGAAGGGGAGGTTTTTGGTTTTTTCCAGGCAACAGTCTAAATTTATATCCAGACCACACAATTGGGATAGCTCTGAGGCTCTCTCCTTTTGGTCTATATTTTCCTTTGCTCCAACAGTGAGACTGCTGTTGCATTTCCAAAGAGGCTGCCATGGGGAAGCTGAACGAGACAAGGTGTACTCCGAAGGGCATCTAGTGGTGGGAAGGGGTAATGCAAGTAAATAAAGCCCTATTTTCTCTGAGTGTCCTCCCCTTTTTAAAAGCCTCACCAGGTGCCTCTCTCCCTAAGGCTCAACTTCTTTCACCTCCTCCTATGGGCTCTCTGGCCTCAAGGCCTTCCCACCTGCCTTTTCTCCCAGGCCAGAACCCTCTCCTGCTCTCCTCTTTTATCCTGGCTCGCTCCTGCTCAGGCCTCTGCTGAAAATCCCACAGGGAAGCCAGCCTTCGTCTCTCCGAGTAGTAGGCCCTCCTGCCTCCCTACTCCCCTTGGGTAATAAACATCACACTGAAGTCACAGGTTCAGTGTCTTCCTTCCTTACTAAGTCACTAGCTCCCTGAGGGCTGTTGTTTCTGTGTCTCGTTCACCACAGGGTCCTTAGCATTTAGCAAAGGACCTGGCCCAGAGGGCACTGATTAAATATTTGTTTTAACTTTTGATTAAATGCATGAATGACTGAACTAGATGATCCTAAAATACTCAGCTGCCTGTGGCTTCTGACTCCCCAGAAGGCAAGGGTATTTAAGAAAGTATGCTTCTCTCACAGCTTCCCTTATCTCTGCCCGGCATTCAAAGTCCTCCATATTTTGACATCTACCTTCTTTTACAGTCTGATTTCCCTTATCCCTAACAATCAAACTCAGAACCTTTGCCTGGAATGTTCTCCATCCCCAATTCCCCCTAATGATTCCCTGCACATCTTATAAAGCTCACCTGAAAACGACCTGAGGTTATTTTTTAGTCAACTCAGATAGAAGAGGCTCTTCTCAAAATCCCAACCACAAACCAATTCTTTCCCCATTCCTGGGGCAACCACATGTACTGTGCATATCTATCTACATCACTGCCTCCTAGCGCCCTGGTTCACAAGTTCTTTGAGGCAGAAGAACTGATTTCACTTTGTTTATCATACGGCCGAACACAATGCTTTGCACCTAGTGGGTGCTCAGTAAACATCTGCCGAAGGCATGGGTGCCTTGCTGAAAACACACAGGGGTGGGGGCTATGAACTAGATCTGCGATTCAAGGCAACTCAGTCAGATTCAGTGTCCACTCAGTGGCCGAGAGCTGAGGGCAGGTTGTGCACAGAGAGCAAAGAGGGAAGTACAAATAATTTCTCTTGCTGGTGCTCCTCCTCCAGCCTTTGGAAGGCTTACTCCTAGCACTTCTTCAGTTTGGCTCATACTGCATTATTTTACTTGTGTTAATTGCTGCTTTATAAATAAACTACTTGCTAGTAGGGAGGGTGTGTGTGTGTGTTTTCTCTGATCCTCTTTGCAAAGGTACACTGTCTCCTGTGCCCTAACAGTAGCTGGAGCCAGCCAACCAGACAGACAGACACTAAAGGGGCTATCCATTGGCCAACTCTTGGAAGAAAATGTAGTTCTAGGCTTAGAAGACCTAACTCCAGGCCTAGCCCCACCATCCTTTTAGACATCAGCTTTAGCTAGTCCCAGCCAAAGCTTTTCAGCCCAGCCCCTGGCAACCCTTGCTAAACTTTGCCTGAAGTTCCTAAATCTGCTTCTGGGGTAGGAATTTGCCCACTATCATGCTGCCCTCTTCCGTTCAGAAAGTACACCACCACTAATTTATGAGGCTTGGATGGTGCCAGCCACCCAGCAGCCCATCACCCCGTCACCATAGCAACCCTCAAAATGGTTACTCAGCCATCTGGGTTACCATAGCAACTGGCCAAGTCTCTCCACCTCAGCCTCTCCCTGGGCCTTCTCCTCTGGCTTATCAGAGCCAATGCCAAAGACTCTTCAACCCTTACTGGGGGAAATGAGCAGAAGCTGGACCCCTGATAGGCAGTTGTCTCAAGGGGGCGTGGAATGTCTTGCCCACCCCAGGCTTCCCGAGGCTCCTTGGAGATAATGGGTGTTAAGACATTCCGTGAGCCTTGAAGTGGCACACAGATGTTAGCTATTATTAAACTCCTGTTCCTTGTAATGGGGGAGGCAGGGGGTTACGCTAAGCAGAGCTAGTGCCATTCCCAGCTTGGTCCCTCACTGGCTGGAAGACCTTGAGCAAGTTACCCAACTCTCTGGGTTTGTTTCCTCTATTGCAGCACGTCCGCCTCCTCAAGTTATTTCAAGGATTAGGTCAAACAAAGCATAGAAGAGCCTAAGCGCAAAGCTTGGCACTTGAAACATATCAGTAGAAGCTGGAAAAGGTACTGGCTCCTCTCCGATCTCCCAGTCTCTGTGAATATGTTTTATTTTCTCTTTTTAAGGAATCTAGGCTGACATGAGGCCAGTGTGTTCAACCACACCCAATCTCCCTTCCTGCTCTGGGTCGGGGAGGGCCTCATCCGGAGGGATGGGGGGGCCTCTGAAGTTCCTACCAAACAGGGCCACAAGCAGTCTGGACCCCTTGGGGAATTGGGAGACTCCCCAAATTAGGGGGTGTGGCTCGTAACCTATGAACCTCCCCTCCACTTGAAACATCTCCCCAGCTTATACTACCTCAGGCTTTAGAGAGCAGCAGCTATTCCTGCTGAAGATCAGAGCCACATGGAACAATTCAGCAGTAACAGCGTAGACATGGGGCTGAGTTACATAGATTCGCACAAGAACAGAATTCCTTCCCTCTAGGGCTTCCCAGGTGGCTCAGTGGGTAAAGAACCTGCCTGCAATGCAGGAGACAGCAGAGATATAGGTTCGATTCCTGGGTTGGGAAGATCCCCTGGAGGAGGGCACAGCAACCCACTCCAGTATTCTTGCATGGAGAATCCCATGGACAGAGGAGCCTGGCAGGCCACAGTCCATTAGGTAGCAAATAGTCGGAAGCGACTGAGCACAACACAGCACATGATTTTAAAAGATTTCACTCCTTTCACAGCTCAACTTCAGTCTCTCAAGACCAAATCCTCAAAAATCTATTTTGGGGGTACTTTCCTCAAGTACATTGGCAGGATGCTGATTCAAACCCAGGGTCTATGGATTTGAAGTATTTTAGGCAAACCAGACAGACACCACCCTCAAAAAGCAAGATTTCAGACACAGAACCAGGTATGTTCCAGCCTAGTTCTGTGTGTCCGGGGAGCAGGGCATGAACCTCAAGCCAGAAGGAACTGAGGATCAGACAAGCAACACTGACACAGCCCTGGGCCAGGAGTCAAAAATCCCTCCTCGTACTTCTGTGAAATGGTGCAGTGGGACTTGGCCAGACTTCAGACAGAACTACTGAGCAAATAAACGGATACACTTCCTACTGGGGGAAGGCAATAGAAGAGTTAAGAAGTGTGGGAGGTGTTATCGTTTAGTCACCAAGTTGTGTCCAACTCTTTGCCACCCCATGAACTGTAGCCTGCCAGGCTCCTCTGTCCATGGGATTTCCCAGGCAAGAACACTGGAGTGGGTTGCCATTTCCTACATGAGGGGATCTTCCCAACCCAGGGATCAAACCCATGTCTCCTGCATTGGCAGGCGGAGTCTTTACCGCTGAGCCACCAGGGAAACCTGTGGGAGCTGAAAGTATGTGATTTCTGAAATTTACATCTATGTAACTGGGGAAGCAGAATTGGGAGATGTTATGAACTGAGATTGGCCGTGAATTGATAATTCTTGAATCTGGGTGATGGGGGGTTATTGTATTCTCACAACTTTATAGTATATGTTTGCAGTGTTCTGCAGAAGGCAGGGGGTTTGGAGTTAGGCCAACCTGAACGCCAGCAATGAACATCTCCAAGGGGCACGTGCCCGTGTTGTATTTCAGGGATGCTGTGCAGGTTCACCAGTACTGGATCCCAGTTCACTATCGGCCAATTGTATGAGCTCAAACAAGTTCCTCAACTTTTCTCTTCTGTAAAAAGGGAGAAGAGCAACAACTTTCCAAGGTTCCATAAGGATTAAACAATACATGTTCATGCCTGGCACACGTTTCGGACTCAAAACAGAGTAGCTTTTCCAACTACTGTTTACTAGGGGATCCCAGCTGGCATCAGCTCTCAGGAGCTCCTGGACTGAGTCCAGAGTTCAACTCCCCAAACCACCCTCTGGATTCTTTCATCCTAACTCCCATCAGCTGTTCTCTCTTCACCTCCCATCCTTTCTACTGAGGCCGAAGAAAGGAGAGCAAGAACAGAAACAAGCAACAGGGACATACCCTCTCTCTTCAGGTTGTCCTGACAAATTCCTATCTCTTTTCCAAGTCGCAGATCAAATGCCATCATTGCTCTAAGCTAGGAGGCAGGGCAGAAGTAGGAGGAAGCCCTTCCCTCTCAGAACATCCTCACAACTCCGGGCTTGCAATGTGCACAGTTCATGCTGCACCCTGGCTGCCTTCACAAGCTGGAGCTGGGTTCTGAAGCCCACTCTGAGTCTAGCACACAGCAGTCCTGGCTGTGGGTGTGTGCTTTCAGACGTGTCCCACTCTTTGTGACCCAAAGGACGGTAGCCCACCAGGCTCCTCTGTCCATGGGATTCTCCAGGCAAGAATATTGAAGTGGGTAGCCATGCCCTTCTCCAGGGATCTTCCCTAATTCAGAACTGAACCCATATCTCTTATGTCTCCTGCATTGGCAGGCAGGTTCTTCACCACTAGCGCCACCTAGGAAGCACACACAGCAGCCCTAGGAATATGGTTAAATGAACAAGGGTATGATCAATGAATGAGCAATGGGATGAATCAACAAATCATAAATTAGTGCACAAGGGCATGAATGAATATATTAATGAGAATAGCTAACATGTATCAACTCTGACTGCACAGCAGGCAGGGGCCAAGTCCCTCACTCCCACTATCTCATTTAATCCACCTGCAAGGCCTGACAGTGGTACTCTTGCGCCCTCATTTTAACTGAGAAAGTGAGGCTCAGTGAAGTTAGTAACTACTCAGAGTCACCCACCTGATGAAGTGATGGAACCGGGACTCCAGCCAACTCCCAAAGCCATTCCCTGGAGTGAACGAATGGAAGATTTAGGAGAAGAAGAAAGGAAGGAATGAGAAGGGAAGAGGATGCCTAGAGACACACCCACTGAGGCTCCAGGTAGAATCCTCCCCTTGACCCAAAGGCAAAAGCCTGGTACCTTGTTAGGTAGCGGTGGGACACAGCTGAGGACAGGAATTTCAGCCCATAATCACTCCTTAAGTTACAGGGTTTTCCAGACCGTCTCTGCAGCAGCATCCTAAGTCTGGGCAGAGATTACAGCCAGGAGCACCAGCTCTGCCCCTGCAGGGAAGCCAAGGCACAGCCAGGAAGCTGGCCAGCTTCTACCCGACAGGTGGCAACAGGCAGACCCAGGGCCAAATCACAGCAGGTCCTAGCCATAGCAACTGGCCAGGCTCGAGACAGCATGATGGTGATGATGGGTTCTTAACATTCACACCCAGGTGTGTTCACTTTTCCCCAGGGAAAGGACCACTGGAATAAAAGACAAGTGCAGCCCCTGACCCTGCTGTACTGTCAGCCCCTCTGGAGGCATCAAACCCCTTGGGACTGAGAAACGGCAGCCTTCCACAGCCCCCCAAGTTAACCGATCCTTCCTCCGTATTCCTAACCTTGGTTCTAGGCTGCTCTCAGAATAGAAAGGGCATGAGTCAGACTGCCACTCCAAACCTGTCTCTGTGTCACCTAGGAAGTCATTCAAAAAGCATGATGGAAATTCAGCGACATAAAGATGGCACCTCACAATGTGACAACCACCTTCCCTGACCAGCTGGGGGTCCCACAGGGACCCTGAGCCTCAGAGAAAGGACAGCTTGGCTGTCTTTTCTGCTGCTTGCACAGAATTCTGCCCACGTGGTCGCTTTCCATCCCTGCAGCTAATGTGACCCAGATTCACTTTCAAAGAGCTGGAGCTGAGCCGGTGGTGTGTAGCTACAATTCATTCTGCCCCACTTTCAGGGACTCTCTCCTGTTCATCTCCCCCTGCTATTGAAACAGAGCTCCAGGACAGGGCCTGGGACTCCGAGGATACTGCCAGGAAGAAGCAGAGGAACCAGAAAGGAGGAGGAGGCTCCTTGCGCTCAGGAGGAGGGATTCCCAATGGAATTTTTAGGCATCCATCCCCCTGCCCCCGCACCCCATTCTTCCCATCATGGCTGGGCCAGAGACACAGACACACACACACACACACACACACACTTCCATCTGCTCTTTGACAAAGCCCTGGAGTGAACAAAAAAAAGGCACAAGACTAAGAGACCTGGGGCCTTTTCCTTGCTCACCTAGGAAACTGCTGGCTTCCTGGAGTCTCTCCCCACTGTCTCCTCTAGTTGCCCAGGGAAGAAATAAGGAATGACAAGCCAAGTGGAGTATCAGACATGTTAACCCATGTTTGTCTGGCACGTTTGACTCTCATCCAATGATCATTAGAATCAGATGTCATCACCTCCCTTGTACAGATAAGGAAGCTGAAGCCTGAAGAAATCAAATCATTCACTCAGGTTTTCTGACTCCAGATTCACTTGTCTCCACAGTGCCCGGCACACAGCGGGAGCTAAACCCACGTTTTTAACCAAATGAATGAATGAATGAATGACCAAGCAAACAGGAACCTTCTGAGTGCTTCCACCCTGGAGGAGAGACACACGGGCACAGAGAAGCAAGCTTCTTCCCCTGACCAGGCAACAGCTCTCAAGGCTGTCTCCCCAGGGGTGAGCCCTTGAATCACTCCAGTAGCTGAGCTCAGGCTCAAAAGCAGGAGAAAACATCAGCATGAAGTTGCACTTCACAGCCCTCACTGAGCCTTTAGCTTCCAGATCCCACGTTCTCAGAGTGAGATCTTGGGGCAAAACCAGGAAGGGTGAGATGGGCCTCCTGACGACAGTGAGCTCTAGAGCTGGTGAGGGACACACACCTGGAAACAATGGGCTTTAACGGAAGGCCAGCTGAAACAAGGCTAGAGACACTGCTGCTGTCTGACTGCTGGAGAAATCAGGGAAGGCTTCTTGGGGGAGGCCACCTTGGAACAAATGTTGAGGATGATGACTTCACGAGCACCTGCTGAAGGGCTCCCAAGAACAAATCCTACAGATGCTTTCTACTGGTTCATGGGAGGCCACGTTTCAGCCTAGAGTCCCTGTGCTCCCTTCTTTCACAATACATGCTCAGTTGCTCATTCATGTCCGATTCTTTGCAACCCCATGGACTGTAGCCCTCCAGGCTCCCCTGACCATGGAGTTTTCCAGGTAAAAATACTCGAGTGGGTTGCCATTTCCTGCTTCAGGGGATCTTCCCAACCCAGGGATCGAATCCCTGTCTCTTGTTTCTTCTACATTGAGAGGCAGATTCTGTTCCACTGTGCCCCCTGAAGTGAAGTGAAGTCGCTCAGTCATGTCCAACTCTTTGCGACTCCGTGGACTGTAGCCCGCCAGTCTCCTCTGTCCATGGGATTCTCCAGGCAAGAATACTGGAGTGGGTTGCCATTTCCTTCTCCAGGGGATCTTCCCAACCCAGGGATCAAACCCCATCTCCCGCATTGCAGGCAGACGCTTTATCCTCTGAGCCACCAGGGAAGCCGTAGGAAGCCCTATTTCACAACACATACAGGAAAGTATTTCTTCCCTTCTGGTCTCTGAGCTAGTTCCGTGAAGAAGTGATTCCATCTTCAGTCATCTTTAAGTATCAATGCCAAGAACAGGGAGGGTCCTGAATATATGACGTTACATGGTTGAATTCCTGATTGGTAGGTAGATGAGGAATCCCTGCCCCCAGCCCAGCCCCTAGCCCAATCAGGGTCCCTTCTTTCAGACACTTTACTGCCATCTGCAGGAAACTTGCCACAATAAAATACAAATTTACAATGACAGAAAGCATGAATGGCGCCCCCTAGAGTCGTGCAGTGTCCAGCCATGTGACTCGGGTCCTGCACTGGTTTGTTCTCTCCAGGCCTCACAAGCCACAAGGGATACAACCTTCTCTCCTCTGTCCTCTTCTACACTGTGGGGTTGTGCTCCTTGCCCAAGTACCCTCCCCAGATCCCCCCTTCCATGTGGCCCTGCCTACCCTTCACCAGTGAATAAGGATATTTCTATTGCTGTTCAATAACAGAGAGCTAAAGGCTCCAAAGAGGCAAACTCCACTAGATCTTTCTCTCTGCTTTTTTCTATAGCTCAGGATTGTGAAGCCTCTCCCAGAGGTGACCAGAATGACTCTCTGGTGAGTCTGGACGTCCAGTCAGCTGTTTAGATTGTAACCAGCAGAAAAATCCAGCTGGCCTGGTTGTCAGGTATTGCCTAAGGGAATGGAAACAGCAATGTACCCGGAGTTAGAAGATCTGGGTCTACTGGTCCTGTGTGACTCCAGGCAAGTCCCTTAAATCCTCTGGGCCTCAGATTCTAACATGTGTCCCACCTAACGTGCTGTTATCATGAAATCTCTATGATCAATAGAAACAAGGTTTTCTCCTTAACGACTAATGTTCCACTTTGGTGTGGCTGGGCTTAAGGAGTTGAGAATAGGGCTAGCAAGGAAGAGAGAAGAAAAAAAATGGAGGGAAAGGATGAGGATCGGGAGAATTGGTTATAGCATGTGTGCGGCCCTGATTTTGTAGGCTTGAGATCAGCAGCCCGACATGCCTCTCCATCTGATATGCATCATCAGCAGGGGTCCCCCATTCGCCTCTCCAGCATGAGGGAGGCCCTGAGACCCATATGGACACTGAGTAGGCCAGGCACCGGGGCAGTCTGTGTATTTGGTCAGACTGACTCAGACACCCCCACTTCAGAAGCCAGGCCCACAGGGAGGAGAAAATTACACAGGCCTCAGCTGGCTTCCAGGATAAGACTGACTTCATTTCCTCCCCGAATGTAAGTTCTAACTTCAGAGAGCTTCAGAACACACAGGGTCTCCCAGACGTGCCCTTCCCACCTTCACAGGAAGCAGTTGCCTGAGAAGGAAGGCTGCCTTCTTAATTACTCTGGTAGAACCCTCACCACTGTCTGAAATCACAGGAAGATTTCAGTCGGGGCCCTGAAGTAGCAGTCCCGCCTCTCCTCCGCTGCCTCTCCTGCTAACGAAACACGCCCAACTGCAGCACACAAGTTATTTTTAACCATGGCAGTCTCCCCATTTTCAGCCTCACTGGCCCAGCCCCCTCCCCAAGACAGTCACGTGGCAATGTCAGGATGTAAAGAAGATCAGTCCCGGTGCCCGAAACAGCACAGGGCATGCCTGTCCCATGGTTCAGGGGACCCAGCAGCACCCTCAGGGATTGAGCCCCCTTGAGTCCATTTCTGTTCTAAACTCGGAATGCTAAACAGCAGGCAAATCATCCCTTGGGGCTCTTCAAGGAAGCCTGGGAGGGGAATTCATCACAAAGGAATCTATAAGTACAGTCATCCCTCAGTGTGTGCAAGGGATTGGTTCCAAAACCCCAGGAGGTACCAAAATCCACAGACACTCAAGTCCCTTATAGATGAGTTGACGTGATACAGTTGACCCTCCATATCCGCAGGCTCCACATCTGCACATGGCTGATGGAGCATGGGGCTAGGGGGTGTGAGGAAGGGAGAAGGCCTCTGCCCTGCTGCGTTCAGAAGAATGAGGGGTTTGAGCATTTAGAGGCCCCTCGATGAGGGCCCTTCAAGGCTGGAAACAAATAAACCCCTCTAGCATCATAGGGACAGCTCTGAAACTTCATTGACCGATGCCATTGTCCCAGAGGTCTTGAGAAGGACCAGAGTCCTTCCTCCAAGGGCTTCCTACTGCCCACAGTGAAAGTCGCTCAGTCGTGTCCAGCTCTTTGCGACCCCATGGACTGTGCAGTCCATGGAATTCTCCAGGCCAGAATACTGGAGTGGGTAGCCTTTCCCTTCTCCAGGGGATCTTCCCAACCCAGGGATCAAACCCAGGTCTCCTGCATTACAGGTGGATTCTTTACCAGCTGAGCCACAAGGGATGCCCACAAAAGGGGTTCGAACTCTCGAGTTTATCTTCCAGGTCTCCTCCCTTGAGGCTCAACCCCTCTCAAATCTCTTCCTGATTACTTGAGCCCACATAGCCTTCTCCCTGTCGAGCTTCCCATTACAACCCACTGCCTGTTCCTGGATCACAATCTGTCACATATTATCCTCTCAACACTCCTTGCCTTCCCTTCATTCATTCATTCAACACTGGTTGATCTCCAATATGCACAAGGTCCTGTGCAAGGAGCTGGGGGTAAAACCATTAATGAAAGAACAAAAAATCAATGAGACAAGGTCCAGAATTGTTCACAGTCCTAAGGGAGTGACGGGCACCCCATGGGATAACTGCTCTACTGCACCAGGGAACACAGAGGAGAGAAAAGCATTAGTACAAGAGCGGAGGAGGGAGCTCTGGATACCTCTGGGGCAACAGGGACAGAGGAGGCGGCACTTACAAGAGGAGGGGGGCTTCCACCACCTTGCAGAGAAGAAAGTTCAGGCATGGAGGTCTGATCTGTGGGGGTCGAGGAACAGCTCCATGTGGCAGGGTGCCTGGGAGTAGGGGTTATTTTGATGGGTGTCTGATATAGCCTTTATCCCACAGGGATGAAGAGCCAAAGAAGGTTGGTAAGCAGCTGAGGAACAGAATCAGGTTTGATTTTGAACAAAATACTCAGTCAGTCATGTGGAGGATGTGGGGCAGGACTGGAAGGAGGAGAACTATCAGATGGTGTTTGGTGGTACAGGTAGAGATGATTAAGTGGAGGTGGGCAGGGTGCATTGTTCGAGGGACGCAGAAGAGGGAGCAGGACAGGCCTTGGTGATGGATTGAAAGTGGGTGATGTCACTGAATTCCCTGCAGGCACTGCTTTGTCTGTCTTTCTATCCGCACTCTGGCACCAACGCCTCCTGAGAGGCTGAGCACAACCCACGGAGGCAGCTCCGGATCCAGCCTTTGGGGGAAGCAGCAGAGAAAGCGCTTCCCCTTTACTGAGCCAAGAACCGTGCTAAGAGCTTTATATACATTTTCTCCTCTAGTCCTCACAAGAGCCCTGCACAGAAAGCATCCTCAAGAGGAGGAAGGTGAGGCTCAGGCAGCAGTGAGAGACTTGCCCAGAATCACACAGCTGGTCAGAGGGGGGGCCACAGTCCAACACCTCCCCTCTCTGATTCCAACATCTGGGCTGGTGACCACTGCCCTGGCAATGGTTCTGTTGCTCAGCAAAGGGGCAGCAGCACAGCCTTCACCCTGCAGAAAGGGTAAGCAGGAACCACATTTTTAGAGGCAATGGGAGTGAAACTGCCTTCTCCCAGGGCTTTATTCCCAGGAAATAACTCAATGAAGTCAAGTGTTTTGATTCATAAAGACGTTCACTGCAGCATTGTCTATTGTGGCCAACAAAAAAAAAAAAAGAAAGAAAAATGAGTAGGATTTTTAAAATCGTGAAATATTACACAGCCTTTAAAAATGGTAACTATAAAGCCTGAGATGTCATATGGAAAATCTTTTTGATGTAGGGTTGACTAGAAAAATCAGATCCACAATAGTATATGAGCCATGAAGGCAACTACATGGAAAATACAACTGCATGGGGACCAAGGCAGGGAAGAAGATGAAAAAGGAAAACAGGTCTCATGTTAGCACACAGGGAGTAGGAGTGGCGGACTTTCCTCTTTCAAATTGTTCTTTAATGTCTTTTCATCACCTTTCCAGTAGTAATAACTCCAAACTGAACACCTGCTGGCTTGTTGGAGAGCCCAGGAGAGGGCCCCTCCACCAACCCACCCCCAGCCAGGACACCCACAGCACCCAGCTCACTCCAGGCCTCTCTTACCAGCGACTCTGACCACAGCACGCTCCGCAGGGTCCAGCACCGAGTCCTGGCTTTTCCGTTTTTTCTGCTCATGCAGTGGCAGATTCCAGGGTAAGGTATCCCCTGGGGGACAGGGAGACAGACTCCCTGACCGCTCACTCCTGTAAGACCGCTCACTCCGACATGACCGCTCACTCCGGCATGACCGCTCGCTGAGTGTTTCTTCATCTGAAGAAGACATGGCCCAGGCCGGGGCTGCAGCTGGAGGGCCTGCAGCCCCTGGAGAAGTGATCTGTAGGGGAGAGGAGCGCACGTGAACAGACCAAAGGGGTTGCAAAACGAACGCTGGGACTAGGGAGGCAGAGGTTCTAACCCTGGTTCTGCCACAGACTTGATCTCTTTACCTCTCTGAACCTCAATTTCCTTATCTGTAAAATGGGGATGTTTCATGGCAAAACTAATTCATGGGGCTTGGGGGAAATCACATGAAGTAATGTATATGAAGGTGTCCATAAGTCTTAAAACACTGTAAAAGTTAGCTCCTATTGGGGACTTCCTTAGTGGTCCAGTAGTTGACTCTGCACTTCCTTGGCAGGGGGCACAGGTTCAGTCCCTGGTGGGAACTAAGGTCATGCATGGTGTGGCCAAATAAACAAACAAAAGTTAGCTCCTATTACTAGTAAGCACTATTTCGGTTACTTGGTACTTGGGGAGGATTAAACTTACAGGTTTCATGGGTAGAAATATCTGGATTCAAGTTCTTTGTCGTTGTTCAGTCGCTAAGTCATGTCTGACTCTTTGTGACCCCATGGACTGCAGCACACCAGATCTCCCTGTCCCCCACTATCTCCCAGAGTCTGCCCAAGTTCATGTGCGTTGAATCAGTGAGGCCATCCAATCATCTCACCCTCTGTCGCCCTCTTCTTCAGCCTTCAATCTTTCCCAGCAAGTTCTACCCCATCATTTACTAGCTGTTTGACCCTGGGGAAGCCACGTAAGTGTTTGAGCCTTGGAATCCTCATCTATAAAAGGGGGACGTAATAGTAACTATCTTATAAGGGTGTTTGCACGGACTAAAAGAGATCCTGCAGGTAAAGTGCTTAACAGAGTTCGGTATCCAATAAGCACTCCACAAACATCGTCTATTATTACATTCCTGTTCTACTTACCTCCTGGGAATGTTGTAAAGATAAAACAGGGCAACAGATGGGAAGTATTTTCAAAAAGCTAAAGCATGATCCCAATGTTAGGCATGATACAAACCATGGGTTAGAAAAGGCAGAAATTCTTGATTTCTCCTGTACAGCTTCTGGCAAATACATTTTTTAAAAGTTTAAGAAGTACTAAACTTGAAGTAAGACAGACCTAGGTGTACTTTCTGGTTTGACCACTTAAAATTGGTATGATCTGGGGCAAGTCATTCCACTTCTCTGAGACTCAGTTTCCCCATCTGCAAAATGGGGGTAATATTTCAGCTTCTAAGTTGCTGTCTTAAGAACAAAGCAAATGTAAAAAAACTGGCTGTTGCCATACATGGCACCTAAAGCACAGGATAAAATGTTCCTTTGCCTATTCTATTCCAAGAGGTTGTTGTAGAAGTAACTGGCACAGCATGGGGGTGGGGAAGGTGGTACAGAAAGTCCATTTTTCTGGTCGGTTTAGCTACAGGAGGGATCTGAGTGGAAACACAAACACTCTGAGGCCAGCTGGGCTCCACCAGCCAGACTGGGCAGGCTTCCCTCAGACAGGTCAAGTTCACTTCCCAGAACCATCTCCTATACATGGCCCACCACCCCAAGGGCCCCATCAGAGCCCCTGTGGTTCATGCCTTCAACCCCAAATCCAGTCCAAGCAAACAGCTCTCACTGGGGCTTCAGGGTCCAGGGAGGGCAGGAGACTGTCGCCTTTCCCTTATGGGGAATACCAGCACAGAGAGACAGGGAGGTGGCCTAAATGTCTGGACACCATGGGTCTCTGGGCACAGCTCCTCCTGGATTCTGGGAATCTCAGACTGGAGGCAGCAAGAGGCAGAAACACCTCCTGGGTTACTGGCAGATCCCCATCATAGGCCCAGAGTGAGGAGAGATAACAAAAGAAACAGCAAATGGTGCAGGAGGCTTCTAGGCAGCCTCCGGCAGGCAGAAGAGCCCTGCCAGGACACCGCCTGGGCCAGCAGCATCTGGGCCTTCTTCCCCTGGAAGATCGAGAAGGAATCCAGCCCCCGAAAGGCAGAAAGGAAAGGACCTGGGTCCTGGCACAGCTCTGCCTTTTATTCTAGCATGTAACCCCCATTACCTTCTGGTGTCCGCCTCCCACTTCCGTTAGCCAAGTCAGGTGCATAAGTGACCGCCCCCACCGCGGGGAACTTAGGGTCGTCCTTCCATCTCCGTACTCAGCCCTGGGCAGGAAAACGCCCCTCCTCTCAGACCACCTGCTTCCTCCCCGAGACGCCCATTTTACTACAAAGGCCCGCTCAGCCAAGGCCTCCAGACTGAGAACCGGTCTCTCCAGCTCTACCCGGGTCAGTCTCCAGACCCCCACGAACACCTGTTTGACCTCGCGGCTGTCGCCCCACCCCTCGGTCACCTGAGCCGCTCCATCAATTCTCTATTCCCGGGAGCGCGCGCCCACGCCCCCAACCCACTCCAAAGGTCGCAGGCCAGGTCGGCGACCGGCCCCTCACCTGCAGCTCTCGGGTGGCGGGCCTTTCCCCCTCACCACTTCTCCACGGCGGGGGAGGGCGCGCCGAGGGCCAGAGGCGACTGGGGTGGGTCCGCGTGCCCGCCGCGCGCGGTTGACAAAGAGCGGGGCCGCGCCATGCGGACGCGCGACCGGGGACCGATCAGGCGCCCCGGCCAGCGGCAGAGACCCGGAGCCCGGCAGCCAGTTTCCCCGCCCGGCCCTGCCCGCCCCCGCAGGGCTCTTGCCCGGCCCAGAAGGGCTAGGTGTCCCATTTTCCCGGAGAACACGCCTCCCTTTGGCCCTGGCAGTGCCCGCCGAGGGAAACCCCGGCGCGCGCTCGACGATGCCCGCCGCCCGCCGCCCGGGCTGCAGGTGCGAGGTCCGGACGGCCGCGATGCCCGCGCCTGTCAACCAGCCTTCCAGCTGCCGCCCGCTACCCTGGATCAGGCGCGGCCGCCCCGCGCGAGCAGGCACCGCACCCCGGCCGCCGCGGCGCACCCCGAGCGGACGGGAGGGGAGCCCGCTGCCAGCCCAGCGCCCCGCGCCTTACCCTGGGAACCCGTGCGGCAGAGGACCGGCGGCGGCGGAGGCGGCAGCGAAGGCGGCGGTGGCGGGGCGCGCCCCGAGCAGGAGCGCAGCGGAGGGGAGCGCCGCCGAGCCGAGGGGAGCGGCTCCCACAATGGCCGAGCTCGCGGCGCCGAGCCCCCCGCCCCCCGCGCCCTAGCGGCGGCGGCTGAAGCGGAGCCGGCGCAGCCGCCCAACTCGCTCCCCCACCCCCGGCGCCGCCCCCCGCCCCCCGATGCGCGCTCCCCGCCCTGCACCCCACCCGAGGCCGTTTCCGCGCGCCCCGCGCGCCCTCTGCACTGACCCCGCGTCCTGTCGCTGCCCCCGGGTCCTCTCTCTGGGTCCTTCCCCCGGTGACTCCTCCCCTGCGGCCGCTCGCATCCCCGGGGCCAGCTCACACCCCCACATTCCCCGCCCACGTCCGGCGCCCTCTGTGTCCCGGCCCCGCGGCCGCTCGCTGACCCGGGCCTGGCTCACGCGGCCCGCCCCCTTGGAGCTCCTCATCCCTGGTCCCGGGGGCGCTCTCCCAAGCTGCGGGGCTCTCAGCCCGGTCCCGGGTCTGGAACCCGCCCGTTCCCCTGCCTGCTCCCATTTTTTGCCTGCATCCCCTAAACCCATCCGTGTTCCGTCTCTGCCCCTAGGGCTCCTGCTCCCCCTTCCGAGAGCGCCCTGCCGGTCCACTTACCCGCCGGGCTTCGGGAACTGAATGTAGGAGGGACCAGAAGGAGGCCCCGTCTTCCCCTCAGGGTGAAAGGCAGAGTGGAACCAGGCCCCAGGAAAACACTCAGACTCTGGTTTAGACAGCAGCAGCCGCCCCATTCAGAGCCTTGGAAGAGGCGTCATCCACGGAGAAAACATGTTTTGAGCTGCTTCTGTATGCTCTGCCTAATAACACGGTAAATAAGTGCCTTCAATGCTCTCCTAGTACGGATCCATGAATATGTCCAGAGAAAGAAGGGTATTTGCCTAAAGTCACTTCACTAGTAGGCTGCGCAGCAACGGTTACCAGTTGGGGAGCCTCCTGGGAACAATGCAAGGTGCCTGACCTGGGTCGCACCACAGGTAATCCACACCATGCTGTTCATTCATTCATTCAACAACTATGTACCCCGTGCCAGACACTGTGACCAGTGCTAAGGATACAGTGATGTGTATGGTCCCTGTCCATTGGCTCCACTGGGTAAGCAGTAAAGATGGACAAGTAGCTATAAATCATGGCACCCCATGAGGCAGTGTTATCAATACTTTAATTTCTGGAGCTGGAAACTGATTAGATGATTCACTCAGTCATCTGGGAAGATTGTAGTCAGTCCAAGACTGGAATCCAGTGTCTTCACACCCCACCTTCTGCAGTTATTTTTCACCATGACTGTTGGGGAAATGTGGGTTGGATCAACTTACAGGGGATCTTGACCTTCAAACTGAGGAATTTGGTCTAAATGAGGTGGTTATAAGCTGCCCAGGAAGGTGGAAAGCAGAGGATGAAAGAAACCAAAGAGGGGTTCAAGGTAGGTGTGGGTGGTGAGAAATGGAGTATTTCCTGCCATATCAATAAACAAGGATATCACAGTCATCATGGATTCTAGCCCTCCAGGGCAACCAGGAAGGAGAACAAAACCTTTGATGGGCAGTCATCAGGCTGCAGCTACTCCTTATGGTGAGCACTGAGGAAAAATACAGGATTGCTGGCCCCAGATAGCTGAGATGCATATGAAAGAAATGATTTCAGTGAGCCCAGACTCTTGCATCTTCCCATACATAGAAAAGCACTGAATTTCTTTTTTTTTATTTATTTTTTATTTTTTTGTTTTTTTTCTTTTCTTAGAAAAGCACTGAATTTCTTAACTTGAGATATCTGGTTTTCTTTAATTCATGAAAGTGCTCTTGATGTTCAGACTACCTGCCCTTTGTTACAAACTTCTATATCACTTGACTCCCCCCATCCCACACCAACCTCAACCCCCCTCTTCAGAGAAGTTCTCTCAGGGTTGTTTGAAATGCTATCTCCCAGCTTGAAGTCCTAAAAATTCCCACCAAATAAAATATAACTCTCAACTGTTAGGTTGTGACTATTTCTTAAGTCGACAGCAGTTATGCTGGGAGACTACTGCAATGGTCCCAGCAAGAGGTAATGAAGCTCTGATCCTGAAAAGGGACAGTGGGGATGGGAAGGGATGTTTTCCACTCACTGAAACCTTTTAGGTTCTTGTTTGCATGCATTCCCCCATTAAGAAGGGAAAGGAACCGTCATTTGCTAAAGTTTATTAAGGACTAGGCAATGCTCTGGGTATTCTGTGTATATTATCTCATTAACTCCTCCCCGTAACCTTGTACAGTAGGTATCTTTATTATCCTCATTTTACAAATAAGGAAACAAAGACTTTCAGAGCTTGTGTGACTTACTAAAGCCCAGAAAGCAAACTAGTATTGAGGCTTGGGTTAGAGCCAGGCCTCCCTCCAAACCTCATGCTCTAACCACCAGTCTCCACTGTCTGCTGCTATTGTCATTTAATCACTCAGTCATGTCCAACTCATTTGCGACCCCATGGACTGTAGTCTACCAGGTTCCTCTGTCCATGGGGTTTCCCAGACAAAAATGCTGGAGTAATTTGTCATTTCCTTCTCCCCTCCACTGTCTGAAGCCAAGGCAAAGAACCCAAGTCCCTTGATTCAGTCAAGTGTTCTTTTCCTTGGACCACATATAACGCTTAGACTTGCAGAGAAAGGTCAGGAGTCCATAGTTGTAAACTAAACAGTGCCAGTCCCCGTGTAGGATGTGTCTCTCCACAGAAACCGGTAGAGGCCTCAGACCAGGAGAATTCTCCAGCCTGATTCTGAAGTTCCTTTATGCCTGAGACACAAAGCTGAAAAGGCAATAAAGGAATCGTTCTCAGCTTAGAAATGAACGCAATAGTCCTTCCCTGGTGAGAGCAGAACAGGGGTGCCATGGGGGAAGACCAGTTGAACACATAACCAGAGTGTGGGGAGCCTGGGGATGAAGCTGAGTCTCCCCAGGGGCAGGATCTGTGGGCTGGGGCCTTGCGAGGCCGGGCCAGCTGAGGGGAACCCTTGGGGGAGGGCTGTCGAGTCCCTAGGACGCCTGCAGTCCCTGCCTCTCTAACTAGAGAACATGGACAGGTTTTGCTCCTCTCCACTCTCAGTGTCCTTCCCAAACCTGACCACCAGTCTTGTCCTGAATTAGTCGTGTCGTGGGCTAGGAGAAGGTGGAGCTTCCAGAAGCTTCTGGACTTAGGACATTCGGTTGTGTCTGCCTGAGGCTCTAGCTCCAGCCGTGCTACCCTGCCTGGGGGTTGAGCTGCTGGTGCCATGTGCCAGGCTCTTTGCAGCTGGCAGCTGGCCAGTAACCTTGGGCTACTGGGCTTCGATTCATTTTAGCAATATTTTATTGAGGAATACTACGTGCTGAAGACAGTTTTGAGTACTGTTGGGAACACAGATGTGAATCCAATCAGGTCTTTGTCCTTGAGGAGTCACAGGGTGATAGAAGGGACAGGCATTTAAAAATGATTCCCTTCTGGACTTCTCCAGTGGTCCAGTGGTTGAGACTATGTGCTTCCACTGCTGGGGACTCAGGTTTGATCTCTGATTGGGGAAGTTCCACATACTGAGCAGTGTGACCAAAAAAAAAAAAAAGTTATTCCCTTCTACCAATAAAATTTCCTCTGAGCCTGATAAATATTCTCCTTTACTGTCCCTTATTTCACTAACTAAAGGTCTCTGCTAATTCCCTCCAGAAATTAGTGGCCTTGGAACTAGGGGACCTCACACCCCGTATACTTTAGCAGGGTTCTTTCCTTGGAGGGGTGACGAAACAACTTTTTATCCTGTTTGGAGTCCTGAACTAGGTTCCCAGATTACTACTTGGGCCACCCGCTTTCTAGACACATCAGAAGAATGACATATACTCTAACCTATCCATTCAGCAAACCCTCATTAAGCAGCGACTCAGCGTCAAGCACTAAGATTTGTGCTGATTCATTTTAAAATGAACCAGACAAGCATGGCCCCTGTCCTTGTGTTGCTCACAGTCTAGGTGGGAGACAGACAAGCAAAAGGGCAGTTATACATCCACTGATTCATGCTGCGATGGGGAAAGTACAGGATATACCCTGGAAAGGAAAACAGAGAAGGAACACTTTCTAGAAGCTCAAGGCCAGGTATTTTTACCAAGCATTTCATCTTTGTTCTTCTAGGTCTTCATGTCAATGGAAATTTTCATTGGAAAGTTTCAGGGAAAAGCTTGCTCTTCAACACTGACTTTTCCTTCCACTATTGTCCTCTGTCCCCACCTGCTCCTCTGGACTCTCTGGAATCAGACAGGTGTCTCACTGAAGGTGAAGATGAAACATGAGCATGTGTGGAGGCTGGAGCCCTGTAAAGGTCAAGTATCCAAACAGAGGAAATAGCCCAGAATCCCCAAACTGGGAGGGACCTTACAAATTTCTAAGCTCTGCCTGGAATGTTTCCCCTCTGATCTTTCTCTGATTCCCCTAGCCATACACAGATGACTTCCAGACTCATGTCCCATCTGTAGCTTAGTTCTCATCTCTTTCCTCCTAGCTCCAGACTCACATCCAGCTGCTTCCTTGACATCCCCACCCCTACCTGGATGTCTCAAAGACACCTCAAACTCAAAATGCCCCATGTGGAACTTTGGTATCTGCCCTAACCACCCACAAAACTGTTCCTCTCCCATCTTGGCCATCTCAGAAAATGGCTCCACTACCTGCCCATTTACTCAAGGCAAAGATCTAGTAGTTACTCTTGATTTTTCTTTGTCTTATCCCCCTTATCCCCACCAGAAAGTTCTGACAAACTGCCTCCATAATGTATTCTGAATTCATTCGTTTCTTCCGCTCTTCTCTTACTATTAATGCCTTAATCCATTGCTCACCTGGACATCTGGGCTTACCTTCCAAATCACCTCTGTTTCCTCTCTTGCTCCCACCCCCATTTCAATCCAAGAAGCAGCCATAGTGAATCTTTTTAAACATAAATCATGTCATGCACAGTTCCAATTTGCACTTAGAATAAAATGGCCATAACACTTTATACAATCTAGTCCTTGCTTAGACCTAATCTCTAGATTCCTTAGTCACTGGAATCCAGCAAATCAGACCATCTTTCTCTTCCTTTAATAAACAAATCTCATTCTCATCTTGGGGCTTTGCAGAACTGTTCTGGTTGCCTACAACTACCCCCTGCCTAAATTCTTCGCATAACTGGGGTCTCTTTCATCATCCAAGACTCAGTTTACAAATCACCTTCACAAAGAGTCCTTTTTTGACTACCCATCTAATGTAGCCATCTCATTTAAACCTTATTTTATTTCCTTCATAACATTTGTCACTTTTCCATCATCTCGCTCATGTGTTTACTTGTTGATTTTCTGTCTCCTTCTCCAGGATGCTTTATGAGTGGGAGGACCGTGTCTGTGCTCTTCACTGCTCTTTCCCTACAGTGCGGGTCACGTGGTGAGCTTTCAACCGACACTTGTCAAATGAACAAAAGAATAAGCAAGTGAATCAATGAAGTGAGGACAGCAGCAGAAGGGACTTACATTCAGAGAGATCAGTGTGTACAAAGACCTGAAGTTGAGAGGATAAGGTACTCAGAAAATTGAAGAAGTTCAGAATAATTGACATGAAGAATGCTGGGGAGTAAGTTGTCCAAAATGAAGCTGGGGAAGTAGTTGGGAGAGATCATGTTGAATGCTGTGCTTTGAAATTTGTTCATCTTATAGCTTAAAATTTGTACTCGTTCACCAATCGTTCCCTATTTCCCCTACCCTCTAGTCCCTGCAATTATTTTTCTACTCTTTCTTTCTATGAGTTTGACTTCTTTTTCTTCTTTTTTAGATTCCACACATAGTGATGCTGTACAGTATTTGTCTTCGTCTGGTTTATTTCACTTAGTAAAATGCCCTCAGTGTCCATCCCTGTTGTCATAAATAACAGGATTCCTTATTTTTCATGGGTGAGTAATATTCCCAATATCAATAGATGAATGGATAAAGAAGATGTGATATCACACATTGTCTTTATCCATTCATCTATTGATGGACACTCAGATGGTTTCCATCTTTTGGCTATTGTAAGTAATGCTGCAATAAAAATTGAGTGAAGGTATCTCTTATTTTCTATTTTCATTTCCTTTGGATGTATACCTATAAGTGAGACTCCTGTATCATATGATAGTTCTATTTTTAATTTTTTGAGGGAACTTTATACATTTTTCCATAGTGGCTGCACCAACTTATCTATCAGTAGTGCACAAGAGTTCCATTTCTCCCCATTCTCACTAATACTTATTACTTATCTTTTTGATGATAGCCATTTTAACATTTTATTTTTATTTTTTTAATTAAGAAATTATTTATTTATCTGACTACACCAGGTCTTAGTTGTAGCATGCAGGATCTTTTATCTTCCTTGCAACATGCGGGATCTTTTCTTTAGTTGTGCCCTGTGAAATCTAGTTCCCTGACCAGGGATCAAACCTAGGCCTCCTGCATTGAGAGTGTGGAGTCTTAACCACTAGGCCACCAGAGAAGTCCCTCATTCTAACATTTTAAACAGGGAAAGACTTTATCCTGTATGCATTCTAGAAAAAAAACCACAGTAGGTACTGTGGGAGAATAGACGCAGGGAGGCTGAATTGAGTGTGAGAAAGCCCCAACAGGTGCCAGTGAGAAGACAGCTAAACATGTCCTGGCAAGACAAGGTCCTGGACAAGAGTGATCGTGCTGAAAGTGGGGAGAAGTGCATAGAATCAAAGGTATATAGAATGGCACCAATATGACTTAAGGATGAACTAGATTTAGAGGGTGAGGGAAAAGAGATGCCAAGAGTGACTTCCAGATTTCTGTCTCAGGCAGAGTGATGGTGTCATTCTCTAAGGTTACCTAGAAAGAAGAGCAGGTTTGGGAGAAAGATGCTGTGTTCATTTTGAGACATGTTCCCTTTGAAGTGTCCTTGGCCTACATAGTAGCGATGGAGTAGTATGATGGAGTAGCCATCATAGTCAACAAAAGAGTCTGAAATGCAGAACTTGGATGCAGTCTCAAAAATGACAGAATGATCTCTGTTCATTTCCAAGGCAAACCATTCAATATCACAGTAATCCAAGTCTATGCCCCAACCAGTAATGCTGAAGAAGCTGAAGCTGAATGGTTCTATGAAGACCTACAAGACCTTCTAGAACTAACACCCAAAAAAGATGTCCTTTTCATTATAGGGGACTGGACTCCAAAAGTAGGAAGTCAAGAAACACCTGAAGTAACAGGCAAATTTGGTTTTGGAGTACAGAGTGAAGCAGGGAAAAGGCTAATAAAGTTTTACCAAGAGAATGCACTGGTCATAGCAAACACCCTCTTCCAACAACACAAGGGAAGACTCTACACGTGGACATCACCAGATGGTCAAGTCCAGAATCAGATTGATTATATTCTTTGCAGCCAAAGATGGAAAAACTCTATACAGTCAGCAAAAACAAGACCAGGAGCTGACTGTGGCTCAGATCATAAACTTCTTATTATCAAATTCAGACAAGTTGCAGAAAGTAGGGAAAACCACTAGACCATTCAGGTATGACCTAAATCAAATTCCTTACAATTATACAGTGGAAGTGACAAATAGATTAAAGGGATTAGATCTGATAGACAGAGAGCCTGAAGAACTAGGAACGGAGGTTCGTGACATTGTACAAGAGTCAGGGATCTAGACCATCCCCAAGAAAAAGAAATGCAAAAAGGCAAAATGGTTGTCTGAGGAGGCCTTACAAATAGCTGTGAAAAGAACAGAAGTGAAAGGCAAAGGAGAAAAGGAAAGATATTCCCATTTGAATGCAGACTTCCAAAGAATAGCAAGGAGAGGTAAAAAAGCCTTTCTCAGTGATCAGTGCAAAGAAATAGAGGAAAACAATAGAATGGGAAAGACTAGAGGTCTCTTCAAGAAAATTAGAGATACCAAGGGAACATTTCATGCAAAGATGGGCTCAATAAAGGACAGAAATGGTATGGACCTAACAGAAGCAGAAGATGTCAAGAAGAGATGGCAAGAACACACAGAAGAACTATACAAGAAAGATCTTCACAACCCAGATAATCATGATGGTGTGATCACTCACCTAGAGTCAGACGTTCTGGAATGTGAAGTCAAGTGGGCCTTAGGAGCATCACTATGAACAAAGCTAGTGGAGGTGATGGAATTCCAGTTGAACTATTTCAAATCCTAAAAGATGATGCTGTGAAAGTGCCGCACTCAATATGTCAGCAAATTTGGAAAATGCAGCGGTGGCCACAGGCCTGGAAAAGGTCAGTTTTCATTCCAATTCCAAGGAAAGGCAATGCCAAAGAATGTTCAAACTATCACAAAATTGCACTCATCTCACATGCTAGTAAAAAAATACTCAAAATTCTCCAAGCCAGGCTTCAACAGTATGTGAACCGTGAGCTCCAAATGTTCAAGCTGGTTTTAGAAAAAGCAGAGGAACCAGAGATCAAATTGTCAATATCTGCTGGATCATTGAAAAAGCAAGAGAGTTCCAGAAAAACATCTACTTCTGCTTTATTGACTATGCTAAAGCCTTTGACTGTGCATCACAACAAACTATGGAAAATTCTTAAAGAGATGAGAATACCACATCACCTGACTTGCCTCTTGAGAAATCTGTATGCAGGTCAGGAAGCAACAGTTAGAGCTGGACATGGAACAACAGACTGGTTCCAAATAGGAAAAGGAGTACATCAAGGCTGTATATTGTCACCCTGCTTATTTAACTAATATGCAGAGTACATCATGAGAAACGCTGGGCTGGAAGAAGCACAAGCTAGAATCAAGATTTCCAGGAGAAATATCAATAACCCCAGATATGCAGATAATACCACCTTTATGGCAGAAAGGAAAGAGGAACTAAAAAGCCTCTTGATGAAAGTGAAAGAGGAGAGTGAAAAAGTTGGCTTAAAACTCAATATTCAGAAAACTAAGATTATGGCATCTGGTCCCATCACTTCATGGCAAATAGATGGGGAAACAGTGGAAACAGTGTCAGACTTTATTGTTTTGAGCTCCAAAATCACTGTTGATGGTGACTTCAGTCATAAAATTAAAAGACGCTTGCTCCTTGGCAGAAAAGTTATAACCAATCTAGACAGCATATTAAAAAGCAGAGACATTACTTTGCCAACAAAGGTCCATATAGTCAAAGCTATGGTTTTTCCTGTAATCATGTATGGATGTGAGAGTTGGACTGTAAAGAAAGCTGAGTGCTGAAGAATTGATGCTTTTGAACTGTGGTGTTGGAGAAGACTCTTGAGAGTCCCTTGCACTACAAGGATATTCAACCAGTCATTCCTAGAGGAATCAGTCCTGAATATTCATTGGAAGGACTGATGCTGAAGCTCCAATACTTTGGCCACCTGATGTGAAGAACTGACTCATCTGAAAAGAACCCAGATGCTGGGAAAGCATCTCCTCTTTCTGGCAGGAGGAGAAGGGGATGCCAGAGGATGAGATGGTTGGATGGCGTCACCAACTCAATGGACATGAGTTTGAGTAGACTCCAAGAGTTGGTGATGGACAGGGAGGCCTGGCGTGCTGCAGCCTATGGGGTTACAAAGAGTCAGACACAACTGAGCGAATGAACTGACTGACTGGCCTACACATTAGAGATCCCCAGGCCTGGAGTTCAGAAGAAAGGCCAGGGCTGGAGCTAGATTTGGGAGCTGTCTGCATAAGGATGGAAAGTGAATCCATGTTGTACTCACCCAGGGCAAGTGTAAAGAGTGAGGAGAGAAGACTGAGGACAGAGCCCTGAGCTGGACCAACAATTAAGGGTTAGGGGAAAGAGAACAGCCCAGAGAGGCAGGAGAAAAGCTAGGGGAGTCAAGGAACAATGGAGAGGCCATGCTCAGTAAGAAGGGAGTGACTGAAAAGTTGAATCTGAAGGGATTTCTTTGGTAATCCAGTGACTAAGACCCCAAGCTCCCAATGCAGGGGACCCAGATTCAATCCCTGGTCAAGGAACTAGATCCCACATGCTGCAACTATTAATATCATTGCAGAATGCAATGCATATAAAAAGCATTCATTAGGTATTAAAATTCCTTTTGTGAACTGAGTTCTCAAAAATCCCATGTGCATTTTACACTTGTGGCCCATCTCAATTTGGGAGAGCCACATTTCATGTACTCAGGAGCCACCAGAGGCGAGTAGATTCTGCATTGTACAGTGTAGAAGAATGTTTCAGGCCGAGCAAACACTAAGTGCAAAAATGCTGAGGCGGGAGTAGCAAGAATAAGTTTTGTGTGTTAGAGGAGAGCCAGGAGACTCAGAAAGGAGTGAGAGATGGCAGGATGGATGATGAAGCTGGCTGGAGAGAAGGGCAGGAGCCCCGAGAGACCTAGTTCAGAGCAGTATGAGCCTCTTTCTGAGTGTGATGGGAAACCACCAAAGGGCACTGAGCAGGGAACATGTTACGTCCCATTGTGCCATGAAATGCAGGGCAGATGTTCCCTGTCGGCCTACTCTTTCCAGTGACAGGGGAGGCGGGGTGGAGCCCTCTGTACCTCCTCGGCTGCACAGGAAAACCAGCTCCCTCTCCAGCCTCTCATCCGCAGACCAGAGGCCCAGGGACATCGAAGGCCTGCAAAAGGGTGCACAGCAGGTCTTCTCTTGTTCTTGGGGTTGGGTGGGAGCAGGCGCAGCAAACTTGTGCGGGGAGAAGCCAGGCCGCACACTCCTGGAGGAGTAGTGGGAAGGTGATGGAGGGTGTGGCAGTGAAGGGAAGGAGGAATGGTAGGGTAGGGACAGAGGGTGTGTGGGGTGGGAGTTTGTTTGCTTATGTTTTTTAAGCAGAGGAAGATTTGGGCATGTTCAGCTATTGTCATAATTTTTTTTTTTTGGCTGCACTGGGTCTTCTTTCTGGCACTCAGGTTTAGTGGGATTAGTTTAGTGGGATTTAGTTTCCTAATCAGGGATGGAAACTGTACCCCCTGCATTGCAGGTGGTTTCTTAACCACTGGACCACCAAGGAAGTCCCCTTGCTCAACCATTGATCTGAGAGAAGTGATAAAAAGGAAGAAATCGGAAAGAATGCCATTCATGCAAGTTTCCTAAAGAGGCGGCCCAGGACAGAGGAGTGGAGGAAGGGCAAGCAGGGATGTAGGCAGGGGACTTGCAGGCAGGCTTGGATAACTCTGTTCCAGTCTTCCATTGCCCCTGTCCCTTCTCCATCCGGATTCCTGGGACCTGCATGCTGCCTCAGCCCTGCTGCCCACTCTTCTTTGCTAGTTGCTCTCAGATTCCCCCCATCCCCTACCCCCCCATGCACACCAGACCAGAGATGATCCTGGCAGGGGCGGCTGCCCACCGTTTGCTGCTTCTCCATCCGCTTTGAGCAGATGTGCTCCAGCTAGGGACGTTTGCTGAGAGTCTCCTTCTCCTTGACACTCTTCTATTGTCCCAGTTCCTCGATGCTGAGTCACTCTCCCTTTCAAGCCCTCTCTACAAGGTTCCTGGTTCTTTCATACAAAACTCAAACATTTACCATATGTTAAACGCTTACTGTTCAGATAGGGTGACTTACGCTATGCCAATACCAGTATATTCAATCCTTACAGCCCCACAAGATAGGTATTGTCATCATCCCATTTTTACAGACGTGGAAATTAGGGCTCGAGGATAAATGGGTTGTGCAAGGTCTCATAGCTTGAAGTACCATGTGGAAGATATGTCCCAAGTCATAAGGTCCCAGAACTGACTACCCTCTCTGATGCCACACTGTCTTTTAAGTGTCAGGAATGAAGACAGATGCTTTGCAGATCTTTTCTCATTTGGCCACGGGCTATGGACATAAGCAGTGGAAAATGGAGCTCAGCCATGGGATCTGGTTCCAAGAGAGACTGTAAGTTCTGTGAAGGCAGTCTGTGCCTGTTTGGTCACTCTTACACCCTCCCTCTCCAGAATGCCATCTGGCAACAATAGTGCTCAATAAATGTTTATCGAACGAATGGATGTATAAACTCTAGCCTCTGAAAGGGCTGGTCAAAGCCCAACCAGAGGGAAGGCACTGAAGTGAAATCAGACAAGAGGGTAGAGTCACCTGATGGTAGAGTCACTAAGACTTCTCAATCTCAATGCAAAGCTTTCATGGTCAGAGAACTAGATCCCACATGCTGCAGCTAAGAGTTCTATGCCAAAACGAAGACTGAAGATCTTGCTTGCCACAACTAAGATCCAGCACTGACATGGGCTTGATTGCTGGATTGGGAAGATCCCCTGGAGAAGGAAATGACAACCCACTCCAGTATTCTTGCCTGGGAAATCCCATTGACAGAGGAACCTGGCAAGCTACAGTCCATGGTGTGGCAAAGAATTAGACATGATTGAGCACATGGTAACTATGAAAGTGAAAGTCACTCAGTCATGTCTGACTCTTCACAATTCCATGGACTGTACAGTCCATGGAATTCTCCAGGCCAGAATACTGCAGTGGGTAGCCTTTCCCTTCTCCAGGGGGTCTTCCCAACCCAGGTCTCCTTCATTGCAGGCAGATTCTTTATGCACTCAACCACAAGGGAAGTCCACATGGTAACCATATATATATACATATATACATAGTTGTTTAGTCACTAAGTATACATATACTTAGCTATATATATACACATATATATACATATACATATATATATATGGTTGTTAATTGCCAACAAAAAGAAAAGCCAGAGAATTCCAGAAAAACATCTTCTTCTGCTTCATTGCCTATGCTAAAGCCTTTGACTGTGTGGATCACAACAAACTGTGGAAAATTCTTCAAGAGGTAAGAATACCAGACCACCTTACCTTCCTCCTGAGAAATCTGTATGCAGGTCAAGAAGCAACAGTTAGAACCGGACATGGAACAAGGGACTGGTTCCAAATTGGGAAACAAGTATGCCAAAGCTGTATATTGTCAGCCTGCTTATTTAACTTATATGTAGAGCACATCATGTGAAACACCAGGCTGGATGAAGCACAAGCTGGAATCAAGATTGCCAGGAGAAATATCAATAACCTCAGATATGCAGATAACACAATCCTTATGGCAGAAAGCAAAGAGGAACTAAAGAGCCTCTTGATGACAGTGAAAGAGGAGAGTGAAAAAGCTGACTTAAAACTCAACATTTCAAAAAACCAAAGATCATGGCATCTGGTACCATTGCCTAATGGCAAATAGATGGGAAAACAATGGAAACAGTGAGAGACTATTTTCTTGGGCTCCAAAATCACTGCGGATGGTGACTGCAGCCATGAAATTAAAAGACGCTTGCTCCTTGGGAAAAAAACTATGACCAACCTAGATAGCATATTAAAAAGCAGAGACATTACTTTGCCAACAAAGGTCCATCTAGTCAAAGCTATGGTTTTTCCAGTAGTGATGTATGGATGTGAGAGTTGGACTGTAAAGAAAGCTGAGCACCGAGGAATTGATGCTTTTGAACTGTGGTATTGGATAAGACTTTTGAGAGTCCCTTGGACTGCAAGGAGATCAAACTAGTCAATTCTAAAGGAAATCAGTCCTGAATATTCCATTGGAAGGACTGACGCTGAAGCTGAAACTCTAGTACTTTGGCCACCTGATGCAAAGAACTGACTCATTAGAAAAGACCTTGATGCTGAGAAAAATTGAAGGCAGGAGAAGGGGATGACAGAGAATGAGATGGTTGGATGGCATCACCAACTCCATGGACATGACTTTGAGCAAGCTCCGGAATTGGTGATGGACAGGGAACTGTGGCATGTTGCAGTCCGTGGGGTCGCAAAGAGTCAGATAGGACTGAGAGACTGAATTGAACTGAATATACCGAACTCTGAAACTTTCATTTTCTTTTAAATTTTTTAATCTTTTGTCAGTCATGTTTTTGATTATTGTGTTAGATATCTTGCATCTGTTTTAATGTAGAACTTTGGGACTTCGCTGGTGGTATATGTTGAGGCAGTTCGAGCATGAGTTGGAAAAGAATTTCCAGACACAGAGAATTCAGAAGGGAGTGAGTTTATTAAGAACAAAGAGCAGAGATAGAGTTGGCACTGCAAGCGCAGTGGGCTGACCTCCTGACTGACCAGAGAAAGGTGACATTACATTTGTGGGTTAATTTTTATAGCCAATTTTTATAGCCTCAAGACCAAGAAAATTCTTGCTGGAAGGTTGGCTTTAGGTGACTGGTTGGGGCACCATAGGGTGTTTACTGGAGTGGGCATCTTTGCCTAACTGGAGTCAGGAAGCTTGTTAGTGATTATCATGGGGGCTTTTGGCAACAGTTACAAAGGGGCTCCATCAGCTTCAGAGGTGACCTTGGTTCTGGGCTCCACTTCTGTGGCCTTGGTGCAAGGCCTCGCACCTGTGGCCTCAGGCAGGACTCAACAAACAGTGTAGTGGATAAGAATCCACCTGCCAGTGCAGGAGACATGGGTTCGATCCCTGGTCCTGGAAGATCCCACATGCTGCAGAGCAACGAAGCCTGTGTGCCACAATTATTGAAACCATCACAACTACTGAAGTCCCTTCACCTAGAGCCTGTGCTCTGCAACAAGGGAAGCCACAGCAGTGAGGAGCCCGTGCACCTCAACGAAGAGTAGCCCCTGCTCACCACGAGTGAAAGCCTGAAGGCAGCAACGAAGGCTCAACACAACCAATAAATAAATAAACAATAAATTACAACTTTTTCAAGGTCTGCCTCTCCACTTCTGTGGCTACTTAGTATGACATTTGGGGAGTGCCATAATCTAGCTTACTATTTCCTCACTGACATTCTATTTTTAATTTGTTAATTACAAACAATGCCACAACAAATATTCTTTCACATGCTTTTTTAAGTACATATGTTATTATTTCTTTAAGCTGTATTCCTAGAAGTGGTTTTGGCTGCTAAAATGATAAATGGTGTGAAGCTAAATAGGTTAGTCTACGACAGGAAAGGCTTCCGTTTATTTTACCTACTGTCTTCATGTAAAACAAGTCTGCTTACCAATTTGTTCTTAAATATAAACTCACATTTCATATCATAAATAGCTGGGTGTTCCCTGAACAAATGGCATTAAAATTCATCAGTGACAAAGGGTTCATTTTTGGACGGATTTACTTATTTATTTCTGGCTGTGCTGCGTCTTTGCTGCTCCACGAGGGCTTTCTCTAGTTGCAGTGAGCTGGGCGCTACTCCTCAGGGCCGTACTCAGGCCTCTCACTGCAGTGGCTTCTCTTGTTGGGGAGACAAGGCTCTAGGGTGTGTGGGCTGCAGTAGTTGGGGTGCATGGGCTTAGTTGCTCCACAGCATGTGGGATCTTCCTGGACCAGGGATCAAACCCGTGTCCCCAGCATTGACAGATGGATTCTTAACTACTAGACCACCAGAGAAGCCCAGCAAAGGATTCTTGAGTGACTGCTAGCTGGTAAGGATGGAGAGGGTTAGAAAAACAGGAAAGTCCTGCCCTCCAGTTCATAGTCTAATAAAGACACAAGACATAGGAAGAGAAATAACAATCCAAATGATACAAAGAGTAATGCCCCTGGTCCAGACTTTCTATTCTGATGTCCAGGAGTATTTGTTCTCTAGGACAGAGAGGGTATAATCTAAGGTTGTTTGGTTTTATGTGCCTACTCCTTGGACCAAAAGGAGAGGGAATGGCTTCAGGTATGTTAGCAAAAGACAATGTAAACTATGCTCTTGGGAACTTCTCTGACGATCCAATGGTTAAGACTCTGCACTTCCACTAAAGGCGGCAAGGATTTGATCCTGGTCAGGAAACTAAGAATCTGCATGCTGCAGTGCAAGGTGTGTACCCGCTCCCCTCGCCCCGGCCAAAAAAAAAATATTCTATTAGACTGTAGGCCAGAGCCTCTACCTCCTTCCCAGCAGACCTTTATAGACCTTCACTGGTAAACAAACACTGCCCTGTTATATTCCCTATCAGACATTAGAGAGGCAAAGGAACACTTGCATTTAAGTACTCAGTAATAGATGTTGATTTCTAAGGTATAGGGTAGGAAAGGGGTTTTCCAGGTGGCTTAGTGGTAAAGAACCCACTTGCCAATGCAGGAGGCATGAGTTCCATCCCTGGGTTGGGAAGATCCCCTGGAGAAGGGAATGGCAACCCACTCCAGTATTCTTGCCTGGAGAATTCCATGAACAGAGGAGCCTAGTGGACTATAGTCCATGGGATTGCAAAAGAGGGCAAGAAAAGGTAGACTATACCAGTGCTTGACCTAGAAAAACTGAGGCTGAAAGTTTGGTCCACACACCATTTTTTTCTTTTTTTGCTTTTGTTCTGACTTTTGATTACTCAAAAATCTTCATTTTTTTTTTAAACTTCATTTTTTAAAATTTAGCTTTCTGACTCTGTGCTCATGCCTTCAAGACCTTCACAATGTTTTTCTGCTGCTCAATAAGGAAAATATGCCTGATCTTGTCATAGACACATTTAGCACACATGGAACCACCACAGGCCTGCTGATGTGTTTTCGTTCAGAAAACCTCATGAGAACTTGATGTCTCACAGTTCGAACTCCTCGAAGTCCACCTGGGCACACACCATGTGTGAATGTTGGTGCTTTCCAGGCCTCCTCAATATAAAGGCAAATGATTCTATTAGGGATTCAGGACAGCCTAGTTTTGGAAGAGGCTGTACTGGAGCGGAGCCTACAAAGATGCCAAACCCTGGACCGTTCTGAATGCCTCTGGATACCATGCTAGGGAGAGAAAAAACACTTGATGCTTTTTAACTTAAAATACCTTAACTTTATTGAGGTGTAGTTTACATGCAATAACATACACCCATTTTAAGAGTCTGGGTGGATGAGTTTTGAGAGCGGTACTCACCCATGTAATCACTATCATAATCAAAGCACAAAATATATGCATTAACCCATAAAGTGCTCTCATGCTACTAAACTTTTTAAAAACCTTCTTTCTTTATTTTGAAACAATTATAGGTTCACAGGACATTGCAGTACAGAAATGTCACATGTGCTCTTCGCCCTGTTTTCCCCAGTGATCACATCTTACCTAATTGCAGTATCAATACAACATCAAGAACAGGAAATTTACACATCTATGATGTGAATAGATAGGTCTGTGTCATTTGATCATCTTTAGAGTCAGTTAACCACCAGGGCAACCGAGGTACAGAACTGTTCCGTCACCACAAAGAGCTCCCTTGTAGACTCCTTTGTGGTCATACCCCTCCCCTCACCCTTCGTGTCCCCTGGCGACCACTCGTCTGTTTTCCCTCTCTACAGTTTTGTCTTTTGGGAATGCAATGTGAACGGAATTATACACTATGTGACCTCATGAGATGACTTTTTTCACTCAGCCCTTGAGATCCGTCTAAGTTACTGCTGATTGTTTGGTCCATGCCCTTGCTGCACAGCATTTCATAGTATATCTGTTTCCTCCAGCTATCAAAACAAGTGAGCACAGAGTTAGAGGCTAAAAGCAATAGAAACTTATTCTCTCCTAGTTCTGGAGGCCCGAAGTTCCACATCAAGATGCGATCAAAGCCACACTGCTCACAAAGGCTCTGGAGGAGAATCTTTCCTTGCCTCTTCCAGTTTCTGCTGGCTCCAGCCATTCCTTGGCTTGTGGCTGCATAAATCCAATCTCTAACTGTATTTTAAGGCAGCCTTCTTCCCTATGTCCTCTCTTCTATCTCATATAAGGATGCTTATCACCTGACCTGCCTCTTGAGAAACCTATATGCAGGTCAGGAAGCAATAGTTAGAACTGGACATGGAACAACAGACTGGTTCCAAATAGGGAAAGGAGTACGTCAAGGCTGTATATTGTCACCCTGCTTATTTAACTAATATGCAGAGTACATCATGAGAAACGCTGGGCTGGAAGAAGCACAAGCTGGAATCAAGATTGCCGGGAGAAATATCAATAACCTCAGATATGCAGATGACACCACCTTTATGGCAGAAAGTGAAGATGAACTAAAAAGTCTCTTGATGAAAATGAAAGAGGAGAGTGAAAAAGTTGGCTTAAAGCTCAACATTCAGAAAACTAAGATCATGGCATCTGGTCCCATCACTTCATGGGAAATAGATGGGGAGACAGTGGAAGCAGTGTCAGACTTTATTTTTTGGGCTCCAAAATCACTGCAAATGGTGATTGCAGCCATGAAATTAAAAGACACTTACTCCTTGGAAGGAAAGTTATGACCAACCTAAATAGCATATTAAAAAGCAGAGACATTACTTTGTCAACAAAGGTCCGTCTAGTCAAGGCTATGGTTTTTCCAGTGGTCATGTATGGATGTGAGAGTTGGACTGTGAAGAAAGCTGAGTGCCAAAGAATTGATGCTTTTGAACTGTGGTGTTGGAGAAGACTCTTGAGAGTCCCTTGGACTGCAAGGAGTCCATCTTAAAGGAGATCAGTCCTGGGTGTTCATTGGAAGGACTGATGCTGAAGCTGAAACTCCAATATTTTGGCTACCTCAAGAGAAGAGTTGGCTCATTGGAAAAGACCCTGATGATGGGAGGGATTGGGGGCAGGAGGAAAAGGGGACAACAGAAGATGAGATGGTTGGATGGCATCACCGACTCGATGGACATAAGTTTGAGTAAACTCTGGGAGTTGGCGATGGACAGGGAGGCCTGGCATGCTGCAATTCATGGGGTCAGACACGACTGAGCGACTGAACTGAAGTGAACTGATCATTGGATTTACTGTCCACTCAGATAATTCAGAATTATCTTATCTGAAGATCCTTAACCACACTGTGAAGAACTTTTTTCAATAAGGTCACATTCATAGTTGTGGGAATTAGGAGGTGAACATACCTTTTGAAGGGCCCCCATTTAACCCACTACACTTGATATGAATATACCACACTTTCTTTAACCATTCACCTAATTGAGAGACATTTGGGTTGTTTCCAGGTTTAAGCTATTACAAATAAATCTGCTGCAAACAATCGTCTATGGGTTTTCATGTGGACATAAGTTTCTTTTTATCTGCAACAAATTTGATTTCTGGATTGTATGGCAAATATATGTTTAATTTTTAAAGAAAATAACAGGGACTCCCTGGTGGTCCTGTGGTTAAGACTCTGCCTGCCAATGCAGGGGACTCAAGTTCAATCTTTGGTCTGCCAAGATTCCTCAAGCCACAGCTACTGAGCCTGAGTGCAGTAATGAAGACCCAACATATCCATAAATAAATAAATAGTAAATAGAAAGTAAAGAAAAGATCAAACTATTTTACAGAGTGTCTGGCATTTTACATTCCTGCAATGTATATGGTTCAGTTTCTTCACATCTTCACCAGCATTTGCTGTTGTCACTATTTTTCATTTTAGCTGTTCTCATGTATGTAGTGATGACTCATCATGGTCTTAATTTACATTGTCTCAGTGGCTAGTGACGTTGAACTTTGTTTCACATGCTAATATGCCATCTATATTCTCTTTGGTGAAATGTCCCACTGAGTCTTCTGTCCATTTTTTAATTAGATTTTTTTTTTTTACTGTTGAGTTTTGAATATTCTTCATTCTAGATTAGAGTCGTCGGTCAGATAAATGGTCTACAAATATCTTCTCCTACTCTGTATTCTCTTTTTATTCTCTTAAAAGGATCTTTTCTTTCCTTTTTTTAAAAAGGACTGTATTTTTGAGTCTTTATTGAATTTGTTACAATATTGCTTCTGTTGTTTGTGTTCTGGTTTTTTGGCCTTGAGGCGTGTGGGATCTTAGTTCTCTGACCAAGGACTGAACCTGCACCCTCTGCATTGAAAGGCAAAGTCTCAATCGCTGGACCACCAGGGAAGTCCCTAAACAGGATCTTTCACAGAGCAGAATGTTTTAAATTTTGATAAGGTCCAACTGGTGCATTTATTTTTCTTTTATGGAATATGCTTCTGGTGTCATGCCTAATAAATCTTCACTGAGCCCTGGGTCTTAGACATAGTCTATGTTATCTTCTAAAAGTTTTTGTAATTGTATATTTAAATCTGTGATCATTTTAAGTTAATTTTTGTATAATAAGGTGTGAGGACTGATTGGTAGGGTTGGGTGTTCTGTTGTTTTCCTATCATTCCTCCATTGAATTACATGTGGCTGTTCCTGTGTTCTCTATTGTTTCATTGATCTACGGGTCTCTCCATCTGCCAATACTGCATAGCTTAATTACCATAGCTTTGTGATAACCCTTCAGATTGGACAGTGATTTCTCTCACTTTATTCCTCTTTTTCTAAGTTGTTTTAGCTATTTGAGTTCCTTTGCCTTTCCTTAATCAATTTAGAATAATTTTGGCTATATCCACAAAAAAATCCTGCTGGGATTTTGATTGGAATTTCATTAATCTTATATAATGATTTGGGGGAAATTGACATCTTTACTATGATGAGTATTCCAATCCATAAATATAGAATATCTTTCCATTTATTTAAATGGTTCCTCCCCTCCCCCTCCCAGTTTTTGACCAGGGATACAGCCAGCACCCCTGCAGAGGAAGTGTGGAGTCTTGGTTTTTACCATATGTGTACATGTTTTATTTGGCTTGCATCAAAGCATTTTATTAAGTTAAGTGGAATTGTTTTTTAAATTTAATTTCGGTGTCCATGTATTCATTGCTAATATATAAGAATACAGTTGATTTTGTATTCTGGGCCCTTGATGAATTCACTCATTAGTTCTAGGAATTTTCTGTTTAAATACCTTGGGATTTTCTACATTGATCATAATGTCATCTACAAAGACAGTCTTATTTCTTCTTTTCCAATCTGTATGCCTTTTATTACCTTTCCTATTCTTATTGCATTGGTTAGAACTTCCAGCACTGTTGAATAAGATTGATAAGAGTTGCACTAGCATTGCATCCCTGGAATAAACTCCATTTGGTCATGGTGTTTAAGCTTTTTACTTATTGCTGAATTCTGTGCTACATGCTAATTCGCTTCTTTGCAACCCTATGGACTGTAGCCTGCCAGGCTCCTCTGTCCATGGGGATTCTGGCAAGAATACTGGAGTGGGTTGCCAAGCCCTCTTCCAGGGGATCTTTCTGATCCAGGGACGGAACCCAGATCTCCTGCATCTCCTGCATTCGCAAGCAGGTTCTTTACCATTAGAACCACATGGGAAGCCCATTGCTGAATTCTATTTGATAGTAACTGGTAAAGAATTTTTGCATCTGTAATCTATACTGAAGGATATTGGTCAATTGTAGTCTTTTCTTGTTTTAATTGTCTTTTTCTAGTTTTGGTATCAGGTAATATTAGCCTCATAAAATGAGTTAGGAACTATTTCCTCTCTTTTATTTTCTGGATAAGATTGTACAGAATTGGTGTTAATTCTTCTTTAAATGTTTGGGGGAATTCTGCACTGAAACCATCTGGGCGTGGAGATTTCTATTTTAGGAGTTTTAAAATTATGAATTCAATTTCCTTAATAGTTAAGACATTCAGATTATCTACTTCATACTAGATGAGTTGTAGTAGTTTGTGCTTTTTTTTTAGTTTGTGCTTTTTGAGGAATTGGTCCTTTCCATCTATGTTGTCAAATGTGTGCATATGATTTTGTTCACAATATTCCCTTATTTGCCTTTTGATATCTGCAGATTTTTTAGCAGCAGCCTGTTTTATTACCAATATTAAGGATTCCTGTCTTCTCTCTTTTTTGGTCAGTCTTTCTATGGGTTTGTTAGTTTTATTGATCTTTTCAAAGAACGAGCTTTTTTGTTTCATTGATATTCCTTATTGTTTATCTCTTTCCAATTTTGTGGATTTCTGTTTTTTATTATTTCCTTTAGTCTGCTTTTTCGGGTTTACTTTGTTTTCTACTTCCTTCAGGTGGGAATTTACATTTTTTTCTTGTAGTCATTTATTGTATTAATTCTCAGTAAAAATGAAGCAAATGTTAACTTTAACTTTGTAAGGAATTTCTAGAGCAGCTAAATTAATATTCTTCTGATGTGTAAGTTTTTCATGACCAGGAGCATAGGTTATTGGTTTGAGACTTTTCCTTATATTAGGAAAATACAACCATTTGGGGATATAATTTCCCTCTCAGCACATTTTGATTTATCAACAGTGGTTTTTTTTAAATTATTTATTTTTGGCTGTGCTGGATCTTTGTTGCTACATTTGGGTTTTCTCTAGTTGGGACGAGCAGGAGCTACTCCCTAGTTGTGGTGTGAGGGCTTCTCATTGCGATGGCTTCTCCTATTGTGGAGCAGGGGCTCTAGAGCACACAGGTTTCAGTAGTTGTGGCTCTCGGGCTTAGTTGCTCCATGGGATCTTCCTGGACCAGGGATCAAACCTGTGTCCTGTGCATTGGCAGGCGGATTCTGAACCACGGGACCACCAAGGAAGTCCTATCAACAGTGTCTTGAGGGAATTCCCTGGTGGTCCAGTGGTTAGGACTTGCTGCTTTCACTGTCATGACCCCAGTTCAGTCTCTGGTCAGGGAACTGAAATCCTGAAAGCCTTGTGTCATAGCCAAAAAAACCCAAAAAACAGTGGTTTGAGTGTATTTTCTTTTACCATTTTTTTCAGTGGTTGCTCAAAGTATTACATTATATATACATAACTTAGCATGGTGTACTGTCAGGATACTTTATCAATTCACATGAAATGTAGAACCTTTTGTTGTTGCTTAGTTGCTAAGTCATGTCCAACTCTTTGCAGCCCGATGGATGTAGCCAGCCCGGCTCCTCTGTCCTTGGGATTTCCCAGGCAAGAATACTGGAGTGGGTTGCCATTGCCTTGTGCAGGGGATCTTCCCCACCCAGGGATGGAACCCCTGCCTCCTGCACTGACAGGCAGATTCTTTACCACTGAGCCACCAGGGAAGCCCTCTCTGTTTATAATGTAATTGTCTTAAACAATTCCTCTATCTACGTTGAGAACCATATTTTAAAATATTATAATTTTTGCTTCTATAGTCAAACTTAGAACATTGACATTATAAGTCAAACTTATAACTTAGAACATTGAAAAGGAGAAGGAAAGTTTTTTGTATTTATCCATATAGTTTGCTCTTTTTGTTGTTCTTTTTTTTCCTAACCAGTGTTTCAAGATTCCTTCTGTTACTATTTCCTTTTTGTTTAGACAACTTCCTTTAGCAATCCATACAGGGTTAGTCCATTCCAAATTAATCACTCAGTTTCCTTTACCTAGGAATGTTTTGATTTTCCCTCAGTTCTGAAAAATATTTTCACCAGGTATGATTCTAGATTGACAGTTCTTTTCTTTTAGCCTTTGAAAAATCTTGTGCTCTTTTCTTTTGGTTTCTGTGGTTTCTGACCAGAAATCTGCCCTCATCTGAGTCATTTTCTCTCTGTAAGTAATGTGTCATTTTTCCTTGGCTGCTTCCAAGATTATTGCCTTTGTGTTTAATTTTCAGAAGTTTGACTATGATGTGTTTCGGCATAAGTTTATCCTTTTTGAGGTTTACTTAGCTTTGTGAGTCTATAGATTTATGTCTTTTGCCAATCTGGGGGCAAATTTCAGCCATTGTTTCTTTGAACACTCTCCTCTTCTACTATGACTCTGATGACATGAATGTTAGAGTTTATATATATATATATATATATATATATATATATGTACATACACATATTTATTTACTTATTTGGCTGTGCTGGGTCTTAGTTGTGGCATGTGGTATCTACTGCCTTCATTTTGGCATGCAGGATCTTTAGTTACAGTATGCAGGATCTAGTTCCCTGAACAGGGATCAAACCCAGGCCCCTGCCTTGGGAACATGGAATCTTAGCCACTGGACCAGCAGGGAAGTCCCCCTAGATCTTATGTCATAGTCCCACATGTTCCTGAGGCAATATTTTTGCCTTTTGTTTTGTTTTGTTGTTTTTCACTCTATTTTCATTCTATTGTACAGATTAAGGTAATTAGCTTTCTAACTGAAGTTTTCAGGTTCACTGATCTTTTCCTCTCTTCTCTCCATTTTACTGTTGAACCCATGCATTGAGTTTTTATTTCTAGTATTGTATTTCTGTAATCTAAAATGTCTACTTGGTTCTTGTTTATGTATTATATTGTTTGGCTGAGGCTTTATATTTCTTTGCTGAGAGTTTCTCAATTGTTTCATTTGTTTCAAGTGTGTTTGTCATTGAACACATTGAAACATTTTTATGATGGTTACTTCAAAATCCTTTTCAGATAATTATTGTGTCTGTGTCATTTCGGTATTGGGGTCTATAGTCTGTCTTTTCTTAGTCAAGTTCAGATTTTTCTGGTCTTGTTATGACAAGTGGCCTTTGATTAAGACCTGAACATTTTGTCCTGATTTTGTGTTGTAAGACTCTGGATCTTATTTATAACGTATGTTTCAGTAGGTCTCCTCTAACATTGCTTCTGTCAGAAAGAGGGGGTGCTGCCTCCTTACGACCAGGTGGGTGTGGAAGTCCTAGTCCTCCACCTGGCCTCCATTGACATATTCTGCTGGGAGAGGGTGGAAGTTCAGGTTTCCCGCTGGGTCCTCACTGATGTCACACTGGCTGACAGAGGAAGGGGTTCCTTCCCACTTCCTCTATAGTCATTGTGGGGAGAGATGGCCTTCTATTACTGACCAGTGATGAAAGCCCTGAGTGGATAACTAGGTCTCTTCTGACACCACCCTGGAAAGGAGGGGAGATGCCTCGTTATAGCCTGGGGAGGTCAGAGGTCTAGGCTTTCCACTTGACCTTGGCTGATGGGGGTAGAGGCGGGCTTGGAGTAGAGGGAATATTGTCTAAAGGTTGTCTTTCTAGGCTGCTCCTTTTCTGGCTCTTTGACCGGAGAAAGCAGGCTTTTCTTGGGGCTTTTTTCTGTACCCATTACATTTTGAGGTTGCTGGCTTCTCCAGTACCCAGTCAAACATATTTGAGGCAAAGAGAAAATGTGGAGAACTCACTGCTGAGTCATTTCTTGGGTCTTGAGGTCCCTAGCCAGCCTGAATTCTTCTCTTTCAGAGTCTTGCGTTTGTTTAATATATAATGTTCAGGGTTTTAATCTGTGCTTAGTAGGAGGAATAGGGAAAATAGATCTAGTCCATCCTTTCAGAAGTGGAAGTTCCGCATCCTTTAAAAAATTAAAAGGAACACTTGAAAATCCCATATTTCCCATAAAAATGTAGACTTCAGGTTTCTCCTGAGACACTGGAAGATAGATCATCCTGGCCTGCATTTCTGCCGGGTAACAGTTGGCTGGAGCTGGGCATCCCCTGCTCTGTGATGAGGTTATGTAATAACACTGTAATGAGCTGACCACAGGTCCTTCTCCTCTTGCAATGACTGTATTTATAGTGACAAAAGGCTTGTATTGCTAGTTCTTACATGACTGTAGGAGGCTGAACTTGCTATCTCTGCTTCAGAACTTGTATTTGATCTCCAGGAAGTGGTGGCCACAAGAGAGATTGAATGTGACACCAGGAAAAGAGCCATTGGCAGAATCCTTGAGGATTCTGCTACATCATTGCAAAAATGTTCTCTCTCTCCCGGCACAAAACTCAGCTTTAGCACAGACTGTTCTGAGCAGTTACAGTAAGAAAGAAAAAAAATTCCCCTCTCTCATCTCAGGAAATAGCTAGCTCATTCCTTCTCTTGAGAAACCCCTAATCAGGACATGACCCAGAGTTAAGCTCCCAGCTCATTCTTGTGGAAGCCCTACAGAATGAGCCAGTTGGCCCAGAGAAAAATGTAAGTCAGCAAAAGCCTTGGATGTTCAGTGGCTGCAAAGTGAAGCCCTGAGGGGAAGTAGCTTTGTGTTCTAAAACACCAAAGAATGCTGTGTTGGTGGCTCCAGCCAGACTGGTGATCCCAGTAATGTGGAAGGTTCAACAGATCCAAGGAGAGATCTAAAAATGCTCTGTTTCTCATCATGGATTCAAATAAGTAGTTCTAGATTCAAAGAAGAGCCTGGTAAGCTCTGCCATTTCAGCTCAGCCCAAACCTGCCAGTACTAGCGGGGCAGCAGAATCATCTCAAGGCAGATGTTTTCAAACTTCTGAGCTCTGAACTTATGGTTGCCAGGGGCCAGGGGAGTTGGGCTTCCCAGGTGGTAAAGAACTCACCTGCCAATGCAGGAGACAGAAGAGACATGGGTTCCATCCCTGGGGTGGGAAGAGCCCCTGGAGAAGGGAATGGCAACCTACTCTAGTATTTTTGCCTGGAGAAGCCCATAGACAGAGGAGCCTGGCAGGTTATGTCGCAAAGAGATGGACATGACTGAAGTGGCTTAGCATAGCATAACATAGGACTAGTTAGGGAGTTTGGAATGGACATGTACACTCTGCTTTATTTAAAATAGTTAACTAACAAGAACTTACTGTATAGCACATGGACTTCTGCTCAATGTTATGTGGCGGCCTGGATGGGAGGGGAGTTTGGGGGAGAATGGATACATGTATATGCATGGCTGAGTCCCTTTGCTGTTCACCTAAAATTATCACAATATCATTAATCAACTATACCCCAGTACAAAATGAAAATTTAAAAAAAAAACTTTTGAGTTCACTGACTCCCTTCAGGGGCATGAGGTCTCACGGGCCGCCTAGTCCCTGATACCTTGCACTCCAGCTTCGTCCTGAGAGGGAAACATCAAGAGAAAGCCATCCACCTTCTGCTGCCTGAATCCTCAGCCCTCCCTGTCCCCAGCTCATGATCTCTGGCCTTCTTTGTTTTGTTTTGTTATTTGGGGGTGGGGGAGGGGTAGGGCGGGGCAGGGCTGCATCACACAACTTGTGGGATCTCAGTTCCCTGACTGGAGATCAAACCTGGGCCCTTGGCAATGAGAGCATGGCATCTTAACCGCTGAACCACCAGGGAATTCCCACCCCTGGTCTTTTATGTGCAAGAACAGCCACCTTGACTCTGACCAGAGCTGAGGAATGATGAGAACCTCTGTGCTCTGTTTGCATAAAACAAAGCCTGACAATTGACAGTGGGCATGGGCTTCACGCAGGAGCTTTGGCTTCCCTTAGGTGATCCGCCTCTGGGGAGGTCAAACATAAAACAAGGTCATCAGCAAGGGCCTCAGTTCAATACATCTTGCTGGCGTGTTTGGCCTGGGACATTATCATTCTCCTTGGCCATAGTGCCATATGCCTGGCCCTCAGTGGCATAAGGGAACAAGAGCACTGGTGTCAGGCTAGGAGGAAGCTCAACTCAGAGACCCTTCAAGAGCCCCATAGTAGAGTAGGAAGGACAGGGAGGGGGTGGAGGGAAAGGAGGAGGCTGAGGGGTAGAGAAGAAGCACCATCAGTACCTGTTTCATCTAGTACCTGTTGTGTCCAAAGTAGTTCTGGGTTGTGTGTGTGCATGTATTCACTTAATTGTCAGGGAAATTCTGTGAAGTAAAGAGAATGATCTCTACTTTGCAGCTGAAGGAACTGCAGCTCAGAGAGGGTGTGTGACTTGCGCAAGGTCACACAGCAGGGGGTTGACTCCAGATCTCTCTGCCTCTGTGCAGGATATGTTCCACTGGCCCCTCCAGTTCTGCTCCTCGCTCTTCTCCACCCTTCTCCATGCCCCAGGCGTGATAAGACATCATCAGTGGGCTCCCTTGTCCTCTGACCTCTGTTTAGGTTTGTCCGGTGAGGAGCTGCATGGGTGGGAGATGGGGAGAGAGGAGTGTGAAACCAGGCACTTCTTCCCCAGCCTCCTCCCCCACTGCGGGGCTGCTGCAGGCTGGCAGCTCCTCCCAGGTCCCTTCTGCCCAGCTCCATGTGTCTCTGGCTTCCAGGAGCAGCTCCCTTCTGTGCCTCCTCAGACCCTAAAGTGTTACATTCTCCTTTGTGGCTTCTCTACATCCTGCCCACACCGCTGTAAGCAGAAAGCTCATTAAACCTTCTTCACATCTTCCTAAATTGGCTGTGCTGTGTGCTTCCTGTTGGGCCCCTCCGAGGACAACTAGGACTTACTCTGAAGAGCACGGGGCAGCAGAGCGGCTGGTATCCTTCGTTCCGGCAGGAGCAGGAGAACAGAGCCCGGTGCTAGGGAGCTGTCACCCCTCCTGGGGTGGTTGTCACCAGACTCTCCACTGTCTGGGCTGGCAGGACACTTTGCTTAGGCCTTGCTTTTGGAACTGATCCTGGGCCAGATACCCAATCCCGGTGGACACTGCATGCCGCAAACCCCACTCCAGATGTAACTCATCAAGAGTGGGTTTGAGGATACCTGATACTATGATGCAAGTAACATGTCCACTGAACTTGAGGCTTCATTTGGGATTCTGTGGGAACTTTGAGTTCTCCCTCTCTCTTTCATGGCTGGGAGAACTGCCAGGCAGTGAGAGCCACAGAAGCCCAGGGTTGCTCAGGTCTTTATCTTCTGGCAGATAAGTGTCTTCAAATGAGATGCAGACTAATAATAAATAACCCAGCCAGGATTGTTTCTTTGCAAATCTCTTTGCTCCACAAGTGACAAGTGTCAGTTACAGGAATTTGAGTGGTCACTGGAATGGAGTCCTCCAGGTGCCTAGGTTGGGTAGTGGGGTGGAGGAGAGGACACCATTTCAATTGACTCCAGGTTGGGGCCCCAGGGCTGCCCTCCCTTAGGACGGCAGGGACTTTACCTTCAAGGTGACTCTTTTCTACCCCCTCCTCTGCGTTTTCACTATTACTCTTCCAGGCCAAGCCTGTGTCCCTGCATTGGTCTCAACTAGTCTCCCTGCTTCCTCCAGGCAACAGATTGTAGGGCCAATATGTGGTTCCTATTAAAAAAACATAGATCTATGTATGGCTGAGGCCTTTGCTGCTACCCACTCCAGTATTCTTGGGCTTTCCTTGTGTCTCAGCTGATGAAGAATTCACCTACAATGCGGGAGACCTGGGTTCGATCCCTTGGTTGGGAAAATCCCCTGGAGAAGGGAAAGGCTACCCACTCCAGTATTCTGGCCCAGAGAATTCCATGGACTGTATAGTCTACGGGGTCGCAAAGAGTCAGAAATGACTGAGCAACTTTCACTTTCACTTTGAAACTATCACATTTTTTTTTCCCACATTGTTAATTGTCTATACTCCAACATATGATAAAAAGTTTTAAAAAAAGACATAGATCCAGTCTTTCTTGTCCTTTCCACCCATCCTTCTCAGAGACCACTTGATCAATTTTCCAAAGCTCTGACCACATCATCCCTTTGCTCCTACACTTTCAAGGGCTCCCAATGCCATCAGTAAACTCTCTGTTCATCTCGTCTATTCTATCATAGCTCTCTCTTTGCTCTAGCTTGGATATTCCACATTTGGGCCCCACAATTCTTGAGTATTTGTTGTTATTGCTCAGAATGCTGACCAATAAACCGTTTATTTCTTTTTTCTGGCTGCACAACTTGTAGGATCTCAGTTCTTCCACAAGGGATCGAATCTGTGGCCCTGCAGTGGAATCTCAGAGTCCTAACCACTAGACCACCAGGGAAGTCCCTTTCACTATAGTTTCAATTTGCAGTTTCCTGGTTACTAGTGAGCACTGAGTACTTCTTATATGCTCATCGATCATTCATGTATCTTCCGTTGTAGAAGTATTTATTCAAGTCTTCTGCCATTAAAAAAACAAGCAAACAAATAAACCCTGAGGTTGCTAGCCTTTTAATTATAGATTTGCAGAAATATAATATATGCACATGTGTGTATATACATCCCCTGCCACGATATATGTATACACATACTCTGGACATAAGACGTTTGTCAGATGTATGTATTTTGAAGATTTCTCCCAATCTTGGTTTACCTATTCATTTTTTAATAGTGTCTTTTGATGAATAATGTCTTCATTTTGATGAAATCCAATCTACCAATTTTTTAATAATAGTAACTTCTGTACTCTTTGTAAGGTATCTTTGCCAACCCCAGATCATAAATACATTCTACTATGTTTTTTTCTAGAGCTGTGCTATTTGTCTGTCTTCAAGTTCACCAGTTCTTTCTTCTGTATTTTCATTCTGCTGCTGAGCCCGTCCAGTGCATTTTTTGTTTTGGTTGCTGTATTTTTTTAGTTCCATCATTTCAGATTGGTTCTTTTATATATTTCTCTAGTTGCTGAGATTTTTATTATATTTCAAGAGAGTTTGTGATGGCTTGTTGAAGCATTTTTATGATGCCTGCTTTAAAATCTTTGTTAGATAATTTCAACATCTAAAGTCTTAGTGCTGGCATCTATTGATTATGTTTTCTCATTCAGTTTCCTAGTTTTTGGCATGATGAGTGATTTTCTATTGAAAGCTGGGCACTTTGCATATTATGTTAGAAAACTCTGATCCTATTTAAATCTTTTGTTTTAGCCGGCAGTCACCCTATTTAGCATAGCATGCAGGTTCTGGCTTAATTTCATGGGCTGTCATTCCAAAGATGATTTAATTTTCAGAGTGCTTGGGTGATATTCTGGTCTGCTTCATTTGTGTGCTACCTGAGACCAAACTGAAAACCTACACAATACTGAACATTATAATTCAGTTCTCAAATATTTGCCGTATTGATTCTACTCAGTCTGACATGTGGATCACTCCGGGATTTGCTTTGGACTTCATACACAGGTTTAAAAATCCCTTTCATCAATTTCTTCTCTTGCAAAACCTCCTCTGGATGGATGAGTGACACCTTCTTACTGCTGGGTGGTGGTGTCAAAGTCCTAGGCAGGTTAAAACATGGCAGCTTTCTTCAGAATGAGCAAGTGAGAAGAGTGAGTGAGACTGAGGGAGAGAAAGAATCAGCAAGACGGAAGTTAACAGTATTTTGTAAATTAATCTTTGAAGTGACACCCCATCACTTTTGCCTTATTCTATTTGTTAGGAGCAAGTCACTCAATCAGGTCACACACAACCAAAGGCGATTACATAGGGCCTCATGTAAAGGTATGGGGATCACTGGGAGTCCTTGTAGAAGCAGCCTACCACAGTCTTCTTTAATTTCTCTCATCACTATTTTGTAGTTTTCAGAGATGTTAAAGAAGAAAAAGGCTGCCTTTACATTTATTCATATATTGTCTTCAACTTGTTGTTATGCCCATTTATTGAATTTGAAATTTTAGATACTGCAGTTTCGTATTCTAAAATTGTCTTTGGTTCTTTTCCTGGGTTTTTATTTCTCTTCTAAGATTTTCCATGTGTTCATGCACTATGATCATTTTTTTCTTTTAATTCCTTGAACATATTTTTAATAGACGCTTTTAAGTCCTTGTCTGCTAATTGGACTTCTGAGTCTCCTGGGGGTCTATTTCTGTTGACTGCTCTTTTCCTTTCCTATGGGTCTTGTTTCCTGTTTACAGTAAACATGTCTACTGTATATTGAACACTGGGAATAATATAAGTTATAGAGACTCTGACTTTCACTGTTATTTTCTGAAGTTGATTTTTGTTCTTTCAGGCAGTTATATTACTGGTTGATTTCCTTGAATTTGTGGAAACTTGATTTTATCCAGTGCTAGAATGGGTCTGTGAAAAGACATTCTGATTTTTATATGGTAACTAGGGATCAAATTTCATTTTTAAAAATATATACATATTTTTTATTTTTAAAATGTAATTAATTTTTGGCAACACTGTGTCTTTGTTGCTGTGTGTGAGTTTTCTCTAGTTGCAGCAAGTGTGGGCTACTTTAGTTGCAGCCCACAGACTTATCGTGGTTGCTTCTCTTGTTGTGGTACACAGTCTGGCATGTGGGGTTCAATAGTTGTGGCACATGGATTTAGTTGCCCAGTGGCATTCAGAATCTTCTCGGACCAGGGACTGAACCCATGTACCCATCTGGCAGGCAGATTCCTACCCACTGGACCACCAGGGAAGTCCAAACTTCATTCTTTTACATGTGGATTATCCAGCTACTGCAGCACCATTTGTTAAAAAGATTATTCTTTCCCCGCTAAATGGTCTTGGCACACTTGTCAAAAATCAATTGACCATGTGGGTTAATTTCTGGACTCTCAGTTCTATTCCATTGATCTAAATATTTATCCTTACACTAATACCACACTATCTTGATTACTGTTGCTTTGTATTAAGTTTTGAAATTGGGAACGTGAGAGTCCTTCAACATTGTTCTTCAAGATTCTTATGGCTATTCAGGCCTCTTATAATTCTATATGAATTTTAAGATTAATTTGTTGATTTTGGGGGGCTGAAACTCCAATACTTTGGCCACCTGATGTGAAGAACCAACTCATTGGAAAAGACCCTGATGCTGGGCAAGATTGAAGGCAGGAGGAGAAGGGGACGACAGAGGATGAGATGGTTGGATGGCATCACTGATGGGGATGATGGACATGAGTTTGAGTAAGCTCCAGGAGTTGGTGATGGACAGGGAAGCCTGGCATGCTGCAGTCCATGGGGTCGCAGATAGTCTGACACAACTGAGGAACTGAACTGAACTGCTGATTTTGACAAAGAAGCTAGCTGAGATTCTGATAGGGAATATGCTCAATATGTAGAACAAGTTGAGAAGTATTGCCATCCTAACAGTCTTGTCTTCTGATCATGAATATGGATGACTTCACGTTTTAACGGTTTTCTTTAATTTCCTTCACTAATATTTTGTACTTTAAGATCATGTTTTACCCTTCTTTGTTAAAATTTTAAAAATTTTTGATGCTATTATAAATGGAATTGTTTTCTTAAAAACTGCATTTTCAGATTGTTTTCAAATATGTTATATGCTGTATTATCTCTTTCCTCTCCTTTTGAGACTCTAATTATATGTGAAGTGAAAGTGAAAGTCTCTCAGTTGTGTCCAGCTCTTTGTGACACGGCGGACTATACAATCCATGGAATTCTCCAGGCCAGAATAATGGAGTGGGTAGCTTTTCCTTCTCCATGGGATCTTCCCAACCCAGGGATTGAACCCACGTCTCCCACATTGCAGGTGGATTCTTTACCAGCTGAGCCACCAGGGAAGCCCAATTATATATAGACTGCTTTATATTATTCCATAGATAACTGATATTTTTTCCCCACAGTCTTTTTTCTCTACTTTAATTTTGATCATTTTTATTGATCTGTCTTCATATTAACTGATTGTTTCTTTTACAGTATCCAGTCTACCATTAAGCCCATTCAGTGAGTTTATTTCAGACATTGTATTTTCCAGTTGTAGAATTTTCATTTGTTTATAATCATGTTTACAATATTTTGGTTAACTTTTTCTCCTTATAGGTCAAATGTTCTTAAATTTTCATAAATTTCAAGTTTTCTTGCTCCTCTGCATGCCTCATGATTTCATATTGTATTCCAGATACTGTTTATAAAAGGACAAAAGCTAATACAGTATGTGTGTGTGTGTGTGTGTGTGTGTGTGTGTGTGTGTGTGTGTGTTAGTTGCTCAGTCATGTCTGATTCTTTGCGAGCCCATTGGACTGTAGCCTACCAGGCTCCTCTGTTCATGGAATTCTCCAGGCAAGAATACTGGAGTGGGTTGCCATTCCCTTCTCTAGGGGACCTTCCTGACCAAGGGACTGAATCCGATCTCTTGCATTTCAGGCAAATTCTTTACCATCTGAGCCACCAGGGAAGCCCCTAATATAGTATGCTGCTCCTGCTAAGTCGCTTCAGTCGTGTCCGACTCTGTGCGACCCCACAGACGGCAGCCCACCAGGCTCCTCTGTCCCTGGGATTCTCCAGGCAAGAACACTGAAGTGGGTTGCCATTTCCTTCTCCAATGCATCAAAGTGAAAAGTGAAAGTGAAGTTGCTTAGTCGTGTCCGACTCTTCGCAACCCCATGGACTGCAGCCCACCAGGCTCCTCCATCCATGGGATTTTCCAGGCAAGAGTACTTGGAGTGGGGTGCCATTGCCTTCTCCCTAATATAGTATACTACTTGTTTATTTCCCAAAAAGTAGAAACCCTTCCTCTAACCATTAAAGGAAATGATCATTCAGATTCCTTCTAGAGTAGGGTTGGAGATAACTTGTCACTTTAATTAGATTGATTTCACCTGTGATTAACCCAAATGCCAACCTTCCCAGTGCTGCTTTTTGATCTTGCTAGAATTTGAGCTGTAAATGTGTTGGTTACACTTCTATACGTTTGTGATTCATCTTTTTATAAATTTTTATTTATTTATGACTGCACTGGGTCTTCATTGCTGTGAGTGGGCTTTCTCTAGTTGTGGCAGGTGGGGGCTACTTTCTACTTGCGCTGCCTGGGCTTCTCATTGTGGTGGCTTTTCTTGTTGTGGAGGACTGGCTCTAGGGCCCTTAAGCTCAGTAGTTTCGGCTCGTGGGCTCTAGAGTGCGGGCTCAGTAGTTGCGGCACACAGAAGCTTAGTTGCCCCATGGAGTGTGGGATCTTAGTTCCTGGACCAGGGGTTGAACCTGCATCCCCAGCATTAGCAGGCAGATTCTTAAGGGATTCATCTTTAGAGTCAACTCTGGGACAGAGTCCCAGAATGTAATCACCCCGAGAATGTGCAGGACTACATTATTTATGCCTGTCAGCATAAAAGCAATCTCCTCAGCATTACACCCAGAGGAAATATACCTCCTCTCTTCTGGGATTCCAAGCAAGAGTCATTCATTGGCTTCAACTGGGTCATGTGCCTAATATAGACCATTTTTTGAGAATATAGTAAGGACAAAGAGCAAAATGGATAAACTACGTGAAAAATTTGCTACCATTTGTTTCAAAAAGGATAAAGAAAACGTGTGTATGTATGTGTAGACAGAATTTCTAGAATACTGAAAACATTGGTGGCCTCTAGGGTGGGGAATGGGATGCTTGAGGAAGATTTTTCATTATATATCCAGTTTGAATTTTACCTATTAAAAAAATTAAATGAAAAATTGAAATGCAGTTGCCAAAATATTCAGTGGTTTCCTTTGTAGCAGTCAGGGTTAAAAAGCACAGACCAAAGAAGTTATGAGTCCCATTTGCCAGATGAAGGGAGGGGGCAAGGGCAGCAAGTAACCTCGTGTTTCATCATCAAAAGCAAAGAACCTCACAGCCTTCTGTCCACTCTGTCCCCCAACCCTCTCAGTACTTTTCTTACCAGCCTAGTTGTTCAAAAAGATAGCTGTTTGTTCATATTAGAATGCTTAAAGAATGGGGGTCTTGGAGCTGGCTCCTTGCTTTCACCAACTCATAATGTTGCTGTCTTACTTTCTCAAAAAATGGATTAAGGCACAAAGTTTGCTAAATATACAAAGACAAAGAAGCAGGGTTGCTGGTCCCAGAGCTATTTATGGATATCTGATGTAAAGGAAGCTTTCTGATATCCTGTAAAAACATCAAGGCAATTCTTCCCAACAAATAGAACTAAGTGTTCTCTATCACTCATTTTTTACCTTTAGGTAAATATAATCTTGTGGGATTTGCTTTCTCTTCATTCTGTCGACACAACCCAGAGCTCAGGAATAAAAGATATCTTTGAATGAAAGAGCATGTACCTACATTAAGCCTTGATTAGTATTCTGCTGTCCTCTCTGATTTTTCCAATTGGCCCCTGCTTTCCCATAAATATGTATGCACTTAAAACCATTTGGGACTTTAAGAATTCAGAGAAGTTTGTGTGTTTAGAGAAAATAAAACAACCTAACCCAGGGCCACAGCACAGGAACTTGCTGGAAGGCCTCCAGTTCGCTTCTCCATTGTGATGGATTAATGATTAGTTTAAGAAAACGTGCTTGGCTGACACAAGGAATAAGCAGGACCCTGCTTGAATGCCAAATCCCCTATTTCCAATTCTGAGACGAGGACACAACGTGCTTTCCCTTTTGAGAACTGCACAGTGGTCAAGAATCCGCCTGCCAGTGCAGGAGACGCAGATTCAGGTTTGATCCCTAGGGGAAGGAAATGGCAGCCCACTCCAGTATTCTTGCCTGGAGAATTCCATGGACAGAGGAGCCTGGGAGGCTACAGTCCATGGGGTTGAGAAGAGTTGGACACAACTGAGCACTGCTCACTGCTTCAGTTTGTTACATTCAAGCCTTACAGTTGACATTTATGGCTTAAAATGCTCTAAGACTAACAAGGAACAATCTGAAAAGAAAATTACAAAAACAATTCCATTTAAAATAGCATCTAATAGATAATCAACAAGGACCTACTGTATAGCACAGGGAGCTCTACCCAATACTCTGTAATAACATATATGGGAAAGAATCTGAAAAATAATATATGTATAACTGAATCACTTCATGTGCACCTGAAATGAACATAACATTGTAAATCAACTATCCTCCAGTATAAAATAAAAATGTTTTTAAACAGCATCTAAAAAAATACTTAGGAATTAACTTAATCAAGGAGGTGGAAGACTTGTACCATGAAAACTATAAAATATATCTGAAAGAAATTAAAGACATTAATAAGTGGAAAGAAATCTCATGTTCATGGACTGGAAGACTTATTAAGACATCAGTACTACCCTAAGCAATTTACAGATTTAATGCTATCTCTATCAAAATCTCAATTTTTTTACAGAAACAGAAAAACCCATCCTAAAATTCATAGAATCTTTAATATTTATTTGGTTATGCCAGATCGTAGTTGCAGCATGCAGGATCTCTAGTTGTGGCATGTGGGATGTAGGTCCCTGACTGGGGATCAAACTCGGTCCCCTGCATTGGGAGTTCGGAGGCTTAGCCACTGGGTCACCAGGGAAATCCTCTGGGGGAACTTTAAATTTGTGCATCAAAAGGTACATCCAACAGAGTAAAAAGGCAATCTACAGGATGGGAGAAAATATTTGCAAATTACATATCTGAATCAACATCCCAAATATATAGAAAACTCCTAAAACTCTGTAACAAAAAAAACCTCAATTAAAAATGAACAAAAGACTTGAATAGACATATATCCATATAATAGTCAAGATATACAAATGGCCAGTAAGCACATGAAAAGATGCAACATCACTAATAATTATGGAAATGCAAATGAAAAGTACAATGAGATTCCTCACTTCTATTTGGTAGCTATCAAAAAACTCCAGAAAACAACAAATGTTGGTGAAGATGTGGAGAAATTAGAACCCTTCTGCACTATTGGTGGGAGTGTAATTGAAAGCAGGGTCTCAAGGAGGTATCTGTATAACCATATTGATAGCAGCATTATTCACAACAGCTAAAACATGGAAGCAACCCAAGAGTCTATTGACAGATGAATGGATAAACAAGATGTGGTACATGCATACAATGGAAAACTATTCAGCCTCAAAAAAGAAATTCTGATATATGCTATGTATATTAAGTGACATAATTCTGACACAAAAAGACAAATACTGTATGATTCCACTTATAATGAGGTACTAAGAGTAGTCAACATCATAGACCTACAAAGTAGAACAGTGGTTGCCAGGGGGATGAGGGAAGAGGGGGTTATTGTTTCATGGATATAGTTTCAGTTTTCCAAGATGAAAAGACTTCTGGAGATGGACAGTTGCACAACAATGTGAATGTACTTACTACTACTGAACTGTACACTGAAAAATGGTTAAAATGAGGAATTTCTTGGTTTCCTGGTCCAGTGGTTAGGACTCTGCTTTCGCTGCTGAGGATGCAGGTTTGATCCCTAGTTTGGGGAACTAAGATCCTGCAAGCCCCAAGGTCAAAAATTAAAAAAAGAAAAAAAAGATTGAGATGGTATATTTTATGTTATATGCATTTTAAGACAAAAAATAGTTCAAGAAATACTCAGGATATCTGAGGTTTTCATTATATTCTCAACATTTAATTTTCTAGGGATCATACCTTCCCTTCTACATCTGAGTTTTTTCTTTTAAAAACATGTGTCTAAGCATTTCCATCAGAAGTACTCATATACCACTGATATTCCCTTGATGCTAATTTTTAAGGTAAAGGCATTTTACCAAACTTAAAAAATAGGTTGCAACCTCATTATTGAAAAGTATGATCCAAAAGAAAATAGAACAAATAGGATGGAGCAATCCTTTATTTTTAGACACTCTCACACGGGGGTTTTTAGTACGGAGAGTTTCCAGCGGAGAAGAGAGAACGTGAGAATCAGTCTCCAGGCACTGGCAGCTACTCCACTCAGGGCCGAAGATGCTCCTGGCCCGAGTGATGAGATGGAGGTGTGTACTTCCCTTCCTTGATTAGCTTATCCCGCTGTCTCTTGATGGCACTCAGACGTTTCATCTGTCAAAGGAGGAAAATATTTAAACTTGGAGGGAGGTATGCACCAGAAAGTGAACACTGGAGAAGCTGAATACAAAACTGGTTTCATTTTTAAACTATGGAAGCTTTTCATTCTGGAGGGCCTCTGAGATAAATCCCACCTTTAAAGAATCAATTTCCCAAGCTTTTAACAAATCAATTTCTGCTGTGTATATATATATAGTAATACCTCCTTGAAAACTGGTAACTAATATGTTCCTATTATATATAGGAATATAAGCATTTACAAAAATAATAGAGAGATACAGCAGCTTTAAGAGGTATACTTGTGCATACTAAAATCTTTAAAAATATGAAAAGCTGACATCACCTCACAGCATATGCTGGTGACTGTTCACTAGATATGAATGAAGCAGAAACAGGTAAATGAGGTATCTGGACCACACAGAAAGACACGGTATGTGCTCAGCCAGTAGTCACTCAAGATAGGCAGGGCCTTGAGTTCTGCCTTTTCCCCTCAGTAGGACGTTCCCTACGGATGAAAATCAAGCTATCCAAGATGTGTGAGAGCCATAATTAATGGATTCTGTGACATGGAAAATAGACTTACTAATCCTTAATGCACTATTCCTTGGCTCAAAACCCAATGGCTTTCATCTTACTGAAGGAAAAGCTGAATCCTTCCCTAGAAGGACTTATAAGACCCTTCTCTCTGACTTTATGTCTTTATACCTTCCTCCAGCTTTCTCTGCTCCAGCTAGAGACCTTCCATTTGCTGCTTCCTCTTCCCTCAAGTGCATGTGGTTCACAATCTCCAAGTCTCTGCTCAAATGTTTTCTATCATTGGGCTCTTTTAGGAGCACTCCATTGAAGCACAGAGCAACCATACCAGTGCTTCCTATCCTTCTGTTTATTTTCCCCACTGCACTTACCAATACCTGACACACTATTTCTTATCTTGTTTGTAGATTTTCTGTATCCCACCCCCAACTCTTACCCCACGAATGAGTTCCATTAGGGCAGGGACTTTTTGCTGTTTTGCTTACTGCTATATTCCCAGTACCTGGAATAGTTCCTGACACAATAGGTGATCCAAAAAATACTTTTTGAATGAATGACTAGGTTTTCACAAAGGCATGAAGAGGTAGCATAGTCAATTAAACATCCCATTAACTTTAAAGAATGAGGATGTAACTTCAGTATAAAGAAACTTTAGGTTTCCCCAATACTGAACATTAACCATTTAAAAAACTGTATTCTTCACATTTCTCTAGTAAAGAATTTCCCAACATAAAACTAGTTATGGTTGAGGTATCACACAGCCATACGTCAAATATCTCTCCCAGCTAGAACCAATCATGACTTGGTGTTCTGAATACAAGCACAGGGTCTAGAATCAGCACTGCCAGGTTCCAATGCTATTTCTACCTCTTACTGGGCTATGTGACCTTAGGTAATGGATTTAATATTTCCTTGCTTCAATGTTTTAATCATACAGTGGGGGAAATAATTCTAAAGCATCTCATAGGAGATTACTGCAAGAAATATATGTACAATTACATTCTAAGAACTTAGAAAAGTGCTTGATTCTAATTCTTTGATTCACTAACATCTTCACTTAGATGACCTCTAAAATGGTAACATCTCTCTTCAGAAATTCACAGGATGAGGAAGCGACCTTAGAGCAACACTGTATTTCCAGATAAGGAAACCAAGATTAGATGGGAAAGACTTTCTTGAAGTCACAAAACTAGTGGTGGTAAAACCAGCATCAAAATCCAGCTCTTCCAACTCCCAATCTAATATTCTTTCCACCTCATCACACTGTCTCTTCTTGGTGTAAATTTTCCATAATAAATCAAGTGTTAATCTGAGCAAGGAATAAGTGGGGCCCACAGAAGAGAAGTTATGACATGCTGTGAACTAACAAGCTGGTTGGTGGCCAGCCACCACCCACTCCTTGTCTACTACAGTATCACTCAGTGATCAATATTCTTCTAGAGAACATGACAGAATTACTACCTGACGACCCTTTATTCCTTCCAAATTTGGCTTTACTTCACCCACATGCCAATAGCAGATTATAAAAGACAAGCCATTTTAAAATTGATACAGATCAATGTATGACAAAACCCACTGAAATGATGTGAAGTGATTAGCCTCCAACTAATAACAAAAATTAAAAAAAAAAAAAAATAAATAAAGGAATGATCTGGGGAAAAAAAAAATTGATACAGATAACTTTAGAGATACATTTAACTGAAAATCTAAATTGTATCTCTGAACCCCAAGGAGTTGACAGTAATAAAAATAATTCTATGTTATATGTAGAGCACAGATATAGGCAAAATGACAGCCCACAGCTAAAGATTTCTTCTCTAAAGGAGAACAGGACCCTATATGTTATGCAATTCATTCAGCTCTTGAGGAAGTAAACACTATGCTACTAACACTTTCTTCCCCGCATTTTTGGTCAGGATCACCTAAAACAATCTCACTAACATCTCCATCTTCCGCAGAGTAGAAATCTAGAGGTTGTTTTATCAGGTTCAGTGTAATAGAGCTGCAGAATTTTAATCTCTTCCCCAGTGAGGGTTCAATGAATTTGAAATACATTTGCCCAAACATTTTCAAGGACAAACACCCAAGACTAGTTGCTACTCTTTACAGCCTACACAAAAATGGAAATCTACATATGCAATTTCTAACCTCATGGCTGCAGCAGGGTACAATGCTAAGGAAAACATTGGGTTGGCCAAAAAGTTTGATGGGAAAAGCCTAATGAACTTTTTGGCCAACCCAATGTGAGAATATGAGGAAGAACACTGAACAAATTAACACAGTTAGCTTCCTTGACATGGTACCTAAGTAGAGAAGGTATTTCAAACAGAAGTTCTGCAAATTCACATGGGGCAAGCCAATGCCCAAAGATCAGTGACAAGTATTTAAAAGCAGCTCTAGAGAAACAAGGAAGTAATTCAATCCCCATCTTCTTCACTTCCTCACCGTTTTCTGTCGAAGCAGACATTCTCTGAAATCCTCAAATTCTATTTTGCACTCCTTCTCTGCTCGGGTGCTACCGATTCCATGTGCACACTCTATCCATTCTTTTTCAAAAGCATGGCATCGAGCTGGAATCCTGTGAGGCTGCTCAGCACCCTGGATTGTCATCCAGTGGTCTAAGTCAACACCCAGCTTTTTCTGCACATCAAAGAAAGGCATGGCTGAAGTGGAAGGGAAAAAAAAAGGAATGCCATAAAATCACAGTCAAAAGAGAAACTTCCGAGAAAAATGAGATAATTATGACAAACAACCCTCTAGAAAGATATCTTGTACTAGTCTCCCAATTTCTTCTCCCCAAACTTTTTCATTACACAAGTTCTTCCAGTTTACGGTAGATAAGCAATTTTCATGCTTTCACAAAACTCAAGCTCAAGGAAAAGGGAACTTGAACCAAAAACCAATGCATTATAAATCCTCTATATTGATAAGGTCATTTTAATCAGACGTTGAAAAGTGTGTTTTATTGAATTTTTAAAATATATGTTATTTATTTGGCAGTACAGGCTCTTCGTTGCAGCATGCAGGATCTTTTAGTTGCAGCATGCGAACTCTTTTGGCAAGTGAGCTCTAGTTTCCTAACCAGGAATTGAACCCAGGCCCCTGCATTGGGAGTGTAGAGTCTAAGCCACTGGACCACTAAAGAAGTCCCTATATTCAATATTCTGACTCAGTAATCCCAATGCTTTGAGATAGATCTGAAGAAATAACTGAAATAAAAAAGCACAAGCATAAAAACATTTCTTTACATTTTTCGATCCATATAAACTTAGATGACACTTCTAAGAAGCCATCTTGAAGCGGGAATGTCATCCTGTGTTAGCACAGCATCAGCATCGCAGACTTTTCATAGTACCTTGCACACCCCTGTAATGTACTACTCATATGCATATCTCCCTTTTGAACAACCTTGAGGATAGGGACCAGTCAGGTAGGAGCGCAATAATTGTTGGGGGGGGGGGGGGGTGGGGGAGAAATTCAAACAACTTAAATGTGCAACAATAGAGAAAGTCAAAGTGTCTCTCAGTCATGTCCTCACTCTTTTCAACCCCATGGACTGTAGCCCACCGGGCTCCTCTGTCTATGGAATTCTCCAGGCAAGAATACTGGAGTGGGTTGCCATGACCTTCCAAGGGATCTTCCCAACCCAGGGATCGAACCTGGGTCTCCTGCATTTCAGGCAGATTCTTTACCGTCTGAGCCACCAATGAAGTAGGAAAAATGAATAATTAAATCCAGTACCTATTTGGTAGACAATGGTGGGGAGCGGATAATACACATGAAATAAACGTTTTAATGTTCAATGAAAAAAAGGGGGGGGGGTTTACAATAATGCTAAAAAAAAACACAAAAACTTCAAAAGAAGACAGGAAAGAAGCACAAAAAAAGGTCAACAGTTAAGTTTATGAGTGGCAGACTTACAGGTGAATGTAATTTTAAAGTTTTCTACCCATTCTTTCAGTCATTTACTGAGTAATAATGTTCCAGTCACTGGGATGGGGCGGGTCGGGAGCAGCTGCGACCTAAGCACTAGCATGAGGACACACAGAGGGAATTGGGAACCAAAGGACGAGCACAAGAGGTAAGGAGGAAGCACCTATTCTGTCCGGGAAACTGGGAAAATGCCTTAAAGATGGGAGGCGTTTGATACGGATCAAGCGCAGGTCAGTGACAGCATTCCAGCAGGGCACACACTGAAGGAGTTACAGCCTCTGTGCCGGCTTGTGTCTGGGGTACACTGAGCACCCAGACGCGGCTGGAGCGCAGAGGGCACGTCGGGAAGAATGAAACGAGCTTTAGGGGTTGGCGGGGCCTAAATCCCGCATGGTCACGCAGCAAGCTGTTCAGGAACGCGGACTTCAGGTTAAGAAACAGAAGGCCAAGTATGAGTCTGTCAGAAAGTTAAGTCAACCTGGAAAAAGAGCCTAGAAAGGCGCGGTCTACAGGCTTCAGTGACAAAGGTTGTGTGGACCAAGGAGCCTGGGAAAGCAGAAAATATGGCCAGAGAGAAAGGTCATCCACCCAGCAAGCCAAGAGGAAATCTGTTAAAGAGATCTCGGAAGGACGCGCTTTAGGGTATATCGGCCAGCGGACACACACAGCCCCTACCGTCCGGCCGCTGTGTCCTTTTCTCCTCGCTGGCCGCCTCTCCTAGACGATCCTCAGGCGACAAGGAGGCCTGCCGCAAAGGAAGCCCGCTGCGCGACTCTTGCAGCGCGACGCCGGGAGCCGACCTGCCTTCCGCCGTCGCGCCCCGGAACCATAGAGACCAAGCCCATCTGTCTGCGCCTGCGCGGCCGTCAGAGTTGACTTCCAGCGCCTGCACACGAGCGGACCTTGCCCAGACAACCGCGTGAGAGGCATTCTCGGGGTTTACTGATTTCCTGCTGCTTTCTCCCACAGTGCCTGGGACTCTCACCACAGCTATGATTGGTGAGGGACTTGACCAAGGAAACCCTCTTCATCCCCTTCCAGTGGCGGTTAAGCTCATGGAGTGCGGACACACCCAGAGTGGGTTCTAGTTCTTGCTCCGCCACTTGTGTGTCACCTGGCAAAATTTCTTAACCTCACTATGCTTCTGTTTCATCTAAGATAAAAATAATCTTAAAAGATAATAATACAGTGTATAGGGTTGCTTGGGAGATTAAATGAGTTCTATTAAAGCACTGGGTTTCCCAGGTTGCCCCAGTGGTAAAGAACCCTCCTGCCAATGCAGGAGATGTAAGAGAAGAGGGTTCGATCCCTGGGTCAGGAAGATCCTCTAGAGGAGGTCATGGCACTCCAATATTCTTGCCTGGAGAATTTCATGGACAGAGGAGCCTGGCTGGTTACAGCCCATGGAGTCTCAAGAGTCGTACAGGATTTAGCGAGTAAACCACCACCAAAGCACTGAGGCGTTTCTTGGCACGTGGAAAGCACTCTTAACACAAGCGCAGTTCTTTGTGTCTCAGTTTTTAAAGTTTGCGGATTCTAGAGAGTCGTCAGAGACCATGCCCCTCTGTTTCTGAACCTCCAGAGGTTCCCCTTGTTTACAGCAGGAGCCCCAAAGTGGTGGTGGGGTTGGGGCTGGGGCGGCTGCGCGGGGTGTGGGAACCATATAGTGTATGTGATACGTGTTGGGGAAGTGGGAAAAAAATAGTAGAAGATTTCTAGTTTTTGTGTTTTTTAATTTCTTGTTTGTGTGTTAATGTTTATAAAGGGCATAATACTACATTAGTTGTACATATAAATAACTTGTAAATAAATATTTATTGGGGGTTTGGGCTGAAAACTTTTTTTTTTTCCTTCACTGGAGACAAAAGGTTTTATTGAAGCTGATGGGGGTAGAGGGGCCCCAGGAGCCCGATGAGGGTGGGACCGAGTCAGTCAGCAGGTGCATGAGGCCCAGGGACATGGGGGTAGGTTAGGGCACATTCATCTTACTAGGATTCAGTGGCTTCTTCCCTGTGGAAGAGAGAGCATCTTGAGGGCGGAGCAATTTGAAGAGCAGTGAGGGAGAGGTTAGGGTCTGCCGAGCCCTCCTGAGAGAAGGCACCAGGACAGGCAGCAATATCTGTGTGGAAAACTAGGTCAACTGGTGAGTAGGGGGAAATGGTGAGGAGGCACTGGGTTGGCTTCTTGGAGGAGGGGTACGACTTTGACAGGAAAACCTGTTCAGCGTTTCCAAGCAGAATGGGGCAGGGCCCAAAGCCCCTTTCCCTGTTGGTCCCCTTAAGGAGAAAAAGACATTTGGGGACCTCATAAGCAAGGGGGTGCCAGAATTAGTCCTTAAGGCACAGCTGGGGGCAGACAAGGCGCCAAGACACAAAGGGGCAACCTCCAAGCTGAGTGCCAGGTCACAAGAGGACACAGGACTGCCCATGCTTGATCGGCATGGGGTTGAGCACTGCTGGACAGCCTCGGTAAACACTTCCGTGATGCCATCCTGCTGCAGGGCCGGGCGCCTTTGGGGTGTCAGGTCCTTCTTGGTGCCCACCAAGAGGATGGGCACCTCAGGGCAATGGTGTCACACCTCTGAATGCCACTTGTGCTGCACGTTCTCATAGGAAGGCGGATGACAATGGAGAAACAGATGACAGACATGTTGGTCTGAGGGTAGGAGAGTGTGCGGAGGTGATCATATGCCTCCTGGCCTGCTCTGTCCTACAGGTTCAGGTTCACTGGGCCTCCGTCAACTGCACTCTGGGCACTACAGTTGTTGAACACTGTGGGGATGTACTCCTTGGGGAAGGCATTGCTTGTGTAGCATGTTTTGACCACAGCCCCTTCACTCACCACCACACACTTGATGCTCTGCCTGGTGGGTGCAGGTGCTGCGGTGGAGGCTATGCCTCTTTCCCTTTCTGAGCCCTCCTGGATCAGTGACCTGATGGCAGTGACCCCCAAGGCAGGGAAGATGGGGGGGCAGCAGTGGCTCTGGACTGCAGATTTCTGTTCCTTTTAAGCAATGAGCTCTCAAAACTGTTTAGAGAAGTCCGGTGTTCCAACCTTCCCAGCCTCATTGTCCAAAACCCTGCCTAATGCCCTGACCAAGAGCTTGCTCTTCCGTGTATTCCAGGAAAATCCTGCGATCCAATCTCTTGCTCTTTTTTTTTCTTCTTTCCCTTGGAAGGATACCGATTCCTCCCTCCCCACTTCCATTTCTGCATGCCAAATTCCTGCTCTGCTTCAGGACTTTTGCATAGGTTTTTCTCCAAAACGCATTAACTATCACCAAGCTCTAGTTTCATCCACTCTGAGGAGAATGCCTGAGGACCCACGATGTACTGGCTTTGTTCCAGCATTCCAATTCTTTCCTTCCCCCCTCATCAGATATGTACCCCACCTTAGATCAGTTTCAGTTCGGCTAGAATTTCCTGGGCACCTAATGCATGTCCAGCACAATACTGGAGGATTATGGAATTGGTAACTCATGGCCCTTGCCTACAAAATACTAGAGGTAGCAAGGTAGTGATCACCACCACCCCTTTCATGTCTCCCATTTAATGTTGGTGATAGCATCTTTCCAGCCATTCAGGTAGTTAACTCTGAAGCTGTATTTTGCCTTTTCCTCCTGCTTCATCCAATATTTAATCACTGGCCGAATGCTTTCAAATATCCCTTCAATAGATTTTCCATTTATTTCTTCCTTTCTGCCTCCTGGCTCCTCACTTCAGTCTGTTTTGCACTGACTAATCTTTCTAAAATATTAATTTCATTGAATCACTCCTCAGATACCAGGTGGGGTCAGTCAGTTCAGTTCAGTCACTCAGTCATGTCCGACTCTTTGCGATCCCATGAATCGCAGCATGCCAGGCCTCCCTGTCCGTCACAGACTCCCGGAGTTTACTCAGACTCACATCCATCGAGTCGGTGATGCCATCCAGCCATCTCATCCTCTGTCATCCCCTTCTCCTCCCGCCCCCAATCCCTCCCAGCATCAGGGTCTTTTCCATTGAGTCAACTCTTCACATGATGTGGCCAACGTATTGGAGTTTCAGCTTCAGCATCAGTCTTTCCAGTGAACACCCAGGACTGATCTCCTTTAGGATGGACTGGTTGGATCTCCTTGCAGTCCAAGGGACTCTCAGGAGTCTTCTCCAACACCACAGTTCAAAAGCATCAATTTTTCGGCGCTCAGCTTTCCTCACAGTCCAACTTTCACATCCATACATGACCACTGGAAAAACCATAGCCTTGACTAGATGGACCTTTGTTGGCAAAGTAATGTCTCTGCTTTTTAATATGCTGTCTAGGTTGGTCATAACTTTCCTTCCAAGGAGTAAGCGTCTTTTAATTTCATGGCTGCAGTCACCATCTGCAGTGATTTTGGAGCCCAGAAAAATAAAGTCTGACACTGCTTCCACTGTTTCCCCATCTATTTCCCATGAAGTGATGGGACCAGATGCCATGATCTTAGTTTTCTGAATGTTGAGCTTTAAGCCAACTTTTTTACTCTCCTCTTTCACTTTCATCAAGAGGCTTTTTAGTTCCTCTTCACTTTCTGCCTTAAGGGTGGTGTTATCTGCATATCTGAGGTTATTGATATTTCTCCCCGCAATCTTGATTCCAGCCTGTGCTTCTTCCAGCCCAGCATTTCTCATGATGTACTCTGCATATAATAAAATTGCCAACATCTGCTGGATCATCGAAAAAGGAAGAGAGTTCCAGAAAAACATCTATTTCTGCTTTATTGACTATGCCAAAGCCTTCGACTGTGTGGATCACAATAAACCAGGTGGGGTAGATTAGTACAAAGATGGGCAATTCAAAAGCCTCTAAGGCCAGAGCCAGCTCACTGTAAGGAAATGAAAACAAAAGCATTATGATAAATGGGAACTGATCCTTGGGCTCAGTTTAGGGGAGAGGAATGGTGGGGAATGTGCAAACTGAAGAGCATATGTCCCGTCTAAAGGGGGCAGCAGCTCCTCAGCTCCACTCTGTTGCTGTCAAGAATCAGGGCTCCAAATTGTCAATTCTTCACATTTTTCACGAGAACCCAGGAATTTTTTATTATTGCTTAAATGTGAAACATTCCATTTGAAAAATGGCCTTTGAGCTGCCAGATTTCAAACCTTGGATGGAGGGAAAATCAGATTGGGAAAGCAATTTACTTTGAACTTTGACGGTTTTTTACATCCAGCCTTACTCTCTTCTTACCCTCTCTTCTTATTGTTGTTGCAAGCTTTTCTAAGACTCAAATCTGGTCATTAAGAAAACACTTCCTGAGCTCTTATCTCAACCATGACCCTTGTTGAGTTCTTGGGACGAAGGCACAGAATGCTGTGGCAAGTGGTTAAAACGAAGATGAATAAAAGGAAAACGAAAAGGAAGGGGCTCACTCATATTGCTTGGCTCTGTGTAAGGTTATTCAAGAAAAGGTCCAGATTTTGGGGTTTGGCATTCAAGACCATGATCTGATTTCTTTCCATTTCTGACTCCTCAGACCCCATTGTTCACCAACCGATATTCAATATCCTGGTGTTCTCAAACATCCAGAACTGTTCTAATGCTTCCAAATTTTGTAGGATCGTTACAGACTTCCCACTGTCCCCCCTGGCAAATGCCTAATCCGTTTTCATCATTTATCGCATGAAGCTTTCTGTGGAATCTTCCTGAACTCCTGAGCACTTACTAGGGCTTTGTTGAGGTCCCACCAGCCGTTATACGTATACTGTTTCCTATTATAGATGTTAACTGTTGATACGCCAAGCCCCTCCATTGGACAGTGCATTCGGCCCGGGTGTTGGTGCGAGGATGTCCATAACAGGGCTCTCCCGAAGATGGGAAAACTACAATTCCCAGAAAGCCTACGCCAGAATTGCGCCTGCGCCGTTGCTATGCCGACCATGGGCGCCAGCTTGGATGCCTGGGCTTTTTAAAGTGACTGAACTCTGACGTGGCGGGGGGGCGGGGGCAGGGCGCGTTGCCACCTCTTGTATTCCCCTCGTTTATCTTTTTTTCCCTTTTTTTGCAAGCCTCTGCTTCTTGGAATTGTAGTTTTACAACGAAACCAAAGGATATTATGCACAGAGAAAGAAGCCTGAGCTGTCGCCTTGTTCATTCTTTATTGGGGAACCCTGAAGCTCATAGACCGGGTGGAACAGGCGCATTCTGTGCTTCCCCAACAGAGCCTTGCTCCCATCTTCAAAGAACAAGAGGAGGGCTCAGTGTTAATCGAAGCCCCATCCCCCCCACCCCCAATCCCTTCCTGTTAACCGTTCCCCTGAAAACTAGCCTCGCTGCTGCTGTGGACACTCATAGATTTAATGACCCCTGGATCTGTTTCACTGGACTTCTGTCCTTGATCCTTGATCTGTAGGATTTCCTGTTTACACACCTCAGTCATAACCTGATAAAAGCATTTAATGCTACCTTTCTACAGATAGGCCATCTATAATTTAGCACATTGGGAACTTTAGGCCTTATCTGATACCATTGTCCAACAGATTTGAATAAACAGGGTAGCCTGAAGATCCTAGCACAAGTGGGAAAGACAAAGAGTTTGAAAACTTTCCCCCCAACCCTCACCCCCAAGCCCAGAGCTATAGGATAGACTCAACAAAAGCAATAAGCAAAGCAATCCGAAAGTGAAAGTAACGGATCCCAAGGCCTGAAATAAAATGGCAGAGTGACTCTTAAAGAGTAAAAGATGTGCCATTTGGGGGGAGATGCAGGTGGAGAAGGAAATAGCAACCCACTACAGTACTCTTGCCTGGAAAATTCCCATGGACAGAGGAGTGTGGGAGGCTACAGTCCATGGGGTTGCAAAGACAGGACTGAACAACTTCACTTTCACTTTCATAGTATCAGGTCAAAGATGCAACAGAACCAGGAACCACTGACCTGGGGAGGAAAGCTGGGGGGCGGGAGGGGGGGTGGAGGGGGGTGGCCAGGCTTGTGGGAGAGGTAATTGGATGTTGGTCAACATTCCATCCCTAGAATTAAAATCCCCTTCCTGTGTTACATGGAGCTTTTTCTTGACTTTAATTAGGCTTCCCAAGTGGTATGATTACATGAAACCACACTAAGGGACTTCCCTGACAGTCCAGTGGTTATGACTTGGCCTTCCACCGCAGGGTAACCAGTTCCACTCCTGGTCAGAGAACTAAGATCCCTGAGTGCTGCTAAAACACAGTTAAGGCCAATGGGGCTGTCTACCGCACCAGACATATTTCTCCTCATGAATTAACACACTAGAGTCTGGTTTTATAGACCAATATAGTTTTACCAGTGAGTCAGCCTTCCTGAGTACAGATCAGGGTAATTAAAACACCTGGAGAGAAGCTGTCAAGCATGGCCTTCCACAGGAAACACTCTGCTTTCTGTGGAGGTCCACAGAATACATCAAAGCAAGTTTCATCACCTTCCTGCCCAGAGACTGTGAGCCTCTCTAGGGTAAGGACTGCATCTCTTACCTTTGCTGCAGAGAGACAACCTGCAGAAAGTTTAAAGTAACTTATCTGAGAGTTAAGGAAGAGTTTCAGGTAGTGTACTGACTACTGGCAAAGGGGAGGAGTAGCCACATAATCCATTAGTCACTCATTTAAGAGCCAATAGACAGATAATAGTTCAAGGTGGTGCTACTAACAGCTCAGTATAGTGGAAGAGTCATGTAGACTCATAAATGCATTACACAACTACTTCCTCAGGTTTCTTTTGCCACCCAATTCAGACATCTGGTTCTATCATTCCCATTTGATTTCCTTCCAACTTTTAAATCTTGGATTAAACTGTTTACTAGTTTTTATTGTCTCACAACAATGTCAGCACCATTAAGAGCAAGGACTTGGTCTATCCAGCTCTGTGATATATTACTAGTGCCTAGAACACAGTAGGTACTCAACAAGCATTCATCAAATGGCTACATTAACACCACCTTCAAGAAGGGCGCAGAAAGACAACTGCCACTTGAGGAAGCCATTTGTCAACTCAGAAGGGATTTAATTCCAGGCAGAACAGTAGGGGCACCATGATGGACAGTCTGAGAGGAAAATTTAATAATCCATGCAAGAGCTAACCAGAACCTTTAAGAATAACAGGTGGATTTAAGAGAATCTGTGAAAAACAAAATACAGGACAAAACCATTGAACAGCAGCAGCTATGGTATTGGGCTGGATTAAATAAGAGACACAGATAAGCCAAGCCAAAAGAAAAAAGATCTTTAAAAATGTGCCTGTCGGAAAGTGCACCATGCCCTTCTTAGCCAGGCAAAGCCACAGCCCCATTTCATCATCCTCCCCCATCAATGTTCAGGCCTTTGTTATCTCTAACGACAACAAAAAGAGGCCTGTGACTGGTCTGTCTCTAGTTTGGTATTTGCCCTTCTGTCTGGTACTCACTTCAGTTAGTTTCCCTCAAACTCTTCAGATTCCTACAGAGGAAAGGTCAAGTTCCCGATAGTCAAAGCCCCTGATTATCTAGCCCCTACTACCTACCTTCAAGCTCTCGTCCCAAGATCTACCATGCGTTTTCTACTCTGGTTGAAACAAGAATGTTGTGCCTGAACACCAGCACAATTCCCCATCACCCAGCCTTTGCTTATTTCAAGTCCTAATTACTACCTTTATCTGAGCCCTACTCACCCTTTGAAACCTCATTCCAACACTACCACCCTGAATGAAGCCTTTCCTGACCATACTGCTACTTAGAAGCACCTGCCATCTCTTCTTCTCAGTCCACTACCGGAACCATTGACATGACACAGCAGCTTTTACTTGGCCCGCCTACATTCTTTGCAGGACTGAGCTCCTCTTCAGGAATCAAGACCCATCCAAGTATTTATTTATGTGATATAAGACAGAGTAGGGCTATTTAACATAACTTCCTAGGCTTTTAAAACTCACAGGGTATTCCCTGGTGGTCCAGGGATTGAGACTTCGTGCTTCCACTGCCACAGGCCTGGGTTCAATCCCTAGTCAGGGAACTAACATCTGCAAGCCACTGGGTGTGTCGCCGCCCCCCCCACCCCCCCCCCCCAATCATGTATCTGTCTTCCACAAATAAAGAACTCAGAAGATACCAGTAATGCTTGCTGAATGACTGAAAAACATTCAAAACCAATATAAACACGTCTTTCCCTACTTTTGTCCTATTAACCTAAAGGCATACTGGGTACTATGCCTGAGAAAACGTGGATCAGGCTACTGCCAAGACCAGCTAAACAACAATTGAAATGAGAATCATTTTCTTAAAAGCACAAACTAGTTTGAGGAATCACTGAGCCAAGATCTAGGTAAGACAGAACCCAGACAGCCTAGAACTCAAAGCTGCTCTGTCTCTTAAGGTATTTGCTAACATGGAAAAAGTTCCTGGATGCCTGAATTACACTTTTAGGAACACCATGGACTGAAGGAGGCAAAAATCAAAACCTAAGGCCAAGCTAAAAGTGGGAACTCGCCACCACAGACACCTTAAGCAGGGATTCCAAAGTATTACACTTTCAAGATATGGGTGAAATAAAAGGAAACCACTTCTCACATGGACCTGGCTGTGTGTTACCTGGATGATCCATGGAACATCCAGCCTTCAATCTCAATTAAGGTTTGGTAATATTCCTAAAAAACAGGCAACCAGATAGCCTTCCTAGGGGTGGATGCTGCATCCTTTTCCTGTTTATTCCTACAAATAATTTTTCAAATATACTGTCCAGCTCACAGATAACTTGGCACAGAGAAAAAACACCATAAGCAACAGCAGTAAAAACATAAGGTCTATGAATAGATACTGAAATTTTAGACGAAGTATCACACCACTCCTACAATGAAGAGCTAATTATTTATTTGAAAGTGTGGTGCGGCATTGAGACCTGGAGATTTTTTCCTAGGTAAACCTGCATCTTTTTTCGCTGAAGGTATCAACCTTATTCAAAGCCCAGACCACACATACTCTGAAGGCCTTTTCAAGGAAAGACTCACCAGGGCAGCACAGAAGCCATCGCTCCTAACAGCATTCAGTTTACCTTGGTAACAGAGGAATTTTTCATCATACCTTAACCTGAGGTGTGACTCTCCCATCCACGATGCACCAAATTTGCCTTGTTTGTAAGCTTTCTAAAATGTCTATTAATGCTACAGTGCAGGAACTCACACACTTTTCTATAAAGGGCCAAAGAGTATTTTCACTCTGTGGACCATACTGTCTCTGGCTCTGGAGTTGCGATGTGAAAGCAGCCACAGATGCAAACAAATAGGTGTGGCAGTGTTCCAATGTAACTTTATTTACAAAAAACAGGCCAGTTTGCTGATCCCTGCTAAGTGAGTAACAAAATACAGATTCACTGAAAGGCATCACTGAATTCAGTTGTCATTCATCTTTTATTTTTCAGTCAAACACTTAGAAAGTACAAATTCTAAGAGAACGTAGATTTGATGTTAACAAGGGGCTATTCATTCTGGAAGTTGAGAATCACCAATGCAGAAAGAAAGGGTTTTGGTCTTTAGATCTGATGAAGACCACTATAAAGAAACCTGCTGTAACATTTTCAAGTGTATATTCTATGTCCCAAACTGTGCTAAATACTTTACATGGAAAATGTAATCTCACATTTGAAAACAAACCCCAATGATGTACATACAATTAACCCTCATTTTACAGACAAGGAGACTATGGCTCGTCAAGTTCAGTAGCTTGGCAAGGCTCACATAGCAAATTAGTGGCAGAGCAGACTAAACTCTAGGGCTACAAACATCCAAAGACCACTCCTGTTAACGACTACACGAACCAGGCAATCCTCCCTGCTGGACAGAGAAGACTCACCATGTGGGGAAGGCTGGCCCAACTTCTTATGTCTCCTGATAGTCTTCTCCTTGCGAACTCCTAACAATTATCACTGCCTCACAAACTTTGATCTCCCCTGTACTCCTCTGACCTAGGTATGCCTGGACACTTACTCCCTTCCTTCCCCTTAAGAGGAAGACTTTACTGAAAGATAATGGAATTAAAAGTTTTTAAACTAGTTCACTATACACAGCTCTTCTGAGACCACAGGTCCTGGCCCATCCTTACAGGTCTCTGTAGGATGACTTCTTCCCTTGGCCTTGACCTACTTCCATGAGCCAAAGACACTTCCCTACCTGGGAATTGCCCCTAAGTTCAAAGCCCTAGCAATCAAGTTCTAGAGAAAAAACTTTCACTTGCCTAAGGATCACCTTACACATCCCCATTTTCTGATCTAGGATTCGTCTTTTCTCTGCATAAAACACTAAACAAATAAGTCTAGTCCCTTTTGAGAAGATCCCAAAACCCAGTCATGGTGGTGTGGTCTTACACCCTGTGGCCCCAAAGGGTAACCATGTGATACAACAGCCTACCAATACTGGGTGCAGTGAGAGGGTGTCATCTTTTTCCTTACAGAGACCTACTCTATTTCCCACCCAGAAGCCATTTAGTAGGAATGGGGCTGACACCAGCGGCAGTGAGCTAGCACATCACACTGACTCTGTACCAAAAAGGCTTCAGAGAAGCTGCATGCCCCACTCCTGGTCCCTCCTTCAGGATGTCTGATGCCCCCACAGCTGCCCTCCCCTTGTCTTGCCGTGACTATCCCACTGTAAGGCCACTCTCATTACAGCCACTGCTATTCTTCTCTTCCAGGAAGAAGTGACTACCCTGGACAAAGAAGAGATGAAACACATTACCCTTCAAATATGAAGTCAAAATAATTCTTTAATAATTAAAAGATCACTTCTGGACTTTAAAAAGTCTTTAAATCTTAAATGTAATGTTGAAATGGAGAAATAGTTATAGCAGCCTCACATAAATTATTTGAATTAATAAACATATCACAGTATTAAGAAGGCAAGGTAAACAAATAGCTTAAGTATTTTATTTGTTTGCAACTAAGCTTATTAACACTATATAATGAAAATGTACAAAGAATAATGTTGTTGTTTTGGTTAGATTTAAGTCAAAGACATTCATTAATAAGGAATCTTCAAATGTGAATATTCCAGAAATTTTTCTAAGCCATATGATCAGGACAACTGTCTCTGAATATTACCTTACTTTGGAAGGTACTGGCATATGTTTGAATTAAACTCAAGTTTTGTTTTTTCCCCCAAAATAAGCCTTAATTAAAAAAACTAGTCTATGTCAAACTAAAACAATCTTAATAGAACTTTCCTTTCCAGAAACAATAATAAAGGAAACAAGGCATTTTGTAAAATGTGGTCCTGAACAAGTCACAGTAAAAAATAAATGTATACTTAACTTCTACCTCCTCAAAACAGAGGCTACTTTCTGTTCCTCAGCCTTGGAAATAAGGTGAAGAACAGTCTGTAAGCAACTTTGGGCAGGGGTTGCCAAAACAAAGCTTAAGCAGTTGAACATGGACATCTCTTACAAGAATTTGGGGGAACCTGACCAAAGGATCCAAATTCTATTTTTAATAACTGATACAAAGGTGAAGTGGCTCCTCCCAAGCAGCAGTGCCTCTGGGGCCTGTCCCAGCCCGCGCCCACCTTTGTTATGCTCCCAATCAAACCCTGATGCTCTTGTTCCAGAGGAGACTTTTTCCTTCTGAGAGGTTCAGTGTCCAGGGAGCTCCCGTGTGAATGAGGTGAGCACAGACTCCACGTGGGTTTTTAAGGCTTGGAGTCAAAGTAACGTTCTAACACGGCGAGGCAGAATCAGATGTCAAACGGCCTGTCTCCAGTTTGTTCTAGTTCCTCACCACCCATTTGTAGACCTAGGACCACAGACCTTTGCTATGTCATCATAATCACATCTAATGTCCATCCTAACTTATGATTCATATTCTGTGCCTGGAAACAGTCCCTGTATTTAACAATAATACCTACACATAAAACAATCCACTGTTACAACGTATATGGTCACAAAACATTAATGATCTTCTGTAGACCAAGCAAATGTTTTTAACCATAATTGTCGTGCATCAAATTCACAGCCAGAATCCCCAAGATCAAAGAAATTTGCACAATACAAATAATAACTTAAAATACACATACACACATATACACACACTCTCACACACACTTCTTACAGAACTGTGCTTGGGGAAACTCCATTTGTTGAGTGCCACTGAGGGCATATTTTTGCTAAACTGCTGCTCCAGGTGTTTTTGTTTGAAAAATCTATCACAGTAGGGCACAGCTGTTTATTCGATGAGCAGAAAAGAAAGATATGCTTGTGGCAACCAGAAAGTTTTAAGGTCTTTCAAGTTGTATAAAATGGACCTGCAGAAACATTTAAGTGTTCTCAGGATGCAAAGTTGGAGCTGAAATGTGATATCAAACCAGTTGCAAAAAGTGTACAGCAGCCATCTCTTGAGGTCAAACCTGGTACCCAGATATGCAAGAAAGTTTCAGGACACATCTATAAATTAGGAATAAAAAACAAAAGAGTTAAGAATACTAAAAATATAGGGTCATGCTTTTTTAATATTAACTAATGGTGAATGTGATAAACAGTATGGAGGATACGGATCACCATTCAAGAGGTCCTAAATTCACAAGAATTTAAGAAAGATAGTTCTTTCTTAAGAACTTAAACTCAGTTTACATATATAGCTATTTATAATTTATGTTTTGAGCAACTAGTAGTGACAAGATCTTTAGAATTAAGAAATTCTGACCACACACTTGATAAGCTGGCTTAAGGACTCAATTTTCATAAATTAACAGCTGAAACTACCTTTCTGAGGGAAGTCAGGTAATAAACTGGCACTGAAGTCAGACTACCTGGGTTTTAATCCTGGCTGAACCACTAGCGATATGAGCTTGGATAATTTATTTAACTTCTTTAAACACTCTTACCTTTAAAATGGGACAAGTCATAGTTTCTCCCTCACAGGGGAATTATGGATTAAATAAACTTTGGGAGGATTTAAAAGGTTCCGCACAGTGCTGAACATATAAGTATTCTTTAAATGTCATCTATTATTTTACTTCATGGGGCTTTTTGCTCCCAAGAGACAAAGTACTCAGTGTCAAAATCTTGCTCTTGGAAGTTGAAAAAGTCAATGAAAAACTTGGCAATACTTACAGCTTGTTGGCCTTGTCCCATATCGTCGCATAATCTGATCATGTGTGAATTTCACAAAAGATTCATATTGTTCTGTGAGGGGAAAGACAGTATATACTATCCCCAGAAACTCTCCCACAGCTTTTCAACAATCAAGTGTCAGAATCACGTATAGCTTCCCATTTAACACTACCCACTCTTAGGTCCTCCTTATAATGGTCACTCTGAGATCTATTCCTTTTTCTTAGATCCCAGAGCCAAATCCCTAGCTTCTAGGTTTGGTCACTGATCATCTCTAATATTTTCCTAATAATCTCACCCCTGCCATAATTCCATCTCCTGCTAATGGCTCCCCAAGACAAGCAGCTGTGCATACTACTATTAGTCAGCAAATTTTAGTGTATCTCCTATAGAACATGAAGCTTGAAGCTCTTTTCTGCACTTTATCTTTGCTATAAATGTCAACATACACATTGAGTGATTGAGGTGGAATGGCTAGAAAGCTAGGAGAAAATTCCACAGTACCTAACTATAGACTGTTCCACAGAAGTTACCTTCTGAAGAGAAAGAGAAACTCAGTAGAAAGACAGAAGGCAGTCTGACATCCGTGAACAAAGAAGTCCAAACAATTTTGGAGTGGGGGCAGAAGAGGGGAATGACATACTATAGCTTCTTCTTATAATACACACCATTAGTGTATTAAAGGATCAAAGAGGTTCTGCTTTAAAGAAATTCATTTAACTCCGTTAAGTGAACAGTTCTCAATTTAAAGCCAACCTATTAACATTCTGTAATGTGGGCCACCATGCGAGAAAACAGTAATGTTACGGGAAGAAGTTGTTGCCTAAAAACCTCTCTGATCACATCATCCTCTCTCACTAAATAGGTACTACTTTCTATTCTTGATTTAGATCCCTTCCTTTTACAAAAGGCTTTACTTGTGCCATCACTAATCACTCTGTTCTAGCTTGAGCGGTGCTTTCCAGACATTAAAGTACCTCTAAATCACAGGACGTCTGACTTCCCACATCCACAAAGGGACTCCCACCAGAAGTCTGAATATGTTGACTATACTCTTCCCAACCACCTGCTGGGAGGTTAGCATGATCCCAACCCACCTGTCTACCCACCAGCTAGTCCAAATAACCTTCTCAATGCCTTTATTCATATGGAAAACTCTTGAAAGAAAAGCCTGGCTTATCTTGTTTCAAAAATGTAAATAAAAGTCCTTCCATACAATGTATAAATAAAATGCTTAGAATCTAAAAGAGTGTAATCAAGAAGAGTAACTTAATACTTAAAATTCATTAAACTCTCTGGTATTAAGTTTCATGCTTTTTCTAAGTTACCACTTACTTAACCAGGATTAATCCTTAGTGAATCCTATTAACGATGGTCATAGCCACTGCGTCAGCCTACCTGCTAGTTTAGTATTGAGGATTTGCTCATATTCCTCCCGAATTTTATCTTCATAGTCTTTTAAGAGACGCTCACATATTATTCCAACTTGTCGGAGGGTAAAGGTGGGCTGGTCCTTTTTCATCCAGGAGGAACCTGGCCAAACGACAAATCTAGTTTACATAACACATTCCGGCTGTAGAGTTCTGAATTGGTAACTAAGCAAAGAGTCCTAGAATATAAAAACTGTTTTTAAAAATAGTAATTTCCACTACTTTACAATACATGGAATAGTTTCATAAAATTGTGTTTCTGACATTCATTCTACATAGCAAGTTTAGTAGGAAGACAGTGTGTTCAAGTGTGCTAGCTTATCTGCACACAGAAAATTGGTTCTGATGCCATTAACAATCTGAGCCCATACACAATGCTTACCTGGTGAAGAACAAAAAGGTTAAAGCTGATGTAAAGACTGGACTAGAGAAAACAGATGCATAGTGTGAGAGCTGGGCGTCCCTGGTAACTCAGCTGGTAAAGAATCCGCCCACAATGCAGGAGAGCCCGGTTTGATTCCTAGGTAGGGAAGACACCCTGAAGAAGGGATAGGCTACCCACTCCAGTATTCTTGGTCTTCCCTGGTGGCTCAGGTGGTGAAGAATCTGCCTGCAATGTGGGAAACCTGGGTTCGAAAGATTTCCCAGGAGGGGAGGGCATGGCAACCCACTCCAGTATTCCTGCCTGGAGAACCCCACAGTCCATGGGGTTGCAATGAGCAACGAAGCAGAGCACAACACACATAAGAGCTACCCTGATCCTTGGAGATCAGCTACACCTATGTGTAATCATGGTGGTACATCATAATTATCTGTAGAATAAACAATAACAAAAAAGATACATATTGATTTAATTCTGGGGTAAAAGGGCTTGGGGATTGTTTAAGTTACGCAGGTGATTCTGATAAGAAACAGCTGACCTGCCCAATATAAAAAACTGTTAAGTCACTGACGTATGAAGGAAAGAGACAATTAGACACTACACATCTCATCTTTGATCCCTTTTGAAACTAGGTTGAAGAAAATCAAATGTTTGTAAGATTGCAGCTGGAAACCAAAATTTCCACTGGGATGCCAGATGGAAATTGGCTTCCTGATCATGATAAAACCAGCAGCAGCTCTGCCCCAGTTCTGAATTTTCCTCAAAGCTCAGCCTGAAATCTGTTTCTTGAGCCCTCTTAGTCTATAAACCAGTTAAATTACTTATAATTGTTTCCCTACTCATAATATTGTATTACTTCAAAATTATATTACTAAAATCCCAAGAGAATATTAAGGAGACTTGCTAGTTACAATCACTGAAAGATCTATCACTCATGTATGTGCAAGAACACACACATATTGGGAAGGGTGTTGTCTGAGAGCCAAGACCTCTGGGTTGTAAGAAGACAATTTAAATAAAAATTATTTGATGTGAAATTCACATAAAATGAACCATTTTAAAACTGAACAATTCAGTGGCATTTAGTATAGTCATAATGTACAACCACCACCTCTATCTAATTTCAAAATATTTCCACCACTCCAAGTAACACCCCTTACCCATTAAACAATTTGTCCCGATTCCCCACTCTCCCTACCTCCTGGCTAAATTAATCTGTGTTCTATAAGGAGACTAATTTTAATCAAGGCAATTTTTAACTCTAAAAACTGTTAAAAGGAGAATATTCTGTGAGGAAATAAACTCTTCTACTGTTTAGGTAGGCAGACTTCACTACCAGTGGTGATGTTTGAGCCCTGGCCTGCTGACGACTTGCAGGGACTCATGGCTGAACTATGTGACCATGAAGGTTCCCTCCAACCCTGAGATGCTATTTTTGAGCACATCCTCTCTGACCACCTGTCGATGTTATACAGCAATGCTGTCACATAACTTTCTCCAATAACGGAAATGTTCTATAGTGCTGTCTAATACAACAGTCACAGGTGGCTGTTAAGTATTTGAAATATGGCTACAGCAGTTGAGAAACTAAAATTTTATTAAATGTTAAATAATTTAAAATTAAACATCTACATGTGGCTACTGGCTATGGTACAAGATGCTACAGTTACAAAGGGTACTCTTGAACTGGATTGAAGGAAGGTCAATCAAATCAATCTAAGTAAGTTCTTTTGCAATTTCATGACTATGGTTTTAAAAGTATTTATAAGTAGTAATATAATGTATACACTTTACCAATTTTATTACTTAGATGAAATCAATTCTGGCTTAGGAAACCATTTTAATCACCGATTACAAAGTCTTAAATGGATTATGCACACTAAAACATGCTTACCTGGAGAACTAGGTGCTGCGAGTGTTGAGGAGTGAGGCTGACTTTCCGAAGTACAAGCTTCACTCTGATTAAGAACAACTTCTAAATGTCTCCACCTCTGATAACGACTATATTCTTGTTTTATGTTCTGAAAAATTTGCTCTAATAAAAAAGAAACACACTTGAGCATGCACTTTATTGTTACTTCTTCACGCTTCCTGTCCCTCTTTCCATGTTATATTAACAAAAATGTTTATACCAGATAAAGCACTCCTCCTATAGCTTCCTCTTATTGCCACTGCTTCAGTAATTACATACGGTAGCAGCTATTTTGGCATAAACCACCCAGATATTAATAGTTCCCTTTGCTTCTTTTCCTATGACAATGATGACCAGATCTGCGGTTTGCTGTAGGATTAACTAGGACAACTTACAGCAACAAATAAACAAACAAAGCCATCCTTCACCTAATAAAGAGCTATTTTTGATCTCTGTTGAGTTGCAATTTCACAAACCAGGGAATTAAGAGTCTCTTACTACCCAAGGGCTTCTAACAATGAAACTCTTGTCCTGCTTGGGATTTAAGATCTTCGGGGAAGGGGACAGCAGAAATCATTAGGTTCACAGCGTGGATATTGACCAAGAGAAGATCTGACATTATTGCTTGGAACAGGTGGTCAGAGCTTAGCAATAAATTTTCTGATCCTTTAAGAGGCAGTATTTGGTAGGATTCAGATTACTATTCTGTAGGTAATAAATCAATTTGCTAATGCTATTAAAGGGAGTCCAAAACACACAAATCACTAACCACCCTTAAGGCCTCTCCCAGAGACAATACAGAATCTGAAAGGATGTGGTTTTCAAGTTTTCTGGTGTGTGTTTTTTTTACCCCCCTACAAGGGGGGGGGGGGGTAGTAAAACATGTATTCACTTTCCAGATAACAGAGCTTCCTCATAAAAAACAAAAACCAGGAAGCTGTATCACTCCCCTACTTACATTATTCTTATACTTGCTATAACCATATATTTTTTAAACCAGGGGTAATTGCTAATAATGCCACTGTTTCCTTCCTACCTTTGTGACTATGACCCTGGGAAATCATTCAGGATTAGTAGCCTAGTACTTCAAAACGAATGTTAAATGTCTACCCAAAAAGTTGTAAGCATCTACAACAAAGACATTAATAATGCCAGAAGTGATGATACAGTCTGACGAGCTCAATGTAGCTCCACACATAGCTCAACTCCAGAATTCTCAGCCTGAACACTGGAACAATGTAGGATTAGCAAACCTTTCCTTTCAGAATACTATGAAGTTCATGTTTTAGATCCCTGAATTTATGAAGTCTCTGCTTCATCTTCAAAATGTATTATTCTCCAAGCACATACTTGCCAGAATCAATACAAGGACGTAAGGAACAAAGACTTGAAACAAGAGAGGACAAGTATGAGGACAATGCTCGTGAGAACAGAAGGTCTTTGATAAACTTCTAACCGCCTCCTGTATAACAAAGTGAACAAATGGAAAGATACAACATTAAGGCTGGCAGAAGGACTGGCAAGTCCAAGAGTCCAAACATGGTATGCACAGGATAAAAAGAAGTGTTTGTGATTTTCTTCCCAAGAAGGGCACATAAAACAGGAAAAGACATTAAAAAAAAAAATTAACAGTGGTTAATAATTTAAATTCTTGCCTCCCATTATTATTTGAGATTGTACTTCCAGGTTATACCAAACTAAGCCCATCTTCAAAATTCTACAATGGCTTCTGGTTGCCACAGACCAAATTCAAACTCTTGAACACGGTATCCCTTGCCTTCCAAGACTTGGCCCCAAATTATTTTTCCAGTTCCATCTCCCACTACAATCCAGTTGCCTTAAACTATCCTTTCTTTAACCTGTGGGTTTTCTGGCCTTTGCTCTAACACTTTTCCTTTGCTTGATCTGAGGTTGTCTCTCCCCCTAACATTACTCAAGACCCAGCTAAAATGTTATCTCTTTCTGGAAGTTATTCTCCAAGCCTCAAGTCATGATCAATTATTAATTAACTGTTTTACATCTAAACTCAATCCATGTTTACAAACATCTGGAGGTCAGCAAGCCGCTTCCATGCCTGGTATCCACCTAGTTTCTTTAAACAATACAAAAGACTTAATTTTATAGGCTCCTTCCATAAAAAGTGCTATAACACATACCCCCCCCCACCTTTTTTAAGTTGAGTAAGAACAGTTTGACTATTTCTCAGAGAACTTTTGAGTTAACTAGGATATTTTAAAATGAAGTCAGATTTTTAAATTCACTCTTCTATTAGTTGGCTTTATTCCTTTTGTATAGCAACTAATATTTTTTCCCTCATCCTTCCATTTTAATCCATAAGGCATCTTCCACTTAAACCAAAGCAACAAATCATATTGGTTCTTCCATGTCAGAATCATATTCCAATAAGCATTAAGAAATGTAACTGATCAATCTTTACAAATGAATATTTTAAATAAAATGCTTTCACATAAAATGACCAAGAAATCCATGCAAAAATTAAATTTTATGATTAAAAAAAACCCCAGCGACCCCAGTATAGCACTCTGCCATATTTAGGCTTCCAAATACATTCAGCAATTACTTACTAAGCATTTGCTATTTTGAAAACTACACAGAATTAATCTGATGGTAGTACTGTAAGAAATAAAAAATTTACATAAAATCCATCAAGATCGGTGAGCCAAGTATTAATTCTATTTTGCAGAAGAGCGATCCAGAAAGATTATGTGACTAACCTTGGGTATCTTTAGCAGTGGAAGAAAAATATATCTTTTCAAGAGGGTATCTACATCCCCTGCTTTTGCAAACATTATTTCATTCAGTACACAAGGCCTTGCAACATTAAGTGATCAGACAATTAGAACAGAGTTCCTTATGGGGCAGGGTTAGTCAGGTAAGGGTGGAAGACTTGAAGAAATAATTGTATTTATTAGCAAACAGGTGAAATCATCATGATGGAAGTCAAGGATAAGGTACAGCCAAGTGGGGCTGGGGGGAAAAAAGCAAAGGCATAGTTTTGGGGGAAAATGTATAAAAGACTGACTAGGCAAGAAATGGCTATAGCAGATAAATCCTTTTAATACCAAGATAACAGGAGAGGTGAGATGAACGTGAGTAAAGGACACAGTGCCTAAGAGCCTGGCTGGCTACCGCTGGGATCTTGGTGTGAGAGGATGAGGGGCCTCAAGTCTGCATTGTGGATATGCACTATGCAGAGTGGGGAGAAAATAATGGCTAAAGACACTGGTAACTGAAAGGGGTAAGAAAAGAGAGATTTTAAGGCAACCTCAAGGTTTTGCTAACGCTTGAGGAATAGAAAAACACAATGAAATGAGTTGCCGAAGTCCAGTTGTGAGCCACCCTCCCCGCCCCCCATTTCCGGGAGCCCTTTAAAACTGCTAAATATTCATTCTGATGCACCTTTCCCTCTATCTATTCTTGCGCTGTGATTAGAAGCTGAGTTTTTTTCTTTCTTTTTTTAACTTTATTGTCACACCAGTTCTCGTCTTTCCCTGGCCTGTGTGGAATGCCTCATTGAAAGAGAATCTCTGTTACGGATAATTGAATTTCTGCTTCCGGAGCCTCTGTACGTTGAAGGATTCTCAAATTCTAGCTAACGATCTACCGATTTCAAGCCAAATATGGTGCAAGACAATAGCCATACAATAAAAGAACATGGCCAGTCTCTTAGAAACAGGTTGAAATCGGATTCCACGACTTCGAGGGCGGCCTGAGATCCCTAAAGACTTCTGGAAATCAGGTCTCCCTACAAGTCCCAGCACAGTGCTTCACAGCACGTTCTCAGGCCCCTTCCCAGTAACCCGCCCCCAACCCCCACACCCTCAAGGCCAGGTTCGTGAGCAGAATCCAATTTTCCATGGCCCACTGGATCTGCAGGGCGGCTCAGTACAGGGGAGGGCAGCGGAGAAAGGAGAGGCTCCGAGGTCTGGGAGGGTTCCGAGCGGCCGGGGCTATTTCCATCTTGCTCCCGCTGCCCACCCCTCAAGGCTCCCCAGCTCCAGGAAAACCGAAAACCGGCTCTGTGGCCCTACTACCCCTCCCGGATGTCTTCCATCCCCGGAAGCGACAAGGCCCAGCGGCACCCCTGTTCCCTTTTCTCACGGCAAAGAAGGGGTCCGTAAGTGAACTAGCCTAGCGTTCATGATCCTCTTCCACCCCCACCCCACCCCTCCCCACCCCCAAAAATGCCTGGGCCTGGCTTCCTGCCAAGCCCGCAGCGTTGGTTACCCGGAGTTGGAAGGCGCCGCTCGCTGCCGGGCGGGGCGGGCTGCTGCAGAGTCGGCGGTGGGGTCTGCGTCTGAAGCAGCGGCGGCGGTTCGGCGTCCGGGGGCCTGAGGCCCGGAGTGGGGCCAGAGAGAGGGGCGCAGCGCCGCCGCTTCGGAGAGCCAGGGCTCAGCAGCGCCGCCTCGAACTCCATGGGCCGCTTCAATGTCGCCCCGCACGCCATGCCGCTGAAAGACCAGGGACCAGGAGCCGACGCGGTTGTAACTGAGACCCAACCTCCCGCTCCTCAGCGGAGCTCGCAGGCCAAGCCGGCGCCAATGGCGCCTCCAGCACCCGGCAGCAGCGCTGGCCCCGCCTCCTGTGACGTCATGGGCCCGCGCCACCACCCAGCGGAGGGGGGAATCCGGAAGAGGGCCGCTCTGGGAGGTCCGTCAGCAACGTTCTGGCCCGCGGCGCCCCCTACTGAGGAAATGGAACGATCTGGGCGGAGAGTTTGGTCACCAAGCAACCTCGGGAAGGCCCCCACCTCCGCGTCTACCCCTCCCAGGGTCCATCCTCCCCCCATCTTCCAGAGCCGAAGCGCCCGGGTGGCCCTTTAGGTTTTCGCACCTGCGCGAATGGGAACTGGGGGAAGGGAGAGCCTGGAGGGGCCTGTCCAGAGGCTTTGGGGGTCTGTGTCTTCCGGTCCGGTTACCTCATTCCATCCAAGCTGCTCCAGTCCCAGTGATAAGAGAGACGGTTATACTAAAAGTTCTACAAGGACATTGCCCTCCCACCCCGAGTCCAGGAATGCCTTCACTTAAACGAAATCCAGAATCTGAGGATGGACCTTATGGAAGTCCATCAACCCCATAAAATTGTATGCAGAATTGCGTGTGTGTGTATGTATCTGTGACCCGTATCTTTATCAGCTCATCAAGGGGGTATGTTACTCAAAATAGTTAAAAACAAACAGAAAACACGCCCCTGGTTTGAATCATCCAAGAATAGTGTCAGAGTGTTAAGAGCTTGAGCTGACAGCTGATTTGCCAGGCCTCCTGTTTGACCTGGCAGCCCAGGTGCTTCCTCAGGTCTGTCTGAATTCTTTGAAGGGGGGCCAGCTATAAAGTACTTTTGATATTCTGGAAAGATGAATAGAAAACTGGAGCGTTCTGTTTTCAGAAACTTTATGTGAAAGTCTATTACTGGTAAGCAGTTTCAGTGCTTTCAAGAGATGGTCAAAGGGATCTGTGATCGAAAAAAGGCTAAATCAAAAAAGAAAGAAAGAAAGAAAGGAAAGTAAATCTATTCTGTAACTTCATATATATGTACATATATACGTGTATATATATATATATATATAATGGTCATACCTGCTGGGATCTGTCTGCCTAACCACATCTCTGGGATTTTCCTAAACAGTCCAAATTTCAGATACTGTCTTCTACTAGACCTTATGCCAGATCAATGTGGCCCAGTATTTGAGTCATAGAAAATGGCAATACTACCTCAAGTTCCATTGTTTGCATCATTCTGTTCCATTTCTTTGTCCTTCCCAGTTTCTCCCAACTTTTGTAACATCCAAACATAGGTTTTATTCTTTACATTTATCTTTGACAAATAGCGGAAATAATTCTAAAATGACTGAACATACCAAATGTTTAGCTTATTTTATCCTATTTCTTTTCCATAAGGACATAAAGGTTTACAACAGACAAAAACAATACAAACAACACAAGAGCAACAAACAAACAAAACTCCTAGAAATAGAGCACTAGGGCCAAAGAAAAAGGAGATCACAATTATCCTGAGGGTAAACATGGCTGTGACTGAATTTGATATTTTTGTTCTCAGTCTTCCAGCTGCCAAGGCAAAGGTGAAAACACAGTACATGTTCAATAGATCTTGTCATCTGAAAGGAATCAGTTTGGCAGAGGAGACAGACCCATAAATTTTTTTTTTTTCATAACACTAAATTCTAAATGTGATTTCTCATGTGACTTGTTAGGAACCAGTAAATGATGTAATAAAGCAAATAAGCAGATTTAAACAACAAATGCAAAGCAAAAATTAAATAGATATTTCTTATGTCCAATAAAAGCCAAGAACATAAAAGTAACCTAGGGATGGTTGTTTTTTAAGGGACTTGTCTAATGTGGTTCAAGCCAATTGCTTTCTTGTGGTCTAAACTAGTCCAGAATTAGAGCTCAGAAGATTTGAAAAGTGTGTCCCTTGGGTCATTGTTCTCTAAATAGCACCTCTTCTAGCTAGGGCTTTGGTAAATGCTTTGATAGTCTCTTCTCTGTGATACTTTAAAATTTTGAGAGTGTCTTGTAATATCAGTGTTTTAAAATAGGAAGTTATAATTTGTTTACATGTCTGACTGTGCTTCAAAGCTATAAATTCCTTGAGAATAACAACCAAGCCTCATTCATGTGTGTTTCCCCATTGCCAGTACACTGCTCCGGGAGTTGGTGGTGGACAGGGAGGCCTGGCGTGCTGCAATTCATGGGGTCACAAAGAATCGGACACCACTGAGCGACTGAACCGAACTGAACTGAACTGAGGCACAGAAGAAATATTGGTCAAATAAATAAATAAATGGTTATCATTTCAAGATTGTGCTGTGTCCCTGAAAGCCGGTAGTCCCCATTGCTGAATGAGGGTGGATTTAGTTGATTCAGAAACCAAACAAGTAGGTGATATATCCTATTATACACTGAAGATGACAGTGGCCCAACCCGTGAGTTGTCCTTGAGGGAAGCAGATGGGCTACTCTGGCAACTTCTTAGTGTGATGTCTCCTTATGAGGTCATTACCATGGTTCAGGTCCGCTTTGCTTTGCATACTCAGATACTTGACCAGTCATGCACATACACCACATACACTACTAATTACCTACCATGGACCAAACACTATATTATCATGGCTGAAGATACTATGGTATAGAAAGAGATATGGTTCCTGCCCTCCCAGGGCTTCCAGTCTATTAGAGATGGCAGACATTAATCAAACTGTAACAACGACAACTGTTGTGACAAGTAGTAAGGAAAAAGACAAGATATGATGAGAGAGTACAGCAGATGTCTTGTCTTGGAGAACAATGAAGAGTTTCCTGAAGAACTGATGAGAGAGCTAATTCCTAGCTGTTGATAAGGAGTCCAGGGCCCTCAAGGAGGAAGGGGTCCAGGGCCCTTGAGAAGAAGAAAAAGGGGCCTGGGGCTCTCGAGGAGGAGAAAAGGACAAACCTTTTTCTCCTACATTGCTTTGTCTTAGTCAATATAACAATGTATCTGGCTCGAGAACATGTTTCTCCTTAACAAGAACCTTTTGACTAATCTTGTTATTTTTTTAATCTTGTTATCTTAAGACACATATTGTGGGAGAGGATCTGGTAAGAGCTTTCTATTGTTAGCTCTAATCTTGTTAATTTAAGATCTATGTTGTAGGAGTGTGTCTGGTAAAAGTATATAAGGCCTTGATTAAGACTAGCTAGGGGGGGCACTCTCAGTCCCCCTCCTGACGGCTATATCAGAAGCTTTTTCTGTCCTTTTTCACTTTAATAAAACTCTGCTACACAAAAGCTCTTGAGAGATCAAGCCTGGTCCCTGGTGCCGAAGCTAAATCTTCTTCTTCGGAGATCACAAATCTGACATCGTTCACTGTAAACCATCAGTGACAACTGAGCTAGGAATTAACTAAGCAAAAAGAAGTTGGGAACACCCCAAGCCAAGGGGACAGCATATCTGAAGTCCAGTGATAGAAGAGATATAATGTGTTTGAAGAATCAAAAGAAGTCTCAGGTGGCTGTGGTGCAGAGCATGAATGCAAAGTCTAGAGAGGAAAAACCAATGCAGAAGGCTAGTGCCTGAGCACCTAACACCTATCAGTTCAGTTCAGTTCAGTCACTCAGTCGTGTCCGACTTTCTGCAGACACCATAGACTGCAGCATGCCAGGCTTCCCTGTCCATCACCAACTCCCGGAGCTTGCTCAAACTCATGTCCATCGAGTCAGTGATACCATCCAACCGTCTCATCCTCTATCATCCCCTTCTCTTCCTGCCTTCAACATTTCCAAGCATCAGGGTCTTTTCTACGGAGTCAGTTATTTGCCTCAGATGGCCAAAACTTTGGAGTTTCAGCTTCAGCATCAGTCCTTCCAATGAATATTTAGGACTGATTTCCTTTAGGATTGACTGATTGGATCTCCTAGCAGTCCAAAGAACTCTCAAGAGTCTTCTCCAACACCACAGTTCAAAAACATCAATTCTTTGGCACTCAGCTTTCTTTATGGTTCAACTCTCACATCCATACATGACTCCTGGAAAAAACAAAGCTTTCACTAGACGGACCTTTGTTGGCAAAGTAATGTTTCTGTTTTTTAACATGCAGTCTAGGTTTGTCATAGCTTTTCTTCCAAGGAGCAAGCATCTTTTAATTTCATGGCTGCAGTCACCATCTCCAGTGATTTTGGAGTCCCCCAAAATAAAGTCTCTCACTATTTCCATTGTTTCCCCATCTATTTGCCATGAAGTGATGGGACCGGATGCCTGGTCTTAGTTTTCTGAATGATGAGCTTTAAATCAACTTTTTCACTCTCCTCTTTCACTTTCATCAAGAGGCTCTTTAGTTTTTCACTTTCTGCCATAAGGGTGGTGTCATCCGCTTATCTGAGGTTATAGTTGTATAATATTACAAGGAACCTCCCACCTCCTGGCACACAACAAATTCTTTGCTATCCCTACCTGGGGACGTTTCTATGATAGTTCATTCACCCTGTGGATGCTCAACAATAGGTCTGAGACTCTGTTTGCTGGTGCCAGCAGTTGTCTGACCCAGGAGGATGGCTGGGCTAAAGTTGGGGCTGGGAATGCAAGGACCAAAGGATGGCGTCTTCCAAAATCTTCTGGAATTCTTTGCCCAAACTTTCCATAGGAATTTTTTTATAGTGGCTATTTCCCACCCACCATCCATCAACCCACACCAGTCTGACTCCACCCCTTGTGTTCCACTAAAGCAGGTAAATACCAATGATCAAGATATGGACAGAAGTGGACTGACATGAGCAAAGTTTCCGAAGATGAAATGAACAGATCTTGGTGAGGATTAGGTATAGAGGTAAGAGAGAAGAAAGACTCAGGTGTGATTCCTGGCTTCTGGCTTTCTCAGCACCATTTTCTGAGAAAGATTTCATTGGACAAGAACCAGACTAGGAAAAAAAAAAAAAAAAAAGAACCAGACTAGGAAGAAGATATGAATGTAGTTTTGGAAATGTTGAATTAGAGGTTCCTTTAAAGGACTACATGGGATTCTCAAGTGTGGTGTGTGTAAGTGTGTATGTGTAAATTTGTGGGCCTGGAATTCAGGACAAGCATAGATTGGAGAAAAAAAATTGACAGTCATTGCTGTAGAAATGGTCATTGAAGTCATAGGAGAAGCTGCAATTGTCTGGAGTACGCATTCTTACCCTTTTTTTTCCTGTGAAACAAAATCTTTCTCTGAATGTTTTTATTTTTTTTTTTAATTTATTTATTTTTTTTATTAATCCATGGTATCTTTTTTTTTTTTATTATTTTTATTTTTTTTTTCCAGTGGGTTTTGTCATACATTGATATGAATCAGCCATGGATTCTCTGAATGTTTTTAAATGTATGAAATAAAATACATACAATTTCAAAAGAAAGCTCATATATATTTAATAATAGATTCATTTTCATATAGTCTATCAGTATCCACTGGATATTGACAGACTAGCTAAATATATAACATGCTGTTGTTTTTCAGTCACTAAGTCTTGTTGAACTCTTTGCAACCCATGGACTGCAGCACTCCAGACTTCCCTGTCCTTCACCATCTCCTGAAGCTTGTTCAAACTCATGTCCATTGAGTTGGTGATGCCATCCAACCATCTCGTCTTTTGTTGTCCCCTTCTCCTGCCTTCAATCTTTCCCAGCATCAGGGTCTTTTCCAATGAGTCAGTTCTTCACATCAGGTGGCCAAAGGATTGGAGCTTTGGCTTCAGCATCAGTCCTTCCAATGAATATTCAGGGTTGATTTCCTTTAGGATTGACTGGTTTGATCTCTTTGCTGTCCAAGGGACTCTCAATAGTCTTCTCCAATGCCACAGTTTGAAAGCATCAGTTCTTCAGTGCTCAGCCTTCTTTATGGTCCAACTCTCACATCAGTACATGACTACTAGAAAAACCATAGCTTTGACTATACGGACCTTTGTCGGCAAAGTGATGTCTGCTTTTTAGTACACTGTCTAGGTTTATCATAGCTTTTCTTCCAAGGAGCAAGCATCTTTTATTTTATTTTATTCTGCATCTTTTAATTTCATGGCTTCAGTCACTGTCTGCAGTGACTTTGGAGCCAAAGGAAATAAAATCTGTCACTGTTTCCACGTTTTCCCCACCTATTTGCCATGAAGTGATGGGACCAGATGCCATGGTCTTTGTTTTTTGAATGTTGAGTTTTTAGCCAGCTTTTTCACTCTCCCTTTTTCACTCACCCTCATCAAGAGGCTGTTTAGTTCCTATTCACTTTTTGCCATTAGAGTTATATCATCTGCATATCTGACATATATTCATTGGATATTAATAAACTATCTGGAACTGTATAATACAAAGGCTAAAAAAACTATTAAGATGAGATGGAAGAAATATATTGCATGGAATTTCCTGGCAGTCCAGTGATTAAGACTCTCTGCTTCCACTGCAGAGGGCACAGCTTCAAGCCCTGGTCAGCAAACTAGTATCCTGCAAGTTGCCTTCTGTGGCCAAAATGTATGTATATATATGCAGGGCTTCCCCTGGTGGCTCAGATGGTAAAAAAGCTGTCTGCAGTGCAGGAGACCCGGCTTCAAGCCCTAGGTCAAGAAGATCCTCTATTGGAGGATGGAGTGGCTACCCACTCCATTTTTGTTTCCTGGAGAATTCCATGGACATTAGAGCCTGGCGGGCTATATCCATGAGATCACAAAGAGTTGGACATTGAGTGACTAATACTTTTCACAACATGCTGGTATACTGCAAAAGAAATTCCAATAATAGCCTGAAGCAAAGCGTAGCAAATTATAAAAGTAAACCCTAGGAATTGTGGTGGAGGATTGAGGAGAAACATGGTAAAACCCATCCAAAGCCTTAATGTGAGTGGAGAAGAGGGAAATAAAAATATTCAAAAGATCTTATCTTTTGAGGGGAAGAGAAAGAAGTAGGGAAGGAAGCATCTCTATAGGGCAAGCAGTTGATGTATTTTTTAAATGATGATAGAGAGATATGTGCATATTAATAAGCACAGGAAAAAGAAAAGAAACCATAGGTAAAATGGAAAAATATAGTGGAGCTTAGCAAACAACTGGGGTTTCCCAGATGGCTCAGTGGTAAAGAATCTGCCTGCCAGTGCAAGAGGCTCAAGTTTGATCTCTGGGTCAGAAAGATCCCCTGGAGGAGGAAATGGCAACCCACTCTAGTATTCTTGCCTGAAAAATTCCATGGACAGAGGAGCCTGATGGCCTGTGTCCACGGAGTCGCAAAAGAGTTGGACAAGACTGAGCCATGAGTGACTAACAAATGACAAGGAAAAAGGGGGAATGAATCGTAATTTAATAAAACCAGAGAATCAGCAAAATAAATAATAAACATGGTATCAGTTGGCAGAACCAAGGTGAGTGTTACTAACTACCGTTAAGTGTAAATAAACTAAGCTACCCCATTGAAAACCAGACTGCCAGATAGTGTTAAAAAAAATACCCAGCTGTGTACTGCATATAAGAAACAGATTTAAAACAAAATGATACAGAAAAGTTGAAGATAAGGAAGTGGGCAAGGCATCCCTGGCAATGTTAAGCAAAGGGAAAATAGAAGAGACAGTGTTAATATCAGGAGGAATCTAAAGAAAAGCACTAAATTGGTTGATATAATATGAATAATTTAAAAAGAAATTTTAATAATCATAAACTAAAGAACATGGCAGGTAAGTATATAAAGCATAAACTATTAGAAAGTCAAGGAGAACTTGATAGAAATACAATCATATTGTGATTAAACAGAACTTAGTAAAGAATAGGCAAAACTTAGAGGAATTGAATAATGAAATTAATGAATTGATTTAGTAGTCATTTATGAAACCTACCATCCATTGAAAATAGAATATCCTTCTTTTTCATATGTCCATGAATCATTTGCAAAATTAGACCATATACTTGGTTCATAAAGAAAATATTAACATATCTTTAATAAAACAAGTTTATAGGGCATACTCTAATTGTAATCCAATAAAATTAGAAATGCATAATAAAAGGTGATAAGAAAACCATTGAATGCTCAGAAATCAATAAACAGACTTGTAGACAACACTGAAATTAAAGAGGACATAAAATCTGAAACTGTAAACTATCCAGAGAGCAATGAAAAAAGAGAACAATTGAGATTATAACCTATTGAACATCCTCTAGTAAATGAGGCTGTAAAGCTGATTCTGTAGATGGAAGAAAATAATTTGACCCCATCTTAGACAGTTTCAAAATATGGTTGAAATATCATTTAAATGTAAGCATACAGTAAATAAAGCATACAATAAAAATCTTAGAAATATTGTAAAGTAATTAGCCTCCAACTAATAAAAATAAATGAAAAAAAATCTTAGAAGAAAATTTAGGAGGGGATCTGGTGATTATAGTTAATAATATTGCACTGTGTACTTAAAATTTGCTGAGAATACAAAAGGTGACACACAAAAGGTAGCTATGTGAAATGATGGACATATTAATTAAGTTGATTGTAATAATCATTTCACATGCATACATAAAGTAAATCATTCCATTGAGTACCTTAAAAAAACATGTTGTACAACCTAAATATATACAATTTTTGTTTGTCAATCATCTCAATAAATCTAAGGGAAAAAAAGACACTTTCTCTGGTAAAGTACCTGTATAAACAGCAGTTGCTTAAAGCATTTTGTTGAAATTTGAATCTGTTTTACATAATTTATAAAGGAAAACTGGGAATTCCTGGTGGTCCAGTGGTTAGAACTCCATGATTTCACTGCCAAGGGCCCCAGACAAAAAAATAAATAAATAGCATCATTAAAAAGAATAAAGAGACTAAAAAAATTAAAAAAAAAAAAGAATAAAGAGTAAACATTCAAAAATAAAAGCAACTATTTTTATTTTGTATATGTTCAAAGAAAGGAAGAAAATATAGGCGGTCATATGTACAATCTAGTAGAGCAGCAGACTTATAGTTTATAAAATAAAAGAACTATTTGACCAAATGAAACTTTTAAAATGAATTTATAAAAGAGACAGCAACTCTGGGAGGAAATGCAATAGAGAAAATAAAGAGTTAACGTCTATAACATAGGAGAGACACATACAAACAGTTAAGAAGGGAACTGATAAGCCTGTAGAAAAAATGGAGTGAGGACATGAAGAAGTAATTCAAAGAAGACCAAGTCTGAATAGACTAGAAAGCATATAAGTGCTAAGTCTCACTTATAATAGCCAAAGAAATGCAAAATGAAAGTTAACAGTGAGATATCACTTTTTATTTATCGGACTGTGAAAGCTTAAAAATTCATCTAATTTTATTGCTGGTGAAATTGCCGAAAAAGAGGCCATTATTATATATTGCTGTTAACTGGTACAATCTTTTCAGAAAGCATTTCAGTGACATCTAGTAAAAATAAAAACATAGCCTTTCCTCTACCAATTCCATTTCTGGGAAGTCATCCTATAAAATAAAAGCACTAGAATGTATTTATAAGCATGTATATTCCCACATTGTTCATAATGGCCTTACCGAGATTAAAGAAAATGTTCATCATTGAAGGAGCAATTGAATAAAGCATGGTACATTTAATGCAGCAATTAAAAAGCATAGATCAGAAGTATGCAAATTTACATGGTAGGATTTTTTTAAAGGAAAATATGGTATGGAGAATTTACGTGAACCATCCAAGATCGCACACCTAAATAGGAGTTAGAGTCAGGATTCAAAACGTCTGGGTCAAAGTCCATGAATTCAACCACAAGCCTATGTTCCTTCTGAAGCGGAGTGAATAAAAAGTTGATTTTGATGTTGTTCAATTGCTCACTCGTGTCTGACTCTTTGCCACCCCATGGAAGGCAGCACGCCAGGCTTCCTTCACCATCTCCCAGAGTTTGCTCAAACTCATGTCCATTGAGTCGGTGATGCCATCCAACCATCTTGTCCTCTGTTGTCCTGTTCTCCTGCCTTCAGTCTTTCCCAGCATCACAGTCTTTTCCAAAAAAAAAAAAGGTGATAGAGGATGACAAATAAAAGGGAGAAAAAAGGAGCGAGATGGCTAACATCATGAATGTTTAAAGCAGCATGGAACAAAGTGGGAATAATTATTTGCTAGCACCTGTATAGTCTTCCTTCCTGCCCCTTCTCCATCCAAGGCAGGACAGGAAAGGGTCCCTTCCTAGCTCTCAATGTGGTATAGGAATAGGGACTTTTCTTATTTTACCAGAGGTCCCTCCAGCTTCCTTTGTTGGTTTACAGAAATTGTCCAGTCTTGGCAGGTATCACTGTTTTGGGGCTTCTTATCATCCCTTCCTGAGCTGCAACCATAAACGGGATATTTCCTCAAAATAAAAGGGTGCTCAGGCCAGAAACCAACAAGTGCATTACAGAAATGAATACTCAAAACAGTAGCCAGTATTTTTTGAGAGCAGACAAGTTTTACATGTGTTAATTTTGTTAAGGCTCACACAATAGTTCTATGGGAACGTCACCTTTAGTATACAATGTGATAGGCTAAATTATGGCCTCCAAAGATACCACTTCCTAATCCCTAGAGCCTGTGTATATGGCAAAAGGGCAAATACTACCTGTTGTATAACAAAGAATGACATTTCCCTGGTGGCTCAGATGATAAAGAATCCGCCTGTAATGTAGGAAACTTGGGTTCGATCCCTGGGTCGGGAAGATCCCCTGGAGAAGGAATGGCTACCCGCTCCAGGATTATTGCCTGCAGAATCCCATGAACAGAAGGAGCCTGGCAGACTACAGCCCATGGGGTCGCAAAGAGTCTGACATGACCGAGCAACTAAATACATACTAAACAATTTGCTGGTCTTTGTCCCTGTGAAGTGAATTATATCTCAACAAGCTGAAATAAAGGTGTATTAATACATGGCAGCATTGCTATGAGAGATCGCTCTGATTTCACCATAAGGATGGATCTGTAGCTGCCAGCAGTTCCAAGTCACATACTCTCAGGATTTTAACTGGAAAGGAAAGGAGCATCTTTCTCCCAACTCTGCTTTGAAAAATCTCAAGGAAAGTCTTGAGTCACCTGTTTCAGGTTATGCTCGAGTCCTTTTGTGTCCTGGGAAGATCACAGGTCTGTGATCAGAAGAAAGGGAGGAATTGAGGGGACAAAAAACAGGATTCCATTGTGTTAGGGAATACATGCAGAGTTAATTGCAGAAATTGTGGAGAGAAGTTTGGCAGAATCCAAGAGGGAATATTGGACCTTGAGTATCAAGAGTTTATAACCAAGGAACAGCAAGTGCCCAGTTAGATTAACCATATTTGTTTGCTCTGAGGAGTCTCAGTAGAGATTGAAGATTCAAGGAATCAATTAAGGCTGGAACCGTTGTCTTAATAGCTTACAGGGCTGGGAGGTAAATTCAGAACCAACACTCTGGCTAACAAAAAACTTAAAGCAATGTAGAGAAAGAAATTCAAAGCTATAAAAACCATACACACAGATAGATAGATACATATGCGAACTATTTAGAGTAGTTACTTTCTGGAAATTTACTTGAGGGGTGCTTTCATTTTTTTGTTTTCATTTTTTGTGTTGTTTAAATATTTTGCAATATTTTATAATAAATACAGAAATTTTTTAAAAAGAGAGAAACTGTGTGAAAAAGAAATGGAGTTTTCTTTGTTGTCAGTCTGTCCTTATCCTCTCCAGGACTCTTGCCTTTCACTGGCTTTTAAAAGTAGATTGGACTGAAAGAAAAAAGGCAGATTGGAAAGAAAGTATGTATTTTATACTCCACATAGGTTAAAAAAAAAAAAAAAAGGGAGAGGCACACATTCACATACCCATAGATTATCTTTGAAAATATAAATATGAACCTGGTAGAAGTTAATGATTCTTGGGAGGAAAACTGGGGGATTGGAGGATAGAGGAGGGTAAGAGGTTTACATTACATTGTGTACAGTTGGCAATGTTTGAATTGTCTTACTATGTGAATGTCAGCTCCGTTCAGTTGCTCAGTCGTGTCCGACTCTTTGTGACCCCATGAACCTCAGCACGCCAGGCTTCCCTGTCCATCACCACCTCCTTGAGCTTGCTCAAACTCATGTCCATTGAGTCAGTGATGCCATCCAACCATCTCATCCTCTGTCATCCCCTGTCATCCCCTTCTCCTCCTGCTTTTAATCTTTCCCAGCAGCAGGGTCTTTTCCAATGAGTCAGTTCTTCGCATCAGTTGGCCAAAGTATTGGAGCTTCAGCTTCAGCATCAGTCCTTCCAATGAATATTCAGGACTGATTTCCTTTAGGATGGACTGGTTGGATCTCCTTGCAGTCCAAGCGACTCTCAAGAGTCTTCTCCAGCACAACAGTTCAAAAGCATCAATTCTTCCGCACTCAGCTTTCTTCATAATCCAACTCTCACATCTACACATGACTACCGGAAAAACCGTAGCTTTGACTAGATGGACCTTTGTTGGCAAAGTAATGTCTCTGCTTTTTCATATGCTGTCTGTTTGTCATAGCTTTTCTTCCAAGGAGCAAGCATTTTTTAATTTCATGGCTGCAGTCACCATCTCCAGTGATTTTGGAGCCCCCCAAAATAAAGTCTCTCACTGTTTCCATTGTTTCCCCATCTATTTACCATGAAGTGATGGGACTGGATGCCATGATCTTAGTTTTTTGAATGTTGAGTTTTAAGCCAACTTTTTCACTCTCCTCTTTCACTTTCATCAAGAGGCTCTTTAGCTCTTCTTCACTGTCTACCCTAAGGGTGGTGTCATCTGCTTATCTGAGGTTATTGATATTTCTCCTGGCAATCTTAATTCCCACTTGTGCTTCATCCAGCCCAGCATTTTTCATGATGTACTCTGCATAAGTTAAATAAGCAGGGTGATAATATACAGCCTAGATGTATTCCTTTTCCAATTTGGATCCACACAGTCAAAGGCTTTAGCATAGTCAATAAAGCACAAGTAGATGTTTTTTACATGTTGGTAATTTGATCTCTGGTTCTTCTGCCTTTTCTAAATCCAGCTTGAACATCTGGAAGTTCACGGCTCACATACTGTTGAAGCTTGGCTTGGAGAATTTTGAGCATAACTTTGCTAGCGTGAGAGATGAGCATAATTGTGCAATAGTTTGAACAGTCTTTGGCATTGCCTTTCTTTGGGATTGGAATGAAAACTGACCTTTTCCAGTCTTGTGGCCACTGCTGTGTTTTCCAAATTTGCTGGCATATTGAGTGCAGCACTTTCACAGCATCATCTTTCAGGATTTGAAATAGCTCAACTGGAATTCCATCACCTCCACTAGCTTTGTTCATAGTGATGCTTCCTATGGCCCACTTGACTTCACATTCCAGGATGTCTGACTCTAGGTGAGTGATCACACCATGGTGGTTTTCTGGGTCCTGAAGATCTTTTTTGTATAGTTCTTCTGTGAATTCTTACCACCACTTCTTAATATCTTCTGCTTCTGTTAGGTCCATATCATTTCTGTCCTTTACTGTGCCTATCTTTGCATGAAATGTTCCCTTGGTATCTCTAATTTTCTTGAAGAGATCTCTAGTCTTTCCCATTCTATTGATTTCTTCTATTTCTTTGCATTGATCACTGAGGAAGACTTTCTTATCTCCCCTTGCTATTCTTTGGAACTCTGCCTTCAAATGGGTGTATCTTTCCTTTTCTCCTTTGCCTTTAGCTTCTCTTCTTTTCTCAGCTATTTGTAAGGCCTCCTAAGGCAACCATTTTGCCTTTTTGATTACTTTTTCTGGTGAATGTATAGCCTATTAAAATAATTTTTTATATTTTAGTTGAAGCAGTTAATTTACAATGTGTTAGTTTCAGGTGTCCAGCAAGGTATATATAAACCTATATATATTCTTTTTCAGATTTTTTTCCATTAAATGTTCTTAATAACAAGATACTGAATATAGTTCCCTGCGCTGTACAGTAGGTCCTTATTGTTTGCTTATTTTATATACAGTAATATGTATATGTTAATCTCAAACTCCTTATTTATGACCCCTCCCCCATCACTACCTATGCCCTTTGTAATGATAAATTTGTTTTCTATGTCTGTGATTCTGATTCTGTTTATAATAAGTTTACTTATCTCATTTTTCTTAGATTCCATTTATAAGGGATATCAGATGATATTGGTCTTTGTCTATGTGGCTTACTTCACTTAGTATGATAATCTCAGTTGTGTCCATGTTGCTGCAAATGGCATTATTTTGTTCTTTTTTTATGGTTGAGTAGTAGTCCATTGTATGTATGTGTATGTTTATATGTATGTATACCACATCTTCTTTATCCATTCATCTGCTGATGGACATTTAGGCTGCTTCCATGACTTGGATGTTTAAGTAGTGCTACTGTGAACATAAAGGTGCTTATATCTTTTCAAATTATATATAGCTTTGTCTGGGTATATGCCCAGGAGTGGGATTGCTGGATCATATAATAACTCTATTTCTAGTTTTTTTAAGGAACATCCATACTGTTTTCCACAATGGTTGCACCAATTTACATCCCTACCAACAGTGTAGGTGTTTTTCTCCACACCCCTCCAGCATTTGTTACTTGTAGACTTGTTAACGATGGCCATCCTGGGGTGAGATGATTCCTCATTGTAATTTTGATTTGCATTTCTCTATTAATTAGCAATATTGATCAATTTTTTGTAAAATTGATTTTTTTAAAAATATGCATTCAAAACAGAATAAAGGTAGAATTAGTAGTATCTCAGGCAGGTAGGGTAAACAGCTATCGCCAATCCCCTCCTATCCTGCCTCCCTACATTGCAAAGGCTAGAAACCTAAGACTGCATCTCCTAGACCTTTTTGCACCTGGGTGTGTTTTAAATTCCCCAATACACATGTAAGAAGCTTTTGTTGAATCTGGAACTGAGTTCAGTGATGGAGAAGTGAAGCAACAGGTGATGATTTAGGAAGTCATTTCTCTGGCTGTGGCTTCCTCTTCCCTAGATCTTGGCTAAGGTGTTGTGTTCTCAGAACCAATAATTAGGACAACTTCCTATTTCCCCACTTCTCTAATGTGGCAGAGATAATCGTTTTCTTGGTGAAAGTTGTGCCTGACTTAAATCAGTTCTCATTCAATAACCAGCTCCAAGTAAGCATGCACACATGCTAAGTTGCCTCAGGCGTGTCCAATTCTTTGTGACCCTCTGGACTATAGCCTGTCAGGCTCCTCTGTCCATGGGATTCTCCAAGCAAGAGTACTGGAGAAGGGTTGCCGTGTCCTCCAGTGGATCTTACCGACCCGGGGACCGAACTCCTGTCTCTCTTGTCTCCTGCATTGGAGGGCGGGTTCTTTACCCCTAGCACCACCTGGGAAGCCCAGCTCTAAGTATAGATCACTACAATTTGTGAGTCTTGTTTGCAGTAGGCTCTGTGAAGTATACTGGTCCAGTCCTGACTTGATGTCCCAAGCAGGGCTGCTCTTGAATGTTAAGTGTGTAGTAAATACAATGTTTCTTCTTGTCCCTCAGCACTGGGGCCCCTTGGCCTGCATTTGTGAAATTCCCTCAGGTTATGAATCTGACCTATAGGGCTTATCATCCTCCATAAAAGCTGAAGTGCTAGGAACTTTCTTTCCCACATCCCTTGCAGCCACAACATCAGTACACGGACCAGGCTCTGCCAGTTCGGCACACCAACCTCAAAGATAGCTAGAAAAAATGGTTTCAGGAAGACCACTTGCTGGAAAAGCAGTGGCTGCAGGGGTAGGGATCAGTGCAATCCTCAATGCTGTTTGAATCATCAACACGGGCTTCATGTCCAGGCTTCTGCAGCCATGGCACTGGTGTCCTTGTCACCGGACCAATTCTGTAACTTGACCTTAGCTGTTTCTCGTTGTGTGACCCAGAATGTGATCCTTCTCTTCAGTTCTCCCGTTGATTCCGTGAGCAACTTAATATCCTTTTAATAAATTTCTTTCTGCCTAAAACATCCAGAAATAGTTTTTGTTGCTTGAAATTAAGAATCCTGATGGAGGGACTTCCCTGGTAGTCCAGTGGTTAAGACTCTGTGCTTCCACTGCGGGGGCACAGGTTCCCTCCCTGATCAGGGAACTAAGATCCCACATCCCAAGTGGCTGGAAAAAAAAAGAATCTTGATGGATACAAAGAAAGAAGAAACATTCTACCACTTAGGTAGGGTTTTTGCCAGCAAGATTTGAAGCTTAAGGAACATACTTTTCATTATTGAATTATGGCCAAGTGATGGCATGGATCCATCTATGCTATTATTATATGTCTTACTTGTATTAGTTAGGGTTCTTTGGATACATCTATATATCTGTATAACAAATTGTTAATTATATATATGTGTGTGTGTGGGTGGGTGTAACAAATTGGCTCATGCATTCATGGAGGCTGAGAAGTCCCACAGTCTGCTGTCTACAAGCTGCAGACCCAGGAAAACTGATGATGGTGATGCAATTCAGTCTGAATCCAAAGGCCTGAGAACCAGGGGGAACTGATGGCTTAAATCCCAGCCTGAGGGACAGAGAAGACAAGATGAGATGCCCCAACTGAAGCAAGTAGGAAGCAAAAAGGGAGGAATTCTCCCTTCTTCAAATTTTTGTTCTATTCAGGTCTTCAACAGGTTGGATGATGCCCACCCACATTGGGAGGGCAAGCTGCTTTGCTGAGTCCACTGATTCAAGTGCTAATCTCATCCAGAAAATTCTATCCACTCACCCAGATATAATCTTTAATCTGGGCACTCCATAGCAAGTCAAATTGGTACATAAAATTGACCATGACATACTACATTAATGAGTATTCTTTTGGTTTAAAAAAACCTCAATTCAAACCATATTAGGCACAATGGGAAAAATATTTTGGGCTCACTCAAATCTGTTGATTTGAGATGAGTTAGGAATACAGGTGGGGTGCAGGAATCTTTCCCTATTTTGTCTCTGTTTTTTAAGGCTTTCATTTGTTTATTTTATCTTTAGCACATTGGTTTCATTTTTTCCTCATTGGAAACTGGCTTTCTCTACATAACAAGAAATGTGACCAGCAGGTCACATTTTTTCAGTGTACAACTTCCACCCTGGAGAAGGACAAATGTTATCAATTCAAGCCTGAAAAACCCTGGAGAAGGAGTTTAATTGGCTTGACTAGAATGAAGTGCCCTCCTCAGACCAATTTACTGTGGCCAGGAGGGATGTAGTTAGGTAAATATATGCTCTTTCCCATGATGTTTCCCACGAATGGTGAGAAGGGAGGAGTTAGTTTCCAAAAGAAAGGAGAAGTGCTAGATGCGTAATACCACAGCCATTTCTTCCGGTATACCTGATGATCAAACACACACATATGGTAGGCACACACACATGCTCTTTTTTCTCACACATACTTTCCCCAAAATTCCCTATATAATACAATGCAATTAAGCCATATACAATTTCAAAAGCATCCACATTCAAAATTACATCTGACTGTTGCATCCATCTCTGAGTACAGAATCTCTAGGTGATGTCTAATCTCCATCAGATTCAGATCTCACAATTTATGGCTAAAATGATACATTTAATTATAAGCAACACATTGTATATACAACAGTACAGGAAAAATGGTGTGACCTTGTGGGCAGAATTATTTGTTGTTATTGTTTAGTTGTTAAGTGGTGTTCAACTCTTAGCCCACCAGGCTCCTCTGTCCATGGGATTTTCCAGACAAGAATACTGGAGTGGGTTGCCATTCCCTTCTCCAGGGGATCGTCCCAACCCAGGGACTGAACCTGGGTCTCTTGCATTGTAGATGCATTGTTTACCACTGAGCCACCAGGGAAGCCCGGGATGAATTATAGTCTTCAAAAATTCATATGCTGAAGACCTAAGCCTCTGTACTTCAGAATGTGACTATTTGGAGATAGGGTCTAAAGAGGTAATTAAGTTAAAGAGGTTATTAGAGGTAGGCTCTAATTAAATAAGACTGGTGGGCTTAGAAAAAGAGGAAATTTGGCCATAGACACATACAGTGTAAAAATACAGGGAGAAGACAGTCACCTATAAGCCAACAAGAGAAACTTGGAAAAAAACAATATTGTCAACACTAGAATTCTAGCCTCCAAAACTATGAGGAAATAAATTTCTTTTGTTTAAGCCATCCAGTCAGTGGTACTTTGTCATGGCATTCCTAGCAAAGTAAGTACAGACATCAGTTAAATCTCTCATTTTAAAAAGGGGGAAGATAAGGTACAACATACAGATATATTCCAAGCCCTGATAGAAGATGGTAAGGAAGGCCTACACATTTCATATTTGTTCATTCATTAATTCATTTTCCTGATGAGAGCACCACATTTATACTTCTAGAATACCATTTACATGACAGTTTATATGAATGGTGCCTCCAGCAGGTGGACACTGAACAACCTGTGCAGTTCTATGTAGAGATCAGTTCCTTCCAGTAAGTAAATTCCTTTGTTAGATAATCTGGGCATCCCAGGTTATAACCACCAAGTGATTTTCCTTGTCCAAGATCCTTCAGAGACGCTCCTTGAGAGGGGAAGCAGAGAGGATTCCTCTCCAGGGAGCTGTTCCAATTCAATGTCACTTTTTGTACTGGTAAAATATTTAGGACTGGAGATTGCCTTAGGGGTTGCATAACAGATCCCTGTTATGTTTTGTTTTTGTTTCTTGGAAATACAAATTCCCTAAGCCTTAAATTAGTTGGTTGCCATTTAACTTCATTTAGGGGAAATCCTATTATTGTCAACAGTTTCGATTGTCTATTGTTCCATGACAAATGCTCCAAAAAGTTGGTGAATTAAACCAACCACCATAGCTATTTATCTCTCACAATTCTTTGAGTTGCCTGTGCTCAGCTGGACAGCTCTTCTTTCCTTTGTGGGATTAGCTGGGGCTTCAGTAATCCCAGGTTCAAATGATCAGAAACATTTGAAGATGATCCCTCATCTGACTGGCATTTGGCTGGGAGCTCAACATCTGGGACTGCTGGCCAGAGTTCTTCAGTCATCCTTCACAAGGCTTCTCCACAATCTTGAGGTTCTTAAAGCATGTCAGCTGGGTTCCAAGAGGAAGGGTTCCAAGAGGAAGATTTCCAAGTACAGGAAGTAGATGCTACAGATCTCTTAACCCCTGCCTCAAAAGTTTAACATCAATCCCCTCACATTCTTTTAGTCAAAGAAAATTGCCAGGCCAGCCTAGATTCCAAAGGAGAGGAAATAAGGTTTAGATCTCAATGGGAACACTGACAAAGAATTTACAGCCGTCTTGATTTCACCACTGCAACCTATGCTGTAAAATACAATCTGAAAACCCTTGATCAAAACTTTGCTAAGGAGAGCCAGGATCCGGTGCCAGTTTACCTGGGTTCTGCCACTCACCAGCTAGAATCACTTAATCTCTCTCTGCCTTAGAACTGATGAGTAAGTACATATACAAAGGGCTTCCCAGATGGTGCAGTAGTAAAGAATCCACCTGCCGATGCAGGAGATGCAGGAGATTTAGGTTCGATCCCTGGGTTGGGAAGATCCCCTGGAGTAGGAAATGGCAACCCTCTCCAGTATTCTTCCCTGAAAAATCCCATGGACAGAGGAGCCTGGCGGGCTGCTGTCCGAAGGGTCGCAAGGAGTCGAACATGACTGAGTGACTAACACACACACACATAGTTGATTTACAATGCTGGGTTAATTTCGGCTGAACAGTAAAGTGACTCAGTTATACACATATCTATGTTCTTTTTTATATTATTTTCTATTATGATTTATCCCAGGATGTTAAATATAGTTCCTGTGCTATGCAGTAGGACCATGTTGCTTATCCATCCTGTAAGTAATAGTTTACAACTACTAATGCCAGACTCCCAGTCCATCCCTTCCCCACTTCCTCTCCCCTTTGGCAACCATAAATCTGCTAACATTGCCTGTAAGTTTGTTTTGTAGATAGATTCATTTACACCACTTGAGATTCCACATCATATAGTATTAGTTTTTCTCCTTCTGATTTACTTCGCTTAGTATGATAATCTCTAGCTGTATCCATGTTGCTGCAAATGGCACTGTTTTTCTCTTTCATGGCTGAGCAGTTCCACTGTGTTCGTCTTCTTCACCCATTCATGTGCTGATGGACACTTAGGTTGTTTCCAGGTCTTGGCTACTGTGAATAGTGTTGCTGTGAACATCGCGGTGCATGCATCTTTTCGAATTATAGTTTTCTCCAGCTGTTTGCTCGGGAGTGGAATTGCTGGATCACATGGTAATTCTATTTTTAGCTTTTTAAGGAACTGCCACTAGCTTTGTTAGTAGTGATACTTCCTAGGGCTCACTTGACTTCACATCCCAGGATGTCTGGCTCTAGGTGAGTGATCACACCATAGTGATTATCTGGGTCCTGAAGATCTTTTTTGTATAGTTCTTCTGTGTATTCTTGCCACCTCTTCTTAAAATCTTCTGCTTCTGTTAGGTCCATACCATTTCTGTCCTTTATTGAGCCCATCTTTGCATGAAATGTTCCCTTGGTATCTCTAATTTTCTTGAAGAGATCTCCAGTCTTTCCCGTTCTATTGTTTTCCTCTATTTCTTTGCATTGATCGCTGAGGAAGCCTTTCTTATCTCCCCTTGCTATTCTTTGGAATTCTAAATTCAAATGGGTATATCTTTCCTTTACTCCTTTGCTTTTTGCTTCCCTTCTTTTAACAGCTATTTGTAAGGCTTCCTCAGACAGCCATTTTGCTTTTTTGCATTTCTTTTTCTTGGGGATGGTCTTGATCCCTGTCTCCTGTACAATTTCATGAACCTCCATCCATAGTTCATCAGGCACTGTGTCTATCAGATCTAGTCCATTAAATCTATTTCTCACTTCCACTGTATAGTCATAAGGGATTTGATTTAGGTCATATCTGAATGGTCTAGTGGTTTTCCAATTTCTTCAGTTTAAGTCTGAATTTGGCAATAAGGAGTTCATGATCTGAGCCACAGTCAGCTCCCGGTCTTGTTTTTGCTGACCGTATAGAGCTTCTCCATCTTTGGCTGCAAAGAATATAATCAATCTGATATTGGTGTTGACCATCTGGTGATGTCCATGTGTAGAGTCTTGTGTTGCTGGCAGAGCGTGTTTGCTATGACCAGTGCATTCTCTTGGCAAGACTCTGTTAGCCATTACCCCGCTTCATTCCATACTCCAAGGCCAAATTTGCCTGTTACTCCAGGTGTTTCTTGACTTCCTACTTTTGCATTCCAGTCCCCTATAATGAAAAGGACATCTTTTTTGGGTGTTTGTTCTAAAAGGTCTTATAGGTCTTCATAGAACCATTCAACTTCAGCTTCTTCAGTGTTACTGGTCAGGGCATAGACTTGGATTACTGGGATATTGGATGGTTTGCCTTGGAAACGAACAGAGCTCAATCTGTCGTTTTTGAGATGGCATCCAAATACTGCATTTCGGACTCTTTTGTTAACCATGATGGCTACTCCGATTCTTCTACGGGATTCCTGCCCACAGTGGTAGATATAATGGTCACCTGAGTTAAATTCACCCATTCCAGTTCATCTTAGTTCACTGATTCCTAGAATGTCGATGTTCACAAAAAATATCTTCACGACCCAGATAATCACGATGGTGTGATCACTCACCTAGAGCCAGACATCCTGGAATGTGAAGTCAAATGGGTGTTAGGAAGTATCACTACGAACAAAGCTAGTGGAGGTGATGGAATTCCAGTTGAGCTATTTCAAATTCTAAAAGATGATGCTGTGAAAGTGTTGCACTCAATATGCCAGCAAATTTGGAAAACTCAGCAGTGGCCACAGGACTGGAAAAGGTCAGTTTTCATTCCAATCCCAAAGAAAGACAATACCAAAGAATTTTCAAACTGCCACAAAATTGCACTCATCTCACACACTAGCAAAGTAATGCCCCAAATTCTCCAAGCCAGGCTTCAACAGTATGTGAACTGCGAACTTCTAGATGTTCAAGCTGGATTTAGAAAAGGCAGAGGAACTGGAGATCAAATTGCTAACATCTGTTGGATCATAGAAAAAGCAAGAGAATTCCAGAAAAACGTCTGCTTCATTGACTATGCTAAAGCCTTTGACTGTGTGGATCACAATAAACTGTGGAAAATTCTGAAAGAGATGGGAATACCAGACCACCTTACCTGCCTCCTGAGAATTCTGTATGCAGATCAGGAAGCAACAGTTAGAACCGGACGTGGAAAAAGAGACTGGTTCCAAATTGGGAAAGGAGTACATCAAGGCTGTATATTGTCATCTTGCATATTTAACTTATATGCAGAATACATCATGTGGAATGCCGAGCTGGATGAAGCACAAGCTGGAATCAAGATTGCCAGGAGAAATGTCAATAACTTCAAATATGCAGATGACATCACCTTTATGGCAGAAAGAGAAGAGGAACTAAAGAGCTTCTTGATGAAAGTGAAAGAGGAGAGTGAAAAAATTGGCTTATAACTCAACATTCAAAAAACTAAGATCATGGCATCGGGTCCCATCACTTCAAGGCGAATAGATGGGAAACAATGGAAACAGTGACAGACTTTATTTTTTGGGTTCCAAAATCACTGCTGATGGTGACTGCTGTCATGAAATTAAAAGATGCTTCCTCTTTGAAAGAAAAGCTATGATCAACCTAGATAGCATATTAAAAAGCAGAGACATTACTTTGCCAAAAAAGGTCTATCTAGTCAAAGTTATGGTTTTTCCAGTGGTCATGTATGGATGTAGGAGTTGGACCACAAAGAAGGCTAAGCACCAAAGAGTTGATGCTTTTGAACTGTGTTGTTGGAGAAGACTCTTGAGAGTCCCTTGGACTGCAAGGAGATCAAACCAGTCAATCCTAAAGAAAATCAGTCCTGAATATTCATTGCAAGGACTGATGCTGAAGATGAAGATCCAATACTTTGGCTACCTGATGCAAAGAACTGACTCATTGAAATAGACCCTGATGCTGGGAAAGATTGAAGGCAGGAGGAGAAGAGGACAACAGAGGATGAGATGATTGGATGGCATCACTGACTCAATGGATATGAGTTTGAGTAAACTCCCGGAGTTGGTGATGGAAAGGGAAGCCTGGTGTGCCGCAGTCCGTGGGGCTGCAAAGAGTTGGACATGACTGAGTGACTGAACTGAACTGAACTACGTAAATGCTGTCTACTGCCATTAACCAAATGGTATGGCCATTTTGTGTCCACAGTTCGCTTCTGTATTTACAAACATAATTTTCATGAATTATAGAAGTGTATCTCTCAGTGAAGGTTTAATATTGAGATGCATCCATACTACCTGCTGTCCCACAGATGACAGTGTAGGAGAGAAGTACTCTCATCCATTTTTGAGTGATCTGATGTGAAAAAATCAATAATTTAGAAGTTCTACATCTCCATAGGAGATTTCCAGTTTCACTTAAAGAAATGGTTTCAAGCAGTAAGAGTTTTAAGAAACATCTTCCATGTCAATATCTTGTTGTAAGTTCTATACCATTTTGTCTTGCAGCTACTTTCCTTCACCTGAAAGAAGGGCCCAGATAAGATGGATGCTTTGCTTGACTGCCTTAATGTTCTTAACTTTACGTAGTTTTTTATTTTTCTTCAACTTCTTCATTATAAATTTAGCTTGGCATTTCTGTTTGATCTCTTCAACTCTCTTCATTGTATCAGTGGTTTTATTCCATAGCTCTCTCTGTTATTTGACAGTGAGAGCTATGGAATACATTTTTCAAATTCAAGTGAATTACCCCTGTGAGTTCTATATAGTTGCTATCCAGAATGCTTTAGTCCATCTGATCTTGTGAAGATTTCATTCTTCTTGAAGTTTTTATGACACTTGGTTTTACAGAATCTGAACACCTTTGGAAACAAACATGATGCTGTGGCCTAGGCAAACAGGGCGGAACAGAAATAACACTTCTCAGTCCGCTTGTTGAACTCAATGGGGATGTGCAGGCTTAAGACGAAGTGATATAGCCCTGCCACAGAAAGTGCTTCTCCAAGACAGACTAAATTTCAAGTTCACTTAGCTGACATGAAATCTGTGGAATTCAGGTAAACAGGTAGGTGTTGCTCACTTTGGCAGTATATATACTAAAATGGGAACAATACAGAGAAGATTAGCATGGAATCAATGATACTCAATGATTTTTGTGCTCAAGAATGACACAAAAATTCATGAAGTGCTCCATATTAAAAAAAAGTGAGGAACATTGCATTAATCAGAACAATCTAAATGTTTTGCAACCAAATGGTCTTTAGTTCTTTACTTACTTCGAAATATTTAAGCAAATGATCTAAATGAGAAAATACTATAAAGCCTCTTTCAGAAAAAATTTATAAAGATCTTTTTAATTGACCTTGATTTATACTTGATTTTTTTTCCCCTTAAACACACAAGCACAGAGTCTCCTATAAGAAAGGATTATTAGGCTTAATTTGCTTGAGGACACTGAGATGTTAATAGAGCTTCCCAGGTGGCATTAGTGGTAAAGAACCCACCTGCCAATGCAAGAGAGGTAAGAGATATGGGTTCAATCCTTGGGTTAGGTAGATCCCCTGGAGAAGTGCATGGCAACCCACTCTAGTATTCTTGCCTGGAGAATCCTGTGGACAGGAGCCTGGCTGGCTATAGTCCATACGGTTGCAAAGAGTTGGACATGACTGAAGTGACTTAGCATGCACGCCCTCACTGAGATGTTGATAGACTTTGAATTTCTAAGTTTCTTCCACTATATTCCATTTTGCATGTAACTTGCATCCTATCAGTCTAGTAAAAGTCTTTTTTGTTTTGTTTTAGTTTTTGATTCTTCAACCACAAACTTAAAGAACATGGTTCACTTAAAGAACATGAAATGTAGAATAGATGGAATCCATTTCTGCTTATAAATAATCTGATAGAAAATGAGGACAGAGCCATCGTTTAAGGTGTAATCAAGACAGAACTTCAAGGAATCCTTGAACAATAGTAACTTGCCAAGAAAATTCAAGACACCTTCATTAACTCTCAATATTCTTTATTCTTTAGTCCCATTCAATTGTATGTACATATTATTTTCCAGATTATTATGTCATAGACTGAGGTGAGAGGGAAATATTTGTTTTCAATATAGTCCAACAACTTTGGTAGCTAGGCTCCAAGATGGTACCCAATAATCCTCTCCTTCTGATATTTATTTATTTGTTATTTAAAAAATGTTACAACCGAAAGGTATTAAGAAGCCCAAGTGTCCATCAATTGATATATGGATAAAATATAGTAATTCTATACAAGGGAATATTTTTTCAGAAAAAAAATTTCCCAGTTTTATTGAGATCTGATTGACATGTAATACTGTGCAAGCTTAAGGGACATAACTTGATAATTTGGTATACCTATATATTGCAAGGTCTTCCCTCATAGCTCTGTTGGTAAAGAATCTGCCTGCAATGCAGGAAACCCGGGTTCGATTCCTGGGTTGTGAAGATCCCCTGGAGAAGGAAATGCAACCCACTCTAGTACTCTTGCCTAGATAATCCCACAGGCAGAGGAGCCCGGCAGGCTACAGTCCATGCGGTTACAAGAGTTGGACACGACTTAACAACTAAACCACCACCGTATGTTGCAAAATGATTGTCACAGTAATTTTGTTAATAATTTTGTTAATGATTTAGTTAACATCTCTTAAACTACATAATTACTTTTTGTGTATCTATGGGAGGTGGGAATATTTAAGATTTACTCTTAGTAACTTTTGTGGCCTTGTGATATTCATTCTCTTGTGTTCTTCCCCTCCACGTTTAATAAAGACTGACTTGTGAGATCTTTAGAGTTCTCCCAAAGTGATAGTATGAACCTACTGAGCGGAGGTCATAAAGTAGGTCTTCTGCTTTTTAGTCTCTTGGGTAACTTGCTTTTGAGGAACAAGTCACTATTTTATGAAGATTCTAAGTAACTCTGGGAGATACTCACATGGAAAGGAACTGGGACCTCTTACCAACAGCTGACACCAACTTTGCCACTTGGAAGCAGATCCCATAACCCCAGTCAAGCTTCCAGATGACTACAACTTTAGCTGACATCTCAAATGCAATCTCATGAAAGATTCTGAACTTCCCTGCCAAATTGCTCCTGCATTCCTGACCCACAGAAACTGCAAGATGTAATAGTTTATTGTTGTTTTACCCCATTAAATTTTGGGGTAATGTGTTATATAGCAATAGATAATTAATATAATCTCCATTTTCAAGAATAATGACAGAAACCCTCAGGAAAGCAAGGACCTCAGGCTGGCAACTATAAGGAACTGAACTCTGCCAACACGCAGTGAACTCCAGATGAGATTGTATTCCTTTTGGACACCTTGATTGTATCCCACTTCAACACTGTGAGATACTGAACAGATGACTCAGCTAACTTGTACCCAAACTCCTTACTCATGGAAACTGTGAGATAATAAATTTGTGTTGTTTTAAAAAAGAAGAGTAATGGTAATCAGGGGAGCCTAGCGGCAATGTGGTCTGTAACAGTGTAACAAAATTGCTGTCTCCAGATTTATCCCTAAAGATGTATTAAACAACAGTACATTTATTTTTGTAAGTAAATTTGGGGAAAAAATATCCTATTTAGTCCACAAAACTATTCCAAGAAGGCATTGCTAGTTTTAGGGGATGAACTATTTAGCAGATATTATGAGAAATGTCACAGGAAAGAGGTCTGACAAGCTTGGGAAGTGCTAGGTGAAGCAAAGCTGAACAGACTTCTCTGTTTGATACAGGACTTCTTAGAGCCTCATGATGCTGACATGCACTATGACTCTTCAAGGGAGGATTATAATATGAAACACTTCCTTTGCTTAATTAACCAAGGAACCCCTTTTTTTGGAATCATCTAATGAGACTAAAATTCATGGAATATACTTGGGACACTGGCCAAAGAGAAATGACCCATACTGTACGATCCCCTATTATCAATATTGTCATTCAGAACCTTCAGAGATAACTGTGTCTGCTTCAAGTATACAGAACAAATAGAAGTTTAAATTTTTTCTTGTATAATCTATAATAGAAAATAATCTGAAAAAAAAGAAAATAATCTGAAAAAAAATGCATATAAAACCAAATCACTTTGCTGTAGAGTTGAAACTAACACAACATGGTAAATTAACAGTACTTCAATTTGTAAAGAAAGCTTTAAATTTTATAAAACTGTAAAATATGGCAATAGAAAAATGAAATCATAGAACTCTGCAAAGAAAATAGAGATATTATGAACAGCCTGGGCTTCTGTGGTGGCTCAGATGGTAAAGAATTTACCTGCAATGGGGAGATCTGGGTTCAGCCTCTGGGTTGGGAAGATTCCTTGGAGAAGAGAATGGCTACCCACTCCAGTATTCTTGCGTGGAGAATTCCATGGACAGAGGAACCTGTAAAACGTCTTTTGCTGGGCAAAGACAGCTTCTTCAATAAATGGTGCTGGGAAAACTGGATAGCTACATGTAAAAGAATGAAATTAGAATACTTCCTAACACCATACACAAACATAAACTAAAAATGGATTAAAGACCTAAATGTAAGACCAGAAACTATAAAACTCTTAGAGGAAAACACAGGCAGAACACTTGATGACATAAATCAAAGCAAGATCCTCTATGACCCACCTCCTAGAGTAATGGAAATAAAAACAAAAGTAAATAAGTGGGACCTGATTAAACCTAAAAACTTCTGCACAACAAGTGAAACTATAAGCAATGTGAAAAGACAACCCTCAGAATGGGAGAAAATAATAGCAAATGAAACAACTGACAAAGGATTAATTTCCAAAATATACAAGCAGCTCATACAACTCAATGCCAGAAAAACAAACAACCCAATCAAAAAGTGGGGAAAAGACCTAAACAGACATTTCTCCAAAGAAGACATACAGATGGCTAACAAACACATGAAAAGATGCTCAACATAGCTCATTATTAGAGAAATGCAAATCAAAACTACAATGAGATATCACTTCACACCAATCAGAACGGCCCTCATCAAAAAGACTACAAACAATAAATGCTGGAGAGGGTGTGGAGAAAAGGGAACCCTCTTGCAGTGTTGGTGGGAATGTAAATTGATACAGCCACTATGGAAGACGGTATGGAGATTCCTTAAAACCTAGAAATAAAACCACCATTTGACCCAGCAATCCTACGCCTACGCATATACCCTGAGGAAACCAAAATTGAAAGAGACACATGTATCCCATTGTTCATTGTATTTACAATAGCTAGATCATGGAAGCAACCTAGATGTCCATTGACAGATGAATGAATAAAGAAGTTGTGGTACATATACACAATGTGATATTACTCAGCCATAAAAAGGAACACATCTGAGTCAGTTCTAATGAGGTGGATGAAGCTAGACCCTATTATACAGAGTGAAGTGAGTCAGAAAGAGAAAGATAAAGATCATTTTCTAATGCATATATACAGAATCTAGAAAAATGGTACTGAAAAATGTATTACAGGGCAACAGTGGAGAAACAGATATAGAAAATAGACTTATGGACAGGAGGAGAGGGGATGAGAGGGTTAGATGTATGGAAAGAGTAACATGGAAACTTACATCACCATGTGTAATATAGATAGTCAACAGGAATTTGCTGTCTGGCTCAGGAGACTCAAACAGGGGCTCTGTGTCAACCTAGAGGGGTGGAATGGGGAAGGAAATGGAAGGAAGGTCCAAAAGGGAGGGGATATATGTATACCTATGGCTGATTCATGTTGAGGTTTGACAGAAAACAGCAAAATTCGTAAAGCAATTATCCTTCAATAAAAAACAAAAATTTTAAAAATGTCTTTTGCCCATTTGTCTGTTTGGTTGCTTTTCCTTTCATTCTCTTTGATGAAAAGCCATTCATTTTAAAGTGGCTAGATTTATCAATCTTCTCCTTAATAGTAAGCATTTATTTACATCTTTAGGAAATTCTTCTTAGCCAAAGTTCTTAAAGACACTTTGTTATATTTTCTTCCAAAAGTTTAGACTTTTTGCCTTATTTGTTTCAGTTCTTTGTATATTTGGAATTTAATTTAAAAATGCTCTTATTTTGTTTGGCTACAGCAGGTTGTAGTTGCAGCATGTAGAATCTTTGGTTGCAGCTTGTGAATTCTTAGTTGCAGCATGTAGGATCTAGTTCTCTGACCAGAGATGGAACCTGGGTCCCCTGCAATGAGGGCATGGAGTCTTAGTCACTGGACCATGATGGAGGCCTTGAAAAAATGTTTTTAATATTTTCACTATTTATAGTAGTAAGCATTGGAAGGATTGATGTTGAAGCTGAAACTGCAATACTTTGGCCACCTGATGTGAAGAGCTGACTCATTTGAAAAGACCCTGATGCTGGGAAAGATCGAGGGCAGGAAGAGAAGGGGATAACAGAGGATGAGATGGTTTGATGGCATCACCGACTCAATGGATATAGGTTTGGGTGGACTCCGGGAGTTGGTGATGGACAGGGAGGCCTGGCGTGCTGCGGTTCATGGGGTCGCAAAGAGTCAGACACGACTGAGCGACTCAACTGAACTGAACTGAAGCTCCTAATGGTCTTTGAAGGTCCTTACCACTTAATATTCACACCCTTGAGTAGTTTCCTCCCTGAGGGAATCAGGGCTGATTTCTATGATGGTAGTAGTGATGATGTGTGACTTTGAGAGTAGATTATAAAAGGCATTGTGGCTTCAACCTCAGTACCTTGGGATGTTTGCTCTGGGGTAAATCAGCCAGCAGGTTGTGTGAACTCAATCAGCCCTGTGAAGAGGTCCACAAGGAAAGGAATGGAGGCCTCCTGCTAACAATGTGTACCAACCTGCCAACAAAGATGAGTGAGACACTTAAAGTGCATCCTCTAGGCCCAGTCAAGCCTTCAGATAACTGCAGCCTCATTAGAGATTCTGAGGACCATTCAACAAGGCTGTTTTAGAGATTAAATGTAAGACATAATAACTGTTTGCTGCTAAAACTGAATCACTAAGTTTTGGGGAAATATATAGCAATCGGTCATTAATACACTGTTTAAATATATTATTTCTCTATAAGTACTACTTTTGCTGCATGCCAAAAAATTTGACCTGTAATATTTTGGTTTCAAGTATTTCCTTTAATTTACTTTTTAAATTGAAGTGTAGTTGATTTACAATGGTATGATCTATTTTCTAGTTTCCATGATGATTTCTTCTTTGACCATCAATCATTTGAAAACACTTTTTTTAAATTTCCAGATTTTTAAATTTATCTTTCTGGTATTTTTCTTACATATTTTATTATTCTGGTAAGATACACATAATGTGAAATTTGCCATTTGAAGCAATTTTAAATATATGATTCAGTGGCATTGGTTATATTCACCATGTTATAAAACTATCACCATAAAACTAAGATCATGGCATCCAGTCCCATCACTTCATGGCAAATAGAAGGGGAAAAAGTGGAAGCAGTGACAGATTTTCTTTTCCTAGTCTCCAAAATCACTGTGGATGGTGATTGCAGCCATGAAATTAAAAGATGCTTGCTCCTTGGAAGGAAACCTATGACAAGCCTAAACAGACTATTAAAAAGCAGACATCACTTTGCCGACAAAGATCTGTCTAGTCAAAGCTATGGTTTTTCCAATAGTCATGTACAGATGTGAGAGTTGGACCATAAAGAAGACTAAGCATCGAAGAATTGATGGTTTTGAATTGTGGTGCTGGAGAAGAGTGTTGAGAGTCCCTTGGACTGCAAGGAGATCAAATCAGTCAGTCCTAAAGAAATCAACCCTGAATATTCATTAGAAGGGCTGATGCTGAAGGTAAAGCTCCAATACTTTGGCCACCTGATGCACAGAGCTGACTCATTAGAAAAGACTCTGATGCTGGGAAAGACTGAAGGCAACAGGAGGAGGTGGAGGCAAAGGATGAGATGGTTAGATAGCATCACTGACTCAATGGACATGAGTTTGAACAAACTCCAGGAGATAGTGGAGGACAGGGAAGACTGGTGTGCTGCAGTCCATGGGGTCGCAGAGTTGGACCTGACTTAGTGACTGAACAACAAAACATCAAGAACAAAGAGAAGACTTAAAAAGCAATGAGAGTCCACGGAGTTGTACACTTAAGGATGGTTAAAATGGTAAACACTATGTTACGTATATTTTATCAAAAGAAGTTTTGAGAAGCTTAACTAAGGTCAGCAGTTCTAAATCAAAACCTTCACCAATCTCTGTAACTTGCAGGCGTGTGTGTGTGTATGTGTGTGAGCACGAGCATACTCAGTCAACTGCGTCCACGTGGGAAGCCCAAAATATGGAGATGCTGGGGATTGAACCCAGGGCCTCATACATGCAAAGCATGCGCTCTACCACTGAGCTACATCCCCTGACTAGCTTTTAGTATGGTGAATTTCAATATGGTGAATATAGCCAGGGATCACGCTGCATATATCAGTCCTTCCAGTTACCCTACTGTTGGTTTTTCTGGCAGTCAAGAGTTCCTAAATTTCTCTAAGTGAAATCAAACAAAGGAAAATGCCCAGGATTTTCAGACTCTCTTGTTACTTGCCTAGACTTCCAGTCATTGCTATTTGCTTTTTCTTGGTTGTAGTTTTAATTCCCTCTAATTTATTGCAACATATTAAACATAATTAAATTATAGCTTATAATTCAAAATAGCAGTATCTCGGTACTTTCCTGGTGGTCCAGGAGTTAAGAATCTGACTTGCAGTGCTGGGGACACAGGTTCAATCCCTGGTCTGGAAAGATCCCACAGGGCACAGGTCCCCACCCACATCCCACTAATCCTGTGTATCACAGGTATTGAGCCTAAGCCCCAGATCCTGGGGGGCCGCAACCATTGAAGCCCAAGTGTCTAGAGTCCATGCTCTGCAACAAGAGAAACCACTGCAATGAGAGGCCCAGGCACCACAACGGAGAGTAGACCCCACTCACCGCAACTAGAGAAAGCCCATGTGCAGCAATGGAGACTCAATGCAGCCAAAAATTTTTTTAAAAATTAAAAATATATATATATTTCTGATCTTTATGGGTATGATCCTCTAGCTGGTTGTAGGGATTTGTTTCTTCGAGTAGTCAGAGACTTTTTAAAAAAATTGTGAGTCATGTTGAAACTTTGTGGGAAATATTTGAGGACTGAGTTTAATCATATTCTTTAAGAGGAAGTTTGGGTTTGCTTCTCCCAGCTGTCTCTCTGTCCTGCCAATCCAGAAACACTCTAAATTTTCATCTTGGGGTGTTTGGTTGATACAGATAAGGAGAGTATGTCCCTAGGTAAACACATATAAGTGGAGGCATGGGATAGAGAATTCTCAGGAGAGGCAGTTTTGTGTTTATTTTTCACTCTTCTCTGATCCGCGTGAGGATATGTCTTCAACCCCACTCCCACTCTCCCAGTTTTTGTTTTTAGTTTGCCCGCTGCCCACTGAGGATATTAGTGGCTTGGGTGCTGGAGAGGTGACTCAGCCTTGCCCTCTGACTTTATTTTCTGCTCTCTTTAGGCCCAGGATGGGCTTCCCTGTAGCTCAGCTGGTAAAGAATCCACCTTCAATTCAGGAGCTCCCGGTTTGATCCCTGGGTAGGGAAGATCCCCTGGAGAAGGGTAGGCTACCCACTCCAGTTTTCTTGGGTTTCCCTGGTGACTCAGATGGTAAAGAATCTACTTGTAATGTGGGAGACCTGGGTTCGATCCTTGGGTTGCAAAGATCCCATGGAGGAGGGCATGGCAACCCACTCTAGTATTCTGATCTGGAGAATTCACCACAGTCCATGGGGTCGCAAAGGGTCGGACAAGACTGAGTGACTTTCACTTTTACTTTTCCGTACCTCCATGGTCCATGAAAACACAGATGCTGAGTCACTAAGAATCTGCATATGACACTGGTGCAAATATGACTCTCACACTGGCTTACTCCTGTTTTCTCCTAGAGACTCCTCACATTCCAGTCTGGGTCAGTCATGCATTAAAAATATTTTCTTTTCATTTTATCTAGTTTCTTTTGTTTGTTTTTGCTTTTTTTTTTTTTTTTTTTGAAGTGGAAGTCCTCAGTCATGTCTGACTCTTTGTGACCCCATGGACTACATAATCCATGGAATCTTCCAGCTCAGAATACTGGAGTGGGTAGCTGTTCCCTTCCCCAGGGGACTTTCCCAACCCAGGGATTGAACCCAGGCCTCCCACATTGCAGGTGGATTCTTTACCAGCTCCACTGTATTAGATTTTCTGTACTTTTTCATAGATGAGTATCTTTTTAACAGTTTATTTGTCTTTTAGACATAGAATGCTAAAACCTATAAGGGAAGATCTCTTATTGGGAGACTTCTCTTTGCAGTTCATCTAACCTGTTTAGGCAAGAGCTCAGCATTCGGGAAACATGCTACTGGGAATCTGGAGGAATACGAGGAGTAGCTTGTTGCAGCCTCAATTATACCACTTTTTGTTAGAGCCTGAGTGCCTGACACCCTGGCCTTAGAGTTGTCTGGGTGGTCACTCTCCATACCTCCAGTGACTCACCTATACTTTTACCAATTGCTATGGATCGGACAAGGAGCTTGGTAGCCAGAAGCCAGAGAGACATGTCCTGACACCTGCTGGTGGCTGAGGGAGTCTTCACCTGGGAAAGGTGGGAACCTCATTTTTGGTGCCCAGTTTGAAAGTTCAACAAACATTCATTGTTTCCTACTTCGTGTCAGATTTGGGGCATAATTGCGTGGATACAAAGATGAAACAGTGAAGGTTATTGTTCTTGAAGAACTCATAATCCCAGGGCATACTTTTTAGCAGGGAGAGAGAGACACACACACTTAGGTATTGTAACTACATTGCGGTAGGTGTTATGGTGTGTGTGAGAAAATAGAACCTATGTGTGGGTCTCTGCAGCCAGTTCCTGGCTCAGCTGCTGAAACCCTTGTAGTTCCTTAATAGATAAGAGCATCTTTCTTTCTAACGGGGCAACTCTGAGTGGGCTCCTGGAAGGGGGCTGGTCACCAGAAAGATCAAGCCATGGTTAGAAGCTTGGAATTTTCAGCCCTGCCTCCACCCCCACGTCTCCAGTGAGGGTAGAGGGCTTGGAAATGGGAGTAAGTAATTGATTACGCCTATACAAGTAAGCCTCTGTAAAATGCCAAGAGCATGGGCTTCTGAGAGCTTCCATGCTGGTGAATGCAGCCAAATACTGGGAAGTTGTGCGCCCTAACTCCATGGAAACAGAAGCTCCTGCTCTTGGGATCCTCCCAGACCTCATCCTGCATGTCTTCACCAGTCTCTTCATCTGTATCCTTTATCATATAATTTTTTTTTATTTTATTTTTTCAGTGGGTTTTGTCATACATTGTCATGAATCAGCCATAGAGGTACATGTATTCCCCATCCCGATCTCCCCTCCCACCTCCCTCTCCACCCGATTCCTCTGGGACTTCCCAGTGCGCCAGACCCGAGCACTTGTCTCATGCATCCCACCTGGGCTGGTGATCTGTTTCACCATAGATAATATACATGCTGTTCTTTCAAAATTCCTTTATCATATAATTTTTTAACACACTGGTAAATGTGTTTCTGAGTTCTGTGATCCACTGTAGAAAGTTAATCAAATCTGAGTAGAGGAATGCGGGAATGTCCAATTTGTAACTAAGTTGTTTAGAAGTTGTGGGTAACCTGTTATTTGGGACTGGCATCTGAAGTGGGGACTGTCTCATGGGACTGAGTCCTTCATCTATGCCATGTGACACTCTCTTCAGGGCAATCATGTCAGAACAGAGTTAATTGTAGGACGCCCAGCTGGGGTCATAGAGAATTGCTTAGTGGTCACACATTTGGTGACCAGAAGTGTCAGAAGTTGTGTGGCAAGTTCAGAGTGCCATGGAAAAGATTTGTTAACTCTGCATCTCTTCATAAGGAACTCTCTGTAGCTCCCAGGCTTACTTTTAGTTACAGCTATAAGCAGAGACAAAGTGGAGTCTCCCTTCCCCTATGGACATTTTTAGGAAAAGGAAACAAATTGACCCAGCCTGAGTCAAATGTCCTCTTTCTGAGGACACTGAAAAACCAATGCAACAAATTCTGGGTTCAGATTACATATACGATAGCCAAAGTTTTGAGGGATGAATGAGGAGGAGCTGGGCGTGGTGAGCTGGAAAGGTGCGTGGCCCTTGCCTTCCTATAGCACCCAAACCCAAATCAGTCCTACCATCCTACTATGTTCTTTGCCAGAGCAGCAAAGCCCAGTCCTAAACACTGGGCTGCCTGGGAATTCCCAGGCAAAAGATCTAGATCTCATGATGTTGGTGGGATGAGGAGGGATGGTTCTGGGTATGTTACTTTACAAAGAAGAAGCCTGGTTCACTGACCTCGAGGGAAAATGATCTTTATATACAATGGAATACTACTCAGCCATAAAAAGAATGAAATAATATTGTTTGTAGCAACATGGATGGAGTTAGAGATTAACATACTAAGTGAAGTAAGTCAGAAAGAGAAAGACAAATACCGTATGATATCACTTATATGTGGAATATAAAGCATGACACAAATGAACTTCTTTGTAAAACAGAAACAGACTTGCAGACATAGAGAGCAGACTTGTGGTTGCCAAGGGGGAGGGGATGGGGGTGGAAGGATTGAGAGTTTGGGATTAGCAGATGCAAATTATTACATACAGGATGGATAAAGAAGGTCCCACTGTATAACACAGGGATATTCAATATCTTCTGATAAAACATGATGGAAAAGAATATGGAAAAGAATGTGTGTGTATATATATATAAGTATATATATATATATAAAATCACTTTGATGTACAGCAGAAATTAACACAATCTGTAAATCAACTATACTTCAATAAAATACATTTTTAAAAAGGGAATGAGTATGATTTTGGTGAATTCACCACAGTGCAGGACCAGGCTCTGAATTTTGCAGGTTTAGAAACATGAGCTTGTCAATGTTTCAGAACTGACATGATTTGTAGGTACTGATCCATATGAATGGGGTTCAACAGCAACCAATACACAAATCCTAAACAAGAATTTTACAAAATGTATTTAAAGGCATATCAGTCTTCTCCAGATCTGTTTCTCAAATACCTTTTTGAACCCCAACTGAATGCTGAACCCTGTGCTGGGTGCTAGGGACACAGAGATAAATTAGATACAGGCTTTGCTCTCTGAGAGCTCCCTAATTTAAGTGTTTGTTGGGTGTGGGCAGACACCTTCCCTCTGTGAAATCACACAGCTTGAGAAACCAAGTCATAGTCAGGAAGCAGCTTGTTGAGGGTGAGACAAGAGCAAGGGAGACTGGTTGGAGGCTGGACTGCACTGTGGTGTCTCTGACAGCCTGGGTCCCGCTTTACTTGGTGGGGAGAACTGGATCCTGGAGTTGAGTTGGCACAGCCACTGTTCCCGTGCAGTTCTGCAACCCAGCACTTCCACTGCTGGCCTCAGAGGCTCTTTGCACTTTTATGGCTGCCCATAGTCCCTTAAAGCAGGACCTTTTCTCTGTAGACGGTTCCCCTCTTATGGAAAATCTCCCCCCAGATCTGGGAGCTGAACAGTGTTGGTGGCATTCGCCATGAGTCTCATCCATTTCCCATTGATCTTACCATCATGTCACTTAGGACAGGAGCTGCCCTGAGGGCCCCTCAGCCTTGCTTCCTTGTTAATCTGTGTTGTTCTTTTTATTTAAGGGTGCAGGCTCTGGAGTGCATGTGCTGAGTAGTTAACAGCACCCAGGCTTGGTATCTTTGTTTCCCCACCCCGGATCAAATGTACATCCCCTGCATTGGAAGGCAGATTCTTAACCCCTGGACCACCAGGGAAGTCTCCACGTATATGTGTTGTTCTGATTGGACTCTCCATACTCCTCTGTGAGCCTCTACATTACTTTGGTCGAGTTTCTCTCCTCCCAACAGTTTTTTCAAACATTTGACAATTCCCTTCAATCTTCCACCCAACCTTTATCCCTCTAACAGGTGACCGTGCTATCTACTTTAGTTAGGAAATAGGAGTGGGGTGCCACTCCATTAAGCTCCTGAGGAAAGGCTCAGCTATCCATCTTTAGTGCTTTGGGGCATCTTCCAGGGCCACCCCTCCTCACTTCAGCTTACTTGCTCTGTCCACTCCAATTTGCATCTGTTTTTCTGGCCTTTCTGCTCAACCCCTATAGTGGGGCCGTGTTCCCTTTCCAGCCAGTTCATGTGTTGAAGCCCCAAGCCCCCATGTGATGGTACTGGACATGGAGCCTCTGGGGGGTAATTAGGTCAGGAAGGTGGAGTCCTCATGATGAGATGAGAGCCCTTCTGCAAAGAGATGCCAGAGAGCTTGTTTCTCTCTGCTTTCCACCAGGTGAGGACCTGGAGAGAAGGTGACTGTCTGCAAACCAGGAAGAAGGCCCTCTCTAGATATTGATCTGCCAGCACCTTGATCTTGGACTTCCCGGCATCCAGAACTGAAAAATGAGCTTGTTTAAGCCAGCCAGACAGGAATTTGTTTTTCACTTCTGGCTGCACCCTGCGGCTTTTGGGACCTCAGTTCCCCAACCAAGTAGCCAATTCGTTGGAAGGTGGAATCTTAACCACTGGACTGCCAGGTCCCTATAGTATGTTGTTACAGGAGCCCAAAGTGACTCAAACCCTTGGCTCTCACTTCTGGCCATTTCCTCTTTATTTATTCCCTCTTTATTTATTTGGCTGTGCCAGGTCTTAGTCACAGCATGCAAACTCTTAGTTGCGGTATGTGGGATCTAGTTCCCCGACCAGGGATCAAACCTGGGCTCCCTGCATTGGGAGTGTGGAGTCAGCCACTGGACCACCATGCAAGTCCCCTTTCCTCTTTCTTTCTCCTACCCTATGCTCTGCATGTCTCTTGGTATTTCCTAGGGTCCTGTCTTAGATTCCCTTTTCTCCTTTCTCTGGTTTCTCTCCCTGAGTGACCTCACTCACTCCCAGGGCTTCAGTTGCTATTTCTGTACCACTCCTAAATATCTTTTTTCCAGCTGTTTGGTTCCCCTGTGTGAGATAATAGGGGAACTATTACCTGGTCTCTGTCCCAGGTTCCTGGTTTAGAGAGAGCGCCTAAAAGTCTTGTAATTTCCCAAGTGATAAGAGCGCTGCCAGCATCTTTTTGTTCTAATATTTGGTTTTTGACTCTGTCCCTGACACAAGGCTCTTAAAACACTTGTAAAACTTCTCAGTCCAGATAAGAGCACAATGAACATCTTTTGTTTTAACGAGGTCACTCTGGGTGAGCTCCTGAATGGGAGTTGGTCACCAGAAAGACCAAGCCAGGCAGTGTTAGAAGATTGAAATTTTCTATCCTCTGACAGGACAGAGGGGCTGGACATGGAGTTAATAATTGATCATGCCTATGTGAGGAGGTCTCCATAAAATCCCAACATTAGGAGTTCAGGGACTTTCCATGTTGGTAAACGCATCCACCTACGGGTAGGGTGTTGCATCCCAACTCCACGAGCACAGACACTCCTGTGCTTGGTAGTCATCCAGACCTCACCCTATAGATCTCAGGAAGGGAACACAGGAACCTCTGATGTGTAGCTAAGTTGGACGAAAGTTGTGGGTGACCTGGGGACCTACTTCTTGCAATTGGCTTCTGAAGTGGGCAGCAGTCTGAGCCCTTCACCTGTGGGATCCGACATTCCCTTCAGGTAGATTGTGTCAGAACTGAGTTAAATTGGAGGACACCCAGCTGCTATTGCAGAATTGTTTGGGGTGGGTTAAATCCACACATCTGGTGTCAGAGTGTTGGATGGTATTCCTATGTGAGTAAAGAAGAAACACAGGAGGGAAGACCGTTTTTTCCTTAGACCCCCCCTTTCTCCCACCATCCATTCTCTGTCTGGTTCTGTCTTGCTCTGGGTCTTGGGGCACGGACCCCTGTGGGATGCATCAATAAGTTCTCTTGCTCTCCGAAGGTGGGAAAAGAAAGGAGTCCTCCGGCTGCGGTCTTTCTCCAGAGAGCTGCGAACGCAGAGCAAGAAACCCGGGAGGGTAGGACTAGGAAGAGGATCGGAGTTCAGGGCCGGGGCCAAGGAGAAAGAGCAAAGGGGCGGTCACAGGCTCCCTGGCTAAAACCCAGACAGGCGGAGCGAGACGGCTCTTTCATCCAGGGCCAGCCCAGGGCTGAGGTTGCCGAGCTGGCTGGCCCGGCCCAGGCCCTCTCAGGGCTGGGAGGGGATTTCCTCGGGATCCCTCCCCCGGGGGCTGGGCGAGCGGGAACCTGTGCGGAGGATTTTAATTTGAGGAGCGACCTAGGAGTGTCTGGCAGGGCGGGAACTTCAGGACACCTGAGGCAGCCCCTTGGGCTGGAAGGCAGGGAGCAGCCTGTCCTGCCTGGGTCGCACCTTGGCCTCCCAAGGTAAGCTGCGGGCCCTGGGAGCCGTCGACCGGGTCCCTCCGTCCAGCGGGTGGGGTGGGGTCGGGGGGAGCGCCCGAGGCCCAGGGCCGACCAAGGTGTGCTCCCTTGGCAGCCTCCTTCCGGAGGAGGCTTCAGGAGTGTCCGCTCCTGCTACTTTCATTTTAAAAAAGTTGGCAGCAGGTTGGGCCAGGAGTCAGGGGGCTCTGACTCACCCCTCTCCCCGATGGTAGGAGGACCAGGTAATGCCATTGCCCCTCTGAGCCTTGGTCAATCTCTCGTCGTCTTTCTCTTCCTTCATCCCGTTCTCCTCAGTAACCTGTCCCCAACTCCAGGCCCCCAGAGCTCTCCTCCCTCCAACTGAGCCAGACCCTAGTCCTCCCTAGAATTCTGCCCCGGGGGACCACAGCCAGGGCCGGGCAGTCTCTGGCTGCTTCCTACCCAGCAAGTCTCCGAGATTGTTTCCTCCTTCCTGCTATGGGTGTCTGAAGGATTCTGTGCACTCCTTAATATGTTACTTTTTATTCTTTATTCATGATTATCCGCCGGGGGTGGGGTGCTGGGATGGGGTGGGGCAGGGGTGACGTTATGGGTGGGACACACAGTTTCCCTCTGCCTGGGAATAAGAGGACTGAAATTTATTTCACAAATGTATGGTGATCATCTATAAGCAGGTGGCCAGCGTGACAGAGTGGAAACATTTTGGAGTCTTAGAGGCATTTGGATTGATATCCCCGCCTCTTCCTGAAGGTCAGTTTCCTTATCTCTAAATAGTGTTGTTATGAAGAGGACATGAGATGTTGTTGTTGTCGGGACTCCATGGACATGAGATGATACATATCAAACACCGAGTCCAATGCTGGGCACACAGCAAGGCCTCCAGAAACACCTGTGCGTCTTTGACCGCTTCCTGCCATGACCCGCCCTAACTGCCGCCCTTCCCTCTTTATCTTGTAAAGATGTAGCAGACGCCCTTGGCCTTGAAGGCGCTTGAGCCGACCTGTAAACCCTGAGCTGGGAGTGAAGGGGCTGAAGGGAGGGGCTGAATAGGGAAAGCGCCGCCTGCCGTTTGAGGTTAGAACAGCATCAGGGCTGGGACCTCTAGCTGGAAGGAAAGGAAGGCTCTCCCGCGGTTTCTGAATTTGCATACTTAGAGTCAGCGATGGGAACCCGTCAGTTCCTACAACCCACTCTACCTGGCCTCAGGTTACACCCTTTTAAATGGGTAATCTCATTTAATCATAACCCTATTATATTATCCTCAGCCCCATTTTACAGTTGAGAACATGAAGATACAAACAGACAAAGGGATTTGCCTAAGGTCACATGGCTAATAATAAGTAGTGGATCCAGAATGCAAATCTAGGTCAGACTCTGGATTTCTTGCATTTTGTTCAAATCCTTATTGTCCTTCAAGTTTCTGTGTATCAGAAAGAACAAAAGGCCATCAGCCTTCCCCCAGCTTCCTCAACACTGGCTTCTCACTTGCTGTACATCAGTTCATCTCCTGCTCTGGGCTGCTTCATCCAATTGGGAAGAGCATAGTCCTCCCCTGATTCATTCATTCAGTCACTCATTCACACTTCATTCATTCATTCATGTGCTCTGTTGGTCCTATGTATATGTTCACAGCTTATAGTGAGCACCCTGTATGTTTCTGATACAGAAATGTTCGAGGAATCTTTTGTGAGTAAGTTAATTCAAACAATCTGATTTGTTCTGTGGGTTCCATAATAGGGATTCAAAGATGAATAAAATAGGTCTTCCCTGGCGACTCAGTGGTAAAGAATCCTGCCAATGCAGGATACACAGGTTTGATTCCCTGATCTGGGAAGATCCCACATGCCGTGGAGCAACTAGGTCCCATTCACCACAATTATTGAGCCTATGCTCTAGAGCCCGGGAGCTGCAACTACTGAAGCCCACTCACCCTAAATCCCATGATTTACAAGAGAAGCCACCGCAAGGAGAAGCCTGCACACAACAACTAGAGAATAGCCCACACAGCAACAAAGACCCAGCACAGCCAAACATAAATAAATAACTTTAAAAGATGAATAAAACAGAAGTTCTATCTTCAGGGCTTTCAGAACCTTGTGGAGGAGACAGTGATAATACAAAGAAGACAGTGGTACCCTAAGGGGCATTTAATTCTTCCCTGTCTGCTTTATTCATTACTGTATCCCTTGCTTAGCACAATGGCAGGTGCATAGTAGAGGCTTAATAAGGCTTTGCAGAGGAAATGTTAGGACAGAGTCTTGGAGGGGGTGTTAGGACTTGGCTAGGAGAACAAATTGGGGAGGGAAGATGTTCTAGCAGAGAGAGATGCTCATGAAAAGGCCTAGTGGAGGGTGGGAGCTAGAGTTGCTAGGCTCTCTGTAAGACCAAAACTAGCAGTTACCAGTGGGGAGAGAGAAAGGGATCGGGCAAGATAGGAGTAGGAGACTGAGAGGTTCAGGCTACTATGTGTAAAATAAATAAGCTACAAGGATATATTATATAGCACAAGGAATATAGCCAATATTTTATAACAGCTTTAAATGGAGTATAACCTATAAAAATTTTGAATTACTATGTTGTATACCTGAAACTAACATATTATCACAAGTCAACTATACCTCAATAAAAAATTAATTAGAGGTAACAAGGAAGAAAAGAATGAAGGTGGATTCTCTTACAGACAGAAGATTATTCTGGTTTGGCTGATCGATTTGACAGTGAGGACTGGTTTTGACAATTGGATTATATGGCAGACATTTTCCATAAATTGAGCAAGCTAAATCTGTAGCTCCAAGGTTTGGAGGAAGATATATCTAAAGCATGTCTCTAATAAAGACTATGCCAGAAAGTTCTATCTTGCAACTGATTTTAATTTGTGAGAAATAATTTATTGTTGACTTTAAAATGTATGAGAGTAACATAGCTTATCCAAAATTCTTATGGGGCTTCATGAGTAAGACTGTGAACACTACAGGTGTATGGCACACACAACATCATTGTCCAGGGATATTACAGTGGGGACTGATCAGGTGAGGTGAAGTGACTTGTCTGGAGATAAGCAGGAAGCAGAACTGTAGCAAGGACCAGGGTTTTCTAGGTGTGGCAATTCAGTGTTCTTTCCAAATCTCCTCCTTCTTCCTTCTTCTACTCACTTGGTGGTTTATTCAGCAAACAGTAAGCATCATTAGATGGGATAAAAAGGAAAACGTCCTACTTTCCTGGAGCTTATATTCTAGTAGAAAGAGACAGACAACAGATAAACAAACCAGATTTTTACTTTTACTTATTTATTTGACTGCATCAAATCTTAGGCAGTGAAAGGAGAAGAGAATGGCAGAGGATGAGATGGTTAGATAGCATTACCGACTCAATGGACATGAATTTGAGCAAACGCCAGGAAACACTGAAGGACAGGGAAGCCTGGCTTTTGTGCTCCGGTTCATGGGGTTGCAAAGAGCTGGACACACACAGCGACTGAAAACAACAACAACATTGAGTCTTAGTTGTCATACCAGAGATCTTCTTTTTTGTTGCAGCACGTGGGCTCCAGAGCTCCGGCTCAGTAGCTGCTTAGTTGCCCCATGGCATGTGGAATCTTCCCTCATAGCTCAGTCAGTAAAGAATCTGCCTGCAATGCAGTAGACCCGTGTTTGATTCCTGGGTTGGGAAGATCCCCTGGAGAAGGAAATGGCAATCCATTCTAGTATTCTTGCCCGGAAAATCCCACGGACAGAGGAGCCTGGAGGGCTACAGTCCATGGGGTTGCAAGAGTCGGACACGACTTAGCGACTAAACCAACCAACCAACGAATGTGGAATCTTAGTTCCTTGACCAGGGATTGAACCCATGTACCCTGCATTGGAAGGTAGATTATTAACCACTAGACCACCAGGGAAATCCCCAAACCAGATATTTTTAGATAGTTAAGAGTTGAAAGTGAGTTAGAAGGGGGACGTGATAGAGCATATGGGGTGGGCAGAGGTTGGGCTGCCACTACAGAGAGGCCAGAAAAAGAGCTAGCCTTGAGTGTATGTGCTGGGGTGTGGGGGGTGAGGTTTGGGGGGTGGGGAGGAGAAAGGGTTAGGTAGCGGGAACAGCAAGTGCAAAGACCCTGAGACAGGAGAGAGCTTGGTGTGTGCTTGAGACAGAAAGAAGCCCTTCTGGTTGCAGCACAGAGATGTTGGGAGAGTAGGAGAAGGTTAAAAGAAGGCTGGAGCTAGGTGTTGCAGGATTTATCAGCCATGCCAAGGATCCTGTATTTACCTTGAAGACAATGGGAAACCCTGAAGAATTTTATTCATTTATATATTTATTTATTATTTTATTTATTTATGTATTGGCTGTGCTGGGTCTTTGTTGCTGTGTGTGGGCTTTCTTTGGTTGCAGTGAGCAGGGGTACTCTCTAGTTGCTTTGTGGGGACTTCTCGTTGAGGTGGCTTCTCTTGTTGCAGAGCATGGCCTCTAGCGCGTGGGCTTCGGTAGTCGCCACACATGGGCTCAGTAGTTGTGACGCATAGGCCCAGTTGTTCCAGGGCATGTGAGATCCTCCCAGACCAAGGATTGAATAGTGTTCCCTGAATTGCCAAGTGGACTGCCAACCACTGGACCACCAGGAAAGCCCCCCACTGAAGGATTTTTAAGCAAACAGTTGGTGTACTCTGACATGATTGTGTTCTGTTTTGGAAGGGGGGCGGGAATGGAAACAGATGGAGATTAACTGAGAGGCTCTTTCAGGTGAGATAGCTGCCGTCCACTCTGGTAGGGGGTGTGAAGATGAATGGTGATCACGGGAAGGCAGAATGGTGTGGAATGTCATGTCATCCTCTAGACCTGATGAGGGGTGCTAGTAACTGTTGCTATATAACAAATCAATATAAAGCCTAGTAGCTTCCAACAACAGCCATTTGATTTTGTCATGAGTCTGTGGGTCCGGAATTTGGGTTTAAGTGAGGAGTTCTGCTGCATGTGGTGTCAGCTGAGATCATGCCCTCGGCTATATTCAGCTGGTGGATGAACTGGGCTGGAAGGTCCAAGAAGGCTTCACTCATAGGTCTGGCATTTTGGTGCTCTTCTACGTGGTCTCTCTCTCCTTGAGAGTAGCTTGGACTTCCTCATGGGATGGTGGCCTCAGTGGAGGTCATTCTTCTTATATGATGTCAGACCTCAAAGAGGGAACATTCCAAGTAGGGCTGCAGATCTTTGCAGGCCTGGCCTTGGAGGTATCTGGCACGACTTCTGCCTCATGTTATCAGTCAAAACTAGCCACAGGTCTGGCCCAGATTCAAGATGGGGAAACAAAACCACCTTTTAGTGGAGAAGCAGCAAGTAATACGCTCCATCTTTAATCTACCAGACTGAGCTTCTGGAAACTGAATAAGCACAGCTGCCCTGATGATACTGACCCACCTCAAAATCTAAAGCACCGTTCAGTAGCGCCCTCTTCTTACCCGAGGTTTTGCTTTCCCCGGTTTCAGTTACCTGAAGTCAACTTTGGTCTGAAAATATTAAGTGGAAAATTCCAGAAATGAACAATTCATAAATTTTGAATCGTGCACTCTTCTGAGTAGCCTGATGAAATCTCAAGCTGTCCTGCTCCATCTGGCCTGGGACGTGAATCATTTCTTTGTCTAATGTATCCTGCCCAGTCATCTAGCTGCAGTCTTGGTTATCAGTCACCCTTATTTTACTTAATAATGGCCCCAAAACACAAGGGTAATAGTGCAATTAATTGGCATTAATAATGCCAATTATCTGTGACAATTCGGATATGCCACAGATAAGCTGTAAAGTGCTTCCTTTAAGTGAAAAGGTGAAAGTTCTTGACTTAATAAGGAAAGGAAAAAGGGAACTTCCCTGGTGGTTCAGTGGTGAGGACTCTGTTTCCACTGTAGGGGGTACAAGTTTGATTCCTGGTCAGGGAACTAAGATTCCACAAGTCACATGGTGTGGCCAACAACAACAACAACAGTGGTAAGAAAAAAAATTGCATTCTGAGGCTGCTAAGATCTGTGGTAAAAATCAATCATCTATGAAATTGTGAAGAAGGGAAAAAAAAATTCATGCTAGGTTTGCTATTTCACCTCAAACTGCAAAAGTTACAGCCACAATGTGTGATAAGTGCTTAGTTAAGATGGAAACAGCATTATATTTGTACAATAAGATATTTGGAGAGAGAGAGAAAGATGACAACATTCATACAACTTTTATTACAGAATATTGTTTTAATTATTCTATTTTATTATTAGTTATTTTTGTTAATGTTTAATTTATAAATTAAACTTTACCATAGGTATGTGTGTATAGGAAAAACCATTGTATAGATAAAATTTGGTGCTACCCACAGGTTCAGATATTCCCTGGGGACTTGGAATGTATTGCTGTGGATAAGGGGTGACTACTGTATACTGTGTTGGAACAATTTATAGATCTTTATTCTCCACTGGGGAATAAAGAGGGCCTGGGGAATAGGAGGTGGTTTTGTTTTTGTTTTTTGGTGTGTTTCCAGAGTATAGCATATACAAGGCATTCAGGGTATGTTGTCGAATAAATTCACACATCACGTAAGAATTCATTGGTTGTCAATCATAGCATACATGAGAATCCCCCAGGGAGCTGTTACAAAGACAGGCAGATTCCTGGGCAAGACCCCAGCCCAGAATACAAATTTCTAGGGCAGGGGGTTTCAACCTTAGCTGCACATCAGAAAATCCCAATGCCCAGGCCCTAGCACCAGAGGCCTTAGTTCAACTGATCGGGGGTGAGCTCAGACATTAATACTGCTTTACAATCTCCTCAGACAATTCTGATGTGTAGCCAGGGTTAAGAACCACTGCCCTGGGATTAGAACCAGCCATCTCCACTTGACTTTTTCAGATGATTCTGTAGGTGGTTAATGTCAGGGTGACCAGCTGTCCTTGGTGTGCTCAGGACTGTCCTAATTTTAGCACCCTAAATCACTTATCCCTAGTCCCATGCAAAGCAGCACAGTTGCTTACCATCAATGGACCATTTTTTAAGAAACATTGAAGATGAGGCAGTGAAAGCCTTTTTGAAGAATACCTACAAATACCTAAAAAGAGCAGTGATTCTGCCTTCTTACTGAAGGGACTGAAATAGTATCATAATGTTATCAAACAGATCCAACTCCTTGAATTAAGGAGGTTGGGAGTTTTCTTTCAGCCCTGTGCTCTGGTGGGCTAGGTCATTGCGTGCTGCATGCTAAGTCACTTCAGTGGTGTCTGACTCTGTGTGACCCCATGAACTGTAGCCCGCCAGGCTTCTCTGTCCATGGCATTCTCCAGGCAAGAATACTGGAGTGGGTTGCCATTTCCTCCTCCTCCAGGGGATCTTCCCAACATGGGGATCAAACTTGTGTCTCTTACGTCTCCTGCATTGGCAGGCAGGTTCTTTACCACTAGCACCATCTGGGAGTTTTCCTTTAGCTCTGTGCTCTGGTGGGCTAGGTCATTAGCCTAGTTAAATAGTGTGTCTATCTTTGGGACTTCTTCCATATTCTATTTCCTAGTGTGCATGAGGCAACTCTGAAAGTCTGATCACAATCAACAAGGAAAATGTGTTAAGAATAGTATGGGATACAACATAAAGCTTTGGTCTTTACAGTATGTATTATTATTACTATTATTTATTATAATAGAAAACAAAAATGTTATAATAGAGTATTTAAATAGCTCTGTGGGGAGGCAGCGGGTATACTAATAGTGGAGTGGCTCAGGATCTAGCCTCAGAAGAATGGGACAGTGCTCTGGCTTTGCTTTTGATGTGCAGTCACAGGTACCTCTTTTTGCCTTAGTTGTTCATCTGTAAAATGGGAATAAAAATGGTGTCTTCTTCACAGGTCAGCTAGTAGGATTCATTGAAATACCACAAGTGATGGGGATTCCCTGGTGGTCCAGTGGTTAGGACTCAGTACTTTTACTGCTGTGGGCCTAAGTTCGATCCCTGTTCAGGCAACTAAGATTCTGCAAGCCTTGAGGCGTGGCTGAATGAAACAAAAACAAAAAATAAACTAAAAACCCCACCAGTGAAAGTGGTTCTGTGGATTGGGAAAGGGCAGTACCATGATGGTCTTTGAATGGGAGAGACACAAAGAAATTATTCCACTGAGAGGTCTTGTACATGACCAGAGTCTTGGTCCCCCCACCTTGAACCACAGCCACAGTTGTGGGATTCCAAAGAAGAATCTTTTAACACACAGTAGGCATGCAGAGACCTCAGGAAGAAGAGCATCCCTACCTTAGGTGCCCTCACAATTGAGGGCAAGTGTGTTTTGCTTCAGGAAGAAGGAACACTTTTGGAAAAAGGGATTTGTGAAGGTACTTTCTATTTTGTTTTGAAATCTTTTGCCTATTTATTTCAAGTGTATTCTCGGAGATGTAGCGAAAAGAAAACAACCACAACCACAAACCCATAAATTGGAAAGGCTGGTTCTTAATTTCTGTAGCTAAAAAAGCCCTCTTTCAGGCTATAACCACAGAGAGATTGCTGCAGGACTCTGGAATGAGGCATAATGATGGTCTGCAGTATGATGAAGGAGGCTGTTCGTCTCTGTGGCCCAGAAGCCCAATCCGTGGCCTCTCCAATTACCCAGGTTGCCCGGCAACACCACCCAAAGCCTCCCCACCAGGCCCAGCTGGGCAGCAATTGGGTACACCCAGCATAGTCTGTTGCCCAGCCTTCTGGACACCCCGGCCACATCAAGGCTGGACTCAGCCTCTGCAAGGGCCCGCCTGGTACCAATGAATGGGTGGGGCCAGCTGTTTAAAAAAACAATTCAGATGTCTGAAACCTATTTGTTCGCGTGCAGCTGGGAAAGCAGCACAAGTTAGTGATCGAAAGCCTCTTCTGCCAAAGAGGAGTTGTCCTAAGGTTGGTGGCCTTGGCAGTGCTCTCCTGGGTGAGGTGAAGAAGGAAGGTGAGCCTGACTTAGTCCTCGGGTTCTCAGAGAATCACATCCTTTCTCTTTCCTGGACGTCCTTCTCCATCTTGACTCCTTGTGGCAGTGATGGGAGTGGTGGGTGTTCCCAGTCCTGCTTGCCAGTTCTTCTACAGCTCCCATCTGGGAACTCTCAGGGCCTAGTTGGAATCTGATTGGAGAGCTGGAGGAGGAAGTGGGAGGAGGAAGGAGGGAAGGATGGGATGAAAATACTCAAAACTATGCACACTTCTTGAACACTTGTTACATGGAAATCACAAGGCAGAGGAACACGTGGGATCTTTGGAGTCAGATGCCATCAAAGTCTCCTGTTCCAGCCTTCTTCTCACTAGCTCTATGACCTTAAGCCAGGTACTTGGGAAGCCTGAGTTACCTTATCCATAAATTGGGGATGTTATTATCCCAACTTACAAGATTGTTGTAAGAAGTAAAGAAGAGTGTGCTCTTAAAGTGTTTGGCATAGAACCTGGCACACAGTAAGTGCTCACTATTATGGCAACTCTTAGGATTTCATTTGATTCTTACAATAATTCTGTAAGACACTGAGGGGAGTAGAACTCGAGTCTTAACAGTGCCAAGCACAAGGAATAGTGCTCCCTGAAGACAGGTAACAATTCTTTTTGTAACCAATACAGCATGGTAGCTCTGCAGTCTCAATGAAGGCTCAGTGGTGGCAGAATGATGACAGTGGGGGGGGGGGGTTGTGCGGAGGAAAAGGATGAGAGAAGTGCTTCTCGGTTTAAGAGAAATAACCAAAACTCTTAGTTAATATGCTGTACATGGAATTCCTCTCTCCTTCCCTCCCTCCTTCCGGTATTTATTTCTTTTTTTTTTTCTCAGTTTGTTTCAATTGTTTATTAACGGACCAGATTACAAAAATAATCCTGGTAGATACCTTAGTTCATCCTTCTAATAAGCCTGTTGATCTGGTCTCCGGTATTCTTTTAAATAAACTTTGTATTTTGGAACAATTGTAGATTTACTAATACATCATAGTTGCAGAGAGTTTGTTTACCTTTTACTCAGATACAAGTATTTTCTGAACACCTTCGATGCATCAGGAACTTTCTGGGCCTGAGGAATACGGCAACAAAACCATGTCAGCCTCCTGTTGGAAGATCACAGAGATTGTGAGATAGAGTGGACCTCTAATAGTACTCACACTTCTGACACCAAATGTGTGGGTTTTCCATGTCAAGCAATTCTGACGCTGACTACCCCACAGACTAAGGACTCAGTCCCACAAAGCTGCTGCCTATTTCAGATGCCAGTTGCAAGCCTAGGCTTCCAGGGCTTTTGACCAGATGGCTATAATTTCAGCATTTCTGTCACCTCCCTCCTTGGGTTCCATAATTTGTTAGAGCAGCTCGCTGAACTCAGGACAGGACATTACCTACTATTGTCAGTTTATTATAAAGACTACAACTCAGGAGCAGCCAAATGGAAGAGATGCATTGGGCAAGGTATGTGGGAAGGGACGTAGAGCCTCCACACCGTCTGTAAATGCATCACCCTCCCAGCACCTTGAACTGTTCACCTAATCTGGAAGCTCTCCTAACCCATTTGTTTAGGATTTGTATGGAGATTCAATTACATAGGGATGATTGATTAAATTATTGACCACTGGTGGTGAAACTCAGTTTCGAGCACTTCTTCCCATCCCAGAGGTGGGGGACTGAAAGTTCCAACCCTCTAGTCACATGGCTGTTTCCTCTGGCGACCAGTCCCCATCCTCTAAGAATAACTTCATTTACATAAACTCAGGTACAGTTGAAAGAGGCTTATTAAGAATAGCAAAAGATAGTCCTCTCACATCTATCGCTCAGGAAATTTCAAGGGTTCTAGGAGCTCAGTGCCTGGAGCTGGGGAGGAAGACCAAATATATATATTTCTTAATGTATCGCAATGTCATGGTAGATTACAAGATCACTGGAAGGAAATAAGCAGAAACAAAGGGAGTCCAGGCAATTGGAAGTACACCAAAATTACAGAGCCAGGTAGGCAAAAAGAGCCACCTTGTCGCTGCTGCATGCTCACTGCTTCAGCCTGCATGAAGCACACAGCTGGCATTGGACGCTGGGTACCACACTGACCCCAGTGGCAGGCTGGATGGATACCAGATACTGCTGCCATTGCTTCAAAGTGCACCATGTGAAGAATCTTCCCCACCCACAGCTCCAGTCCTCCACATTTTAAGCAAATGCAACTGATTGCTGAAGCCCAGGTCACATACCTGAGCCTAATAACCTGGAAAAGTGGGTATCGGACATTTTTAGCTTTTGTACTGGGAAGTGGTCCCTGCTGCCCACCTAGATTCATGAAATGAGTAATTGGCTGAGAAAATTAACAAATGACCATTACATAAGCATTATCAAAAGAATACCGTGGAAGTGTTAGAGAACCAAACTTGGGTCCACTCATCCACGCACTGAAGCCAATCTACTGACTCTGGGTTGTGGTGAAGGAAAGTCCTGTGTTTATTGCAGGGCATCAAGCAAGGAGTCCAGGGTGGCTAGTTCTCAAAACACCTGAACTCCCTAATGGGTTTCAGCCAAGCATTTTTTTAAAGGCAAGGTGAGGAAGGGGCGACCCAGGGTGTGTGATCAGCTGGCACACAATTCTCTGATGAGGTACCAGGGTGGTGCCACGGGGTTAACATCAATCCTTAGGTTCAGTAGGCCTGGGGGCTCTGTGCTCATGGTCATCAGGAGTCAACATCTTTCATCTGGTGGGGGTTTTCGTATCTGCAAAACAACTCAAGAAATGTGCATCAGATACTGCTATCTAGGTACTTTAGAGAGGAGCTGAAGCAGAGGATATGGCAGAGAGGTCTATCCTGGGAAGGCCCCAGAGGGTCCTGCTCAGTTACAGAAGTCCTTAACTTACATTTTTTTGACTTAATTTATAACATAATTTTGAGAAACACTATATTGAAAATGCTATATGGCATTTTGAGGGACTCCAAGGAGTTCCAGTCCTTCACGTCTCAGTGCAGAAAGAATTCAGTGAGAGGCAAAGTGATAGATAAGAAGTAATTTATTAGAACAGGATGCTTGTGAGGCTTATAAGTGGGCAGGCAAAAGGTGCTCCACCCCAAGAACTTAATGGGCTACAGTTTTATAATCAAAGGAGAAGTCAGAAAAGGAGAAAACCACTTTCTTCCTCATTCTTGAGCAGATGTCATGCTTCCATCGTCACCTCCTCCTCTATGTCAGGTGGGGGAGTCTTTTTTGTCCCTACATGGTCAAGACACTATGACCGTAACTATGATTGTCATGACGCTATGGAAAAATTATCTCAGATCTTAGTACCTTGAGGATCTTTCACTTTGAAATGTTACCTTTCCATAAATTATTGTTTTTTATGTGTGCAGAGAGCATGTCCTAGGGGGTCATTAACTTACCGGGCTCACTGGGCAAGATGCAGGTCTCATGCCACCATGGTTTACTGTCAGGGGGCATGTCTCATGCTTGTGTTGTGTGGTTTTGTTGCTAAGCAGCCCTGCTTGGTTTTGTGGTTAAGCAAACCTGCTTTCTTGAGTGATCATTAACTTACAAGGGTCTCCCATACTTTTTTCTTGATTTATAGTCCCCTAGTGGGATTAACTATTTAATTACCAACTTTGTCTCTTTACTCTGTCCTGTCAGTATTCTCAATAGTGAATAAGGGCACCTAAGAGGTCTTTGGGCTTCCCTGATAGCTCGGTTGGTAAAGAATCCACGTGCAATGCAGGAGACCCCAGTTCGATTCCTGGGTTGGGAAGATCCACTGGACAAGGGATAGGCTACCCATTCCAGTAATCTTGGGCTTCCCTTGTGGCTCAGCCAGTAAAGAATCTGCCTGCAATGTGGGAGACCTGGGTTTGATCACCTGCAGAGGGGAAAGAATACCCACTCTAGTATTCTGGTCTGGAGAATTCCATGAACTGTATTGTCCATGGGGTCACAAAGAGTCGGACATGACTGAGCTTCATGACTTTCACTTCACAAGCGGTCTTCAGAAAAATCCCTTGCCAATGTCTAGAGTCTCCTATGTAAATCCTCTTATGGAAATCTCTTTTTCTACAGATATATATTTTTTAAAGGCAAATCACCTATTCTGGGTAAATGAGCACAGCCCTCCCCTTTCCAATCGTTGGCCAGCACACTGGCTCCATGATTCATAACAAGAGCAATGGTTATACCAGGTAAGGTCAGGAAGTAGAAAAGTTCTTTCCATTTTTCCTCTTTTTGAGAATAATTGCTAACTTGAAGGGAAGGTCTTCAGTTCTTGCATGTAGGGGAACATCTCCATTTTTAACCAGAAGGTTCTGAGTGTTTTCTACTTTTCCAGTATTCTTTTTAATAATCTACCCCAGTTGTTCTCTAAGTGTAGGATGAGAACATTTCACAGCAGTTCCACCCAGTTTTGATCTGAATGTGTGTGCGTGTGTTCGTGTGTGTGTGATTTCAACAGAGTTGACAGCCAATTGCTGCAGATAAAAGGTAGCAGCTGAGGCATATTATCAAGTTTACATTCAAGAAAGCTTAAGAAACCTGCATGATCTTTGCTTAATGAATAAGGAAGCAGTCAATGTAGTAAACAATTCACTCCCTGAGTAACACTGATGAGAGTGACGAAGTAAATAATTGGATAGCTGTAGACGTTTTTATATTTCTGAGACTTATATTGTGTTGTAATCATTGCTGACTTGTTTTGAGATCTTGTGCTATGGACCGAGCCTCCAGAAATTCTGGTAATCCGGAAAGTTCAGATAATCTATCCCAACTTTGATTTATAGAACCCATGGCGTATATAGGCTACACCCTCATGATTAATGACATGACCCTAGCTTAGACTTGCTTTGTGAGGCCCTAGGGAGGGGAACCTTTGACCCAGGAAGTGCTGGCGAGCAGATTTCAGCACAGTATTAGGAAGTAGAACTATCAGAAAATACAACAACCTGATTAAAGTACTTTAAGGTTCTTTGTAATTTTTCACTACTCTAAATGGTTCTGCTCTGAACATCTTTGAACGATAGCCTTGAGTACTTGCTCAAATACATTTCTAGAAGTAGATTTCTACAAGTAGAATAAGTCTGTTGAAAGGTATATGAATTTCATATTTTATAGAAACCGCCCAGTTGCCTTGTGAAAGCCTGCATCCATTACACCTCATAAACGGCGTCCATTTCCATATAGCCTCATAAGTATGGATCAGTGTTTTTCATTGTTGCCAATCTGGTCAGTAGTGTTTCCATGGTGGTGAATTGTGTTCAGAAATTCAGCTGTGGGAGCAGAAGGTAAACAGGAGTGGGAGGGACAGGGAATGTCGGATGAGAAGCAGCACCCGTGGAGATGAACCAGAGGGAGGCCTCAGTATTCATGCGACAGGCGCACAGGCAGGTACGGAAGTCACAGTGTGATAGTGTTTGAGAAGAGAGATCAAAACAAAAGGCCGCCATCTCTACCAACATGTTCATCTGTTTCTAGAATCTACTACAGTAGGTAGACCTAGATGTCAGATCCCTTTACTGCATGGACCAAGGAAGAAGGTCTTCCCTTGTGGCTCAGACAATAAAGAATCTGCCTGCCATGCAGGAGACCCGGGTTCGATCCCTGGGTTGGGAAGATCCCCTGGAGAAGGGAGTGGCAACCCACTCCAGTATTCTTGCCTGGCGAATCCCATGGACAGTGGAGCCTGGTGGGCTACAGTCCATGGGGTCGCTAAGAGCTGAACACGACTGAGTGGCTAATAAACACATACCAAGGAAGAAAGCAGACACAGAGTGAGCTCAGCTAAACTGAATGTGTCAGATACTTTTGCAACACAGGAAATATATTTCACTAAAGTAACTAAAATGATGGCCTTGAGTTCATAACATTTCTGAAAATTTTGAAGTCTGGAAAAAAGAGAAAAATTGTGGGGGGAGATTGGGGAGCTTGTTTTTCCAGCTTCTTTTGTAGGGGCGTGTGTGTTAGTCACTCAGTTGTGTCTGACTCTTTGTGACCCCATGGACTGTAGCCCGCCAGGCTCCTCTGTCCGTGAGATACGCCAGGCAAGAATACTGGAGTGGGTTGTCATTCCCTTTTGCAGGGGATCTTCACAACCCAGGGATTTAACGTGAATCTCCCAGATTGCAGGCACATTCTTTACTGTCTGAGTTGCCAGGGAAGCCCTTTTATAGATGTAAAGTTGTGTTATTAACAATGTGGAATTTTATTTCCTCATGAAATGATCATGTATGACTAGGGCTTATTAACACAATGTTAATCACTCCTACTTAAACTAATTTAAAAAAAAATTATTTATTTACTTTGCTGCATTGAATCTCAGCTGTGGCATGTGGGATCTAGTTCCCTAACCAGGGATTGAACCCAGGCCCCCTGCATTGAGAGTGTGGAGTCTTAGCCAGTGAACCACTAGGGAGTGAGTCCCTGAACTTCTTTTAAAAGTGCCTTAGTATTTGCATTTAAGAGCTGCTGATCTTAAATCCATACTCTGTTTCGCCATTTATGAGACATGAGACAAACTAGAAATAATCATCAATATTCAAGGAAAATTAATAAAATAATGGATTGGCCAAAAAGTTCATCCAGGTTTTCCACAAAATGTTGCAAAAAGCCTGAATGAAATTTTTGGCCAACCCAATAGTTATCTCTATACCCTTAAGAGTCTGACCCTCAGAGACTGGGTGAGTATGAGGGAAGAAGCCTTTATTTTCAGTAAAGTTACTGGGAAAATAGTAATAAAAGGGGACTTCCTTAAATTTATTAACTATAATCTATTATAATATACAACCTTGCCTAATGGAATGCATTTGAAAAAAAATTAAATGTGACCTAATTCCTAGTAATTTGCAGTGTGAAAATAGACCCCAGACCCAGTCCCACCCTTCCTTCTAGCCATCTATCTGCCTATCCACATACCCACTCATCCATCCTTAGCTGATAAGACTAATAATTGAGGTGTGTTTACTAAGTGCCAGCAACTGTTCTAAGGCTTTATATGTGTTATCTCAAATAATCTTCCCCAAAATGCTATGAGGTGGTGATGCTAGATGCAAACTATTACATTTAGAATGGATAAGCAAGGGCCTACTGTATAGCACAGGAAGCTGTAATCAGTATCCTGTGATAAGCCATAATAAAAAATAATACAAATAAAAGATTGTCTGCACGTGTATAACTGAGTCAGTTAGCTGTACAGCAGAGATCGGCACGACACTGTAAATCAACTATACTGCAATACAAAAATTAAAAATGTCATGAAGTAAGTGCTATCCTTATCCCCACTTTAATTTTTTCTTCCCCACCTCATTACTTGGCTTGCGGGATCTTAGTTTCCCAACCAGGGATCGAACTTATGTACCCTGCAGTGGAAGTGCAGAGTCTTAATCACTTTATTTTTTTTATTATTTAATTAATTAATTTATTTATTTTCAACCACTTTAAAATGGGATCTAGGATTTCCTGAAAAATTAAACATAGAATTACCATATGACCCAGCAATTCCACTCTTAGGTATATACCTGAAAGAACTGAAAACATGTATTTAAATAAAAACTTGTATTGGGATGTTCATAGCAGCTCTATTCACAGTGGCCAAAAGGTGGAAAAAATCCAAATGCCCTTAAACACATGAGTGGATGAACAATGTGGTTTTATTTATTTATCTATACAATGCAATATTATTCAGCCATAATAAGGAATGATATACTGACACATGCTACAACATGGGTGAACCTTGACTTTAAGTGAGAGAAGCCAGGCTCAAAAGACCACATATTTTATAATTCCATTTATATGAAATATCTAGAATAGGTAAATCCACAGAGACAAAAAGCATATTAATGGTTGCCAGAGGCTGGAGGGATGGAGCAATAGGGAAGGGACTTCTTACTGAGTATGAGGGTTTTTTCTGGGGTGATGAAAAAATTTTGGAAATAGATAGTGGTGATGGTTGCACAACACTATAAATGTATTTAATGCTACTGAATTGTATATTTTAAAATGGTTAATTTTAGGGACTTCTCTGGCAGTCCAGTGGTTAGGACTTTGTGATTCCACTGCAAGGGGCCTGGGTTCGACCCCTGGTTGGGGAGCTAAGATCCCACATGCTGCTCGATGTAGCCCCCCCACCCCCCAAAAAAACAAAATTCCAGTGAAAAAACTTAGAGGGTTTCTCAGGTGATGCTAGTGGTACCACTTGGGAAGATGTACCACCTCCAGTGCAGGAGACATAAGAGACGTGGGTTTGATCCCTGGGTCAGAAGATCCCCTGGAGAAGGAAAGGCACCTTACTTCAGTATTCTTGCTGAGAGAATCCCATGGACAGAGGAGCCTGCTGGGCTATACTCCATGGGGTCGTAAAGAGCCAGCCATGACTGAGCATCTGAGCATGTGCATGAGAGGAAGTTTAGCTACCTTGGACTAAGCTGAAAATGTCAGTAACATTGGGTACTGTTGATTAAGCACATGCTGATGACAAACAGTATATTCTATCTAGTCTTTCCAGTGACCTTGAAAATTTATTATTATTATTTAGTTTGTGTGTGTGGTAAAATACACATAACATAAAATTTACTATTTTAACTGTTTTTAAGTGTATAATTAATTCACAGCATTCACATTGTACAACCATCACCTTCATCCATCTCCAGAACTTTTTCATCTTCCCATACCGAAACTCTGTACCCATTAAACATATACTTCTCCATTCCCCCTGCCTCCCACCCCGCGAAGCCCCCATTCTATGGCTCACAGTCCCAGATCCAGGGCTATTTACTGGGGTGGCATATAAAAATAAGACATGGCCATTCCTCAGATCTGTCCAGCCTGTGTACCTGCCCTTTAGTGACCTTGACACTGCCTTTTCCCACCAAGTTAGAGAAGGCCAGTTGCAGGAGGACAGTGTCACTGAAGCGCGCAGAGGGATGCCTGTGGCTGGGTAGTGGGAAAAAGTTAGCCAATGGAATGTGGTTGGGATGAAAGGCAGGGATGAAGGGTTTTCAACAGGAAGCTCAGTTAGGAAAGTGGAAGGTGAGAACTGGGAATATTGCTTGCCTTTTCTTCCCAGATTGTTCAAAGGAGTACGTGAGATTTGCATGATGATGTGCTTTGAAGAGACTGGGCTACTCTGCACACTTTGTTAGAATTCACATTACAACAGAAGTGGATTTGTTTAAAGGGCATAACTTAGCAGAGCAGTTTCGATCGGGGTTGCAGATGACAAGGTGTTTAGTGGGTACAAACTCATCTTTCAGACATTGACCCACATGGGAAGGGAAGAAATAGTACAGTGCTTGAGACTTTAGGGTCCAGCAAAGGTCTCATACAGATGGCTCTGTTTTTATTATATATATATATATATATTTTAAGTTTAAGGTGTACAACATAATGATTGTTGTACAACTTACATATATCATGAAATGATTACCACAGTACATTTAGTGAGCATCCATCATTTCATATAGACACAACATTAAAGAAATAGGAAAACAATATTTTTCTTCATGACTAGAACTAGTGGGATTTATTCTCCTAACAACTTTCATTTATAATGTACAGCAGTGTTAATTATCTTTATGATGTTGTAGTGTTACATCCCCAGTACATATGTATCTTATAACTACAGGAGAGGTAAGAGATGTGGGTTCGATCCCTGGGCTGGGAAGATCCCTCTGGAAGAGTAAATCACACCCCACTCCAGTATTCTTTCTGGGAGAATTTCATGGATAGAGGAGTCTGGCAGGCTACAGGCAATGAGATCGCAAAGAGTCAGACACAACTGAGTGAGCAGCAGCAGCAGGAATTTGTACCTTTTGACTACCTTCATCTAATTCCCCTTCCCACCCCCACCTTTGGTAGTCACATATATCTGATGTGGCTGATCTTTTTTTCTATGACTTTGTTTTTGAAATAATTGACCCACAACACTGTTATTCCTGGTATACAGCATAGTGATCTGTTATTTCTATACTTTTCAATATGATCACCATGAAAAGTCCAGTTGTCATCTGTCACCATACATAGCTATTACACAATTATGGACTGTATTCCCCACACTACATTTTTTTCCTGTGACACTTATTTTGTAACTAAAATGTACCTCTTTATCTCCCATCTTTTTCTTACCTCCTCCCAACCTCCTCCTCTCTGGCAAAAACCTGTTTGTTCTCTGTATCTATGACTCTATTTCTGTTTGGTTGTGTTTGTTCACGTGTTTTATAGATTACCCATATAGATGAAATCATACAGTATTTTTTGCCTGACTCATTTCTCTTAGCATAATGCCCTTTCAGTCCATCCATGTTGTTGCATAGCAAGATTTTATTCTTTTTCATGGCTGAGAAATATTCCTCCGTGTGTGTGTGCATGTGTGTGCATACCACATATTCTTTATCCATTCATCTATTAATGGGCACTTAGATTGCTTCCATATCTTAGCTACTGTAAATAATTTAGCATTTAACAGAGAGGTACCTTTTCATTTTCTTTGGATAAATGCCTAGAGATGGAATTTCTGGATCTAATGGTAATTCTACTTTTCTTTGAGGAATCCATATACTGTTTTCCATGGGCTTCCCTGGTGGCTCAGTTGGTAAAGAAACCACTTGCAATGCAGGAGACTCTGATTTGATCCCTGGGTCAGGAAGATCCCCTGGAGAGGGAAATGGCAACCTACTCCAGTATTCTTGCCTGCGAAATTCTGTGGACAAAGGAGCCTGGCAGGCTACAGTCCACAGGGTCTCAAGAGTTGGACACAACTTAGCAACTACACCACCACCATGTACTATTTTCCACAGTGGCTGTACCAATGTACATTTCCACCAACAGTGCATGAAGGCTCTCTTTTCTCAGCATCCTGGCCAACACTTGTTATGTTGTCTTTCTTGATAACAGCCACTCTGTCAGGTGTGAAGTGATTCTCATTGTGTTTTGATTTTTGTTTGTTTGTTTATTTTTGTCTGCACTGCATGACTTGTTGGGTCTATTTTCCTGACCAGGGATTGAACCTGGGCCACAGCAGTGAAAAATGTGGAGTCCTAACCGCTGAGATGCCAGGAAATTCCCCTCGTTGTGGTTCTGATTGTGTTTCCCTGATGATTAGTGATTTGCATCTTTTCATGTGTCTGTTGGCCATCTGTATGTCTTCTTTATAGGAAAAATATCTATTCAGGTCCTCTGTCCATTTTTCCATTGGGTTGTTTGTTTGTTTTTTATGTTGGGTTGTATTATGAGCTCTTTGTATATTTTGGATATTAACTCCTTGTCAGATCTATCATTTGCAAATATCTCCTCCCATTCAGTAGGCAGCCTTTTCCTTTTGTTGGTAGTTTTCTTTGCTGTGCAAAAGCTTTTTAGCATGATATAGTCCCATTTGTTTATTTTTGCTTTTGTTTCCCTTTCCTGAGGAGACATATCCAGAAAAAATATTGCTAAGACTGATGTCAAGGAGCAGACTGCCTGTGTTTTCTTCTAGAAGTTTTATGGTTTCAGGTCTTACATTTTAGGCTTTAATCCATTTTGAGTTTATTTTTGTATGTGGTGTGATGCTATCGTTCCCCCATTGTATACTCTTGCTTCCTTTGTCATAGGTTGATTGCCCATATGGGTGTGAGCTCATTTCTGGCCTCTGTTCAATTCCTTTGCTCTGTATCTGTTTTTGTGACAGTACCATACTGTTTTGATTACTGTAGTTTTTTAAATTATAGTTTGAAATCAGAGAATGCGGTACCTCCTGTTTTGTTCTTCTCTTTTAAGATTGTTTTGGCTGGGTTATCTGCGATACTAACAAAGCTTAAGCTTCAGATTTCTACTTACACAGGCTTCTTCTAAAGCACTCTAAGTACTTTTATAGTTTTTCTATTTTATAATTTTAATTTTGTTATTTTTTCCAAAGAAAAAATAACATTTTTATATGTTTAAGCTTCCCTCCCCCATATTGTTTAAGCTTCAGCATCCACAAAATGTGGACCACTCCTACATAAAGGGCAAAAATCTAGTGAAATCCCATCATGCAAATTATCATCATGGTTAATTCTCCAGATTTTTTCCCTGTGTATCAGTACATTACTTTCTTAAAAAAATGGATTGTACTCTATGTAGTGTCTGGCAACATTATTTTTTTCCTTTAATGTATTTGAGCCTCCCCCATCCCTGCCAGGGGCTCTCCTGGTGGCTCAGTGGTAAAGAATCTGCCTGCAATGCAGGAGACCCGAGTTCGATCCCTGGGTTGGGAAGATCCCCCAGAGGAGGTCATGGCAACCCACTCTAGTACTCTTGCCTGGAGAATCCATTTTTTGACTATGAAAATACTTGATTAAATAGTTCAACCAGGAGTAAAATATAACAGAACTAACTAAACCAAAAGGAGAAAGACGGTACAGATAGCACCATGACACATGGAGAGGAGGGAGTATGTGGTCCAGGCCTCGCTGTTGCAGACACGCTGCCTTAGTGACTTCTGCATCTGCATGGTGTCTCTTAGCATAGCTGTAATTACACAATTATTTGTGTGATTTTCTTGACCTCAGCCTCCTCCATGACACTGTAAACACTCTGGCATAGGAATGGTCACCTGATACATAGTAGGTGTTCAACAGCTATCTGTTGCATAAATGCTTGAGTGTTTGGATATTGAGGATTGAGTTCAAGGGGATACTGGCTGTAGAAATTAGCAGGAACTCAGCCAAGAGTGCCAGATGTCAAAGAGTTGTTGGGAAGAAGTGTTTTAGCGAGAGTTGCAGCGCTGCCCCTGGAGGACCAGGGAGCAATGGCCCACTTAACTCATGTGCCACAACGGCACCGGTGGCATGTTAGAAAGGACACTGATAATTTAGAAAGAGAAGATGTGGCTTTAAATCTGTTTTTTTGGGGGAGTAATTTTTAAAACTAAAATGGGTGCCTGATACATAGTACCTCTCAGCATGGTACCTGATACATAGTCGATGCTCATTAAACAATTTTTGATTTGGAATCAGAAACCAGAGACCAGTGTTTGGCTCGGGAGTAGAAGCAAGATGAAACTAAGAGTTGAGAGGAGACTAGTCAAAACTGAATTCGTTTACGCATGTGCGTGGCTTAGACTCTGAGATGCATTGCCTCGCGGCAAAGTTATCTCTTACAGTAATGATTGCCTTGGGAGTCCGTGGCAGAGGGGAAGGAAAGGGTGTATGAGGTAGAGCTGCCATCCCAAAGCTCCAGTCCGCCCTTTGGGTGCTGACAGTAGGTAATTCCATAAGTGACTTCTGGGGAGTCCTCTTCCTCAGCTGGGGAGAACTAACTACTTTCTCACAATTATATTCGGATGGTGAGGGTGTGGATGTTACGTGTATTTGGGCAACAGATCTTCAGCCACCTTCTACTGACTCACGGGGAAGGCACTGGAAACCAATGGTTGTGCCAGAGCGCCCAGGAAAGAGCTACGGCCCAAAGACTATAGGGTCGTCTGTTTTCCCATGACAGTCTTGTTCCTTTCAGGTGGAGGAGGACCCAGGACAATGGCTGCTGCTCACGATCTGGAGATAGAGGAGGCTGTGAATCTGAATATGGATAGAGAGATGAAGGAAGAGCTGGAAGAGGAGAAAATGAGAGAGGGCGGGGCAGATAGAGACCCCTTCAAGCCTAGAAAGGTCCACAGGATTGTCTCAAAATGGATGCTTCCTGAACCTGTGCGAAGAACATACCTGGAAAGAGCCAACTGCTTCCCGCCGCCTGTGTTCATCATCTCCATCAGCATCGCCGAGGTAAACATGCCGGGTGGTGTGCACTGCTGCGAGGACTCCGGGGGGGCTTTAGATCAGATCTAGAGGAAAGACTGGGAAACATGAAGAGAGCTTGGGGGTGGCAAGTACGGCACACACTGAACCTGGCCTCGTCCTCCTCAGAGGTCGGTTCCCAGGTTCTTCCTGCCTTCCCAGGCACTTTCAGTCAAGTGTTGAGTTATTTTTCAAACAACTCCTCTGCCCAGCAGTGACCACAATCACAGTGGCTTCATTTCATTTTAGTTGGTGGGGGCTTTAGAGATCAAATGATCTCTGGGTTTCCAATTGGTTTGATCGCAGGAACCAACTTTGATTGATTGGTAAGGTCTCTCAGGAGCTGTATGTTTAAAAGAGCTATAGGTTGCCTCCAGATTTCAGTAGGAAAAAATGGGACTGGGATCTACTAATGATGTTGGCTCTGGGCAGCATGCAGTGAGTATCAGACTCTGGTCCAGTCAGCTGTTTTGTTTTCCAGAAAAGAGTGGGGTGACTTGCTCAAGGCCACATACTTAGTTATTTGACTAGGACTGGGCTTCTCCTGAGCCTTATCTCACCCATCTTTTTCTCTCACACAATGATGCCTCATAAAGGAACTGACAGAGGATGGCTGCCTGTGGGATGTGACTTAGGAGCATTGAGTGTGTGAGTGTGTGTGTGTGTGTGTGTGTGTGTGTGTGTGTGTGACTCAGTCATGTCTGACTCTTTGTGACCCCGTGGACTATAGCCATTCAGGCTCCTCTCTCCATGGAATTCTCCAGGCAAGAATACTGGAGTGGGTTGCCATTCCCTTCTCTAGGGGATCTTCCGGATCCAGAGATTGAACTCAGGCCTCCTGCATTGCAGGTGGATTTTTTTTACCCTCTGAGCCACCAGGGAAGCCCTGACTTAAGAGTATTAGGAAGTTCCTAATGTTATTCTCTTAGTTCCCACTGATGCCTCAACTTATTTTTATCAAGGACTGTATTAGTCAGGGTTCTTTAAAGCAGCAGCATCAATAGGATGTACACACACACACACTATCTGTCATCTGTCTATACACGTATGTGGAGAGATTTATTTTAAGGAACTGGCTCATGTAATGTGGAGGCTTGGCAAACTTACTACCTACAGGTGGGCCAGCAGACTAGCAGCCTGGGGGTGAGCTGAAGTCCAAAGGCCACTTGTTGCACAATTCCTTGCTCAAGGAATGTTTGTTCTATTAAGCCTTCAACCGATACGAGCTCACCCACATTACGGAGGGCAGTCTGCTTTATTCAAAGTCACAGAAACATGTAGGATGATATTCGACCAAATACTGTGGTTTAGTTACCTTGACATAAAAATTTAACTATCACAGGGACCTGGCCTCTTATGGCTTATATAAAGATAAGGCCAAAATGTGGTGTTCCTGAAAGAAGCTTTTGTCAATGCTGTTTTGGTTGGGGCAGACACAGAAACCAGCCCTGATTCACTGAAGGAGGAAACTATTCAAGGGTGTGAATATTAAGTGGTGAGGACCCTTGAGGACCATCTTAGGGGCTTACTACTACAAACAGTGAAATGTTAAAGTCGTTTTTTCCTTTAGAATCAGAAGTAAGACAAGAATGCCCATTATCACCATTTCTACTCAATATTTTGCTGGAGGTGATAGACCGTACATTAAAAAAAGGGAGAATTCCCTGGCAGTTCAGAGGTTAGAATTCGATACTTTTACTGCAGGGGCCTGCGTTCAATCCCTGGTCAAGAAACTAAGATCCTGCAGACTGAGTGGTGCCGCCAAAAATTTTTTTAAGGAAATTTTTTATTTTGGAGTAATTTTAGCTTTATAGAAAAGTTATAGAACTAGTAAGAGAGTTCCTTATGCCCCTTACCCAATTTCTCCCGATGTTAATATCTTACATTTCCATAGTTTTACATTTGTCAAAACTAGGAAACTCATATTAATATGTTAGTATTAACTAAACTCCAGGCTTAATTTGAATTTTACCAGTTTTTCCATCGGTAACTCTTTCTGTCCCTTTTGTACTTTCGAACCCAGGGTATCACACTGTGTTTAGTTGTCACATCTCCCCAGTCTACTCTGATCTCTGACCCTCTCTGTCTTTGCTTTCCACGGTTTTGATCGTCTCGAGGAGTACTGGCCAGGTATCCTATACAATGTCCCTCTGTCTGGGTTTGTCTGATATTTTTTCTCATGGTTAGACTGGAGTTATGAGTTTGGGGGAGGAAGACCACATAAGTGAAGAACCCTTCTCATCACATCACATTAGGGAATGGGGGACATCCCCATGACATGAGCCTTCATCACTTGGTTAAGGCCATGTTTGCCAGGTTTTCCCACTGTCAAGTTACTATTTTTCCCTTTCCCTCCTCTATTTTTCAGAAGGCAGCAGTGACCTAATTTCATATTAAGTTGTAAATGAATGGTCAAATGGTGAAGGTGGGAAGAGGAGGGCAAAGGAGGAGGGGAAAGTGGGTGTAAGAAAGATACTTTGAAGTTTGGTCTAGGGCTGCTCCTAATTGCTGGAAGAAGTAGGAGATGCCTAGTTATATGGTCCAGATATACAGCAGGGAATTGAATTCCTGCCATCTGACCACACGCTGTGGAGCGGCCCTCTTAAGAGCAAATTGTTTCAAACAGACGTCGTGCCCGTGGGCTTTAATGGGGCCGCTTTCTGCAGCAGGTATGGTTAACTTTAGTGTCTGCCCCTCCCTGTCAGCTGGCGCTATTTATTTACTATGCTGTATGGAAGCCTCAGAAACAGTGGATCACCTTGGACACGGGCATCTTGGAGAGTCCTTTTATCTACCGTCCTGAGAAGCGGGAGGAAGCCTGGAGATTTATCTCATACATGCTGGTTCATGCTGGGTAAGTAATGACAGTTGAGTCACTGATGTCAGAGGTGACTGTAAGTAACCATAACCCTGAACATTTGTTGGGTACTTTATTATTATTAACTTTTTATTTTATATTGGACTATAGTTGATTAACAATGATGTATTAGTTTCACATGTACAACAAAGTGATTCAGTTATACCTGTACATGTATTTATTCTTTTTCAAATTCTTTTCCCAATGAGGTTGTTACAGAATATTGAGCACAGTTCCCTGTGCTATATAGGTGGTATATTATTGATCAGGTACTTTTATATCCATAATCTTGTTTGATGCAACCCTTGGACTAGGCAAGAACTGCTTCTGCTGTTTTATGTGAGGCTTACGGGATGTAGTCATTTGTAGAGTGAGATCTCAACCCATTAGTGCTAACTCCAAGTCCAGTGTACTTTGTATTGTATTGTAACTGCCTACTACTGGTATTTATGTAGGAAAATAAATGAGAAGAAACCAAATTATCACCAAACTAGAATTGTGTCCCCCAAGTTGTGTGGTGTTAAATGTTCCCTTTAAAATGTGAATTGTCAGTGCCTTCCTCCCCACCTCTGCCAAAGTTAAAAATGTAATTCATCAACATTTTGATGGGTGTAAAATAGTTTATTTAGAATAATACAAGCAATAGGTGATGCAGTGCCTGCCTTTCAGTTTTGCTTACAGTCTCTTAAATGCTAATAGCCTTTTATGACCTCACTCAGAATTCTGATTCACCATGCCCCCTCAAAAAAACTAAAGCATTTTGCTACATAGCAACTAAATTAAGGATTACTGTTATATGGAAATTTGCCAAATGACATTCAGAGAGTTTCCATAGATGCTTGTGGGGTTTGACAAGCAAAATAATGTCAATTTCACTTAAAAATATTTTTCCATGTTTATAAACTATAATAAAAAGCATTTCTACTCAACAATGTTATATACCAAATTATAGTATATTTATGTGAGAGAAACCAAGTTTAGCTAGTGTTACTAGGTAAACATTTTTTTTTCCCCATTCTGGTAAACTTAAAACCTTTTAAATACAGAACTGGGAATGGGAATGAAGTTTCTCCTGCCATATCTGTTTTATTTATTTCTTTGGCTGTGCCAGGTCTTAGCTGTGGCATGTGGGATCTAGTTCCCTGACCAGGGATCAAATCCAGGCCTGCTGCATTAGGAGCGAGGGCAATCTTAGCCACTGGATCACCAGGGAAGTCCCACCACCTCTGTTTTATTAAAGACTACCCTGAGCTTGCAAGAGATGTTTAAAAACCTACTGAAATTTCAACTCAATATGAGTGAATTAGTATTCTCTCAATACTACTGTGCAACTAAAACAAAATCAAGTGCTGAGGCTGACATGTGATGGCAACTGTCAGCTAAACCCATAATTGCAAGCTTATATTCCATTCCTTGAAGCTTCCTCACTGCTCTCTATTTGACATTATCAGTAATTATTGTAAAACAAAACTTATAAAGTAAATGTATATTTCTAAAATGTCCTTTTATCTGCTTCACATATTGAAGCTCCATGTAAGATTTTATCTCTTTAAAAAGTCACCTAAAAAAATTAGAAAATGGAATTCACATTAAGCATGTTCTTAACTGGAAACAACATATCAATGCCTGTTAACCTCCCAAGGAAATAACTGCCTGTGCTAGTCATAATGTTTGACAATGGTGTTTGTCTCCGCAGAGTTCAGCACATCCTGGGGAATCTTATTATGCAGCTGAGTCTGGGTATCCCCTTGGAAATGGTCCACAAAGGCCTCCGAGTGGGGCTGGTGTACCTGGCAGGAGTGATAGCAGGTTAGTGTTCCGAATATAACACAGAATCAACATCTTTGGACTCTTAGGAGGTAATAAGCAAAGGTAATAAATTTTTAAATCAAGATTTGTGGCATTCTTAATATATGCTAGGGCACCTGGTAAGTTTAGAAGTTAGTTAACTAGAGATAAGCATATCGAGAGGTCTTTGTGCCCATTCTCAGGTACCTCAGAGTCAGAGTTCTGCACAATTGGAAACTGTGAGTGCTTTGGTGTTCAGGTGTATATACTGGATAAAGGATAAAGCCAGAAGGTCCTTATGTCCCAAGACTAATGATTTTGGGAAATAACGTGATCAAATTTGCATTTAAGAAAGATAACTTCAAGAGAACATTGAGAATAGCTAAAGGAACCCAAAGACTGGGTAGGAACTAGCATCCTGGGACTAGCAGCATATGCCAATGATCTCTCAAATTGAGTATGCCAAAAATTCATTAGGGTGTGGGCAGGAAATATAAAGAATTCCTATCTATCCATTTCTTTATTAGAAACTTCAAAAAATTAAACTTTTTGAGATAATTATAAATTCACACTGTAAGAAAGAAATACCTATAGGTCTCATATACCCTTTAACTAGTTACCCCCAATGATAACAGCTGACAAAACCATAGTACAGTATTCTAATCAGGATGTCCACACTGATACAAAGTACAAAATTTCCATCACAAAGATTCCTCACAGTTTCACTTTTATAGCCATAGCCCTTTTTCTTCCATCCCCCTGGCAACTCCACTAATCTGTTCTCTGTTTCTATAATTTTCTCACTTCAAGAATATAAATGGAAAAAAAAAATATAAATGGAATTTATATAAATGGAATAATACAGTGTATAGCCATTTAGGATTAGCTTTCTTCACTCAGCATAAGTCTCTGGAGAGTCATGTAGGTTGTTGCATATATCAATAGTTTAGTCATTTTTATTGCTGGGTAGTATTCGATGGTACGGATGGAATACTACCATTAGTTTAATTGTTCACTCACTGGAGGATGTCTGTATTGTTTCCAGTTTTTGGTTATTACAAATAAAGTTCCAGTAAGCATTTGTGTACAGGTTTTTAAAAACTCAAGTATAGTTTTGTGAACTTGAGTCTTCATTTCTCTAGGATAAATGCCCAAGAGCAAGTTGGTTGAGTTGTATGGTAGTTGCATATTTAGTTTAAGAACCAGCCAAAATGCTTTCCAGAATGGCTGTTCCATTTCACTTTCCTCCCAGTACTGCGTAAGCAATTCAGTTTTAAACATCCTCACCAGCATCTGGTGTTGTCACTATTTTTTAAAACATTTATTTATTTTTGGCTGAGCTGGGTCTTTGCTGCTGCACCCAGACTTTCTCTAGTTGTGGCGAGTGGGGGCTACTCTGGCTGTGGTGTGCGGGCTTCTCATTGCGGTGGCTTTTCTTGTTGTAGAGCACGGGCTCTAGGCACGCAGGCTTCCGCAGTTATGGCACATGGGCTTAGCTGCCGGGCAGCATGTGCAATCTCCCTGGACCAGGGATCGAACCTGTGTCCCCTAAGTTGGCAGGTGGATTCTTAACCACTGGACCACCAGGGAAGTCCACTCTCACTATTTTTAATTTTAGCTGTGCTCACATGTGTGTGATCTCATCATGGTCTTACCTTGCATTTTCCCTAGTGGCTAATGATGTTAAACATCTCTTCATGTGCTTATTTGCCATTTATGTATCCTCTTCAGTGAAATATCTGTTCGTGAATTTTGCCCACTATCTAATTAGATATTTTTTAACTGTTGAATTTTGAGACTTCTTTACATATCCCAGACCTAGTCCTTTATAGAATATGTAGTTTACAGATATTCTCTCAGTCCATAGCTTATGTTTTCATTGTCTTAGCAGAGTCTTTCATAGAGCAAAAGTTTTTAGTTTTGATGAGGTCTAGTTTATCAGCTTTTTCCTTTTATGAGTCATGCTTTTGGTGTCATGTCTAAGAACTCTTCATTGAGACGTAAGTCTTGAATTTATTCTCTATGTTATCTTCTAAAGTTACGTTTTGCACTTTACATTTAAATATGTGATTTATTTGAGTTGGTTAGTTTTTGCATAAAGCATGAGGTTCAGATTTTCTTTTTGTTTGTGAATTTCAGAATAAACTGCTGGAAAAGACCATTCTTCCTTCACTGAGTTGCTTTTATACCTTGTCAAAAATCAGGTGGTTGTTTCATGGAACTATTTCTGGGTTCTCCTTTTTGTTTCACTGATCAATGTGTCTCTCTCTCTACCAGAACCACACAGTCAGTACCACTGTAGCTGTAAGTCCTGAAATCAGCGAGAGGGATTCCTCTCATTTTTTGCTCATTTACTGATAAGTTGATGTATTTTTCTTTTAAAAACAGTTGGGTGTCTGTTTTTTCTGTGATAACAAAAGGCTTTCACTAGTAAGCTACTTTACAGATTTTGAAAAACAAACACAAAATATGTCCTTTTGAAGACATAATAGTATTTTTCTCTTAAGAAGTGAGAATGTAACTGCTTTTCTAAAAACATGCATGCTCTGAAAAGGGCATTTTGAAAACTGGCTATTGGAAATCATTCCATCATTATGTGGTTTTGCTGCTGAAGAAGATGAAGTAAATCTTTTAAGTTCACACTTAAAAAAGCCAGCAAACACTTTTCTCATCTGATTTAAAATTTCTCAGTGGAGAGTTTTAGTCAATTTTAAACTTACTGATTGTTAACACTTTCTGATTAGTTTGCAAGAACAACTGACTGATGTTAGGGAAGGTGGGAATTAATAGCCATATTACAACAAATTTTTTGGATAACTGGAATAAGCATAGACAATGACAGAGCTTCCCTGGTGGCTCAGAGGGTAAAGAATCTGCCTGCAATGCAGGAGACACAGGAGACGTGGGTTCTATCCCTAAGTGGGGAAGATCCCCTGGGAAAGGAAATGGCAACCCACTCCAGTGTTCTTGGCTGGAGAATCCCATGGACTGAGGAGCCTGGCGGGCTATAGTCCATAGCCTCATAAAGAGTCAGATGTGACTGAAAAGACTGAGTGTGAATGTGCGTGCATGTGCGTGTGCACGCACACACACACACACACACACACACACACTGATGGAATTCTTCCAGCTGAAACTGGACATCACTTTTTTAATTTCATATTTTAAGTGATTAATAAAAAAATTTCTATGGAAAATAACTGAACTTAAAAGTACATCTTTGCGGGGCTTGGTGGCGGCGACTGTGGAGCGAATGCAGAGTGGTGCCAATGTGGGGGCCCAGCTGGGCACACTGGGCTACGTGGCCCTCTCCTCAGTCTGGCTCCCATGCAGCCTCCTCGGGAAGCTGTTCCACTGCTTCGCTCCGGCCATCAGGCTCCAGAGTTGGGACGGCAAGTACCCGCTGTGGCTCATCAAGGAGGTCATCCGCCAGGACACTCGGAGGCTCTGCTTTGCTCTGCCATCACCCCAGCACATCCGGGGCCTCCCCATCAGCCAGCACACCTACCTCTCTGCTCGAATCAACAGGAACCTGGTCCTTTGGCCCTACACGCCCGTTTCCAGTGATGACGACCAGGGCTTTGTGGACCTGGTCATCAAGGTTTACTTTAAAGACACCCATCCCACGTTTCCCTCTGAAGGAAAGATGTCCCAGTACATGGAAAGCATGAAGACTGGAGACACCATTTGACTGCTGGGGCTCCAATGGGCTGCTGGTCTACCAGGGCAAAGCAAAGTTTGCCATCTATCTGGACAAGAAATCCAACTCTGTCTTCAAGATGCTGAAGTCTGTGAGCATGATCGCTGGAGGGACTGGCATCACCTCAATGCTGCAGGTGATCCATGCCATCATGAAGGACCCCAGTGATCGCACTATGTGTCACCTGCTGTTTGCCAACCAGACCAAGGACATTGTGCAGCAGGCCGAGCTGGAGAAACTGAGGAACAAACATTCTGCACGCTTCAAGCTCTGGTACACGGTGGACAGAGCCCCTGAAGCCTGGGACTACAGCCAGGGCTTCATGAGTGGGGAGGTGATCCAGGACCACCTTCCATCCCTGGAGGAGGAGCTGATGGTGCAGACGTGTGGACCCTTGCCCATGAGCCAATGTACCTCCCTGGACCATGTGGGCCACCCCAAGGAGTGCTACTTTGCCTTCTGATGGATGGGCCCTGGCCGCTGGGCCCACCCCGCATTCACTGTGCCCTGTCCGCACCCACTTGTCCTGCCACTGTTCATTACCACCACTTTCCCTCGCCTCTCCTGCTGTGGCTAGGTTCAGCCTGGCTTGCCCATGCCTGGGAAGTCACAGGGCTGGCCCTTTGCCTTTGGGAGCAGGGCTCTCTTACAGGTGGGCCGCTTCGGCCACCTTTAGGGCAGGTTCCTGTTTGGGCCTCACCACAGGTGCTTGGGCCCTTGCCCTTCCCCGCCCCACTCTCGCCCCCAACACACACACTACTGGGTAGAGTACACACACTACTGCCAGCACCATGTGCCCCACCCTCCCCAGAGCATCCCACACTCTGGAAATAAACATGAAGGTACCGGCAGCCCCTAGCTGCAGGTGCCAAGCCCCTACCCCCTGCCTCGGGACCCTTGCCTCCTCCTCCCACCTGCTGTTCCACCCTGGCAAGGAGCCTCAACAGCCCTTCACTCTCTCTTCCTAAGGCCCAGCAATCACAAATCCACCCCCTGGGAAGAAGGACAACCCCGTGCCGATATAACTAACAGTGTCTTGGGCAGTCACCATTTCATGTGCATTTGGCTTATTTCTGCTTCAGGGCCACTGCCAGGCCTCAGCATCTGACACTGCATGGCAGGGGACACCAAAATGTCCCTTTGGCAGGGGCTGCTGGGGTGAAAGCCTGCCCCCATCCCAGGGCCCAGCAGGCCTGGCCAGCAGGGAGTGAGGCTCTCCCTGGGGCTGGAGTGGGAGGAGTGAGCTGGCTGAGGGCCCTTCCAGCTGGCACATGGGCCCTCCCAAAACCTCAGCCTTTCCCTCAAAGACCCAAACCTTTGGGAGGCTTTGGAAGTTCCAAGCAATCGACCTCCGATCATGTGCCTTGGGGTCCTGGGCCGCCAGCCCTGGTGGCAAAGCTAAGACCATGTGTGTTTATTTGTCTGTCCCAGTACCCCCTTCTGGTGCTCTTGCCCCAGGTGGGGGAGATTTAGAGTAGTCTTTTTCCTGAAGGACGTTCTCAGTGGCCTTGACGTTGCTTTAGACCACAGCATGTTAGTCTCTTGCATATCAGCTTTTTCAGAGTCATTTATGAGCAAATATAACATTAAAGTAAAACTCTGCTGAGTTGAAAAAAAATCTCTGCATTTCTGTGGCATGATATTTAACCAGGGTTTTAAAGTACAATAATGCTTATTTAATAATGTGCACACGTGCTAAGCTGCCTCAGTCGTTTCACTCTTTGTGACCCTATGGACTGTAGCCCACCAGGCTCCTCTGTCCATGGGGATTCTTCAGTCAAGAATACTGGAGTGGGTTGCCAGCCCTCCTCCAGGGGATCTTCCCGACCCAAGGATTGAACCTGTGTCTCATGTCTCCCGCATTGGCTGGAGGGTTCTAACGCCACCTAGGAAGGCCTTATTTAATTAACACTGCTCATTGAAAGATTTTTTTTAAGACTAATTTTTAGAGCAGTTTTGGATTCATGGCAAAACTGAGAGGACAGTACTGAAGTTTCCCATTCATCCCCTGCCCCAACACCTGCATAGCTTCCTCCATTATCAACAGAATGGTACATTTGTTACAACTGATGAAATTACATTGATGGCATCATAATCTCCCAAAGTCCTTTAAAACTAGGGTTCATCTTTGGTGTTGTACATTCTGTGGTTTTGGACAAATGTACACTGACATGTATCCATCTATATACAGTATTATATACTTTTACTGTCTCCATTGTTTCCTTTTCCAGAATGTCATATAGTTGGAATCATACACTATGTAGCCTTTGCAGATTGGTTTCACTTAGTAATATGCATTTCAGTTTCCCCCATTTTTCTTATTTCTTGATAAGAACTTTTTGTATCATTAATGAAGAAAAAATAATTTAAAAATATCATGTTACCAGTATGTCCCATCCTTAAAAATTCTATGTTTGTGATTTTACAAAACATTAAAGTAGTAGTACATACATAAATACGTGTAATTTATAAGTGAATATACCTATACTGGAGAAGGAAATGGCAACCCACTCCAGTCTTCTTGCCTGGAGAATCCCAGGGACGGGGGAGCCTGGTGGGCTGCCGTCTATGGGGTCGCACAGAGTCGGACACGACTGAAGTGACTTAGCAGCAGCAGCAGCATACCTATATTGCAGAGGGTGGTTGTATTAGTTTTCAAGGCCAATATGACCTCCTCTTAACCACTCACATCTGTAACAATCCTGTTTCCAAATAAGGTCACATTCTGAGGTGCTAGGGTTTAGGACTTAAACATATTTTGGGGAGGGGGAGGACCCAATCCGACTCATGGCAGTGCTCAAAACTTTACCAATCACAACTGGGCCTGCTTCCTAGAGCAGTGGGGATGGAGAGTGGGTAGCCATGGCAAAGATGCGGTAAAGAGATGGGCTTGGCCAGTCTAGTGACGTAGCTGCCCAACTTACTTCCCTCCTGCCTTTGTGGATGCTGTTGTTCCACCTCCTCCTTGTGTTCCTGCACACGCTCGTTTTTCCTGGCTCCAGCATCTTCCCCCACAGCTGGGTTTCAACCTGTGGAATCAGCTGTGCCCCAGTTTCAGCGTAGAGAGAACGTGAATAACCTGTTCACATCCCCTGCCTATTTTTGCAATACCTTTTGGCAGGTATCTCTTTGCTGTGTCGGTCTCTCCCTCACACTGCTGCTGGTCACCTTCCTCAAACACATCCTTCCTAAAACATTTACAGTGGCTGATAGAAAGTTGAAACATCCAAGAATTTTTTTTTTTTTTGGGGGGGTGGGGAGGGGAGCTGGGCTGGGTCTTCATTGTGGCAGGTGGGCTTTAGTTGCCATGGGGCAACTAACCCAGGTCCCCTGCATTGGAACATGGATTCTCAACCACTGGACCAGAAAGTCCCTGAAATGTCTGAGATTGCTCTATATTACCCTCCACCATCTGGCCCCACTGCCTTTATTCTTTTCTCCTTTTTCTTCAGGGAAAGAATATATATGAAGATGTTAGACATGTTTATATAACATAAAACATTAAAAAATCACTTTTGAGGTATAATTGACATACAAAATTTTGTATATATTTAATGTATACAACTTGACAAATCTGGAGAAAAGTATACACCCATAAAACCATCACCACATTCTATGCCATACACATATCTATTATCTATGAAGTTTCTTCCTGCTTGTGTCTTTCTTGCTTTGCTTTTTATTTTTAAATGAGGGAAGCAGTAATACTTTATTTTTACCTTTTGACCCCTTTCACCTATTTCTTCCATTGCTTTGCTTTTTTCCTGGATTCCTTCATAGGTAACATAATTCTAGCTTCCCTATCCTTGCTCCCGGCAGTGTGATCACTGAATCAGCAGCACTGGCCTCAACTGAGATCTTGTTAACATGCAGAATTTTGGGGCCCCACACCAGACCTACTAACCAGAATTTACATTTGGACAAGTCCACAGGTGATTCATAAAAATTGAGGACCACTGGCCTGCACTCCAGACCTGCGTCCCCCAATCTGACTGACCATCAGAATCACCTGAGGAACTTGTTACAACTAAAATTATTCAGATCGCACACAGATCTACTGATTCAGAATCTCCAAGAACATGGCCCTAGGATCTGTGGGGTTTTTTTTTGCTTTTTCATTTTTCTGTTCAGTGAGGTTTTTTTTGGTTGCTGTTTAGTTGCTCTGTCATGTCTGTCTCTTTGCCACTCCATGGACTGCAGCCTGCCAAGCTTCTTGCATGGAATTTCCCAGTCAAGAATACTGGAGCAGGTTGCCATTTCCTTTTCCAGGGGATCTTTCTGACTCAGGGATCAAACCTGCATCTCCTGCAAATCTCCAGCACTGAGCCACCAGGGAAGCCCTTAGAGAGGTATAATCAACATATAATAACTGCTGACCTTTAAAGATTATTTATTTTTGGTTGCGCTGGGTCTTCGCTGCGAGACGCAGGCTTTCTCTAGTTGTGAGTCTTCGTTCTGGTGCGTTGGGGTGACTTCTCTTGTTGGGGGCACAGGCTCCAGGGGCTCAGGCTCAGTAGTCGTGGCGCGTGGGCTTAGCTGCTCTGCAGCACGTGGAGTCTTCCTGGACCAGGAACCCACGTCCTCTGCGTTGGCAGGTGAATTCTCATCCCGTACCACCAGAGAAGTCCACTGGTGACGTTTTGATACGTGTATATAACTGTGAAACTATCCACAGTCAAGGTAATGAACATTACTCCCCTCAGAGTTCCTGGAATCTGTGGGAATCACTTCTTCCTGCCTCTCCTTGTGCTCCTTCTGCCTTCCCCTGGCAACCATTGATCATCACAGATTAACTTGTATTTTCTAGAATTTTATATAAATGGAATCATGAAACATGTACTGTTTTTGGTTACTTATGTTATTCAGCATAATTATTCTGAGGTGTGTTCATGTTGTTGTTGTGTATAAACAGATGATTCCTTTTTGTTGCTGAGTAGTATTTCATTGTGGGAAATTTGTTTATTCACTCTCCAGTTGATGGACATTTGGGATGTTTCCAGTTTGGGGTTATTACAGATGAAGTTAGTATGAACACAGTACAGTCTTTGTGTGGACAAATGTTTTCAGTTCTCTTGGATGATTACCTAGGAACAGGATGGCTGGATTCTATCATAGGGTTATATTTAACTTTTGAGAAACTATCAAACTTTTAAAATAGCTTTTCTAAGATATATCAATAATTTGTACAACCTATAATGTGCCCAAATCAGTTGTCCATATATATATATGTGGGTTTATTTCTGGACTTTCTGTTGTGTTTCCCTCATATATTTGTATATCTTTACATCAATTCCATACTATCTTGATTAAGTAGTTTTCTATTAAGTTTTGAAATTGGGACACCTCAGTGCTCCAACTTTGCTCTTTTTCAAGTTGTTTTGGTTATTCTAGGTCCTCTGCATTTCCATGTAAACTTGAGAATCAGTTTGTTAATTTCTATAAGATAGTCTACTGGGATTTTGATTTGGATTGCAATGTATCCTTAGATCAACTGGGGGAGAATTGACATTTTAACAATATCAGAGTCTTCCAACTCAAGAACAAGGTATGGACTTCTGTTTATTTAGGTCTTTCAGAATTCCTTTCAGCATCTTCTTTAGCTTTCAGTATTTAGGGCTTGCACATTTTTGGGGTCATATTTATTTCTACATTTCATATTTTTGATGTACTGTAAATGGTACTATTTTTAAAATTTCTATTCCTGATTTTCATTGCTATTACACAGAAATACAGTTGATTTTTTTGGTATTGATCTTGTACCCTCTAAGCTTGATAAATTCACTTATTATTTCTAGTAGTCCAATAGTTTAACTGTTAAATAATGAACTTGTAAAGAGATTTAAGTAATAAAAAAATCTTGTATATTTGCCCATGTTCTTACTATTTCTAATGCTCCCTTATCCTTTGTGTAGCTTTTTCATCTAACATCTTTTTCCTTCTTACTGAAGATTTCCTTTAACATTTCTTATAGCATGGAAATGCTAGTCATCAATTATTTCAGCCTCTGTATGTCTGAAAAAGAAAATCTGTCTTTTGCCTTCATTTTTGTAATATATTTTGAGGTTTGGAGTCCTAGCTTGACAGTATTTTCCTTTCTTTACTTTAAAATGGTGCTCTACTGTTGTTCTCATTTGCATTGTTTCTGATGATAAATCTCTCGTCATCCTTATTTTTGTTTCTCAGTATGAAGCCTGTCTTTTTTTTTTTTTTTGATAGTGGAGTGCAGTTTATTACACCGGCGGGCCCAAGGCAGAGTCTCCTCTTAGCCAAGGACCCCGACCAGCATTTGTGAAAATCTTTTATACCCCATGTGTCCAAACCCACTACCCCAATTCCCTTGAGACTTACATAAACAAAGGAAGGGTAAATACAACTACAATAACCCCATCATTCACGTGTTATGTGTTCAAACAGTCAATAATCAATAAGCCCGCAGTTACATTCCGAATAGTTAATAACTGATAAGCCTGTGCTTACATTCTGATAGATAGTGTCCGGAGGCAGGGGTGATTAGTGTCTGTTCTTCAAGATTCCCCTGCCCAGAGGGGGGTCTTATCCTTCCATTGTCATTCCCACAGGCGCTAAGCACAGAGTTCAGAGTCCACTGGAGAGGTGGCCGCGCACGATCAGCACAGACAGGCCTGAGATGGAGTCCAGGCCCTATGAATTCCTTCTTCATTCCCCGCTCTTGATGCTCTTAGTTTCTATAATGAGCATCATTTATTGAGATATATTGTACCTTAGCCCTCCTGCCACCCACATGAGAGAATGCTATCAACCTCTGGGTTACAAAATTCACAAGGCATTGTAGGAAGCAGGGTCCACAAAGCAGTATGATCAAGATTACTATAACAACAGTTCATTAGACATGGCTTTCACTTGATTTTGCATATCCTCCAAGGCAGCAGATACATCTTCAGACAGGTCAGGGATGTACACACCATTCGCCAAAGTCCCTCCTTGGGCTGCTGTGAGTATGTCTAATGCCATCCTATTTTGAATTACTGCCTTCCTCATCTGAATCTGTTCTTCGTTCAAAGCTTGAATGGCTTTAGTACTGTCTAAGAGGGCCTGTTTAATGAAATTAGTTAAGGCCTCTACCTTAACCATGATATCCGTTGTCCCTACAGAGGGTATAAACAAGGCAGCAAGATAGTCATACCATTGGAACATAGATCGTGTCCATCTTGCATGCAGATAAGGCAGGTTTACTGGAGGCTGGTGTAGGCTAGGCTTAATTCTGCCATGGGCGAAAGCAAATCCTAATGTGCAACGCCGCACCCAGCCAACTGGTAACCATGGCCATAAGTTAAGCCCACAGAGCCACTGGGTCCCATTGGGGGCTACCCAGCGGATTCCATGAAGCCTGTCTTTTATTCTAGATACTGTTAAGACTGTCACTGTTTTGAAGATGTGATTTTGTTACGCCTTGTAGTTTTCTTCATGATTCCTGTGCTGGGTTTGTTGAGGTTCTTGGATCTGTGCGTTTATAGTTCTCATAAAACTTTGGAAAAAATTTGGCTATTATTTCTTCAAGTAATTTTTATCTGCCTTCATTCTTCTTTTCTGGGGACTCCAATTATGCACTTATTATTATAGATATTATGAGGCTGCTTGAAATTGACCTATAGCTCATTGATGCTGTATGTATTTAAAAAAATATTCTTCTTCTTTTTTTTTAACCCCACGGCATGGGGGATCTTAGTTCCCTGACTAGGGATTGAACCTGTGTCTCCTGGAGTGGAAGTGGTGAGTCTTAACCACTGGACTGCCAGGGAAGCCCCTGTGTGTTTTATTTTGGACAGTTTTATTGCCCCATCTTCATGTCCACTAAGCTTTTCTTTTGCAATGTCTAATCGGTCAATCAACTCAACTACTTTATTATTTCATCTTAGATGTTGTACTTTTCATCTTTAGAAATTTGATTTGAGCCTGTTTTATTGCTATTTAACTTTTGAACACATTGACTATATTTGAAATAATTATTTATTGCCCTTATTTGCTAAATCTTACACCTATGTCAGTTTTTTAAAATTACAATATAGTTGATTTAAAATGTTATGTTAGTTTTAGGAGTACAGAAGTGATTCAGTTGAACACACACACACACATTCTTTTTCAGATTCTTTTCCCTTATAGATTACTACTAGATATTGAGTATAGTTCCCTGTTTTATACAGTAGGTCCTTGTTGGTTATCTATTTTATATATAATAGTTGTATATATTAATCCCAGACTCCTAATTTATCTTCCCCCTTCCCTTTTGGTAACCACAAGTTTGTTTTCCATGCCTGTGAGTCTATTTCTGTTTTACAAATAAGTTCATTTGTATCATTCTTTACAGATTCCACATATAGACAATATCATGTACTTGTCTTTCTCTGTATAGCTTACTTCATTTAGTACGATAATCTCTACATCCACCTGTGTTGCTGCAAATGGTATTATTTCACTCTTTTTTTATGACTGACTAATATTCCATTGTGAGGCTTCCCTGATGGCTTGGTGGCAAAGAATCTGCCTGCAATGTAAGAAATGTGGGTTCAATCCCTGGGTCAGGAAGACCCCTGGAGAAGGAAATAGCAACCGACTCCAGTATTCTTGCCTGAGAAATCCCTTGGATAGAGGAGCCTGGAGGGCTACAGTCCAGGGGGTCGCAAAAGAGTCAAGACATGACTTAGCGACTAAACAACAATATTCCCTTGTGTATATATACCACACCTTATTTATCCATTCATCTGTCAATGGATATCTAGGTTGCTTCCATGCCTTGGCTATTGTAATTAGTACTGCAGTGAACACTGCGGTGCGTGTATCTTTTCAAGTTATAGTCCCCTCTGGGTGGGACTGCTAGATCATAAATAAGTTTACTTTTAGGTTTTTTTGTTTTTTTAGTTTTGGTAGGTTTTAATTGATTTTTCTCTCTTCAGCATGGGTCACAATTTCATGCTTCTTTGCATGTCTTGCATGTCTTGCGTTTTTGTTTGGATGCTAGACATTTTATCTTTGGATGGTGGGTATTAACTACTATATTTAACTACCCCAGCTCTAGCTTGTAGGTTAACATTTGAGAACAACTGCTTTAACCCTAACGGACTCCTTCTCACTGATCTTTAGTAACCCATATAACTTTGTTTCTTATGTCTTTGCTTTTCCAGATCCCTAAATCCTGGCCTTCTTCCCCCTTTTTTTCCTGTCCAAATCTTAAAATGTCTTCAGAATTTAATCAAAATGCTGTCTCCCCATGTGTACCCCAATGTTCACTGCAGCACTGTTTACAATAACTAGGACATGGAAGCAACTTAGAAGTCCATCAGCAGGCGAATGGATAAGAAAGTTGTTGTACATATACACAATGGAATACTACTCAGCTATTACAAAGAATGCTTTGAGTCAGTTCTAAAGAGGTGGATGAAACTGGAGCCTATTATACAGAGTGAAGTAGGTCAGAAAGAAAAACACCAATACAGTATATTAATATATATATATGGAATTTAGAAAGATGGTAACAACGACCCTATATGTGAGACAGCAAAGGAGACACAGATATAAAGAACAGACTTTTGGACTCTGTGGGAGAAGGCGAGGGTGGGATGATTTGCGAGAATAGCATTGAAACATGTATATTACCATATGTGAAATAGATCACCAGTCTAAGTTCGATCCACAAAACAGGGCACTCAAAGCTGGTGCACTGGGACAATCCAGCTGTGGCTGATTGATGTCAATGTATGGCAAAACCCACCACAATACTGTAAAGTAATCAGCCTCCAATTATAATAAATAAATTAATTAAAAAAAAAAAAAGCTGTCTCCCTCCTCTCAGAGTAGCAGGGCCTCCACCTTTCTGCTCAGAAAGTCATTCTTTCCTAAGTGCTTCCATAGCAAATTTATCACATTAAAAAAAAATCACAGTAATTATTAGACTCTGCATTTTTTGATAACTGTTTGATCATACATTTGTGATTTCTAAGGTCAGACACTTCCCCTTTTTTGCATTAAGTAGCTAGTTTTTAATGAGAACTTTTAAAAAAAATGATTTAATTTCTTTTTGGCTGCACTGGGTCTTTTTTGCTGGGCTTTCTCTAGTTGTGGTGAGTGGGGAGTCAGGAGGTACTCTGTAGTTGGCTTCTCATTGCAGTGGCTACTCTTGTTGCAGAGCATGAGCTCTAGGGTGTGGCATGTGGGCTCTTCCGGGACCAGGAACTGAACCTCTGTCCCTGCACTAGCAGGCAGATTCTTAACCATTGGACCACTAGGGCAGTTCTAAAGTAGGTACTGAATTGTACTGTATCTTAAAAAATGAAGGAGGGACTTGAAGGCAAGGGAATGACAGAACTAAACAGTATAGAGAACACTTCAGAGTTCGCATAAGGTGGTTTTAAAGCCTTATTTTGGTTCAGACAAGGTAAGATTGAATTAGCAAACAGAATTTCATCTTGCTTGGTGAAACTGATTGAATGGTATATTAAGAAGGATTCTGAGACTACATCTTGACTCCATGAGAAAGCTAGCCCATAGATAATAAAATGTTGGAATGTCTCAGGTATTTTGATAGTTTTGGTTAAGCGTGTAGGATATTTTGAAACAACAGCTAACAAGTATATAACACATGTCGGAGTATTCTAATCATGATGTACATGTAAACTCGTTTATTTCCCCTGACAACCCACTGAAGTAAGTTTTATTTAACACCTCCATTTTTATAGAAAGGGAAACAAAGGCATAGAGACATTAAAAAACTTGCTCAAGCCACACAGTTGCTAACTCTGGCTTCAGAGTATTTGTTTTTGTCACTGTTATATTGTCTTCATATTGAACATTTAATGTTTCATAATAATTGAGAGAGATCACATGGCTATACTTTTCTAGTATGGAAGGAACAAAGTGAATTTGTTGTTTGTTAATATAATGGCCCAAGCTTCCCCAACTTTTACCTTAGATTAGAAAGATTTATCCTTCATGATTCTTATAGTCATGTCTGAAGTTCTTTGTGTTTCATTTCTTTAGGATCCCTTGCCAGCTCCATCTTTGACCCACTCAAATCTCTTGTGGGTGCTTCAGGAGGAGTCTATGCTCTGATGGGAGGCTATTTTATGAACGTTCTAGTGGTAAGAATTTTGGGAAACAAATCTATGGACCTTAAGAAAAAATTTTAAATAATTACTGGTATTTGGTTCAGGGACTCTTGTTTATCAATATTTACTAAGCACACATCTTCCATCTGACAAGAGTTTTCCTTTCATCTCTGATCTCAAAAGTAATAAATACTAAATAATGTTCAAAATTGAAAAACAGAAAAGTCAAAGCCCCCAGTTTAGTATCTGTTACCAGTCTGATATACATCTGTTGAGATGTTTTCTGTATGTATTCAAAATTCTACCAATAGCAACACTACAAAAATGGAACTACCCTTACATTATTCTGCATCTTAACATAAAGTATCCTATCTACTCATAGGATACTTGAGTAGGACACAGAAATCCACCTCAGTCTTTTCAAGTGCTCCACAGCACCTTCTATATAGTAGCCCTACTTCTTCAATTTTTAATTGAAAGAAAAGATTCAGGGTGATTACAGCTTTTTACATTTCAAAACAATGCTGTCAGAAATGTTCTTTCCCCTGTCTTTTTGTAATTCCTAGAAGTGGATTTACTGGGTGAAGGCTTTACATTTTTATATATAAATGCCTCCAAAGTTGGCATACCATTTTACACAACCATGATATAGTATGTGAGATGCCAATAACTTTTTAAAACAGGATAAAATCCTGATTAAATTATCCCTTTAACCATGTAGGTATGCCTTAAAAATACTCTAAGAGGAAAAATTTGAAGCAATTAAAAAACTGTTCCAAAACTAGAAGTCACTTAGAAAAGTGTTTTTCAAACTTTGGGTTGTATCACATTAGTGGTTGTGAACTCAGTTGAAGGGATTGTGAAAATCCTTTTACACAAAAATTTCAGTATGCATCTTTTGTGTAATAAAGAGTAAGTACTGTTTATGTGTGTGCTGGATTGTTAAGTAAATTGTTACTGTAGGTCTTGGTCACAACAGTTTGAAAATAATTGATTTTTAATTAACACAGATGTTTTAGCATCTCTCTCTGGGAAGAGAGCTAGTAACTTTAAAGGGAAGGGACAGGTAATTTGGGTTGAAGTGGAGGTGTCTTTCTGAGTCTGCTTGGTCCTCTAGCAACACATGAGGGTAATGCAAGTTGGTCTGAGGTTTTTCGAAACTAAAATTAAACTGAGTGTTTTTGGACCAGTGTTTTAAATTTTTTAAAAATTATCTTAAAAAAAAATCAAGGTAATGCTCAAATTTTAGCTGTCTTTGCTAACTCCTACTTAGAAAGAGGGTAAAGCTGTATCAAATGAATATTAAACCAAAAACCTTGAAATATTTTCACCAGATTTAGTTTGACAGCATCTATTAACTATTTGTGACACATTAAGAGTTGATTTTTTATTACTTATAGAGTATTTCTTGCTATATCAAGGAATATCATGTTTCATTTTCACTCCAAAGTATATTGGCATTGTACTTCCCAAATACATTTGAAAACAACTGTTAACACCGGTGCTTTGATTGGCAAACATCTGACACACTTTATTTTAAATGAAAAAGCAGATGGAGGGGGCATACAGTTGAGATTTCCTTTGCCAATAGATAACTTATGTTATTATTACTGTCATTTATCTCTTTGCAAGAATTTTAAAGAAATGATTCCTGCTTTTGGAGTTGTCAGACTACTCATCATCGTTCTTATAAGTAAGTGTGTTTTGTGAATACTTCACATCTTCAAGTTTATGGGTTCAACCTTCAGAAGGCCTTATTTTTCCCAAACACATCTTACATGTCCTGATGGACACGTAGGATGACCGTTAGCCCAGAGTCTGAAACAGTGGTTCGGCTACTAGCCCGAAGTAGAAAGATATGAGTGGAATTTTCACAGACCCTGGTGGGTGGTTCTTAGAGGTGCCTGTTTCTGGGGTGTGGGGAGTTAGTAGAGTAGGGCTCGAGGTATTCCGTCCACTTCATCCACAATACCATCACTTATATTTTTATTTTTTAAAAATTTTTATTGGAGTATAGTTGCTTTACATTGTGTTACTTTCTGCTGTCATTTACTTTTTATTAAATTAAAAAATTAATTATTCAACTTTACTTATTTTGGTTGTGCCGGGTCTGTTGCCACGTGGGCTTTTCTCTAGTTATAGGGGGTGGGGGCTACTCTCTAGTTACAGCGCTTGGGCTTCTCATTCCAGTGGCTTTTCTTGTTGAGGAGCAGGAGCTCTAGGATGTGCGGGCTTCAGTAGCGGCAGTGCTAAGGCTCCAGAGCATAGGCTTAATAGTGGTGGTGAATGGCCTTAGTTGCTCCATGGCATGTGGGATCAAATCCATGTCTCTTACATTGGCAGGTGGATTCTTTACCACTGAGCTACCAGGGAAGCCCTATTTATTTCTGACTGTGTGGGCTCTTCATTGTAGTGCGAAGGCTTCTTTAGTTGCAGTGTGTGGGCTCAGCTGCCCTGTGGCATGCGGGATCTTCATTCTCCTACCAGGGATCCCACATTCTCTGAATTGGGAGGCAGATTCTCACCCACTGGACAACCAGAGAAGTCCCTGTCATTTATTTTTTATACACTGGATTTTTCTCATTCATAAACTAGATTCTGTACACGATTTTGTTTGAAAGGGAAAACTTAAAAGCTATTCAGGTTATCCATTTTCTTCTTCAATTTCTACATTTTCAGATTAAAAACAGAACTGATCTAGGATGTAAGCATGGAGCGGTGGCTGAGGACTGAAGACCTGAGCAGAGGTGGAGGAAGAGAGGGGTCAGGGAATCGGGGATGACTGACGTGGCTTTGGAAATCTCAAGAATGGTAGCGGGGAACGACATGCTCAAGGAGCTTAGGAAGCCTCATTCTGGAGAAGAGGTGGAATTTAGGTGGGTCTGAAAGTCAGGATTTTGGATGATGGCAGACCATACAGAGCAGAAGCAAACAAGATCAAAGGCAGGGCTTGTAACTTGTATTTCCCAGCCTGCTCCTGCTGCAGCTCTATCTGCACAGAGGGTGTGGGGAGAAGGCTGACCTTAAGGCTCAGACTTGAAGACAAAGACAGAAGTGACATTTGATACAGGCTACTTTTGGCTGTCAGGGCTTCCCAGGTGGCGCTAGTGGTAAAGAACCTGCCTGCCAATGCAGGCAACGTAAGAGACGTGGGTTCGATCCCTGGGTTGGGAAGATACCCCGGAGGAGGGCACAACCCACTCTAGTATTCTTGCCTGGAGAATCCCATGGACAGAGGAGCCTGGTGGGCTACGGTCCATGGGTTGCAAAGAGTCTGACATGACTGAAGAGACTTAGCACACGCACATGCAATCTTGGCTGTCCACATAGTAGGAAAAAAATGATCCTGCAAATTGATATCAAGTGTTCCAAAAAGAGACTAAGTTTAGTTTATGAATGGCATAATTATAAAACAGTATTTCACCCAGATAGAAAAGAAGTGACTTGTTTGTAGTTTATACCATAGCATATATAATGTTTTTCTCCATAGACATCTCCGAGAAATTTAAAAAGAGGGGAAGTAGTCAGCACAGGAAGGAAGGCAGATGTCTGGGAGTTAGTTAAGAGGAATCACTGTGTGGGCTGAGCTACGTGAGTTGTTAAGGGTCACAACCAGAACCAAGGAACAAGCCCTTAGACAGAAAAATATTCTTATACAAGTTACCTAGGTTTTCAGTTGATCTGTTTCAATAATGACATTTGTAAAATAAGCCTCAAACTCTCAGTGGGGAAATGATTTTAATTCTCTAATACTCTTCAATGGTGGAGTAAAAACCCTTTCCTCATGCACAAAGTTATCTCCAAATACAGTTTATGTAACATTCCGTCATTCTTGAGGTAAGTAATACAGTCGCTGAATAATGTGTTTTTTTTTTTTTTTGCAACTGACTCATACATGTTTATTGAGCTAAATCAATAGGGCACAAAAGAAGCTCAGAAACTTTCCCACAATACAGAAAAAATTATGGGCTCTTATCATATCCTACAAACACAGGTAGGACAGCTAACATCAACCTTCCCCACATGACATTTTTTCTAAAAGTTTTTTGGCCTGGTTGGGGTTTCCCTGGTGGCTCAGCTGTAAAGAACCTGTCTGCCAGTGCAGGAGATGCAAGATGCGGGTTGGATCCCTGGGTTGGGAAGATCCCTTGGAGAAGGAAAGAGCAATCTGCTCCAGCATTCTTGCCTGGAAAATTCCATGGACAGAGGACCCTGGCAAGTTACAGGGGTCCTGCCTTTGGGGTCCGAAAGAGTCAGACACAACTGAGCATGCATGCAGACACACCTACAACAAACTCCAGATTAATGAAACACAAATACATTTTAATTTTAAACACGTTTCCTTGGGAAAATTTATAGCTTTTTTTAAAAAATGGTAAATATTATTCTTAATTGTGAAGGACAGTTGGCCTTAAGGACTTCCTTCATTAAGCACCAATTTTTAAATGTGTTTTCTAAAAAAGCAACTGAGCTTCCCTGGAAAAAGTTCAGGACATCTCGATTTTCATCCTTCAAAAAACCCATATAAAGGTAACTCCCTTAAAATGAGTGTTAGGTTTTACTGAAGATAATGATTTGGTTTATTGGAATAAGGGCTTCTTTTCAGGTGGGAAGACAGGTCTCAGTTTAGAGACTGCAGCAGTTTAGAAGTAAACTCCCCTTGGAAGCAGAAAGGGCCAGGCAGATACAAGTCAGAAGGCAGGAGACAAACTGAAAGGAGAAACTGACATGCTAAGAGTTACATAGTTTTTGAAAGGAGGCCTCCTACTGTGAAAGTCTAGACCACAGTAACTGTTTCTAGTAAGTCTTCCTTGTGGTGGTTTTCTTACGCTTTCCTAGCACTTTATCTGTTATTTACACTCCATCAGGAAATGCAAATGACTTAAATACAATAATAGCCATATTTATAGCATTTGGTGTGATAGTCATTTACAATTAAATTAATATTGAGTACTTCCTCGACCTCAATTCCTACCCAGTGACTTCAGGGTCAATATTATATTGAAAGGGAAGCTAGCCAGAACACATGGTCCTGATGCTATTTTCCCAAAGGCAAGGACTAGGTCTTTCGGTCTCCTAGGACACTCACTAAGTAGAGCATAGGGTATTGGGGGACGGGTGTGGAATGGGACAGTTGCAGGACATGTTTCCAAGCACACATGTAGGGCAGAGTTCTTCTAACCCAAGAAGCCTGGAAGGTCCTTTAGCATCACCAACATGACTTATTTAAGGAATGTCTAAATTCTGGCTCTTACTGTTCCATTATTGACTGTGGAATCACTTCCTTTCTTGGGCTGTCTTCTGTATTCCTGATGGTAATTATGAACGGGTTAATGGGTAGGCAGGTCTCACTAAGGGGGCCAAAGGTCCCCAAGCTGCAGGAGGAGATAAATGGCAAAGGATTTTTCTACATTCCTTTGCTCCAGCTTTAGCCAGGTAGGAGACTCCTTTAATTCTGTTGCAATCGGCTGTTCCTCAAAGTTACTTTTTCCCAACCTTGAGGGGCTGATTGCCCAACAAAAGAATACATCTTACTCATGGGAGTGTTTTTCTTAGGCTATGTTAATAAAACTATGTATCTTGCTTGGAGGTCTGTTTTCCTTTAGTATCTTGCCTGGAGACATCTGGGTCCAGAGATGACTCCCCTTGTGTAGATATGTCTGTTGTGGGAGAGACTGCACCCGGTACAACTCTCTGAGCCTTGAGGTGTTTCTTTTATCTATGATCAACTGCTTGCTAAAGCACCTAAGATGACTTGCAAAAAACTGGAAAGGGGCTACTCTCCTGCCCCCTTCTGATGTTTATGTGAGAAGCTTTCTCTATCTCTTTTATACTTTAATAAAACTTGGCTACACAAAAGCTCCAAGTGGTCAAGCCTCCTCTCTGGCTCCACATCAAAATCCTTTCCTCTGGAGGCCAAGAATCCCGGCATCATTCACGGCTCAGAGCCACAACCTTCCATCTTGGGGGCTCGCTCGGGATCTTCAAGACAAGGTGTAAGCTTTCATCTTTTAATTTGGGGTGATTAGGTGGGTGAGAGTGAAGCCCCCACAGTCAGACGGCTTAAGGTTCAAATCCCACCACTGCCTCAGAGCTATGTGGCCTTGGTCGAGTACTTAGCCTGTGTGTCTTGGTTTCTTTATGTATAAAACACCAGGTCTTTCCTCACTCGAGGTGGTGCAATAGCAGTAATTAGTTTGCCTGCCTGCTTCTGTCTTTGCTACTTTAGAGTATGTTTTCTATACGGCAGCAAGAATCAGCTTTTAAAAATGTGAGTCAGGGGGTTTCCCTGGTGGCTCAGTGGTAAAGAAATCGCCTGCCACTGCAGGAGACACGGTTCGATCTCTGATCAGGGAAGATCCCACATGCCATGGAGCAACCAAGACCACGCGCCACAACGATCGTGCCTAGGGGGCTGCAACGACTGAAGCCTTGAACCCTGGGGCCTGTGCTCAGCAAGAGAAGCGGCTGCAGGGGGAAGCCTGTGCACCGCAACTGGAGAGTAGCCCCCATTGGCCGCTCATGCATCAATGAAGGCCCAGTACAGCCAATAAATAAATAAATAAAAACTATTAAAAACCCAAGTCAGACATGTCACTTCTGTGCTCAAAAGCTTTGGAAGGGTAAAAGTCAAAGTCCTTACAAGGGTCCATAAGACTCTACGTGATGTGCCATCTGCCATGGTTTGATCGCCTCACCTACTTGAGTCCAGAACCATCTGCAGGTCTTGGTAAAGCACAGACTGTCGAGTCGTACCTGTAGAGTTTCTGGTTCAGTAAGTTTGGGGTGGGCCTGAGAGTTTTCATTTCTAGTAAGTTCCCAGTGAAGCTGGGAATCCCCAGTGGGAAAGGGAACCATCCTTTGAAAACTGTCGATGCCATCAGATCAACTGCTTTGGTATTCCTCACCCATTCCAGGCACGGCTCGTCCTGCCTTAGGGACTTTGTACTAAAGTCTGCCTAGAAGGCTCTTTCAAAGGTCAGCATGGCTTGCTCCCTTATCCTCATCAAATGGCGTATTCTCCTTGAGATCCTTCCTGTCGCTCCGGTTAAACACCACACCCTGCTCCCAGCATTCTCAATTCTCCTCTTTGTGCACTCTCTACAGCACTAAGCACCCTTTGACAATACTGTATGTTTTACTTATTCACTTGCCTTCCCCAGCTAGACTTTCAGTTCCATGAGGCAGTCTGATCTTTTCTTGGCAGTATATCCACCACCTAGAATAGTGGCTGGCACATGGGAGATCATTAACAAATACTCGTATCAGTGCATCTATAAAATGAGGTAATGACAGTACCAATTTCATGGCATTGTTGTGAGGATTAATGATACAAAGGTAGTACATGTAAAGTTCTCAGAACAGTACCTGGCACAGAGTAAGTCTCAATAAATCTTACCATTGCTAGGGGGGAACCAAAAATAACTGGTACGCTGTTGTGGAGATCCTGGGGCTTCATCAGGCTGTTTTCCCTTCTAGTTGTGTCGGACATGGGATTTGCTCTCTACAGACGGTTCTTTGTTCCTGCAAATGGGTCTCCGGTGAGTTCAGTTTATTATTTTTTAAATGAAAATTTGTTTACCTATGATATCAATAGCTAAAAAGGGTCACAAAATAGGGGCAGCAATAATTCAGAGATTTAAAGCTGTCAGATTTCCATATGGAAGTTAAGAAAATTCCTGAGCAAACTGGCCTTTTGGGTATCCTTTTCACTTCTCTCATAGCCCAGATAATTGGCTCTAGTTCTCTGCACCTGCTATACGGGTAGCTATTCCAAAAAATGGGAGTGAAGGGACTTTACTGTCTATGGAGAATAAAATGCAGATTGGAAAGCAGCAATGATATGGGTCCAGATGAATTTATAATATAAAGAAAACTGACAAAGATTTCCAGTTTTATTGAAATTGGTTCCTGAATTTGGTAATTTCTGAGTATCTGTGTGTGTTATTACCTGTGTTTTAATTCAGACATTCCATTTATGTGGGATAGATTATGCTCCTGTAAAGAACCCTCACTAATCTCAACTCTTACTCTCTTGGCTGGCCTTGTACAGAACCATCCTAAATGTAATGATGGCCTCAAGAGAGACAGGATGGCTGTTGCGTGTACTCAAGAGTCAGTGAAATGACATTTCTTTTAGCTTTGCATGATGGAGTTTTGTTGTCTCTTTTGTCTCACTACCTTGCTGTTCAGACTTTAAGACTCTTTGACTGGGATGGTATTTGTTCTCTAGTAAGAGAGATGCAGCTGAAATATACAATTACCATTTTCTTCACTGATTTTCATTTTCCCCTTTTCTCCCAAGGTGTCTTTTGCAGCTCACATTGCAGGTGGATTTGCTGGAATGTCCATTGGTTATACCGTGTTCAGCTGCTTTGATCAGGCACTGCTGAAAGATCCAAGGTTTTGGACAGCGATTGCAGCTTATTTAGCTTTTGTTTTATTTGCTGTGTTTTTCAACATTTTCCTATCTCCAGCGAACTGACGCCCTTAACACAAACCAGTGAATAAAAAGGGCCATCTGGGGGGAAAAAAAACAAAACTGGAGAACTCTCTATGAAGAAACAGAGAAGTCCCAGCAAACGCTAACAATTTGATAAAGAGAACACCCCTGAAGTTGTCGGTTTCAAAGACTGCTTACAAAAGGGGTTATGGTTTAAGGAAGAAGCTCTTCTGAGGGAATGAAGGGGAAGAGGAAGAGAGAAAAGGGAAGGGAAGTGAGAACCAGAGACTGGCTCTTTTCTAGGCATGCCATGTCAAGGGTATGCATTCTTTAAAAGAACTTGCTCTTAGGAGGATATGGTATAGAGACTGCCTGATAGAATCCACAAATAATGTACTCTGCTGATAATAAAAACTTTTCATATCTGTCAGACTACTGATTATCACTTTCCATCACTGTTTGAGTCAATAGGTCACTGTTTGGGGTGCTTTATGTGCATTATTGCTAATCTTTTTAACAACCCAGAAAGGCAGCTGTTACTCTGCATCTTAGAGAGGAGGCTATGAGAACTCTTAAAAAAAAAAAAAAAATCAAGTAATTTGTCTAAGAAGGGGCAGGACTTAAAGGTTGCAAATGACAGGGCTTCCCAGATGGCTCAGTGAGTAAAGAATCCATCTGCAATGCAGGAGACACAGGAGACGTGCATTTGATTACTGGGTTGGGAAGATCCCCTGCAGGAGGGCATGGCAACCCACTCCAGGATGGAGAATCCCATGGGCACAGGAGCTGACGACAGTCCATGGGGTCACAAAGAGCCGGCCATGACTTAGTAACTAAACAAAAGAGATGTGCTATTGTTTCCTTAACCATTCCTCTTATTGAACACTTAAGTTGCTGCTGATTTTGTACCATTACCAACACTGCTATGTGATCACTCTAGTATGTATGGTGTGTCTTTGAGAATGATTGAATGAATAGATATTTCAAGCATCCAGAAGCAGAAATGTTATGTTACTTTTGATAGATTTTAACTACCTCTTTTTTTTTTTGGCTGTGCCACACAGCTTGCAGGATCTTAGATCCCCAACCAAGGATTGAACCTGGACCACCACAGTAAAAGTTTTGAGTTCTAACCACTGGTGTGTGCTAAGTTGCTTCAGTTGTATTCAACTCTTTGCAACCCTATGGACTGTAGCCTGCCAGGGTCTTGTGTCCATAGGATTCTCCAGGCAAGAATCCTGGAGTGGGTTGCCATGCCCTCCTCCAGGGGATCTTCCCAACTCAGGGATGGAAACCCGGTCTCCTGCATCTCCTGCACTGCAGCGATTCTTTACCGCTGAGTCACCAGGGAAGCCCCTCTAACCACTGGACGCCAGGGAATTCCCTAAATTACCTTTTAAATAGTTGTATCCATTTATATTCTTACTGATATTACATGACAGTAACCATTTCCTCATACATTTGCCAAAAGGTGGCTTTATAAATCTTGAAAAAATTTACATTTTGATTAAAAAATAATATTTTAATTCATATGTAACACTAATGAAGCATAGCATTTAAAATTTTATTAATTTACTTATAATTTATATATTACACATAATATATAATTTATATAATATGTAATATACAAGTATGAATATATATATATTTCCTGATGAAAGGGTTGAATTTAAACTGAAAAGTAGCTATTAGATGGCAAAGAAGCCCAAGGAAGAAATATTTATCTGCCATCGCCAACCCACCAGGTCAGTACTCTGGAGATCTTTAATGACCTAAAAGTGCAAAGTAATTGTTAATAACAGAAAACTAGACAGAGAAACAGGATTCATCTAACTATGAAATCGGACATGACCCATTGATTATTAAGACTGATGACTAAGAAGTTATTATCTAGTTAGGTTATTTTGGTACTAGAAACATTGTTTACATTACCAAAAACAGTGATATCTTTCTGGGTCTCCAGGGGGCAAAGTTACCATTAAAAAAGCACACGTCTGGCATTTTAAATTTGACATTTCTGAATAATAGAGGAACCATTTATTCAGCTTAATTTGGGGCTTATAGTTTTCGTCTTCTAAACTGTGCTGTATTAATTAGAAATATTGGAAATATTCTTTCTGTGGGCTGCCCAATAAGGTAGCAACTAGGCACATGTAGCTGTTTACATTTAATTAAAATTAAATGAAATTAAAAACTGTGTCTCTGTTACACAAGCCTTGTAGAAAGTACTCAATAGCTATGTATTAATAGTGGCCATCTTATTGAACAGTGCAGACAGCACTCCAACACTGCTGCAAAAAGGTCCATTGGATTAAAAAAAACCTCCATTGGGTGGCGCTGTTTAAGAAGCAAGAATGAAGGCAGGGAGATTGAGTTTAGCTGATGGCTGACTCACTGCGCTGAATCAAACTGAATCTGCTCTACACCTGCAAAGGGACACATTCAGAAAACACGATGAAGATGGCTGTGGTATAACTTTTAAGCGTGATCTGCTTCAAATTTACCTAAATCAAGAAAGGTCTGTGTTAATCTCTCTGTCTTAGCTAACGAAGAGTCATTTGAAATATTTTTTTCTTTTGAATTTTATGGTACTGTATCTGTGTATATTAGTATTCATGCTATTTGCTATGAAAGCTTTAGGACCTAAGATTTGAAGCTACATAACAGTACTTCCTCTTTCAGAAAATACTATGCACTTGTCCTTTCAGGAAAAAAAAAACAACTTTAATTTTCTTTGGTAATTTTAAAAGTAAAGTGCTCACGGTAAAAGAAATTAAACATATATATAATTATAAAAAATTAAGTCAATTATTATCATTCTACCCATAGATAATCACAGTTAATATTTTGATGAATATCCTTCTAGGCTTTATTGTATGCATCTCTACATATAAGTAAATTTACAATAATGGGGCTATATTATTCTGTTTTATAACCCGAATGTCACTGAAACAATATATCCAATGTCTTTTTATATTAGTATATATTTGTTATCTCTACTGGTTGCATAGTACCATACTGTGGATGTATTATTGTTTATATGTACAATACAGTCTTGTATTGATAATTATTTTGGATAGTTTCAAGTTATAATTATTAAAAACAGCAATAAGAATAATATCTTTGCTTATATTTTAAAGTGCTTTTGACTGTGGGTCAAAGAGTATACTGCTATTAACATAATAAAATCAAATATAAAATTTCTCTATTTCAGGAATACAGCTAAATTTTAGAAGGCTGACGCTTTTGCAACTCTTTTGAACTATATAAAGCTTTCAAAAAGGAAGTAAAGACTCTAGAACTTGTTATTTAAAAAATCAAAACTTTCACTATTTGACATACCTAATTTAAATAATTAAAATTATAAGAGAAAATAGGTGATTTCTTAATATCTCTTTCATAAAAACTTCAAGTGTGTTTAGAGAAGAAAAATAAGTTTAGTAAAACAGTTAAGAGGTGACTTTAGAACCACATTGATCTTTGAATACCAGTTCTAGCTGTGTGATCTTGGGTAATTTAAAGTGTACCTCAGTTTCCTCATCTGTAAAATGGGAAAACAATATACCTAGCTCACAGGAGTTTTGTGATGGATATATCTTGTAGCTACAATATCCCATTATGTTGTTTGATTGTGTAACATTTCCCTTTCTATGAGGAATACAGGACATTCATTTACATATTAAATGAAAATGAATGAAAACATTCCCCCATTTTTTTCTTTCCTTTGAGATGTATTTCCTCTTAGATATCCCAGGGTATCAGCTCTAATATGAAACCTACTGGCTGATAATCCAAGCATCTAAATTATAACTTGCCCTAATGCTCGTTCCACAAAGCAAGCTATATGTCTTAAAAGGGTCAAATACTGTTGTAATGAAAATTTCTATAATACTACCAACATACCAATGATCCAAGCAATACATAATAACATCATCATAACAATTTTTCATAGCAAAGTACAGTAATAATTACATAAATATTTGTAAATATTTTTACTGAAATGATTTCTGAAAATGCTCAAAAACTGCAAGAAGCTAGAATTTAGACATTTAAATGTGGACTAAAAAACTGATCTAAATTCTTATAGCAAGAGCCAGATCTGTTTCCTTCAGTTTCATAAAATGCTGTACCTTACTGGATTATGAAATGAAACATATGCCTTTTCCTTTGTACATAAATGAGATTTTAAAATCACTGACATTGGTCACAGCTTTCATATAAAATAATCTTAATAAATAGGTTTGTAAGATCAAGTCAGTAGTCTCAGGAACCTCTCTAAGAGTTCTCAGTTTAAAATAACAAAGCAAAAAGCCAAGTAAGACTCCTTTCTTCCAGGAACTCCTATAATTCTATTCTTCATAGGGAATACATACACCCCTCCTCCAGGTATCTTTCTTCCCCCCACTGCATTATAAGGTCTAAATGTAAGTGACCTCCTATTCTTGACATCTTAAACATATTCTTGGTAACATATTATTACAACTTTCTAGGGAAAAAAGAGAGCAACCAGCATGCTGAAAGAGTGATGCTTTGTTCATATTTTGGCCACAGGTTTGCTTAAGAAATAGCACACGCTTCAGAAATGGAAGAATGTATCTGCCTTCTATTTGGTGGGGTTCAGAGATAAGGTGACTGACTAAATAAGAATGGGGGACTGGAATTTCCTTGGAGGCATCCTGGAGGAGGTTCACATCCACTCCACCGTGATTGGAAAGATGTGGCTCACCATCCTGTTCATATTTCGAATGCTTGTTCTGGGGGTAGCAGCTGAAGATGTCTGGAATGATGAGCAATCTGGCTTCATCTGTAATACAGAACAACCCGGCTGCAGAAATGTATGCTATGATCAGGCCTTCCCTATCTCCCTCATTAGATACTGGGTTTTGCAGGTGATATTTGTGTCTTCACCATCCCTGGTCTACATGGGCCATGCTTTGTACCGACTAAGAGTTCTGGAGAAGGAGAGGCAGATGAAGAAGGCGCAACTGAGAGGTGAACTGGAGGAGGTAGAGCTTGAAACACCTGGGGATCGGAGGCGACTGGAGGAAGAACTGTGTCAGCTGGAGCAAAGGAAAGTAAATAAAGTTCCACTTAGAGGAACCTTGCTTTGCACTTACGTGATACACATTTTCACTCGCTCTGTGGTTGAAGTTGGGTTCATGATTGGACAGTATCTTTTATATGGATTTCACTTAGAGCCTCTATTTAAATGCCACAGCCACCCATGTCCAAATACAATTGATTGTTTTGTCTCTAGACCCACAGAAAAGACGATATTCCTATTATTCATGCAATCCATAGCGACTGTTTCACTTTTCCTAAATGTTTTAGAAATTTTCCATCTAGGTTTTAAAAAGATTAAAAGAGGGCTTTGGGGACAATATAAATTGAAGGATGAACATAATGAATTTTGTACCAAGTCAAAACAAAACCTTGCCAAATATCAAAACACATCTGCAAACTCACTGAAACGACTCTCTTCTGCACCCGATTATAGTCTGTTAGTGGACAAGCAAACACACACAGCAGCGTATCCTAGTTTAAATCCCTCTGCATTTCAGACAGATCCTGATAAACATATTGGAAATGATGACAAAGGCATTTTGGATGAACAGGAAACTCTACTTTCTGAGATGTGCACATTTAGTATGGCCTGTGGTCATCTTCAAAATATCAGCTCAAGTAATAAAGAAGACACTCATAAACTATCTGGAAAAGAAGTTAATGGTAACCAGTTGAGGGGAAAAAGAGAAACTGATGGCAAAGACAGCAAAAGAAACCACTACTTGAAAGGTCACTGTTCTAGTCCAGGTGATGCTATAGAGCTTAACAACCACGTGGGACAGTCACCCCAAACAGCTTTCTCTCTGCCAGCTAACTGCACCTGGAAACGGAAGTGGCCCCGGGCTACCCGGGGTCCCTCTGCAGAAAATGAAAACCAGGCATTACCTCCTAAAGGTAACCTCAAGGGCCAGCTCAGGGAGAGCACAACCAGAACCCTTCCTCCTTCACAGGGAGACTTTCAACCACCTGACATTCCAGACACTCCTGATTCTTTGGGAGGGCTGTCCTTTGAATCCGAGTTGGTCAGAACCTGCGGTAACCCTACGGCTTGTACTCCAAATCATTTAGTGTCATTGACAAACAACCTCATTGGAAGGCGGGCTCCCACAGACCTTCAGATCTGAACATCCGTTGGCGCTTAGACATTGAACATACTACATTATCACAGAAGTAGTCTAGTGATGGTGGAGCACAGAAAAAATAGATAGGGCAGCTCTAAAGACCAGCTGTTTATACAAACGACTACAGATCCATTTTAAAAAGGGAAAATGGCTCTAGTTCTGAACTGGGAAGGATCAGTTTCAAGTTTAAAGACACAGAGTTACCAAATCAGGATTACTTTTTTGTGGGTTCCCTTCAGAAAAACACTGATTTTGGGAAAATCTATGTCAGAATGAAAGCTAAATAGAACCAGGTTTTTCCTTGAAGAGAAAACAGCCTTCGGAGATTGTTCTTGATCTATGTAATTCCCTCTTTTAGTTATTGATCTTATTTCTGGACATTGATTTAACTTTGTTTGCCCTTGCTTCTTAACATAGTTTCCTTATAGACTGCAACCCGATGTGTCCTGGACATAATCATCATGTTGCTTCTAGTAAATAAAATGTTAAAAAGATGTCGCTTTCTTTTACCAGTTTATAGCATCGTGATTCAGTGCCAGGATCCGAGTCTTGGCTCTACTACACTGGCCACCTAACCATTACAGTTTACTAACAGTGTCTACCTTACGGGGATGGTGTGAGGATTAAAATAAGAAACACAGGTGTTTAACGCGCTGCCAGGCATACAGTAAGCGCTCAAAAGTGCTAGCTATTATTATTACATTACTGCTCACCCTCTGGAGACCCACATCAAGTCGGCCACAAAACAAGGAGACTCCAAACGTCAGAGCTGGAGCCCAAACAGACGATTCTAAGCAGTCTTCCAGCCATTGGAAATGCAAGGGTTGCCCTCGACGGTCGCGCGCCCTCTTTCAAGACGAGCGTCTACAAACCAGTACCGGCCGGCTGCCAAGGCTCCTGAGGTCCTAGTTGAGACGGGTCCGCCCACTCTCGGCGTTAGGAGTGAGTCCTCGCGCTCCAGGGCTCCGCAGGCCCCGCCCCCTGGCGCCACGCCCGTCTTCGGCCCCACCTGGACACTCGCCCCGAGTTACCAAAACCTAGCCTCCTACTAAGCAACCAAATCTTGGCGAGGACCGGAAGAGGAAGGAGAGGCGAGGCTTCGCTAACCAGAGGGGCGGGTGCACGCAGCCTCCCTCGGCTCATCTCAGTATGGGGCATTCAGAGCGTCCTGGTCGCCATGAAAACAGGCCACACCCCGGCGATCCCGGCCCGGGGATCCCAAGTGCGCAGGCGCCCGTGCCCTTCCGCGCATGAGCAGTGCTGCTCCGAGCCCGCCAGCCACGGTCTCCGGCGCCAGCTACGCCGCTGCCGCTGTCACTATGGCCCATTACAAAGTGAGGGGGGCGCGGCGTGGCTGGGGGCGTGCGGGCGGTAGCCAGCCGCTGGTCGGCTCGGGTGGGAGTGGGGGCGTGCGCGCAGGTTTGGGGGGCTTGAGGTAGTGAGGCGCAGGCGGCGTTGCCGGACTCCCAGCGCCTTCTTCCTGCTCTGGCCCCCGGGCTTCGGCCACTCACCCGCCGTGTCTCCTCAGGCCGCCGACTCGAAGCGCGAGCAGTTCCGGAGGTACTTGGAGAAGTCGGGGGTGCTGGACACGCTGACCAAGGGTGAGCATGGGCCAAGAGAGGGTTCCTCATGCCGTCGTCGTGTTCCTCGGCGCGGTGCCCCGAACGGGTCGTGGTGTGGGGCAGGAGGGGAACAGGAGGGACCCACCCTGGGTCCAGCGAGGTGGGCCTCGGGGGTCAGCGGGGACCGGCGCACGCCTGGCTGCCGGACGCTGCCCGGGTCGGGTAGCCTCACCCTCCCCGTGGTGAGTAAAACTCTTGCAGCTGTTGCAAAGTCCCTCCAACTTCCGTTGCTCTGCCTCTAGCCGCCGCAGTGAGCATGTTGCTAGAGACCTTGGGAGAGCCCAACTCCTCTCTCCTGACAATTTTTCCCGAGCCCTCCAAATCCTGTACAGAAACATTTCCCCTCGAACAAAGGACAAATGGGGAAATGACCAGATTTGAAAGCAGCTTATAAAGTAGCTAAGTGAACCTAATCCCTAAAATAGCTCTTTGGATGTGGCTTTCCAACTGAACTCCGTTTTGTAGTCTATATCAACTCCTACATTGTGCATATTTCATAATTAAAGTAGAATTACAGTTTAAAGAACGTGACGACACATCAAAATGGTTCTATTGTTTTCACCTTTAAAAAGGAAAGTCGTTATCTCTTAATCTATAGTTCAAGATCTAAGTAGATGAATAAGGTGATTGACACTGGACGGTTCCAAGAGCTAGTGTGGGTACTGCTTATTTCATCAGCTAGGCAGTAAGGCGAATGCTGTTATCTATCACTCAGCTCACTGACTGGGCCTTTCAAGGGTGTGGAACAGAAGAGCTGGCAGGGATGATGATTTCGGTCCATATGAGAAGTATAGTTTAAGTATCTGGAAATACTTTGGTACCTGCTCTTTGTCCAGAAGCAAAAGTTAGGAGAAAACTCTGGGAGAATAACAACTCTGGGTCTTAGCAGAAAGCAGGGCTTTTAATTCTCAAGCCTGGGTTGGTCATTTTGAATTGCTACCTACCTTAGGTTCAATTTCCTATCTCTTTGCAAATTTCAGTCAACGTTAAGGGAGTGTGAAAGTACTGTGCTGTCATCCTGGAAAGTATCACACTATTAGAATTTCATGGACCTCCCTCTCCCCTCAAAAAACTCCACAAGCACATTTCTTTAATTTATTTCGCCATTTTATTCAGGTGTCTGTTATAGGCACTGAGTATACAACAGTGGGGGTGGGGGTGGGGAAGCCCGTGCTTTAAATGAACTTATATCCTAGTTGGGGAAGACAGATAATAAACACAGAGTGTCAACCAGTGGTAAGTGTTGTGAAAAGAACATTGCTTACAGAGTGATGGGTGTGGTATTTTACCTAGGGTGGTGGGGGAAGGCCTCTCTTAAGAAAGTAACCTTTGAACAAAGACCTGAAAGAAATGTGCTGTTGAGTTTCAGGAAGTGTAAGGAAGCCAGAGTGGCTGGATGGAGTAAATGAAACATACATTGGTAAAGGGTAGAGAAGTGGCCATTGTAGGAGGTAAATGAAGATATTAAGGCTTGTGGCCAGACCTGGATTTTCCTTCATGAAAAACTAAACCTTTGGAGGCTTCTTTTCCCTCGCTGACATCTACTGGTATTCCCCCTCAACCTTCCTGGGTTTTCAGTTTCTTAAGTAATATCAGACAACAGAGTATCTACTGATATGATGATCTATTTAACATTTGATTTTGTGTACTTCACACAGATTTAACACATAATTTTTATCCAGCTTATTTCCAAGAGGATTTGAAACTCCTTCTAACATTAAAACACTATAAGGATGGCTAAAGATAAGTCATTTAGAAGAAAAGGCATTTTAGTTATCTTGAGCACTATATCAACCTCTAAAAATCCGGGCTGCTAAGACAAAAAGGGAAACACTGGGTATAGAGTTCTTGTCTGTTTAAAAGGAAGTATATTTCATCTATAGAAAAATACAGGAAACTTGACATTTACATTATGTTCTGTAATTATCAAACTTGTAAGTACCACTGTCAGAAATTTAGAAGCTAAAAGAAAGGGTAGGAGAAAAAGAGGAAGAAAGGGTAAGAATATTTATGTCTTATAAAATTAGAACTTGGTAGGGATCAGTGGGAATTAATGGAAAAAGAAACATAGGGTTGAGTATATAGTTTGAAGAAAAAGGTAGTAAGTAGAGAAATAAAGTGTCCTGTAACACTGAAAGAAGAGGGAAGGAGAGGAGAGGGTAGTGGTGAAATAAATAAGCCAATTTCTCAAAAAATAGTGCTGTAAATACGTTTAAAAGTTTAACTATCAGAACTTAATATAAGTTGTTTGTAGTAGTTGACCATTTGATTTTTTTATGATGTCTAAATTATTTTGATGTTATTAAAACTAAAAGAGCAAAGCATGTTAAGTTGGTTTACAGGAGTTCTTAACTTGGGGCCTAGATATGCATGTTTTTTGTATATAGTTACAGCTTTTGGTCTTTGATCAGATTGTTCAGAGTTTTGTGCACAAAAAACTTAACCACTGATTTAGAGAGATTTTTATCTGAGTTACTACTCAGATCCTAGAAGGAATGTGTTCAATAGACGATGAAAAAGGTAGTGCTGACATGAATTACTGGATATGAAACCACTAAAGTATGTATTTTAATTTGAGCACTTTGATTACTGGCAGTTTTTGGTTGGTGGTTATTTAGCATGTAGTGTGTGAAACTTCATTCTTGAAGTGTATTTTGGATTCAAAGCTTTCTCCCAAAAATTAACCACAGCCTTATTGATTCTCTAAAAATTTTTCTCAAATGTATCTACCTTGTTTTCATCCCTCTATTACTCTAGTACAGGTCACTTCTCTTTTTTTTGGTGGTGGTGGGGGATGCCACGTGGCATGCAGGATTTTAGTTCTCTGACCAAGGATCGGGCCCATGCCCCCTGTAGTGACAGCTTGGAGTCCTAACCACTGGACAGCCAGGGAATTCCCAGGTCACTCTCTTTTTAAACTGATTAGCATGTTGTTGTTGTTTAGTTGCTAAGTTGTGTCTGAGACTCTTGCGAGCCTATGAACTGTAGCCCACCAGGCTCCTCTGTCCGTGGGGTTTTCCAGGCAGGAATACTGGTTGCCATTTCCTTTTCTAGGGGATCTTCCCCACCCAGGGATTAAACCCCATCTCCATTAACAGGCCGATTCTGTACCACTGAGCCATAATTGCTCTTCTTGCGTTTAAATCGTTGTCCCCCTTGTTAGCCTGCTTGACTCCACACAGGAGTCAAGAGTGATCCCGTCACTCCACTGCTTAAAACTGTTTTAATTATATGCCATTTTGTTTTTAGGATAAAGGCCCTATTGAACTTGCAGGATCCTCCAGTCTCCTCCCTAACTTTCTTTTCAGCTTCCTTTCAGTTCACAACTCCATCTAGCCACATTTGAATTTTCAGTTCCTGAATACATTGTTCTTTTGCCCTTGGCCTTCCCTTTTTATCTGAAACCTTCATTGCCTAGGTCTTAGGTCTTATTTCCCTTCCCTGGGGAAGCCTTCCCTGGGCTGAGTTAGGTGTTCTTCCAGTGTGCTCCCATTACCCTTATTGATACTTGATACTCTTTTGCACTAGACTGTAAATACGTTGAGAACAGGGACCTTGTCTGTCTTGTTCACCATGGTATGTCCTAGCGATGTGTGTGGTGTATAATAGATGCTTAATATTTACTGAGGTATGGCATATAATTTTGGCCATTTTAAGACTTTAATTTTTTTTTTTCTGCTTTTTGATTTGCAGTATTGGTAGCCTTATATGAAGAACCAGAGAAACCTAATAGTGCTTTGGAGTATCCTTTTCATTTTTCAAGTCAGAAAAAGGCCTTTATTCTATTGAAAAAGTTACTTTGAGTATTTGGATTTTGATCTCTGGGTAAATATTGGTGGTAGGGTTGGGATGACTCTCATCAGAGTTATTTCAATAGAGGGCTATTTCATTAGTTTTAATGAGCTCAAGTAAATCCTTAACTTTTATATTAGTTTTTTAAAGCATCACTTAGGAGCTGCTACCCCAGAAAATCCAGAAATAGAGCTGCTTCGCCTAGAATTGGCAGAAATGAAAGAGAAATATGAAGCTATTGTAGAAGAAAATAAAAAACTGAAAACAAAGGTAAAATTTTTGAAAGAATTCATGTTAAAAATAATTTCACCTTTAATGATTATATGATCAGAACCTCACTAAAATGGACAGTAGAGGAGGGAGGAGGGCAAATATCAATCTCAGCTAACTGCAAGGAGAAGCTGATACCCTGTCTAGAAAACCACAAGCAAATTGTAAACAGGATGAGCAAAGTGTGGTCAAGAAGAGGTTCTTGGGAAACTTCATCAACAAAAAGATGAAAATACTGGTGAAGAATACTGGTTTGTAAGTAAATGGGAATTTCTGGGAGTCTTAGGCAGTTAAGCAGGTCAGTATGGGGCCACTGCTTTGCGAATGGCACCCCTTAAGACTGTGCAGTGCATGATCTGTATAGTTATGTGGTGGCCCTGAAATGTGTTAACTGTAAACTTGTTTGCACTTAAGCTCTGTACATTTGTTTGCACTTAATTTTGTCTAGTGCTGAAGTTTTTTCTTTGTTTAAACTCCCATGAGAATTTTCATAAACTTTTAGTCAACTAAGCCTTTGAGGTTTTACTGCATTCTGAATCACATTTCACATGACTAGGCATTTCTCATGATGTGTTTTATCTTCTCAACAACTTTGTGAGATAAATGACACAGGTACACAGACCATTTTATAGGTGAGGAAACTAAAGCACAGTGAAGTCTAGCTTCTCAAATCTGACAGCTAACTGGAACAACTCATATCTCAGTGTTCTTGCAGTAAACCACAGTTCGGTATAAGAGATCATTCAGTATCTTAAATTAGCCAAGATTCCAGTGTATAAATGTTAGATAACTTTTTTGGCATCTTTTACAGTCAAAGACATTAGCTGCTATTTCATTAACTGGCTAGCTTAATATATATCACATGCTTATTTTTTTTTCCTACTTTCTAGAAGAAAGTTTTCAGTAAACTTATGGTGGAGAGGAAGAAAATACCTTTACTATATAAGCCACAACATCTTTGGGAAGATATGGATTATTGCATAGCAGATGTTTGTGCAGTGCAGTCATGAATGAGAATTAAATTTTAGTTTCCCAGTAATTTTTAAGGTTTATACAAAAAATACTTTCACTAGATTTGATTGTATTAAATATTAAAAAAAATCACTGGTTTAAAAAGGCTAGGATTTTATAAACTGATTCAGTCATTGAACAAAGTAGTTGACTCATTTTGTTACTGTTAAAAGTTTTCTTTTTTACCCAATTTAGAATAAAATTCACCTAAACACCTCTGTCTTTGCCCCCATAGCTTGCTCAGTATGAACCACCTCAGGAGGAGAAACGTGCTGAATAGGATTCATCTCAATTGAAAAGACACTGAAAAAATGGTTTTGTATGACTCGAATAGTTTGTACAGTATATAATCTTTTCTGAACAGATGCTATAGCACTCTTTTAAATATGTTAAATTCACCTATCACACGTTAACTGTTATAAACACATATACTTAGAATCACCAATAAAAACTCAGTATAACTTTCTTTGGGTCTTAAAAAAGCAGGAGAATCAAAAGTGCATCCTGAAAGAAAAAAAAAAAAAAATCTATAAACACAGCCATCAGATTCATTACCTTAAAAGACATTCTATCAGTCTGACTAGGAATGATGGTACTGGTTGTATTTTAGCCAAGGAAGTTTAGCACGGAGCTATTCCTTGGTTTAGCTCAGGATTATGAGCACAGGTACAGTCATTCTTTAAAATGAAGATGACACTGTCGTTTTATATTCTCTGTAGGCAGCTGGAGAGATCTGTGTGATACGCGATGCTATTTCATGAGGATCTGTCTCATGAATCTTCTGCTTTGTTTATACTAGGTGGAACGAATGACTTTGCCACCACTTTGCCTTAGATAACTGTGTGTGCCAGTGTGAACTCTGACACCACCTTTCCTTCTATGCAATTATGCCCTATCTGATAATGTTGCCTTGCTTTACTGTGCTTCCCTGGGTCCCAGTTGCACATTGGCCTTTCTGTGTTGTTTTTCAATTTCCTGTAATAGCAGTTGCCCTGACTGTAATTTATATAAACTTAAAGAGAATCACACTGTTCCCCTGCCTGCCTTAGTTGCTTAGCGGAACACAGAACAGAGGCAATATAAAACTCTGGGTTCACGCACAAGCCTGGATGACAAGGGGAATGAGCCATATATTGTGGAAAATTATAGTTTGTGGGTATAATTATATAGTGCTTTTTTCCCTCAAAGTATTTTTCTAGCTTTGAATTCATTTTATCTTCATTATCCCTGTGAAGTAGGTAGGCAAGTGTGAGGGGAGGTGGGGTGCTGAATCGTTAGGCCAAAGACTGATATGAATACCAATTATTTACCAATTGTAGAACCTTGGGCACATTAGTTAATTACTCCAAGACTCACTTTCCTCATCTGTTAAATGAAAATAATATCTGTGCTGCCTACCTCACAGGGTTGTTGTGAGGGTCAAATGGAATGTATGTGAAAGATTTGTAAATGGTAAAGCACTATATTCTTGCTTGTTAGTCCTTTTTCCTTTCTTGGAAGACCTACAGTCAGATGTTTTTGTGTTCCTCATCACTTATTTTCCTTATTGATTGACCAGCATTATTAAGAAGTAGCCCTATTTCATGTATTCTGTCCCCAGTGTTATAGAAATGTCTATTTTTTGGTCAAAACACACAGAGAAAACAATACAGTGAAAGCTGGTTTTTAACTAGCAAAAGCCTCAGCACCTGCTAGAAGCTGTGACCAAGCCAATTATAAGGGTATTTTAATCAGTCACATTGGCAGGAATGTGGCAGTGGTCTGTCTCTTCCAGTCACAAGTTTGTTTTTGTAGGGGAGTCAGATACGGCTGGAAGAACACTTACTTGAATTGGTTTATCTTTTACCAGTTTGAGTGCCTCCTACAGTGACAGCCGTGGGCTGAGTATTATAAAGATGAATGACTTGAAGTTAACTATGAGACATGTGTATAATCACAATGTGGGATAGGATGTGCTAAGAATGATAAATAATAATAAAACATGGCCTCATGGGGGGTTTTGGAAGAGAGGGAGACATGGCTTCTTTAAGCAGTTGGTGTGATAGTCCCTTTGTGGACAGGCAAGTAGAATTTTTTTCTGGCAGCCAACCCTCATTTGCTTTCTTCCCTAATGAGAATGGTATTAATATTTATGTAAATCAGGTGATTGCCTCCTGTGCCATGGCAATGGCAACCTGTGGGTTGGATAATCAGACTTTTGGGGGGAACTGACATGCTTACACTGCTGTATCAGTCAGTGCTATGTAAGAATTCAGGGTGAGCCTGGCCTCTGCAGGTCCTCTTCAACATTTCTATCAAGGATCTGGATGAAGACAGTACACATGAGGCTCAATGGAGTAAAAAAAAGGATCCGATCTGTTCGGTTCCTGCTGTTCCAGCTGCCTTATCTGTAAAATGTAGATTTCATATCTTGCCTATCTCACAAGGTGTTATAAGGATCAAATTAAATGTAATGGATGTAAAAAGTATCTTGCAAATTGTAAAGGACTACATATGGGTCAGATGGTAGTAATGCTAATTCTCTAACTGCCACAGAGTTGGAAGGGCTGGTGAGTAGACTATATGAGATGAGCTTGAAAATGATTCACAACTTGGGAGTGCCTAAACTTCACAGCCTAAACGAAAAAGTTGAGATATCAAGTCTTACGTTTAGGTTAAAAATGCAGCTGTACAGGCTTAGGCACTTAGGGAGCGCTGACAAAGTCCTGGTTCCAGTGACTGTTAGTGTGAACCACTTACAGTCTGTATATTTTTTTAAAAATTCCATTCTGGAAAGCATTAATAGAAATATTGTCCAGGTGCTAAACAGTCACCCTGAAGGCTCTATTGGTCCTTATTGTGTTGTAGGTGTCAGACATTTGATGGATGTTGACCAGCTCAATTGCATATAAATGTGGAGAGTATGTTTGAAACCACAAAGCTGTATTGTCCAACATGGTGGCCGCTAGTCGCATCTGGCAAGTAAAATTAAAAATTTAGTTCCTGAGTCACACCAGCAGTAATTGAAGTGCTCAATCCACACTGGCTACTATGTTGAGCAGTATAGATGTGGGACATTTCTGTCATCATTACTGTAGAAGCCCTGGCTGAAGTATGTTTTAATGTGGAACAGAGAAGACAGTGGGTAATGAAGACTGTAATCCAATATCTGAGGTGCTGTCATAAAAGAGATGACCACTGCTAATAGGCTGTGGTGTATAAGCTCCAAGGAGCGATTTTTGGCCTGAATAAGAGACTTTCAAGCCAAGTTTTACCACAGTGGAGTTGTTTGCCTATTGAGACAGTGCGCTGTCTTCCCTGGGCTCTACTGAAATGTACGCTGCAAATCTTTGATGCAGCGTCAGAGACGCTGTACAGTAGATTCTTTTTAGGTGAGAGGTTGCACTAGATGACCTCTAAGGATGTCCTACCTTTAACTTCGAGATTCAGACAAAACCAACTTCCAGATATGCACACCTGCTTTCCCTTCATAGTCAAAGAAGTTTCCTTGAAAGATCAATACCACCACCCATGTCCACTTTAAGAGGTTAAATTTCCAATTCTAAAGCCGCCCTGTGAAGAGTAAAATTCCTCTAGCTTTCCCGTATTTTGGTAACAAGCATTTGTTCTGGTTTGCTTTCATTATTCATTCCTTTGGTCTCTGATCTGAAGGAGGTCACACAAGATGCAATGTTCCACGAGGTGATGGAATTACTAAAGAAGTAGACACTGGGTGGGGAGGAGGGGGAGTCAGATCCTGATGAGTGTGAAACAGTAGCAGTATTCATTGTCCGTGATTTGCTGAAGAAAGAGCGTAAGACATTCTAGCTTGCTAGCATTTGCTTTCCTATCAGGGTCCAGCTACCTGCTAGAACAAACTATCTCACCGATGACTCTACCTTGTTTGAGGTTTTGCCCTCACTCTGGCTAGCTCCTCCTCTCTACCTTTGAACATCCCAACCAATGCCATCCTTCCAGACCTGTTCAGACGCCAGTTCCTTAGAGATGCTCTCACCCACCCATGCCGAGCATTTTTATCCGCACCTTTGACCTTCCCACTTCCTATCTCATACAGAAGCTACTTACTCAGAGGTCCGATCTCCATTAACCTTGGGGCAACTTGAGGGCAGGCAGGGTCCAAGGTAGGTCCAGTTTTGTGCCCCAGGACTTCGCGGGCATAAGTATTGGTTGGGCAAGCACAATAGTAGGAGGAGGAGAATCAATTCTCCCAAGTGTCCAGAAAGCGTCACTCATTGCGTTGGCCGCCGGAGTCCCGAAGAAGGCAGAACGGTGAGGAGCAATGCGCGTGGCTGGGTCGGACCGAAGTGCGGGCTGGGGCGGAGGGCAGAGGGCTCGGCCCGGCCACCCTCCTCGTGACTCCTCCTCCCCCCTCCACGGCTCCGAGTCAGGTGATTCCGGGCACGTGATGGGCACCACCTACCTTGCTGCTCCCGAGTGGCAGCTCAGGCGACCAATGAGGGGCCGGGATCGGGCGGGGAGCCTATGAGAGCCGGACGCCGGGGGGCGGGCCGCACAGCGGCGGCGGCTGCCGGGGGCGGCGGCGGCGGCGGCGGCGGACTGGGGAGGCGGCGGCCTGGCTTGGCCTGGCCTGGCCTGTCAGGGCACGGGTGGCGGCGGCGCCAGCACCATGTCCCTGCAGTACGGGGCGGAGGAGACGCCCCTCGCCGGCAGTTACGGCGCGGCGGATTCCTTCCCAAAGGATTTCGGCTACGGCGTGGAGGAGGAGGAAGAGGAGGCGGCAGCCGCGGGCGGCGGGGTTGGGGCGGGGGCCGGAGGAGGCTGTGGCCCGGGGGGCGCTGACAGCTCCAAGCCGAGGATTCTGCTCATGGGCCTCCGGCGCAGCGGCAAGTCCTCCATCCAGAAGGTGAGTGGGGCCGTTCGGGCCCTCCGCCCCTCCCCCTCCCTCCCTCCCCGGGGGCGCCGGGGGCCGGCCGGGAGGGGAGGCCCTGAGGAGGGCGGCGGCCGGGGTGGCCGGCTGGGTTTGTCCCAGCGCGCTTTCTCTTCTCCTTTGGGAAGCAGAGCCCGGGCGCGGTCGCGCCGGGACCCCGATCTCGGAGTCCACGCCCAGGTCAGCCGAGGCCGAGTGGATCCCCGCGCTCCCCGAGTGGCCGGAGCGAGGCAGGTGCCCGTGGCCTCACCTCCTGGGACCTCACTTCCTGGGACCCAGCCCCTGTGCCATTCACGAAACTGAGACTTGCTCCCCGGTTCTAACTCGGAGAACTTTCCCACACTCCCTCCCCGACCCCGGCTGTGTGTGTGCCTCTCACTTCAGGTGACCTGAGTTTGCAGGGCTTCCCAGGTGAGCCCCAGGCAGCAGCGTCAGAAAGAGTTGTGACTAACTCCTTGGCCTTTGTAATGCCTGCTCTTGTTACTAGTCCGAAGGAGACTTCACTGTGGCATTCCTTAGTGGGAATGGGGGCTGTTCTTCCACCTGTTTTAGTACTTTTAGCCCGGTGAGTATAATTAGTAGTGATTTCCCCTCTGTGTGTGTGTGGCTACAAAAGTCTTGAGACCTGGAGAATATTTACAGACCTTTGTACATGTGCTTTCACTTGGGAAGTGGCAGGGAAGGATGGAGGGCTATTCGCTTTTTTAGTAAGGGGGAATAGAGGCAGGGTTGACCACCTCCATCAGCCATTCCTCTTAAACGCAAGGTGAGCTGGCGATAAAATGCCAGATACCTGGCCTTTTGCTCTTTTCACTCTGTGGCAAAGATCTCCAAAATAAATCTCTGCGTGATATTCTGTAGACATGATGATTTTAAAAAGTAGCCTTCCAAATGTATGGGATTACTGTGTTTTACTTATCTTTTCACCATTACAGCAAAATCTGAGTACATTGATGGCAGGTTTTAAGCAAACTGATTTTGATTCGTTACATTGTTTCTCACCGTCGAAACCTCAGGAGTAACTATCCATTTTTCTCATCCAGCGAATAGAGAGGGGGAAATTAGTTCTGTGTTGAAATTGTGTGGATTGTGGTAATTGTGATTCTTAACAATTGCGTTTATTTTTTTTCTCATGGGAGCTGTCTTTTCCTTGTCAGGTCCCATTCGTCCCCTCCTCACAAATATTCCTTCTCTACCAATATGCCTTTTCCTATTTGGTATAATTTGCCTTTGTTTTATTTCTTCCACAAGACTGCAAACCCATGAAGGACAGGGTCCAGTCAGTTTCTTTTCTGACTATTCATTAGAACCTGATGTGGGCATTCTGATAAATTTTCAATGAACAAAACTTCTTAAACTTTAGCTATAAATTTTCATAATCTTAGAGCAGATTTTGGCAGAATTTATACAATGTAATGGGGAGAAAAAAAAACTGAGGAGAGACATTGCTACTGCTAGTATTGTATACGAATAAAATAGAAAAGTTTTAGCTTTTCTGGGTGATTTGGTTTTAATAATTTGGTGTTTTCTGTTCTGTTAGAAGTTAGAAGATAGTGAATACCAATGGATACCCCATTCACTTTTCATCTCTTTTAAATTTTTTGCTATAGGATCAAATTTTTTATGTTAATTCCGGGTGGAGTTTTGTACTTACTTTAAATACAAAAGTGGAAGAGTCATTAAATTGTCTTTTTTTCTTTTAACAGGTGGTGTTTCATAAAATGTCACCCAATGAGACCCTCTTTTTGGAAAGTACCAACAAGATTTACAAAGATGACATTTCTAATAGTTCCTTTGTGAATTTCCAAATATGGGATTTTCCTGGGCAAATGGACTTTTTTGACCCAACTTTTGACTATGAGATGATCTTCAGGGGAACAGGAGCGTTGATATATGTCATTGATGCACAGGTAGTTTGAAATGATGATGTTTACTTTTCTTCTCTGATGGCAGAAGATGTAGGAACAAAGGAAGGTTGTTTATCTTGTCATGTGCTTCTTACAGCTTGTTTCTTTGCCACTAGGTTTCCTAACTGAGAGAGATGTACCTGTAGAGGTGCTTTAGGAGTAGGCATGCCTTTCTGCAAGTACAGAATATGAGATGACTAGGAGATAGGATTTATATTTCTTGAGTTCTAGTTAATGAGCAGTGTTCCATTTTTGTTAATAGTAGATACTGCTATATTTTTATTAACTGTTGTAATGTTGTCACCCACTGAAAAGGTCTTATCAGTGCCTGTAATGAGGAATGTGAGAACTGAGTCAGTAAATATTAAATGAATAGTTTCTTTAGTTGTCCAAATTCAGTTTAGCTCAACTAGCACTTATTGACGGCCTAGCAAGTGGGAGACACTCAGATAAATGGGACATGTCTCTATCCTTAACAATCTTAATTTTTTTCTAAGCTTAAGCATTAGCTAGGAATGAGTTCTGAGGTACAGATTCTGTTATGAGTGTGTTCATACATATGACCTAATTTAATTTCTTCTTCACAGTGTTGTAAGGTAGGTATCGTAATTACAATTCAATGGCTGAGTAAACTGAGATCACAGAATTTAAGCAACCTACTTAAAGTCACACATCTAACAAATGGCAGAGCTGGGATTACTTAAAAAAATTTTTATTGGGAAGAAGTGTCCATTTTCATTTCCTTTTCTTATCAGTATTAAAAATTATAAGCATTAACTTGGTAGTTGAATTCTTTATCAAGAGATTGAAGATCTATTTAGTGGTATAAGTTAATGTAGTTGTTTGAATACTTATGAATGATTAGGGTAATATATACTCTGTGGTTGGGGAAAGAGGTGGTTTGAGGCTTTCCTAACGTAAGATTTCTTTTTAAAAAATATTTTGTTCTGACTTACAGGATGACTACATGGAGGCTTTAACAAGACTTCACATTACTGTTTCTAAAGCCTACAAAGTTAACCCAGACATGAATTTTGAGGTTTTTATTCACAAAGTTGATGGTCTGTCTGATGATCACAAAATAGAAACACAGAGGGACATTCATCAAAGGGCCAATGATGACCTTGCAGATGCTGGGCTAGAAAAACTCCACCTTAGGTAACAACCTGTGTGTTTGATATGGGAGCCCTGAAAAGTGTGTAAATGTATTCCCATCTCTGTCATTACAAACACGTAGCTCTCTGTTACTGGTATACCCTTCCCAAATGTGTAATGTTTTTGATCTCTGTTGAATTCAAGCAGTTTTGGGAGCCTGATGTTATTGAGAAGTTAGTTCCCCTGCTGTTTTTGCATTTTCCCAGAGGTTGAAGTCATGCAAGGTCTGTTTCTGTAGGTGTGTTTACAAATTCATCTCAAGAGACTGGAGTCAGGCTGTTTCCTCATGGCATTAAATCTGCTTTGGGATTCCCCTTTCTTGGTTTCATTTTTTTCCCCCCTTCCTTGCCTCAGTTCAAGGAATCTCACATTTGTTGTAGAACTCTGTAGCTTGATCTTTCACAGTATCTCTCTCAGTAGGAAGAGCTTTTTAAAGAGGGCACATTTTAAGTGTGGATTCTAATGTTTCTTGTTTATGTTTTTTAAAACACTTTATGCTTTTATGAACCTCTAAAAATTGGGTGAAGTGATTGTATCCATGAAATCTGCTTAGGGTTGCTATCAAGTTAACTGCTGATTTGTAATTCTCATTGCAAAATTAATATTAAAGAACACTTACTAGATAAGCTCAATGGTTTGTGTGCTTGTATTTTAAAAATATGTGAGAATTATTTCCTGCATCTTATTTTTTTATGGTTTAGGTAGAAATGAGTAATAAAAAGTACCCAAGAAAATGTTCTTTTGATGGTACAAAAAACTTAAAGGGGAAGCAGTGGAGAGACAACCGTAGCTATTTCCTTATCCATGGTCTATTACAATGACTTCCCTCTAGGCTTAAGCCAACCCCCATCCCTACCCTAATTTTCCCTGGGGCCTCTGGCTGCAAGATCTTTTTGTTACTCTCCTAGGAAACCACATAGAAAAGTCCCATTGACCTTTAGCCTGGATTAAAATACGTACAAGTAATTCATGCTTTTAAAAAAATTCAGCAGTATTTGTAGGAGAAGGTGAAAGTATCTTCCAGTAAAATTCCTCAGTCTTATTTTTCTACCATGAATGATGGATTTTAAGCTATGATTATCCTGTGTTCTTCAGGACCCATAGGAACCCTTCTGATCCTCTTAGCATCATGTCCGTGTCCCTTTCCAGAGAACCCACCTCAGTGGTATATACTGTCCCTTTTTCCAGTTCTCTGTGGGGCCCAGGGCCTTGTTAACAGCATTAAACTTTTATTAATTACTGGCAGACCTATGGATGAGGTTCTTTTAATTTCTAGTTTCCAGAAACTCAGCTTCCTAGAATGCCCTGTACCTTGGGAGGTTTTTTCCTGTCCCCATCCACCTCCAAACCTCACAGTTCCTGCAGGACCTTCTTACATTGCTGACCTAAAATATTCCTTTACCTTAGTGCCTGTTGGATAATCTTCCATTGTTCTAACATCTAGATTAGAGCCCCATCTAAGATAGGTTCTTAGGTGTACTCTTTGGAAGTATCTTTGAATTATGGTAAAAAGTGTGATATAAACAGTTCTGTCTCTGACTTTGTTATCTGTGTTTATAATTATGTAATGGATACAGCTGCGTAACTAAAGAATATACTTCCTGAGTGAAAAGCAAGTAGAGTTGACCACACTGTTTAAGTTGTAAAAGCCTCTCTCTCTCGAGTACGTGTTTTGTTAAATCTACAAATTTACTTTGTGTATCCTTTTAGGCCTCCAGATAGCTGTCCCTTCTCTCTAGAGCTCCTGCTCTCATCTTCCTTAGCATGTTATTTACATAAATTCTAAGTGCCAGTTTTATTCATTTGTTTACTCAACAAATATTCATGAATACAGGGCAGTGGGCATGCAGCTTCGAGCAAGGCTGACGGCCTTTATTCTCATGGAGCTTACATTCTGATGAATGAGACAGCTCAAAAGCACATAAACAAACATATAGTGTAATTTTAAGTACTCATCAGTACTATGCAGAAAAACAAAGGGGGAAGAGGTTGAAAGCAAAGGGTACAGGAGTACGATTTTAGGTGGGGTCAGGAAGGAACTTGCTGAGGAGGTAACATTTTAGTAGAAACCTGTACTGTATTCTTATTTAATAAATGTTACCTGTCTCCTCTAAGCTTTCTCTTGTTTTTTGGTCAGTTGTGGGCTTAAGAAACCAAGCTTTTTGGATCAGATTGCAAGGACTTAGGTGAATGTTCAGGTTTCTGCATCTGAAAATGTTTTCCAAGCACTACCTCAGTTGCCCTCTGTGTAAATGTATTAAAGGGATGGAGAGCTACAAGCCAGGTGGGAAAATTGCATATGTCATCTTGAGTGAGGGAGATGGTGCACAAAATAGGCTTTGTTTGAACTTACTGAAATCAAATGTGAAGAAGCTTAAAATTTTATGTATTGTGATAATTGTTGCTGGACTTAAGATATTTTTCAAATTAATCAAACTATGTTGTGTCTTTCAGCTTTTATTTGACTAGTATCTATGACCATTCAATATTTGAAGCCTTTAGTAAGGTGGTGCAGAAACTTATCCCACAGCTACCAACCTTGGAAAATCTATTAAATATCTTTATATCAGTAAGTGTGCTATTTAATATTCACTGTCATTTCTGGTTCTGTTTTTGTTGAATATATTTGTATTATCAAATTCTCCAAAAAATGCCTTGAATTAATCTGAGTCAAGCTTAAAGACTAACGATACAGTTAAATATTAAATAAATAATAGAAACATTTAAAAAAATGGCTTGAGTTATTGTCTAAAATTTTCCTTAATACTCACCTTTTTTTGTCTTAAAAGGCCCTGATGAAAATTTTTTCATGCTTTTCTTAATTAAAAATATCTTCGTGATCTGTTTTCCTGAAGGAAGAGTAGAAACTGGGATATACTGGGTATTGGGAATTAGACTCAGTTTAATCTCTGCCTTATTGGAGGTCACATTGAAAAATTGATGTTTGTTAACTGTAATCTCAGTGTCATATTTCACATTTCTTATTTTGAGGATTCAGCTTAATTAAAAAGGATATTCTTCCCATCAGTTTAGCATTCAGCGATTGTGTTTTCCAAACACTGCTTCGAAGGACTCTGTGTGTAGTGATCCCAACTCTTTGGGCTTTTGCACTATGCTAGATGTTGATGTGAAACATTGTTTGCTGAGTGCTCCATCGAACCTTCCTGGTAGCAGGATCGTTTGAATCAGAGATTGATTATTGTCAAGAAAAGGATTATCAAAAATATAGCCTGGCTTGATTTTTGAAGGATTTTTTTGTTTGTTTCTTAGAAAATAATTCATTTAAGTTAAGAGGATGAAAGAAGAACAAATTTGAGTGTGCTATTATGTCAGTAAATCAGAGCAGAGAAACAATTTGACTTTTCTCCTTTGGATAAGAGAATTGTCTCCTAAGCAAGTACTGTTTATTCTTGGTATTGGATTGTATTGTTAAAAATTCTCTTGGATGTTAATGATTCAGGATCTTTGATAAGTTTACGAATTGTGCTTCTTTAAAAAATGAACACTTGATTTTGTTTTTTTCAAGAATTCAGGTATTGAAAAAGCTTTTCTCTTCGATGTTGTCAGCAAAATCTACATTGCAACAGACAGTTCTCCTGTGGATATGCAGTCATATGAACTTTGCTGTGACATGATTGATGTTGTAATTGATGTGTCTTGTATATATGGGTAAGTTGTGTTCGTATATATTTTTGTAAGATCTCAAACAAGTGGAAAACCACCAGTTTGACTTGTTGGGGGGATTAATTTCTGAGGCATCTAGCAAGTACTGTATGAAGTAGAATTGTTCTGACCATAGTGCTTCAGTTTGGAGCATAATTTCTCTGTGAGTGGACTGCTGGGTCTTAACTGTTTCCGAGTGGATGGACAAGAGCAGTTGAAAAGATGTGACTAGTGCCAGACTTAATTATCAGTGAAAGTTTCACCTGCTTTAATTTGGGGGTTTGTACTGTGTCTTCCTACTACTGTGACTTTTGACTACTGTTAGATCAATAAACTAAACTAATTTATTTAAAACACTGAACAACACGAGTATGTACTGGTTCCTAATTTGATTTCAGGCTCTGTGGAACTGAGGAATCCTTAATCTTTCAGAGAATACAGAAACAAGGAATGTTTGACTTACACATCTCCGTTTCTAAGAGGTCTCTAAAATATAAACTCTTCTTTTATGCAAATTAACCACATTTTATACAGAAACTTGTAAAGAAATGGTTTTGTAGAATAGTCCAGAAGACAAGTGAAAACTTTGGTGGATTTACTAATAATCATTTCAAAAGCCAGTAACCTCTGCAGCCTCTAATAGTGATGGTTCGTCTTGTATGTTAATATCAGCCCTCCCAAGCACTGTCCTGGTGCTCTGACATTACCTTTGCTTTTTGATACCTGTGTCCTTGATCTCTTGTTCCTCTGTGTTCCACCTAGTCTAAATTCCTCTTTCATCTCTCTGTCCCTACCCTGCACGCTGGTCTTTCTACCTAACTTGTCAGTATCATTCTCCAGCTGCCTCGGGGTAGGAGAATGCTTTTGTCTTAGCTCTTCTTTACGTGTCTATTCTTGTTTTCCATTCCTGTCAGTTTTGTGATTACATGCTTGCCTTTGTTTTTGTTCTTTCCCCAGCAAAAATGTGATTTTTGTCTGTAGGTCATGCAGAAAAGTTTCATGTTCCTGTTCCTAATTTTAAAAATAGATGAGTAGAATGTATTTTTTATAATTAAAGAATCAAATTTAGTTGTAAATCTTATTTTCGGTCTAAGGCACATTGTAAACTGCATTACACATGATAAAGTACATTATAAAAAAGAAAAGAAACAGCCATTACTTCATTATTATTAACCTGTGTGTGAAACTGTATGCTTTATTGAAGTTCAGTTTGTTGTTTACTTGGCTCTTGATGTGTGTTTTTTGAAGGGGGACTCCATGTAATTCTGACAGTCTAATCTGATAAATGAAATAGCTTTCAGACCCTGTAAGGCTCACTTTACAGGCATCTGGATTCCACAGTATCTTTGATAGACCATATTTACTTTAGTTTTTGCACTTACTCCTTTTTCACTACTGACAGTTTTCATATTTCAGGTCCTTCTTTATTTGCGGAGGGTGTCAGCACTGATTAGTGTGAGGGAAAATTAGAAGTGTGCTGCATTCCATGCATCCTAGGTCAACAAGGTGGTGTGAGCGTGGAATGGTTATGCAGCAGGGGCTGGGCACCCACAGCTAAACACGGCTTCTGTTCCACTGTGGTCAAGCCAGCATGTTTTCTCAAAAGATATTTAGGAAACTGGGTAGAAAGCCTTGTGCAAATGTGACAAAATGCCCAGTTGGGAAACCTATAATGAGCAATACTTTGTATTAAAACAGGTTAAAGGAAGATGGAAGTGGAAGTGCTTATGACAAAGAGTCCATGGCCATCATCAAGCTGAATAACACAACTGTCCTGTATTTAAAGGAGGTGACTAAATTTTTGGCACTGGTTTGCATCCTTAGGGAAGAAAGTTTTGAAAGAAAAGGTAATGACATTTTAAAAACCGTCTTTATATAAAGGTCTTTGTCATAATTTCTTAGGTTCGAGAAAACATTGTTGCAGTGTTAGAGGATTTACCAGTTAGTTTGATCCCCTGGAAAAGGGCATGGCAACACACTCTAGTATTCTCGCCTGGAGAATTCCATGGACAGAGGAGCCTTGCGGGCTACAGTGTGTGGGGTCACAAAGAATTGGACATGACTGAATGACTAACACTTTCACTTTCATGATGTTTTCAACTGCTTTTGTGCCTTTCCCTCCATGCACAGTCCATGCTTTTTCATGCCTTCTTTTGGTCTTTTATTTTTAAATCACATTTTTTATTCCAGCCTCTGATTTCACGTCCTTCTGTTACGTGTCTGCCTGTATTTGGCTTCCACCTGAACCAGTCTGCTGAGGTGGTTTGAGAAGTTAGCAGGTCACCTTCTTGCCACATTTGGTGGCCCTTCCTCTTCAGCCTTCCAAAGCATGTGACCCTATCATCCAGTCCTCCCAGCTCTCTTCTCTCTGCTTTCCCAAAGCAGAACTCTTTGGGTTCTTCTGTGTGTCTGTTTCTCTGACCACCTGTTTCTTCTCTTTATTTTCTCTTTTTCTCAGTTCTGAGTGCCCTTCAGAGCCAGGGCTTCTGGCTCACTTCTTCACTTACTCTCCTGGTCAGCACATCACATCTCTGGCTTCAGTTAATCTCCGTGTAGTTGACTGAAAAATTCACCTCTCCAGCTCTGATTTGGGCCTGTTTCCATCCCGTGTTTGAAACTGTTAGTAAGGCATCTTCACTTAAATATTTATCTTTCCATGGTGTCAAAAACTGATGAATATTTTCCCCATTGTTTCATGACTCTCCTGGCTACTCTACTTCTGTTACTAGTTATGCCTTTCTTCTGGTGTCCGTGCTTAGCTGTGTGCAGTCTGGTGGTATAATTGCTTCTGAGGCCCTTGCACAGCATCTCACAGAGGGTGTTCTTTGTTTTCCTTTTTCCATTCTTTTCTGTGGTTTTCATTGAATCTTCACCAAATCTCAACATTTGTTTCTTGTGGAACTTTATATGGTGTCCTGTCCATTTCCACTCTTGGTGTCTCCAGTTCAAGTCCTCACCCATCCAGGCCTAAGGTGCTGCATTCAACATATTTATTGAGGGCTCCGTCTGTATAGTCTTTTATTCTAAAGGCAGACTAGTTTTCAGGATATTCCTTTTATCATGTTATTTAACTACTGAAGGATCTATAGTAGCTCTGTTACTCAGTGAAACAAGTTCCTGTTCTGTCTGGGTTTGTGATATTAATTAATATTGAATGAGTTAATATTATTTCACTGATGCTCGTATTAATGAAATATTTTAGATATACAAAGTTTTTTTGATAAAACAAAAATGTATATATTTCCCTTGAGCTTAAGATCTGAAACGTGACCAATACATATTTGTCTTTTGTGCATTTCTCATTGAAACCCTCACTTGTGCTCCATTGAATGTAGCGTTTTCTTTTTCCTGTGTCTGAATTAGTCTTTTACTTCTTATCTATCCTTAAACTATATAAGGTATTATGTATCTGTGTAAACTATGTCAAAAAGTAAGTCGTCTTCTGCAACTTGCTTGTTTCTCTTCATTCAAGATTGGTTTTGAGGTTTATCCATATCAATAGCATGTTGTTTCAGTTCATTCTTTGTCACTGTGGAGTGCAATATCATAGTTTATATTCTTTTTGCTGTATGTTTAGATGATTTTTAAGATTACAAATAGTTTTGCAAGAAATGTTGGTGAACAAGTTTGCCTTTGCGCGTACGGGGAATTTCTCTATTATAGAAAGTATTTAGGAGTGGAGTTTATGGAGGGCATACACATTCAGTTTCATTGTTGTTGTTCAGTTGCCCAGTCTGACCTTTGTGACCCCATGGACTGCAGCCCCCCGGGCCTCTGTGTCCCTCACCATCTCCCAAGGTTTGCCCAAGTTCATGTCCCCTGCTCAAGTTCATGTCAGTTTTATTAGGTGTTATTGAATTGCTCTCCAAAGTGGCTTTATCCTTTTCACTCCAGACAGTGCTTTGTGAGAGTTTCTGTCACTTCATGTCCTTGCTAATGTTTAATGTTCAGTTCTTGTCAGTCTGGTAGGTGCGAAACGATGTCTCATTTGGGTCTCATTTTTTTCTCTCTAATTACTGGTTAGAGCAAGTGTCTTTTTCATTGCAGGTCCTCTTTCATGTCTGTTTAGGCTTCTTCTCTAGTAATTTATTTGTTCCTATACTTTTATCTTTTTTGTATGTCTTAGGAGTTTCTTACTTTTCTCCATTCTAATCTTTAAAAATTTAAAAAAACTTTTGGTTCCTGGAAATTTTCAAGTAAACACAAAAGTTGAGCAGCACAGTGATTCCATGTACCTGTCTCTGCTTTCAGGGTCATGAACACATGGTCAGTCTTATTTCCTGTATATCTTCACTTTTTTTAATCCTTTGTTGTGGAAACTGTCAAACATAAAACAGAGAAAATAATGTAATGAAGCCCTTCTTCTCTATCACCCAGGTTGAACAACTATCAAAATCATAGCCATTCTTATTTCATCTCTATACCTTTCTCCTTTTGGGTTATTTTGAAGCAGATCTCTAACATCAAATCATTTTGTCTGTAGAGATTTAAGCAGGTATCTCTAAGAAGTAGTGCTCTTTTTGAAGCATAATAGTATTACGACTAATAGATGTTTAAAAAAAAATTAACTGATTTCATATCATCATCACATATCCACACATTGTTCAGGTTTCCTTGATTGTCAGTTTAATTTTACCATTTGCAGAGAACTCAATTTTAATGTAGTTGAACTTATCAAAACCGTTATTTTTTCCTGAATCTGAAGAACTCCTTAATTTGACTCTGACCTGCTTCTTCAGACTCCACTCCCAGTACTTCTCCCAAGAATTGTCTACTCCCATCTGCAGTCAGACCAGCTTCTTTCCTGTCTTCCACCTGTGTGCTGTGTTCTCTCAGTGCAAACTCCCTGCTGTTTTCTTGTGATTTTGTTCCTCTTTCCTGCCTATTTAAATCTTGCCCATATCCTCAGAGCCTTGTCTCCGCCCTGAAGTTTTCTTGGCTGCTTTGGCCTTGCACTTGACTCTCCTGCCTTCGGGCTTCTTCCCCATCTGTAGTCACTTTACCATCAGACGCTTGTGGTTTGTTTCTTGTGTGTTGTCTTTCTGTCCCGGTATGCTCGAGGACCCAGGTGCTTCTCTTTCAGTCCTGCTGTTCTCAGCACTGGCTACTAGTTTCAGGTTCTTCTCGTGATGTGGAAGGACTTCTGGATCTCCAGCAATCTTGTGCAAATTCTGGGCACTAAGGAGGATTTAGGGAGGAATAGGGAGCTCTTCCTTTTAAGGAGGTTCCATGGAAGTCTCACACACTTGTACTTTTCTTGGTGGCCGGAATTGGTCATATGTCCATATGTACCTGCAAGGAACCCTTTGACTAAAATCTGATTTGGAAGCCAGTTCCTAAGCAGAAAAGGACAGAGTTGCCCTCCCTCCCCTCCGAGGTAGGGGAGCTGGCTTCCTGAGGCTCTGCCCTATGGGCCTTCCTGATACCTCCCATCCCCATGGCTTTACTGAGCAGTTTGCCCAACTATTGTTCCAACTGTTTCCTTCAGCTTTTCTTTGCCTGCCCCAGAGACTTGTAAAAGGAAAAACTTGATGTATCGAAAGTATTTTACTTTCACTTTAGAGTTCATTGTAGATTTTCTTAGCAAATTTGTCTTCCTAATTGCTTTTTTATTTACCCTCTTCATTTCCAGGCCCAGAGGTAATCAGTGTTAACAACTTGGGCATATGCTTTATCATGCTTCCATTGTAGAGAATTTCTCAATTGGATATATGTTTTAAAATACATACCAATTATTTCTTTCCGTCACCAAATGTTTCCTAGCAGATAGTTGACATTCAGGGTGCCTGATCTCCCTTTTTCTCTCCTGCAGGTTTAATAGACTATAACTTCCATTGTTTCCGAAAAGCTATTCATGAGGTTTTTGAGGTGGGTGTGACTTCTCACAGGAGCTGTAGTCACCAGACCAGTGCCCCCAGCCTGAAAGCGTTGACACACAACGGCACACCACGAAATGCCATCTAGCCTGGACGCCAGCGATCGGGGCTCTGTGCCAGCTTATTCTTCACTCCAGGGTCAGATGCCACGTGCGACAGGACATGGGAGTTGCCGCTAATGGGAACCTGGTACCTGTCCCTCTAGAGACAAGGGGTAGAGTTTCTCATTTGGATGAAAACCCCTTCAGCCAGTGGTGTGCAACTGAAGCTACTATTTCTTAAAAAAAAAAAAAAAAAAGCAAAAAAGAATTCCAGAGGCCACAGAAGTGTGTGTCTTTCTCCTCTTGGGGGCCCTACTTTAAGTAGTTGGGATGTCTTGGACCTGGAGATAACAGCCCTTAACCTGTCCTTACCAGGGAATGTTGCCATCAAATACCAGTTGAAAATAATAGAAGGAACTGAATTTTTATATGCTTCACTTAGATTTTCATTTGAGTAGTCTCTAAAAATCCTGCCTCGCTTAAGTTCTAACACTGCCTCTCAGATTTCAATTTTGGACCTTGCACACCTCAGACCTTCTAATTGCATTTGCTTGCTAACTCAGAAGACACATGGTCTGACTACAGCAAAAAAGAACATTCCTGTATTGGTTTCTGAAGAAATGAGAAAATTTTGTGCTGCATCAAGTCTAGAGCAAGTCTCCAACAGTGGCTGCTGTGTTCGTTCCCTCTGAAGTGTTGAGGAGCAAACTTTGAGACAGAAGAAAATTTTGCACCTGTGTTTTGGATACCAGATACCTGGGTTCCTTCCCTCACATTTGATAAATGATTCTGATCACTGTTTTAAAAAAAAGGAATTAAAAAAGTTGTTTTCCCCACAATCTCTTCCTCCTCTTAGGAGAAAAACTCATCGTGTCATTGAAATATTTAGCTCATTTTTCTTTAAACTTGATACCAGTCCCCACATACCTTTTATTCTAAGCTGTTGAGATTCTTTTAAGAATTGCTGTTTTGTTGACCCTGAATGACCCAAAGGCACTGGTGGACTGTCCACTGGGGGTTGAAGAGAGCATATGACACCATGACATGTGTTGTTAAACATACTTCGTCTCCGGTGTTCCGACACCAAGTGTCAGCTGTGGTACTTTCTTCACCTAGGATGTTGATTATAATTGTCTTTTTTGTTGAAGGTTGATACCCTTTTCATTGACTTAAACTTACACATTACTTTTACTCCACATGCCCAGTTGTTAATGTATTCCAAAGCCACTGGACCACTTGAGTACGTAAGTGCCACTGTTGTATGAAGTGTGTGTTCAGGCCTGTAAACCCCACTGTGTGACTTGGCGTGCTTCCTGCAGGCGACTCTGACTGTTGAGTACTTACATGGACCATGGTGATATCCAAAAGAAAACGCTTTTATATTTATAGGTTATTTCATTGAACTATATAAAATGGGTATCAATAAATGTATTTACTCCAGAATCAGTTTTTTATTTGCATAAGATATGGAGGGTTGGGGCAATGAAATGTTGGCTTGTCCCACTCTGATTTTATTGTCCATTTCTTCTTTTGTTGCCTCATATGGTTAAGATGCTGTATGTTTCAGGACTTAAAGTTCTGTCCTGATGCAGGGATTTCATGCCTTGTGTCCAGACATCTCTCTTTTGCCCATTTCTGTTTAGGAGATCTAAAGATAGGTAAAAATGTGTCTTTTGGTTGTGGTGGTTCACGGGACTATCCAGGGCCTCTCATAATTGATGTATGATATCTAAGCCAGGAAGCATGTGAAGGAATGAGTTAAGTAGAGCACATTATACAAAATATGTGTTGATTGCAGTTGAATTTTCATTTCTTCCAGTTTCTGAGATACTCATTATTGACCCTTAAATGTCTGTTCTGCTTATATAGTTAGGCTGGATCTTAACTGGTTTGGGAAAATAGATATATTAGGAGGGAGGTAGGTAGGTAGAGGTTGAAAGATCTTTAATATTGTGATTGGGCTATTTTAAAAAATGGAAATCACAAAAACAGATTAAAACAGCAACAAAAAAAACCCCTTAAAGTACTATCTAATCCTATATCCATTTTCAAATTATGGAGACTGAAATCCAGAGGAGTAAAGAGCCCTGTCTAGGGTAATAGATGGGATGAACATTGTAACTTAAACTCTAAACCCAGGGTACTGTTGAGAGTGAAAGGGATGTCGTCGATAACTACACCAGAGCAAGAGGTGTGTACTGTGCTGTTGGGGTAAACCAGGTGGCCGCTCGGTCACAGATGCAGTTAGTGAGGAAGGGGCGCCTGTGCTCCAGACCTGGCAGCCCTGTGCTGCCTGCCTGCATCTCCGGCCTCAGGCTCCCGTCGACCCAATGGAGATGATGCCTTAAGAGGGACACGGGTGCCCATAAAATACTTTTTTTCTACTACTGTGGGAAGTTATAAATCCAGGGAGTGATAAGGAGAACAAGTGAAAAATGGTGAAACAGACTCAGGAAAAAGGAAACGAAAGTCAGAAAACTTAAGGATTTGCCTGAAATGTGTTGCATCTCCATGGATGTTTATGTGTACCAGGCTACCTCAGAGAGCTGGCAGAGATGGTGGAAAACCTTTATCTTTTGCAGCAGGGTGTTTGAAATGTTTCACATAACACTGCCTTTCCTGTTCACACACATTCATACATACATACATGTGCGTATGTGTACACAGACACACTTATGTAATAATGTCTCAATAACCGGATGCTCAAGGTATTTGGAATTGTATATATTTACTTCCTACATTTAGGATTCTGTGTGTATACACAGAAACAAATGACTTGAAAGATAAAATTATGATTGTCACAAGCTTAATGTGTGTGATTCGTGGGCTTTGTTAAGGTTCTGTATCGGTCCTGTTTTGTTTTGCAAATGCTGAAGCTCTTGGAGTTACATCCAGAAGAGGTTAATTAGTGAATTCGTTATTTTTCATCTAAGCTACCAAAGTAACTTGAAATTCTCGCCTTTTATCCCCCAGAGACCTTGAAGGAGCACAGTCTTCCAAGGGACTGTAGGCGGCAGCTGGGCAAAGCTGGAATGTATTTCCATTAGTAGTGCTTGAACTGGTGGTATGGAGCTGAGAGTCTAGCCATAAAGAGCGTGGAGGGAGGGACATGAAGGGGCAGCAACTACTACTTATTTCAGGTATTTTCTCTGTGTATTACCTCATGTAATCTTCATAGTACCTGGTGAGGTAGGTCCGCTAGTTCTATTTGCAGATGGGGAAACAGGCCTGTGGAGGCGTAGTGGTGGAGCTAGAATTGAAATCCATGCAGTTTGATTCAAGAATCCTTCAACCACCACTTTACCTCACTTCCTTCATAGGGAGGGAGGGTTTGCTCATGGAAAGTTGTGCAGAAAACAAGTTCTGTAAAGTTTGGAAACAGCATTCTGTAGTTCGTGGAGATTTACTATGTACAGTGAAATACTAAATTCTTTAAGAAGACCTGCAGTAAAGAAGTCTGATTACCTTTGTTTATAGCTCATGTTCCTAAATTTGATTGTTTTAAGAAATGCCTTTTCGAGAGCATGGGCTTCACAGATGGCTCAGTGGTAAAGAACCTGCCTGCCAGTCCAGGAGACTCGGGTTTAATGCCTAGGTTGGGAAGATCCCCTGGAGGAGGAAATGGCCACCCACTCTGGTATTCTTGCCTGGAGAATCCCATGGACAGAGGAGCCTGGCGGGCTATATAGTTCATCGGGCCACAAACAGAAGGGCATGACAGCATGTTAAATAAATAAACAGAAGGACACTTTACTGGCATGTTTTCAGTGGGATTGGAAATATGATTTTTATTCCATTTTCCAAGTGGCTTAGTATAACCTGTAGTGAACTGGTGATGAGTATATCTTGTATATTTTCGTAATTGAAATTAGTAGTTCCTGCTGTTCCTTCAGCTCGGAATCTGCTTCCCTTGGCTTATAGAAATTCTGTTCATCCTACCAAGGTCAGCTTAAATGTCCTATCTTCTACAAAAGCCCTGTAACCACTGAGCCTCCCTAGCACCTTGACATGGGTGGGTTTGTTCTCTGCCCCCCCTTTTTTGGTGACTTGTTCAGCAGCTGTCTTTGTAAGTAGTGATGGGAGAAGCATATTTTATACTCTGTAGAATTTCTCCAATATCCCATATGTTGAGGAAAACCCAGACTCATTTGAAGATCTCTCATTGCAGCTTTGATGTGAAGGCAATGGTGTTTTTCCTGGCTGGGCAGTAAGCTTGTCAAGCTTTTTACCGGGTTTGGCTGCAGTGTCCAATTCCTCATTGCTTGACCTCTAGGTGGCGGTGTTGTATCATTTAAACTCAAGCTTTCAGGCTCCCAGAAGTTGGCTGTGTTTTGCAAGTTTCTCAATTGCCTGTATCACCCAAGTGTACACCTAACTTAGAGAGTCAAAGGATTGCTGAAGATATTTCCCCTGAAATCATACTCCGTGCTGATTTGAGACAGTGTGTTGGAGGCGAAGCAATTTGTGATTTTCACTTTCTCTGTTCATTACCAGCTTTTTAAGGGGTTGGATAGGATGAAGGTCATAACATCATTTTCTACAATGAATTACAGGTTACAAAGGAGCTTTAACAAGCCCATGCTGTCCTTATGCCTATAGCAGGCAGAACAACTTGCTCACCAAGCCATCTGCTGTAGATGAGTGTGCTCTTAAAGGAAGGAAGGAAATTTGCATTTCTCTAATAATTAGCAATGTTGAGCAAAAGGATGGTTTTTGAAGTGCAAGGGTCTTAAAGTGGAAGTTGCAATACTTTTCTAACGACACATTAATAGTAATGGGCACTAGGGGTGGGTAGTAATGGGCACTTGTTTGGAAGGAAATGCCACATGTTTGATAATTTCTGCATTCATCACTTTTTTTTTTTTTTTGCCTCAGATGAGGTTTGTTGTAATTATTTCACACTTGAGAACTAAAACACTGCAAAGGAAAAGGCTGCAGCACATTATCCTTTCATGGGCATATCCTCTTTCCACAATCCCAAGCTGTGACTTTGTTCCACAAATACAAATTTTAATGTAAAAAAACTAGATTCATCAGTGTAGCTTCAGAACTGTTTAAAATATAACTGAGAAAATTGCAAAAGGACAGTTATAATGAGGAACTGAGGAGAAGGAAACCAGTTACCCCTCGACCTCCCCCCGCACCCAGCGCCCATTAATGCCACTGTGTCGTTCAAAAAGTACTGCAACTTCCACTTTAAGACTCTTGCACTTCAAAAACCATCCTTTTGCTCAATATTACTAATTATTAGAGAAATGCAAAACAATGAGGAATCACCTCATGCCAGTCAAAATGGCCATCATCAAAAAGTCTATAAATAGTAAATGCTGGAGAAGGTATGGAGAAAAGGGAACCCTCCTACAATGTTGGTGGAAATGTAAATTTGTGCAGCCACTATGAGAGCAGTATGGAGGTTCCTTAAAAAACTAAAAATAGAGCTACCATATGAGCCAGCAATCCCACTACTGGGCATATAGCCGGAAAAACTGGAAAATCTAATTTGAAAAGATACATGTACCCAATGTTCATAGCAGCACTGTTTACAGTCGCCAAGACATGAAAGCAACCTGTGTCCATCGACAGATGAATGGATAAAGATGTGATATGTATGCAGAGGAATATGAGTCACGAAAAGAATGAAATAATGCCCATTTGCAGCAACATGATGGACCTAGAGATTATCATACTAAGTGAAATAAATCAGAGAAAGACAAGTATCAATGGATACAAATGAACTTATTTAAAAAACAGAAACAGACTCACAGGCATAGAACAGAGTCTTAGGTTAACAAAGAGGAAGGAAAGAGGGATAAATTAGGAATTTGGGAGTAGCAGATACATACATACTACTATATATAAAACTGATAAATAACAAGGACCCACTGTATAGCACAGGGAACTATATTCAATATCTTCTAATAACCTGAAATGGGAAGAATCTGAAAAAGAAAATATATATATATGTTTGTGTAACCGAATCACTTTGCTGTATTCGGGGTGGTGATGGTGGTTTAGGTCCTAAGTCTTGTCTGACTCTTGTGATCCAATGGACTGTAGCCTGCTAGGCTCCTCTGTCTGTGGAATTTCCCAGACAAGAATGCTGGAGTGGGTTGTCATTTCCTTCTCCAGGGATCTTCCCAACCCAGGTCTCCTGCATTGCAGGCAGTCTCCTTCACTGCAGGCAGATTCTTTATGGACTGAGCCACCAGGGAAGCTATATACTTGAAACTGATACAAAGTTGTAAATCTACTATAGTTTAATTCTTTTTTTTTTAAAAAGCAGCTTTTGAGCTAAAGTGATGAAATATCAGAAGGGACACTGCAGATAATTAAAATTTGGTTTACTATAATATAGATAGGCGCTTGGGTTGTAAAAATGGAATATTGATCTTCTATAATGTTCTTTTTGCTGTTTTTGTTTTTTAAGAGAAGTGCTGTTACACTCATGTTAGTAAGTTGTGTACATTCCTTCCTTTTCGTTGTTCTCTCTCCTGTCTCTATTGAAACAGGCATGCAAAGTTTGTGTTCTAGGTAATGAGTCAGCTGAGAAGGGAATGTTAATTTATTTGAGCCTGAGTGTGTGAGTGCTAAGTTGCTTCAGTCCTGTCTGACTCTTTGCAACCCTAAGAACTGCCAGGCTTCTCTGTCCATGGGATTCTTCAGGCAAGAATACTGGAGTAGGTTGCCATGCCCTCCTCCAGGGGATCTTCCTGACCCAGGGATCGAATTCGCGTCTCTTGTGTCTCCTACATTGGCTGGCAGATTCTTTACCACTAGTGCTACCTGGAAAGCCCTTCTTTGAGCCTATCTTACTCTAAAAAGCAGTACTGGAACTCTCTGGACTGGAGCCTTGTCCCAGACAAGGCTTTACACTTTTGCAAGATGAACTAAGAAGTAAGCTTAGAGCCCCACGGACATTTTCTAATACCTGTCTTTGGCGATTAGAGCTGTTTGCCGTTCCATGCTTGGAGGATGCTTTATAGCTGCCCTGCAGCTCTTCCTGGTTAGTTGCTAAGACTGGAAGTTCTCTGGGCTCTGTCCTCACCGCATGACCCTTGTGGCGGGGTAGTGATAGAAATGGGATGATTCAGAAAGGCAGCCTATTTGCAAAAGGGAACTCATTTAGGTGTCAGAGGTCACAGGATCTTAGTGGAAATGTTCCCTGGTCAACTCGAGTGACAAGGCTGAGCTGGAGGGTGAGCTGAAGTTTGAAGGAGGGATTGGGGGCAGGACTGACTGAAGGCCATGGTTGCTTAGTGGAAAGAGGCTCGCTGGGGAAGAAGTCAGAGTGATCCTTGCCGTGAGAAGAAAACCAGGTAGATTGTGAAATGTGAAATGCAGCAAGAGATCTGAAGGGTGAGAACAAATAGATCTTAATTTTACCTAGAAGTACTGGAGACTTGGAAAAACCTCTGAACTGGAGATCTGGACCATTTGCAACTTCTATAGGTTCTTTACTTTCCTCTCCCAATGTATTGTTAAATCTTGAAATTATTTATTTTTTAAAAAATCTTTTGGCTGCACCACGTGGGATTTTAGCTGTCTGACCAGGAGTTGAACTGTCACTCCCTGCACGGGAACTGCAGAGTCTTAACCTCCTGAGCTACCAGGGAAGTCCCTAAACTATTTATGCTTGATTTCTTTCAGATCCAAGATAATGGTTACAATAGTACTTGTTGAACACTGGAATTTTTTCATTTTACCCCAGGCCAAACCTTCATCACACTTTATCAAAATTCTTACAGAAGCCTTGGCTTATCTCTTAGATTCTTCATTTTCAAAATCTGGACTAGCCTATAAAAAAAGTAAGTGTAAGTGAAAGCGAAGGTGGTAGTCACTCAGCCGTGTTTGACTCTTTGTGACCCCACGGACGGTAGCCCACCAGGCTCCTCTGTCCATGGAATTCTTCAGGCAAGAATACTGGAGTGGGTAGCCATTTCCTTCTCCAGGGAATCTTCCCAGCCCTGGGATCGAACCCAGGTCTCCTGCATTGCAGGCGGATTCTTTACTGTCTGAGCCACCAGGAAAGACCCATAATAATAGCTCTGTTTTTGTTATGAGTATTATTAGCAGTAGCATTGGTATTAGATTATTTGAGTGCTTACAACTCATCAGCCATCAGGCTAAGAACTTTACTTGTGTCTTCTCATATATTGCCTTCACCAATGTTATGTTGCTGTTGTTGTCTGGTCACTAAGTTGTGTATGACTCTTTGCAACCTCATGGACTGCAGCACACCAGGCTTCCCTGTCCTTTACTATCTCGAAGAGTTTGCTCAAATTCATGTCCGCTGAGTCAATGATGCCATCCAACCATCTCATTCTCTGTCACTCCCTTCTCCCCCGTTCCTCCCCATCTTTCACAGCATCAGGGTCTTTTCCAATGAGTTGACTCTTTGTATCAGGTGGCCAAAGTATTGGAATGTCAGCTTCAGCATCAGTCCTTCCAATGAATATTCAGGGTTGATTTTCTTTAAGATTGACTGGTTTGATATCCTTGCAGTCCAAGGGTCTCTCAAGAGTCTTCTCCAACAGTTCAAAAGCATCAATTCTTCAGCGTTCTGCTTTCTTTATGATCCAACACTCACATCCATACATGACTACTGGAAAAACCATAGTTTTAACTATCGGGACCTTTGTTGGCAAAGTAATGTCTCTGCTTTTTAATATGCTATCTAGGTTTGTTAGAGCTTTTCTTCCAAGGAGCAAGCGTCTTTTAATTTCATGGCTGCAGTCACCATCCACAGTGATTTTGGAGCCCAAGAAAATAAAATCTGTCCCTGTTTCCATTTTTCTCCATCTATTTGCCATGAAGTGATGGAATAGGATGCCATGATCTTAGTTTTTTGAATGTTGATTTTTAAGCCAGCTTTTTTCACTCTCATCTTTCACCTTCATCAAGAGGCTCTTTAGTTCCACTTCGCTTTCTGCCATTAGGGTAGTATCATCTGCATATCTGATGTTGTTGATATTTCTCTGGGCAATCTTGATACTAGCTTGTGATTCATCCAGCCTAGCATTTTTATGACGTACTCTGCATATAAGTTAAATAAGCAATGTCATGAGGTTAGAGCTATTGTTGTGGTCCACTTTATAGATGAGAAAACTGAGGCACAGAGATGAACTTCCAGGAACATATTGCTCATTACTGGCAGAGCTTGGATTTGAAGTCTCACTTGTCTGATGCCTGAGCAAAGGGCTTCCTTCTTGGGAGTGGCAGAACTCCTTAGAGGCTGAGTCTACAAAAGGAGGAAGAAAAATGGCTAGTGAGGACTCTGAACAGCTTGCCCAAGAGCAGTTTGAGAATAGCTGTAGTCATCCATCGTGGTTGAGGCAGGATACCTGTTCACCAATAAGCTTTCTCCTCTTGGGCACAGGGATAACATTTCCAGCCTCCCTTGCAATTACAGATAGTTGTATGATTGAATTCTGGCTGTAAGAATGTGAGGGAGTGGTGCACACCACTCCAAGTCTAACCCATAAAATCATCTCTCTCATTATCCTTTCTTTCCACAAGATGGAAAAAAGAGCATGACAACTCTTCAGAAAATGCAGAGCTTTGATGTGGATGGAGCCTGGATTCCCGGACAGACTGTGAGAGCCTCATCTGCTGACCAGAAACAGTAGCATTGGAATGTTACATAAGCTGTGAATAAATGATGTGAAGTCTTCGAGATGACAGACTTGATTTGTTTTTTGTTTATTTGACTGCGTCGGGTCTTAGTTGAGACATGCAGGATCTTCATTGCGTCAGGCAGGGTATTAGTTGAGTCGTGCCGGGCTCACTCATTGTGGCACATAGGCTTCAGCGCATGAGGGTTCAGTAGTTGCCCTGGGACATGTGAGATCTTAGTTCCCAGACCAAGGGAGCCGAACCTGCATCTTCTGCATTGGAAGGTGGATTCTTAACCATTGGACCACCAGGGAAGTCCTTAGACTTGATTTGTTATAGCAGTTGGTATTAACTTACACACCTACACACTCTTTTGGTTGTGATTCTTAGGTAGGAACTTGGACAGGTAGTGAATGAAAAAGGAAATCATCTCTCGAAAGAAGTAAACTGGAAAGATTCAGATTTTGTAGCCAGTTGCAAAATGCCCAAAATAATCCTTTTCAGGCCAAGGAGATTATAATAATTACAGAATTTGAAGGCTGCAGTTTGCCGGTTACTCTTCAGGGTCAACTTCTGATGCAAGGGGTTCACTGTATGACGCTAGGAGTCACTGAATGGGCTACAGGGGTTCTAAAGGCTCCTGCATTTGTGTGCAAAATTACATACACCAGAAGGAACCCCATGGACAGAAGGAACCCCACTTTTCTTCTCATTCTCTAGTGTGTCTGTGCTCAAAAAAGTGAAGAATCAGTTGTGAATCTGAACATAAACCACTTAGGTTGATTTAGAGCTGAAATGAAAGCCTGACTTGGCCGAATGTTCTGGATTTCACATTTTTTCCCTGCGGTTTCCAATCCTAAGAGGAAAAGGAGAGCTTTTCTAGAAACCAGTACACTAGCATATGGCATGATTGCCAGTGAGCAAGTAAAATAGTCTGGGTGAGGGAAATCATGAATATATAATACAATAGTCTTGTGGTCAAGTAGCACATTAGGCCAATAGTCTAAGGAGTAAAAGCAAGCCTGGGTCCTTGTTTACCATCCGGCCTCGAAGCCTCCTCGCCTCTGCATGCTGAAAGAGCCTTCATCCTTCAGATCTCTTGCTGGGGGCCTCCTTCTTTAACGAGCCCTCCGAGGTTCTGCTTTTCCCTTCTTGATCTCACTTCTCAGTGAGACTCCTGGCCCACATTCTGGCTCATCTCATCTCTTTTAATTATTCTGTACGTACAAGGAAATCCTACAAGAGCTGTCACTAGGCTGAAGGCAGAGTTTGTGCAGTAGCCCTCTTTCATATCCACCAGGGATGCTCAGAACAGGACTATCCTCATACTAGACACTCAATACATACATTATTGTACTTGGGGAATCATGGCAAAGATGTAAATGGCAGGACTACAAGATAAAGATTCCGACAGCTTAAGACAGTGGCATCTGGGCTTGCTGTGAGTGACCACAATGTGTTGATTGCCTGCTCTGGGCCAGAGTCCAGGCCAGATGCTTATCCACTCATTTAACAAATATTTGTTGAGTGCCTACTGAGTACTCTGTTTAGATCCTGAGGATGTATCAGTGGGCAAGTTGTTGCCATTAGAGTGGTGACTGAATTTCATCCTGATAAAAGCTGGGATGCTGATGAAGGAAAACAGATTTAGAGACATGAAGTTGGGCGCCCTCTATTAAACCCTGGTAAGTGACTATTTAAATGATCTTTTGACTCCAGGTCCCAGAGGCTTGTCGACACACATAGAGTGTAGGGAGGAGAAATATGCAAGATATTAGAGGCAATTTAACAGAATTCTGTTTGTTGTCTGCTCCCCTCCCCCCCCCCATGAGAATGGAAAGATTTTATGTCAAAATGTACTATAAGCAAAACAGGAGAACCCAGGGAAAACGTTCACTAATGTGTAATAGACAATGTTAGTATTCTTAATGTAATTTTACAAAATGTAAGAAACACGTTCCAAAATAGAGCGAGGAGAAAAAATGACACGGACACAGAGCAGAAGAGGCCCAGAACATGAAAACCCGCAACACCTCACAAGTGATAGAAAGAAACGCAAAGTATAATAACAACCGGCTTCCCGTTCCCGTATCAAATGGGCACTTTTTCCCGAGGGATGATGCTGGGTGAGCATCTAAGAATGGGATCTTTCACACATGTGTTGCTGTCAGATCATTTTCAGTTCAGTTCAGTTCAGTTGCTCACTCATGTCCGACTCTTTGCCACCCCATGAACCACAGCACGCCAGGCCTCCCTCTCCATCACCAACTCCCGGAGTTCACCTAAACTCATGTCCATTGAGTCAGTGATGCCATCCAGCCATCTCATCCTCTGTCGTCCCCTTCTCCTCCTGCCCCCAATCCCTCCCAGCATCAGGGTCTCTTCCAATGAGTCAGCTCTTCCCATCAGGTGGCCAAAGATTGGAGTTTCAGCTTCAACATCAGTCCTTCCAATGAACACCCAGGACTGATTTCCTTCAGGATGGACTGGTTGGATCTCCTTGCAGATCATTTTAGGATGGTTTAAAAGTGATTGATTCTTGTGCTTCTTTAAAATAACAGATTTTAAAAATAAAAAAGAAAAAAAATAATAGATTTGAAAATTCTTCCATTTTTTTACCTTAATAGTTTTCTAATTTTTCTACAATGAATATGTATCCTTTTTATAAATAGCTATATATGTATATATAGTATATATACATATATACACACACACATGGATTTAAAAATATCCTATACAAATTGAAGGGAAGATGAGGAGGAGGGGTTTTGAGATTTCTAACATGCAGTAGAGCGTGGTCCTAGACTCAGAATAGTGTTAGGGCTTCCCTGGTGGCTTAGACATTAAAGAATCTGCATAGGGGACCAAATTTGTTGTCTGTAGTTTCCAGTACCTCACATTGCCCCTCTTTTGTGCATCCTCACCTGGCCAATGTATGACTCTTTTCCTTTCCATTCCTAGTCAGAGCCTGATCATCAAGTCCCCCAACTTTCTGAGTGTGGTCTGAGCAGTTTCTATTGTTGTTATGTTGTATGCATTTTAAGCAGTGATTCTGAACCCCAGCTGTACTCCAGAATCACTTGGGGCTGATTTAAAAAAAATAGTGATACCAGGTTGTCCTAATAAGGCTGTCCCCTTGTGACTTGTTGTCTTTTAGTGTTGTTGAGATCCTCTGGATCCAACCAAATCTAGTTACTCTGGGTGTCCAGGTTTAGGTCATGAACATAATACATGCTTGTTGAATTGAGTTAAATAGGTTTGGTCTGCCAGCTCCTTGATCACAAAGAATTCGGATTTTGCCAATCTTTATTATTACTGCTATTTTTTGATGCTAACTCATGTGTCGATAGAGACACATAAGAGGTGTCAGATGGATATCTGCTAGTCTGTACACTGTTCTTTTTTCTTTTAACTTCCTGGGTTGTGATAGCTCAAACTGTCTGCAGTTATTACCAGGTTGCAAAAATTTCAAAGCAAGATGAAGTTTGATTCACTTGGTTAAACAAAGAAATATATTGCATTGCACTATTTGACAGAAGCAATCATTAGCCCCCATAGAGAAGTGACTGTATTTATCTATCTCTGGCACTTGATAGGTGCCCAGTAAATATAGGCAGAATGAATGAATGAGTGAATGAATGAATCACAAAATTGAAACCATGGTAGTACAGTGTCTCTAACTTTATATTTATCTCTTATAAGGGTCTCCAACTCCTCCAACTACTCCCAGGCTACCTTGCACCACTACATTATTATTTTGGACTGAATATTATTGTTTTGGTGGTGTTTTACCCCAAACAACTTTCAAGCACTAAATATTCTTCAAAGGAAACCAGTTCATGGGCTAGGACAATGCTCAAGAACATTCCCTCTAGAACTGAGGTTCCTATAGATGGTCTGTCATTTTCTCAAACACCAGCATTTGCTCTCATACAAAATTTCCCCTTCCTCTCTCCTCTGACTAAAGACTCTAAAACACAGGTAGGAGCCTCATCAAACTTCTCTTGTTACATTTGCTGTCGGCAGACGTGGTACTGTGAAAGCAAATGTCACTGCAGCAGCCATAATTTAAGACGTCCTTTTAAAAAATTCCAATTTCATCATTTCACAGAAGAATAGATCAATATTTCTACAGTTAAGAGTTTAGTTAAAAACCCTGCTGTGCAATGAAATAATGCATCTGCTATTGGCGTAGAGCGACTGGGATGTTAATTCCCTGGTTTTGTGTCAGTTAAGGGCAAATTAGCCTTCCAGCACCAGTCATGACTCATTATGTCATTATGTAGAAGGCACTTACTGTACCTCCACTACTATGCAATTTAGATCCAATAAAAATTGTGACAGCGTTTTTATCCACTTCATTAAGCTACTAATTTCTTGTAAAAAAATGTACATTAATCTTTTTATAGCTTCATGCAGAGTGGCATATTTTTAGACTCTAACATTGATTAGGTCCTGGTTAAGAATAATTTTCACAGTACTTTTAAGAAATGTAAATAAAGTTACAATAATTTAATTTTTCAACATAGTTATGACAGTATTGATCTTAAAATGAACATGTTGGCTGAATTAAATGTGGAGCCCAAATGAAATACAGACTGAATATTTAAACATGCAACAAATTACAAAGCGTGGCTTAACAATACCCTGCAAACAGAATGAAGAGAGGGAGCGTGAACCTCCATGGAAAATATTAATTGCTCACATTTTAAAAGATGTAAATGGGGATTTTTTTTTGACATCTGACTTTTCTTACCCAAATGTTTAAGAAATACAGTAAAAAATTGTCTTTTTCCTTTGATTTTTCATTCCTTGTGAAGTATTAATGACTCTTCTGCCTGAATGCATTAGGGAAAAGTAGAAAAGGGAAAAGTTCTCTCTGTCAGGGTTGCGGTTTTAGTAGGTTAGAGTCGAAGGATGTGCCCAAGGTTTTCAGAGGGTCCAGTGCATGTCAGGGTACTGGCATGGGCAGGGGCTGCTCCTATTCACTCCAAGCACCCATCCTCTCCGAGCTTTTCTGAACAGGGCTGACCAAGCCATGAGTCAAGTCTTCATTGGCTGTAAAGGTGAGCTCTAAATGCTGACTGGAATTTGATGCAATCACACAGATTTTCCACTAGATCCTGACCTGCCTGGCTGGACTTACCTTCTCGCTCCGGACTCAGAGCTTCAATTTGACTTTGCTCCCATCTGGCAGTGGTGTCTTCTGCTTTCCAAGGCCAGGGAACTCCAGTTCTGTCCTGACCTCCAAACCTACCCCGTTGTAGCCCTTGACAAGTGTCCACTATGCTGGCCCCAAGAGGCATATAAAGAGGGAGAAGGTCTGTGGGATGATTCCGCTTTTATCACAGGAGCTACATGCAGTAGAGGCACCGAGGACTTAGATTCTTCCAGGAAATAACGATATCTCCTCTCTGAGTCTGTCCCTATCTCCCGTGTGAAGGCTTTGTGCTGGCCGATTACAAAGGGTGGCTATAGCTACTTTTCTGGGACTGAAGACTTCCCTCTCAATGAAGGAGTTCCTCCCTAGAACAGCATTTGGTGGGCTGTGAATGGATGCTTCCTGTGTCGGGAAGCTCACTTCTTTTTGCTTTGTTTTTTGAATTTATTGAGCCCTGTATCTCTCCCAAAAGGATTTAAAATGGGATTAGAGAAGAGCTTCTTGCCTTACGGTTACTTTTTCACTTTTCATTGAGACAGTATAGGTCAGAGCAGTTCTAAATGCCGCTGCCAGCCAGTCACGTCTCAGTATGAAAGGCCTGGCAGCTGTTGCTAAGAGCAATTATGTTCCCATTACCACTGTCCAGGTTCCTGGTTCTGGGAGTCCGTTGTTCCCAGATAGCCCCAGTTCCCATCTCTCTGGCCCTCAGTAGCTCTCTAGCAAGCCCATTGTGGTTGGAAACACTTGTTCTGCTTTTTGGCTGCCTCAGACCCTGGGCTCAAACAGAGCCTCCTTCCCTGGTGCGTCCCCAAAGCCACTCATCTTTGCAGATGCTGTTGCTGCTTCCCAGCTGTTTACTGCTGGTCCACACTGCTCTCCCAGGAGCAAGGCTAGGGGTTGCTCTTTTCATCTGTGCAGTACTTTACCCATTAAGAGCCGTTAGTCTTAGCCTTCATCTCCGAAGAGCGTCACTGCCACTCTGTGAGGCAGAAAGACAAACTTTGACCCAGAGAGGCAACGTGACCAACCCAAGGTCACACAGCTAGCAGTCAGTGGGGCTGGGACTGAAACGCTGGCCTTCTAATTCAAGATCCTGTGCTCAGTATATCAGAGCTTACCAAATGCTTTTGGGAGGAGGGTGGAATTGTGGTCAAGAACTTGGGCACTAGAGCTGGGTAGATTTGATCTCAAATTCCAGCTCTCCCACTTAGTAGGTTACTTAGCTAAGGTGAGCTTAGGTAGCTCACCTAACTTCTCTGAACCTCTGTTTCGTCTTGTATGAAATGGAGATCAATACTTTTTAACATGATTGTGGTGAGGATTAAATGATAAAACATGAAGCACTCTGCCTTGTACCTGAATATACTCCATAAATGGCAGCCATCAACATCATCACCATCATCATTACCACTTCACTCAAAATCTCACCATAGCCCCATGCAACAGGTATGCATTGATTCATTTATAGCCATCTATTCCCAGGTAGCTCAGTGGTAAAGAATCCGCCTGCAATGCAGGAGACATGGGTTCCATCCCTGGGTTGGGAAGATCCCCTGGAGAAGGAAATCATAGCCCACTCCAGTATTTTTGCCTGGGAAATCCCATGGACACAAGAGCCTGGCAGGCTATATATATAGTCCACGGGGTTGCGAAAGAGTCGGAAATGACTTAGTCACTAAACAACAACAGAAACATAATCATAATAGCGACAGTTAACAGACGGAAAAAATGAGGCTTGGCATGGTTTGTGAGGATCTCCTGAAAGCCAGCTCTTGTGTTTCTTTCTGCCTGTGCTCAGCACCACTTTGACGAGCCCACACCTACAAGGCTCCCGCCTTCTCCGTTGCCTTCACATGCCCAGGCTCAGGGAGGATGGCCCTATGGCCTGGTGACCCGTGATTCTCAGGGGGCCATCTGCTGACACAAATGCAGTGGCTGAGGAAACGGGATCCAGCCCCGAGGAGGAGCTGAGCTGTGCCCCAGGCACCCAGCCTCTCTCTCCAGGAAGAACTCGTGTTCGGGGGTCACCTAATTACTCCCCGCAGAAAGCTCTTTCAACTTAAGTATAGGGTTCTGGAGATGACGCTGTCTGCAAGGCAACCCCAAGGACCGGCAGGCGGTTAAGTTCTGTTTCTCTTCCAAACAATGATTCTTTCGAGGTTTATATAAATACTCAATCAGTTTCCTATTATGACAATGTGGAGGAGCAGTTGACTGCATCTTCATAATTAAGACTTGAAGAAAAGTCAACGGCAGTGAATAAATTAGATGTTTTTGCTCTTCCTGTCTTGCTCTTCTTTGTGTATATATACCTCAGTCTCCTCCCGGGATCAGCCTACTAGCTGGGCCCCGATTCCCTGGCAGGCCTGTCCCGAGCATCAGGCTACAGGGGGAGGAGGGCTCTGGGCCACCCTCACCCCACCAGGCTGCCAAGTCCCAGAGTAGGAGGGGTTAAGGCTGGAGGGCTTCTTTGCCAGATGGCATTTGATACGAATATTGACGTTAATGGCGTTTGGATAATGACGCTGTCTGTGGCAGGGGCTTTATTACTGTTAAGAACAGTGTGGTCCTGGAGGGAACCATTCCGATTAGTTACCTTTGTGTGTGAGTTGCAAATGTTTAACAGACAATTATCAGGAGACGGTGTTCTAGGGGATTCAGGGTATCCCTGGATTCCCAGGCAGGTTCTGAAAGCAGTTCGTGCCGCAGAGCTCAGCGCCTTGGAGAAGTCGGTTGGGGCTGCCTGAGATCATTGCGTTGTGTGCAGAAGCCGGTCACCCCGGTCTTCCCTGTTTGTCCTCTGACAAGGCTTCCCCGTTCTTGGAGGTTCTGCTTTGTTGCAACCTCTCCACATCAGATACATCAAAACCCTACCTCTTACACTTCCTGGGGGAGTCTGAGCCTCTTCCTCCTATTAAAAATGAATAATAAAATCCTCCGCTTTCATCCTAATGGGGTTAGTAGGAGGTGTTTAGCTTTTTATAGCTACCTAGATGATGGAAGGAGGCACATGAAGCCATCACAAAATTAAGGAAGAGGTCATCATCAGAAGGCCAGGGACTGAAGTCTTTTAAAAGCATTTCTGGTCTTAATTCAAAGGGTCTCTCTGGAGAGCTTCAGTGAGCAGAGGCCATGGGTTTCCTCTGTTGGAACCAAAGCTTTGGCAACACGGGGATGTGTGTATAGCAGGTTTCTCTGCAACTCCTGTGCAAGGAGCAGTTCCTTCAGAGTGAACAGGACCCTTCCAAGATGGACTTTCTGGTGGAGGGTTAGGGCCGTTTCCCTGCATCATGCAAAAGCCTTCTACCCTTGTGAGAAATGAACGAATGAATGAATGGGACCTTGGGTGTTTGGTGGGTCCTGGAATGGCTTAAGAGCACAGGCTGGCCTTGGCTCTGGATCAGATGCTCCTGGGATCTTAGCTCTCAGGCAAAGTGGGAAATCAGGAGGCTGAACTGAACTTCTGGAAACAGCATAAAAATGGATTGTTGTGTGTGCTCCCAGTGCAGCTCTAAATCTGAATACAAAATAGAGAAGATGCTCTTTTGCTCCTTTCAGACTAATGATTTTGTCCTTTTTCCCTCTCCTCCTCATTTTATTTCTTCATCTATAACATCTACAAGAGGGCAGCCAGACTAATAAAACTGTGCTAAGCTCGCCTAATGCCAGCCATTGATCCAAGGGTGGGACCCGATTAATCAATGAGATTTTAGCAGTGTTCATGTCCCCAAGGGCCATCAGGCCCAAAGACAGCTCTTGCCTTCACCAAGGGGAGACATCTGAGAACTGAAGGCGCTGGGATTCTCTGGGCGTGGATGCTGGGAGGTGGTGAAAGACTGGGTGCTTATGGCAGTTTCAGACAGCCACCTGGAGTGTTTGATGGCCTTGCTTTCAGGATGTGCACTCACTTCCTCTGCAGTGTGACATCACTGTGAGATTTGCTGGGCCCCACAAATATGGGTCCTTTGGGAGATGGAAGGGGATTTCTAGAATAGAGAAAACCTCACTCAACATGCAAGATACCTCTCACATAACTACAGACCTGGGGAATCGTCTCCTCTAACCCCCTCATTGTGTACTAGAGGAAACTGAGGCCCAGAGAGGGAAGGGACTTGTCCAAGGTCACACAGTAAATTAGTAATACTACAGAACCAGAATTCCAGCTCCTGGGCTGAGCTCTTCCTCATCTGTGTTATCTATAAAGCTGAGTCAGGATTAGAATCTGTTGCTGTCACATGAGAGAATCAAAGGGTTGATACAGCTGTTACAGAGAATCCAGGAAGGGTATAAATACTCAAACTGAAGGATTCAGTTTGAAAAAAATTGTAATACATTAAAAAATAGGTTGGATATTACTTTTCTACCTATTTCTTGAACATGTTTTTATTGTGAGCTATCGCACATATATAGAAATGTGCATAAAGCAGACATGATTTGACAATTAATATATAAAGCAAATAATTTTGCAGCCACAATCCACGTTAAGAACTAGAGTATTACCAGCTCCCCCAAAGCCCACTCTTTGCCCCTCCCTTATCTAAACCTCCTCCCTCCTAGAAATAATCCCTTTCTTGACCATTATCCTTGCCTTTCTTCATAATCCTACCCAAATAGCTTATTGCTGCTTGCTTTTAAACTTTGGATAAGTGGAATCATCTTATATGTATGTGTCTTATTTCTTGGTTCCAACATTATGAGATTCATCCATGCTGTTTCCTATAGTTGAATTTCATTCATTTTCATTGCAGGCATTTTTTCCTTTTACATGGGAATTACCTTAAAGAAACTTATTAGAACCCAGCCTTGTGAAATAAAGCACGATAAAACTCAGCTTACAGGGCAGGAGCTGGAACAAGGGTGCCTCAGAAAGGTTGTTCTTTGGACTTTGGTTCTGGATGCTCTGATCAAATGCCATCCTCTTTTTATAGCATTAGGGACCTGATTGCTTTATGTATTCCCTCAGAGCATACACTAATTTAAAGGACACAGGATTGTGCTGGGGTCCAGGTCTCGACACAGCCAGGCCAGGGAAAGGGAATTCCTAATTCCTTGCTTTGCAAAGCAGAAACCAGACTTAAACTGTGAGCCCCCTAAGGGCAGGAGGTGTTTTATTTGCCTTACATCATCAGGACCCAGTATAGAGTCAGTCCACAAGTCACGCTAGTGGTAAAGATCCTGCCTGCCAATGCAGGAGACATGAGATTTAGGTTCAAACCCTGGGTTGGGGAAATCCCCCTGCAGAAGGGCATGGCAACCCACTCCAGTATTCTTGCCTGGAGAATCCCATGGACAGAGGGCTACGGTCCATGGGATCGCAAAGAGTGGGACACGACTGACACAACCTAGTATGCATGCACACTAGGAGAGCAATAAAAATTTGCCCACTGAAGGAAAGAATAAAAGTTATTCAGAATTACCCTCTTTAGGATGCCTGAATTTCCTCAACAATATAACCTTTAGTGATCAGTGAGGGAGGAACTATTTCCTTGGTGGGCTGATGGAGGCCCCCCAAATGCAAAAACCAGCTTAGTGATGGAAGCAGGAATCTGGATCATCCTTAGTGCACTTGTGTCTTATATTCAAAAAGACCTTAAAAAGGTCAGTGTTAACCAGAGACTCACCATTTCTCAAGAAATTACATAAAAGGGAGTGCAGGGAAGAGAGGTTTATTAAAAACAAACACAGCCTGCAAGGTGCTTTTGCAGGGAGCTCCGGCGAGCTGGGTGGGGCTGCTCCAGGTCTCCTGATCTGAGGGGTAGGGTTTGCAGCCACTGCAGCTTCTCCCGCTGGCACTGAGCTTCTTGCTTTGTCGGGAGCAGCAGCTAAAAGTGAGGCTCTCTCTGCTGCTTTGTGGGTTGCACTGGTTGGACTGCAGTCTGATGGGCTATCTGTGTTCTCCTCAAACTAAGGGTGCTCAGTGATCCCCACCTTACCCAGTCAGGTCAGGTATCACCATGGCTACCACGTGCAGCAGATGTCTATACATATTGTTGAATTGTTTTTAAGCTTTTTTTTTTTTTTTTAAAGTTCATCCGTTGAAGAAATACTGTGAAATATTTAGGATACTCAAAGATCAACCCTTAGCCCCACCCTCCAGAGCCACTGGAAGCTTCCAGAACTTTTATCGACTCCATCCTTGGAAGTTAAAAATCTATACTCTTGCTTTTTTTCCTTTTTGAGGCACTCACTGTAATTTGCATGGATTTATTTCTAGGACAGTTCATTAAGTCGAACTTACCCAACCAGATGTGAATTCTGTGTCTGTTTTGATCACCAGGTTTTAGCTAAGGGTTTGGTAGGTACTTGGTGATGGGTAAATATTTGTTGAATGAATGATGGGTGAATGCTGAGGGGTCTGACTCAGTTGCGGACTGAAGGAAAAAGACCAGTCCTCCTCTAACCCTGTGCAGGTCTCAGTCAAGGGCAGTTCAGAGCTCTCGGCCGGGAACCACCGCCTGGAAGCCCCCGGTGAGCCCTGGAAGGCGCCGCGGGGAGGCCCGCCTTCCTGGAAAGCTTCGCTTGGAATTGTCTTCAAAAGCTGCGACGCAGCCCCCGGAGTTTGAGCACGAATAAATCATTAGCATTTTATTTACAATTCTGGGTTTACAATTCCTAGAAAAGGATCCTGCTGTTCAGTGCGGATTCCTGCTTTGCTGGCTTTCCTCAGCGCCGCCTTCTTCTCCCGTCTTCGGGGGACTGAGTGTGCTCAAGACTCATTTGGGCAGGAGTGGGGTGTGAAGGAGGCGCGCGGAGGGCTGGCCTGGAGGAAGGGACTGCACCTCTCTCCCCGACACATCTTTCCCGACGACCCTGAGCGGAGAAGTCGTTCCCTCTCCGTTTTACCAGGAAAACAGGTTTGATTCAAAAAGGGTCGGGGGCTTGTCCAGGGTCACACAGCTTGCGGTGAAGTTTGCACCGAGTCCTTGGCTTCCAAACCCTGCCGGGCTGCAGCGGACCCCGGGATCCCCCCGGCTCGGGTCCCCCCGGCGCCCGCCCACCGCGCCCGCTAGATGGCAGCCTTGGTCTCCGCCGCGCGCGCGGCCAGCTAGGGCTCAGCGGGCGCCGCCGCCACGCTCCAGAGGGTCCGGCCGGAGGCCCGGCGGGCTGCTCCGAGGGAGGCGCTGCCGTGGGTATCCAAGGCCGGGAGACAGGGTCCAAGTGACCAGCGGAAGAGGGTTGCTGGAAGCGGTCCAGGCTCCCCTGCCTGGAATGAACGGGGTCTTGTTCCGGGCTCTCCTGGCGCGGGGTCCGAGAGAGCTCCGGGATTCTCCGCGGGGTGGCGGCGCTTTCAGCCCTGGCAATCCAGGGCGCGCGGGCGCAGGGCCCTCAGGGAGGCCACCTAGCCTGTCCTAATCCGATCCCTTTAGACGTGGCCCTCGGTTAAGCCTTCCCCCTTCTCTCTGCCCCAGACTTGAGCGTTCTGAGCCTCACACTAGGGGCGTGGTGACCCTGGGCCAGTCCCTGCTGGCCTTTCAGTCACAGCGAAGCTTGGTCCACCAAGACCCGCAGGGGCCGACAGAGTCACCCCTCCTCTCCCCATCCCCACGGCCCCACCTTTGGGGAGCAGCGACTGGCGTGTCTCTGAGGCTAGCACACCTTGGGACCTGGGCCCAGCCACTGGAGAAAGACGTTTGTGTAGAGAAGGGGGCCACGGTGGTCCTGGGTCAAATCCTGTCCTTCCTGAGTAGGGGGAAGGTAGGATCCAGGGGCCTGTGGTCAGTCCTGTTGTCTCTGGAGTGTGTGATATGAATTTTTGGATTTGTTTTATTGGCCTCTTTCTTTTGGGCTCCAAGGTTTTCTTTTGGGAGCAGGTGAGGTTTACAAACACCCTCTCCCCTCCCTTCTCCAGTCAAGTCCCTTCTCTCCAGGTGCCTTCTCTGCTTTCTAGAAGGAAGGGGGCTGCACTGGAATTTGTCTTGGCCTAGCGGCCGTCTTTATGCACTAGTCAGGGACAGACCTGATCTGCTTCAGATTCTGAGAAATTGGGCCTTGTCGTGGCACTTGGGGGGAGGGGTGGTCACTGAGGACCCTGGAGAAGGCCTTTCTCAAGGTCACTCCCGGGCATCCATGTGTCCCGCACAGCTGCAAGCCTTGTTCCAAGGACTTTTCTACTTTAGATCTGAGAGCCTTGCAAAGTTCTGCAGTTTGCTTTGGTTTGGAGAAGCATCTGAACATTCTTGGTAGAAGGCCTGGGTCTAGGAATTGGGTCAGGCACGGAAGGGACATTGTTTCCCCTGCTGTGGGTCTCCAGGCCATGCCTTCCCCAGTCTCGGCCCTGCAGGTCAAGTCCAATGAGGACAGGTCTGTGGAGTTAGGTCATGGTGATGGGTTAGGTCAGGGATGAGAACAGCCCCTGATCCCATTAGTGAGGCAGGGAGAGGGGCCTGCCAGCCAGTGTAGGCTGGTGCAGGTAACTGGGTATCCACCACATCCCCCTCTATTAAGACCACAGTTTCCATGACACAGCCGCTCTCTAATGGAGCCTGTCAACTCAGAGCCCTGCGAAAAGTAGGATACCGGATGTTAACCGAGCCTTACCCACGCAGGACGCAGACGGCGGTTTTGAAGGGGACTTGGACTTGGCACCTATCAGGCCCGCCATCAATTACTCGGTAATTATTCCGCACAACCTTGCAATCGGCCCGGGTCGCCGGCGTGCCCACCGGCGGACAGAGCGGGGAAGGTTGAGCGTCCCCCGGGGGCCCCAGCGCGCGCCGCGGGCGGAGAGGGCCTCTCCGAAGCCGCTGCAAAGGCCCCCTTTGACCGCGTGCCTGGGCCTAGCGCCGCCGTCTTTATTGGCAGCCGCAGAGGCTGTTTGGGGAAATGGAAAAACTTGTGTCGGCGGCGTCAGTCTTGCAAAGAGGGTAGCCAAGCAGTTTGCAGCGCGTTCTGTTCCTCGCGCTGCCGCCACCGCCCCGGCTCCTCGGAGCCTGCAGGGGAAGGGAGAGGGGGAGGAGGTGACCGAGTTCACGTCCCCGCCGCCTCTCCCAGAGTGATGGATGGCTGTCTTCCCGGGCGGGGGAGCGCCGCTCAGCCTCCCACACCAGGCGCTGTGGCTTCAGCAAGCTCCCTTTCCCCCAGTGCTCGGGGAAGATGGGCTCTGGGTCAGTTAACCTGGCCGGTTACTTTGTGTTAATGAGACCAGTCTTTTCCGTTTCATCCCGACCTGTGCCAGTCTTGCTTAAACGTCCGTCTCCCGCTCCGGGCTCCGCTGACCCCACCTTTTACTAGTACCAACCCTTGAGGGTCTTCTGTCCTCAGATGCCTTAGGCTCAGGAGGTAACGGACAGTACTCACCTGAGTTCCCTTGGGATGGCACTTTGCCCTTGGGCTAGGGAACAACTCACCCCTGGGAAGACAGATGAGAGATGGTGGGTATCCATCCCTCTCTTCTTTAAGAGATTCCATTAATTGAAAGCTCTAGTTAAGCAGTTAATTACAGAAATAGATTCTATTTTGTCTTTCTTTTCTCCCTATCCCCAAATGGCCTTAATAAATCTTCAGTAGCTGGGAATTCTGAGATCAAAACCAGGGGGTGGGGCTGAGGGTTGGGGAAGAGAAACCTTTCCTATTGGAAGGCGCCTTTATTTTGCAGTTTGTCTCCTGTTAGGAGATCCTTGGGTCTAGCTCATGAGGCAAAATCAAATCCCAACTGTTGGTCTCAGGGCAGGATGTGTGGATGCTATTGCATTTGGGGGCCTTGAAAATCAACCTCCCCAACAATAAGGATGATGAAAATAATAACATGAGGCAGCTAACATTTCTTGGGCACCTAGTATGTGTCAGGTACCGTGTACTCTGTCTCCGGTATCTTATTTAATCTTCAGAGCAGACCTATAAATTAGGTGCTATTGTCATCTCCATTTGGCAAGGGAGGAAACTGAGGCTCAGAGAGGTTAATTAACTTGCTTATGGTGACACAGTTGCAAAGGAACAGAGGTGGAACTCAGCCTAAGTCTTTCTGATTTCAAAACTCTGGACTTATTCGCTCTGCTTTATTGTTACAGAAACTTGCAGTTATTTGCTGCAAAGCACATTTGTATGTTGGGAAATACCCTTTACCATTATTTTACAATTTTGCAATGAGTGGCTGTTTGGTTTTGCCGTTTCTCTCTTTCTCTCTCTCTTTTTTTTCAAAATAGAGTGAAAAAAAAAAAAAAAAAAAAGCCCCAGCTCTTACTTTCCAATGGGTCAGCCAGCTCAGAGGAGGAAGAAACTGCTGAGTTTCATTGCTGGCTTGTATAACAGAGAAGTTGCCTTACAATTATTTGTCTTAAAAGTGATCGATTAATTTAACTAATATTTAATGCACTTACTGTGAAGTCTTATGGAGTGTCTTCCTTTTGCCACTGTGCCTTTTTTACAGAGTGGAGCTGGATGAATCTGTCCTCCCTGGGTACCCACTGTACTTGCCCTTCACCCTCTGTGAGGATGGGGAGGGCTACCCAATGAGAAACCTCTGCACAAGCTGTTCAACCAAGTTGGCTGTGAGTTGGCCCAGAGCCATGGAGAGTGAGAAACTTTCAAATTTCAAAACTGCCCTGGGCCAATTTAATAAACTTCTGCCACCTCCATCCTCTCCACATTTTTGAATTCTCAAAAATGCACTCCCATCTAAGATGCGTACAAGAGTGGAAGGATTTTGGAATATTAATAATGCAGACTTTTACAGCACAGCAAGGTGAATTCTCAAGGGGTAGCGGTTAACATCTGCTTTCTCTTTCCCAAGATAACAATGGGGAAGCCTGTGCTCTGCACACACACACACACCAAGCCAGGACTGTGAGAGCCGAATTTTTCTCTCAGCAAAGAGGTATATTGTCCCCAGATCTGGCACTAGAAACAATAACCAGAAAACTTGGATGTAGCAAGAGTGACAGTGATAGAAGTTAAAAAAACCCAACAAAACAAAGCCAAATCTCTCATGGGGCTGTGAACAAGACCCTTTCTTGCAGGGGGTCTGAATGATGGTAAGAAGCTCTCTGTTTCCTCCCAGTGGGGCAATTCTTAGCAATCAGCATCAGAGCTGTGGTCCTGACATGTCCCCTGAGGAGCAGCAGGATGCTTTGTATCAGGAGACAAACAGATTCAGCCTCTGGTTCTAGACACAGGCTCTGGGGCATTCTGAGGGGGTCTTGTGCATGTCTTCTTTGAGGGTTTCTCTGCTTCTGCCATCATCTCTGCCCTCCATGGTAAAGACTATGGCTGCCAGTGAACTCTGGAAAGAGAGGAGCCTGGGTCCCCATCCTAGATCTGCCCATGTGAACCTCAATAAGTGAACTCTCTAAGCCTCTGTCTTCTTAGTTACAAAATGGGGATAGTAAAACTGGCCTGGTGGGTTGTGGGTTGCTTAGCACAGAGTATGGCTCAGTACAAGGTAGCTATTTTTTAAAAATCACACATAAATAGCTACAGTCCACACTTGTTTTCTAAGACCCATTTCACACCCTTTGAGCTGTTCATTTTAGAGAATAAAATGCTCTGTAACTTGGGAAGAAACTAGGTGACCCAGAATATAATTTCTGATCTAGCCTCACCCTATAGATTCACTTGAATAGTTTTACGGAAATGATCCAGAGTCAAATCTAGAAGCAGTGCAGACATTCTTTTAAAGGGAATCTCTTGGTTAGTTTTATTGGTTAAAAAAAAAAAAATGACCTAGAAGTTATTTTTAAAAATGAAGGGTGCCAACCTCATGCTTGTAGCTACCTAGGGACTCATCATGCAATTTTGGGGCTGAAACAAATATTCTTATATGTTGCAGCAATATCTTGTGGCTCAGAGAAATGTGAAGAAATGGTCAGGCTTCATCATACAAGTGCCAGCCTAGCTGAATATTGGAAGCCCTGAGCTCGCATACTGGCTTCTTGGTTTCTATCTTTCGCTTGCATAATGCAATTTAAATCCCTTGTTAATTTCCAGGTCGAGTTTCATTCATGAGGATAATCTTTAATTGATGTTAAATATAGGGATCAAGTTAAGCGCATTATTTCTTTTTTACAAAGTGCTAATTGTTCATGTTCTCATAAATTATTTTCTCTTCTCATGTAGCAGGTTTTATGAAAGAACTTTTCAGCCAGTGCTTTTAACCTCATTGTATGAATATTATCCTGTAATCAGCAGGTCGTTCAGATCCTTCCTGTGCTGGTGATCTTTATGTCACCCTTCAGAGCAGAAAGGAGAAGAAAAATGAGCTCGTTTGGAGCGTATGAATATATGAGTGGCTCATGGACATTAAAACAAATTTTATACACAAATATTTGAAACTTTAAGAGCATCTTTTCTGCTGCTCTGTTCCTACTAAGACTCTTGAGGGATTCAGCCTATATCTACTCTTTTTTTTTTTAAAGTCTGAGCAAATTATTGATTTTTATCTTATTTAGTTTTGTGATAAAATATACATTGCATAAAAGTTACTATCTTAACCATTTTTAAGTGTATAGTTCAATAATGTTAGTTACGTTCACAGTGTTGTGCCACCAATTTTCTGAATGCTTTCTATCATGCAAAACGGAAACTGTATCCACTAAACAACTACTCCCCATTCCTCCCTCCTGGCTTCCTTTGATACCACCATTCCATCTTTGCTCTCTATGAATTTGACTACTCTAGGTACCTTGTATAAGTGGAATCATATAGTTAATATTTTGTGACTGGCTTATTTCACTTGGCATAATGGTCTCAAGGTCCACCCATCCATATGTCAGAATTTCCTACCTTTTTAAGGCTGAATAATATTCTATTTTATGTAAATGCCGCACTTTTTTTTATCCAGTTACCTGTTGATGGACACTTGGGTGGCTCCCACTTTCAGCTGTTGTGAAAAATGCTGCTGTGGACATAGATATATAGCCTGAAACTACTTCTGATTGTTTCATTTATTCTAAAAATGTTTAAACCATGCTCAGGAAGGACCCTGTGTTGAGCTGTCAGGAGGAAGATGCTATGTCCTCCTTCAAGGTACTTGCATCAGGAGAAAGACAAGGCGATAGTAATACCAACTGTTTATGGGGCTTTAACGTACATCATTTTATTTAATCTTCACCAAGACCCTCTGACGGAGAGGCTGTGTTACTCCTGTTTTGCATCCTAGGAAAGTGAAATTCAGAACCATTATGTCACTTGCCCAAGATCATCACAGTCCAGGAAACCAGGATTTGAACCTAGGTCTATTTGACTCAAAACTTGCATCTTTTCTTTTTGCCACGCCTGGCTTGCAGGATCTTAGTTCCCTGACCAGGGACTGGACCTGGGCCCGCTGCAGTAGAAGCACAGAGTCCTAACCACTGGACTGCCAGGGAATTCCCCAAACCTGGATTATTGACTCAAACAATATTGTGCCTTTTGGGACAGCATAACCTGCCCCACCACCCCAGGAAACAAAAAAGAGGGGAAGACCACCGACATCGTGCTGGGAGAGTGTGGAGGGGATGAGATGTCTTCCTCTTGGGACTGGAGCAGACTTCTTGGAGGAAGTGATGTTTGGGCTAGGAGTAGCAGGAGGATGTGGGTGGGCAGAGATGGGAGGGAAGAAAATGTCACAGAAAGGATTATCATGAACAAACAAAGGGGAGAGAAAGCATGAGGATTCAGGACAAGGCAAGTCCTTTGGGTGAAGTGTGAAAGGCTGAGAGAGGGGGCTGCAGAGAGACCCATGAAGTCTAGCCGTTAGAGCTGGAAGGGCCGAGGGATGTGGACGCTCTTTTCTCAGAGGAGGAAGTCAAGGTCCCAGGAGGAAAACGAAGTTTCAGATCGCCAGACTCCAGACCAGTGCTTGCTCCACAGCAAATTGGAAAAAGGTTGAGGGGTCTGGCTGTGGGGATGATGGGAAAGCCTTGAAGATGGTTGAGCAGAAATATGATGTGGTGTGGACTCCGTGGGCATTTGATCTTGTATCCTGAGCCCCAGAACCCCAGGGCAGTCCGAGACAGTGAGGGGCAGTATTACCCACACCAGGGCTGTTGTGACTCTGCCCCTTTCTGTTGCTCTCTGGGCCAGTGCTGAGTAGCCCCCTTCCTCAAATCCTGCTGTTGTGTGTGTGTAGTCGCTCAGTTGTGTTCAACTCTTTGTGACTCCATGGACTGTATCCCTCCAGGCTCCTCTGTCCATGGCATTCTCCAGGCAAGAATACTGGAGTGGGTTGCCATGCCCTCCTCTAGGGGATATTCCCAACCCAGGGCTTGAACCCAGGTCTCCCCCATTGCAGGTGGATTCTTTACCTTCTCAGCCACCAGGAAAGCCCCCAAATCCTGCTAGAAGCTAGTAATTGTCTCCCAGGAAACTAGTGAATTTTCTTCTCCCATCACGGGTAAATTTCCAGACTTTTAAAAAAACCACGGGAGGCAGTATGTGTGAGGGAGGTTAGGAACACAGCCTCGGGAGTCAGACAGATGCTAGTTGAACCCACTTCTTTGTGCTATAATTTTCTTGGTGTCAAAAGAGGAATGCAGGGACTTCCCTGGCAGTCCAGTGGTTAAGACTCCTCGCTTCCACTACATGGGGGCTCGGGTTGGATCCCTGGTTGGGGAACTGAGATCCCCTGTGGTGAAAAAAGAAAAAAGAAAAGAGGAATGCAGTAGGACTCTCCTGCAGATTAAGTGAAATACCATTTCAAAGAGAGGAGGGTGCTGGGCATTCGGAAAATAGTGTTTAGTGTGCAATGTCAGGACGGTTGTGGGTATTCCCAGGATGGCAGCAAGATGTTTTCTCTAAAGTAGCAGCCCAGTTGGGGCAGTCAGTGCCAGCAATCTGGCTGCAGATCCTGCCCTTGGTCTAGAACAACAGAGAAACCAAAGAGAAACCAAAGGCCAATGTCGGGTATCAAGCAACTGAGTTTTGAATTTTGAAGGCCCTACTTAAGTTGGAAAAGCTTGCTGCTTGGGACTGAAGAAGTCAGACCTTTCTCTTCTTTCCACAAATTATTATTTGCCTGCCACACCTCCTGTGGCAGGGCATTTCTCAAATGATGTTTCCACGTGGAAGTAACTGAAGCCACGCTTAGGCTACATAACTCCTACCCTAGGCATGGCCCTTCACGATCTATTAGAGCTTTTTTTGGTACATGCTTGTGGCAGGATCTATTTTTGACATATGAATGCATTTTTCTTTTTTTTTTTTCTTTTTTTCCCTATTCTCCAGTCATTATGCTCTAAGCCAGTAGCATGGCCCTTCAAATTCCTGGGGCAAAGCAGGAGTTGATTGGAGAGAGGACTCTTGTGTAAAAGCCAGAGTTCCTTGAAAACGTGATGCTGGCTGGCTTAGAAAGTAGGGACTGCCTTGGAAAGCACCGAGAGAGGGAAAAGACAGAGGCTTCATGGGCCTGGGATGGGAGAGGGTAGTGGATTCCTCCAAAGGGATCCCAGGGACCAATTTCTAGGAAAGAGAACACAGCCTTAGAAGGCTGGCAGAGTATGGGGGTAGCAGAGTTGATCTGGCCTAAGGGACTGTAAGGCTGGGCCTCCTGGCACATCCTTTGGAACAAGTAGGGCAGGTAGTGACCAGAGGGCCTGTCTGAGGCTTGGTCCTGCCCAAGACGCCGGTATCCTGGAGCAACCCTGGGGCAAGGAAGAGACCTAGTCATGCCTGTTTAGATTTCCAGTGGTTTAGAGGGCTGGGTCTTCAGAGCTGGACTTAAACTTATTTAAAGAAAAGAAAAAGATTCCTTGGCCACTTGAGTGTGCAGATTGCACTTAATCCCTGCCATACTCCATTTGAGTCACTCGGCACGGGCAGGGAAATGGGCAGGCACTGCTGACACTGTGGCGGATGAGTAAACGTGCTCCAGGAGGGCAGCGCAAGCTCCCACAGCCAGGAGCTGGGGGGCCAGGCAGCGTTCTGTCTGTGGTGCCCACCCTGCTTCAGGGTAGGACTTTGCTTGTGCCTTGAGATTTTCTCCAGGGACCCAGGGGAATGTGGATGGCAGCTTTCAGCTGAAGTCACTCTTTCACCTTCCATTTGGTCACTCGTTCAACATGGATATAGACCACTTCCTATACTGGAGACAGTGCTGGCTGAATATTTCATTGTACTGATATGTCATATTTTATTTTTCCATTCATCAGTTGATGGACATTTGTGTTATAACACACGCGTGTGTGCTAAGTCACTTTAATCATGTCCAACTCTTTGTGACCCTATGGACTGTAGCCCTCCAGGCTCCTCTGTCCATGGGATTCTCCAGGCAAGAACACTGGAGTGGGTTGCCATGCCCTTCTTTAGGGGATCTTCCTGACTCAGGGATCGAACCTGAGTCTCTTATGTCTCCTGCATTGGCAGGTGGGTTCTTTACCACTAGTGCCACCTGGGAAGCCTGGGTTTTAATACATTTTAGCTATTATGAATAAAAGCTGCTGTGAACATTCATATACAAGTTTTTGTGTGGACATATGTTTTCAATTCTCTTGGGTATATACCTAGGAGTAGAATTGCTGAATCATATGGTAACTCTATGTTTAACGGTTTTCCAATCACTACAGCATTTTGCATTCCCACCAGTAGTGTATGAGGGCTCCAGTGTCTCCACATCCTACCTGTTTGGCTATAGCTATCCTAGTGGGTGAGGTAGTAGTTCATTGTATTTTTAATATGATTTCCCTGATGAATGATGTTTAGCATTTTTTCATGTACATTTGGTATATCTCTTTTGGAAAATATCTGTTCAAATTCTTTCCCCATTAAAAATAATCAGGTAGGTATCTTTTTATTATCGAGTTGTAAAAGTTCTTTATATATTCTAGATAAAAGTGCCTTAACTAGATATGTGATTTGCAAATATTTTCTCCTATTTTGGGGACTGTCTTTTCTTTTTTTACCTCAAATGTTTCAAATTTTGATGTAGTTCAGTTTTCCTTTGTGCATATGCACACACACTTTCAGTATCATATGTGAAAAACCATTGCTTAACATGAAGTTACAAAGATTTACTCCTATATTTTCTTCTAAGAATCCTGTAGTTTTAGCTGTTACATTTAGGCCTATGATCTATTTTCAGTTCTTTTTTGTGTATGATGATGTGGCTATCCAGTTGTGCCAGCACTATTTGTTGTAAGGACTGGTCTTTCCCCATTGAGTTATCTTTTTTAAAAAAATTTATTTATTTTTAATTGAAGGATAATTGCTTTACAGAATTTTGTTGTTTTCTGTCAAACCTCAACATGAATCAGCCATAGGTAAACATATCTTGACTCCTTTGGAAAAAATCAATTTACCAATAATGTAAGGGCATGTTTCTGGACTTTCATTCTCTTCCACTGATCTATGCCTATCCTTATGCCAATGCCACGCTGTCTTGATTACTGTAGCTTTGTAGTAGGTTTTGCGCCCCCTTCTCCAGTCCCTTTCCCCAGGCTATGGGCAGGTGCACCAATGGTGGAAAGAGGCAGCTGCTCTTTTTAACTGATGCTGGGGCAGCAGATGCATGAACACTTACATTTGAACCAAGCATAGCCTTCTCCAGCATCCTCATTTAAACTCGTGGGCCTGAAAACTTCAGTCGCAAAGGGAACTCAGTCTACCTTAGAGACAAATACTTCTGCTCTTGGCTGCTTCCTCCAGCCGTGCGGTAGCTCCCTAGCTGTCAAGACCTCTGCCACTTCACCCCTCTGAGCTCCATTTACTTTGACAGTATTAATACCCACCTCTCAGGATTGTTGAAGAATAAATTAGATAATGTGTCAAGCACTAAGTGCTTTAGAAGCATTTACTCCGATGAGATATGTACTCAGCTTCATTTTTAAGGTGGGGAAATCGAGGCACACAGAGACGAGCCTGTAGATCAGGGCACCATATTATTTCGTGGCAGAGCCCGGACCCAAGCCCACTCCGGTCTCTGGAGCCTGTGCGCCCCCGCCGAAATTGCAGAGACCACGGCCTCCGCTCAGGGCATATTCTGGGGGGAAGCTTGTCCCTGCCCGGTTCCCTTCCCAGCCTTTTCTTCCCTGGAGGGCCGTCCCCAAGGATGTCTGGTCGGGCAGGGCGGGAGGCAGGGGTCCTCCGGAGGCCACCGGGCCCCCGGCCGGTGCGCCTTCCCAAACGCGGGCAGCCGCGTTCTGCCTCGGTGGCCCCGCTGCTAAGGACGCGGCCTGGGATGTGCTGAGCATTCGGGCTGGAAAATGAGCACAAAAGAACAAACAGGAAGGCCTCGGAAATGCTAATGCGGCGCCCGCGTGGCTGGCGGCGGCGCAGCCCGGGGCCGCGGTCACGGCGCTCTGCCTCATTATTGCTGCCGGGGGCCCGCGGCCGCGAGCAGCGGGGGACACGGGGCCGCACGCAGCGCGGCTGATGGTGGCGCTGATGGCGCGGCGGCGAGGTCCGCGGGCTCAGCGGGCGCCCGGCTTGCCCGGGCCGCACAGTCCGGGGCCCCGCGCCCCCCGTGGCGGTGTCCCCCCTCGTTCTCTGCTCCCGCGCGCCCCCCTCCACCCCGGGTCCCCCTTGGCCCCCGGCGTCCCAGAGGTCCCCGCGCCCCTCTCCACCCCCGAATCCGCCGCGGACTCCTCCACCCTCGGTCCCCAGACCCCGTCCCGTCCCCGCGGCCCCAGTGAACCCGTGTGCCCCCCGCGGCCCTCCAGGACAGGGGCGAGCTGGGGGGAGGGCAGGGGCCGGGGAGCCGGTAGGGAGGTCTGTGTCAGGAGCTAGGAGTGGGCGCCTTGCCGCCGCACCTCCCCGGCCGCTGCAGAAGCCTCCCCCTGATTCCTCATTCCCATTAATTTTCTAATGAAAAGGACTTTACTTCTTTTAAAATAAAAAGTGATCAACGCTAGTAGTGAGAAGCTCGAACAATGCCGCGACGCAAGAAGTAAAAAGCGAAAGTCCTTCCAACCTGTATTTCCCCAAACTTCCTCTTCAGAGATAAACACCGTTTACCATTGGTATGGAGCCTTCCAGACTTTTTAATATAGCAATTTGATTTTTAAAAAATTCATAATCGAAACATAATATAGGTCCTCCCTCCCCGCAGGCTGCAATCCTGTTACGCATTCTGGTCTCTCACTTGCTTTCTTCGCCTAAGAATGTGCCTGGAGATCTTTCCACGTTTATCAGGCCAAGTCCTGTGTAATTCCTTTCAAAACCATATAATAATATTCCAGAGCACCAGGGTATGATAATTAACTTAACCTTTCCCTTGCTACTACTAATTAAATGCTTGCTACATGCCAGGTCTTTAAGCACCTTACCTGCACCATGTCATTTAATCAGCACAACAGAAGGCAAGTGTAATAATTCGTTTTTTAAGGAATGAAGAAACAGGCCCAGAGAGGTGAAGGAACTTGCCTGAGGTCACACAGCTAGTAAGTGGTAAAGTGAGGATTCAAGTGGACTTGACTCTGAAGTCTTGTTCTTCTCCCAAAGCTCAGTGCCCAGCTAGACGTATCCTCTAGGTCACTAAGTGTTGGCAGGGGGGCTCTTTCGCTACCTTGCTATATATATATAAAAATATTTTAAATCTCACACACAAGCTCTACATCTTTTTCTGTGAGATTCTGCTGATTTCATCATGGTGATTCTAGACTAGTGACTCTGATCTGAGGATTAAATAATTGAAATTGTATTGCATTCGTTTGTTAAAAAAACAAGCATTAGTGGGTATGAAGTGAAAAGTAATTCTTTTACTCCAGATTTCTAGTTTCCTTATTAGAGAGGAAACTGCTGTTAGTAGTTTCTTATGTATCTTTCTAGACATTTTCAATGCATACACTTTGCCACATAAATAGCATACTCCACAGGCTTCTGAACCTTGCTTTTCCCCCTGCTAACATTGTATTTGGAGATCATTTTGTATTGGCATGTACAGATCGATCTCATTCTTCTCCTTGTTGTTGTTGTCTTTTTTTTCAATTCAATTTTGTTTTTGAAATAGGTAATACATTCAAAAGATTCAGAAATCAGAATCATTGAAAGAGGAATATATTGAGAAGTCTTACTCCTATCCCTGTCTCCCCTGCGGGTGTTCCCCTTCCACCTTGAGCTTCTGCTTATATTAGTGTCTCTTTCCAAGGTCTCTTTGTATGACATTCACTATACTTCTTGAAGTGTTTAGCTATCCTATTGACAAATGTTTAAGTTTTTCAGTTATTATTATTTTTTTGGTGATCCCATAAAAAAGCTGCAGCAAACATACTTTTGGTGCATATGTGTGAGCATGTCTGTAAGAAAAATTCTTAGAGGCAAAATTGCTGGCTCAGAGAATAAGTAGATTGAAAATGTGAAACTTATTGCCAATTTGTCCTTCAAAGAAAGTTGTACCCATTTATACCCCTGTTGACAATTCATGAGCATGCTGGTATCTCCATTTCTTTGTCTACACTAGGTATTATTACATTTTTGATCTTTGCCAATCTGCTAGGTAAAAAATAATTCATTGTTTTAATGACTGAGGCTGAACATCTTTTAAAACATTTAAGTCATTTGTGTTCTTTTTATCATCTTTTTTTCTATTGGGTTGTTGGACTTTTTCTTCTTGGTTTCCAAGAGCTCTTACATAATAGTATGGAAATTAGCTGTTTTCCAGCTTGCCATTGTCTTTTGATTTGGTTTTTGTTTTGTCTGGCAGAAATTTTTACATTTTGGTGTAGTTCAATTGATTAATTTTGAAAAAATTCATCAGATGTGTATTTTACTTAGAAAGATCTTAAAAATATTTTTTACATTTTCAAAAATGTTATTCATGTTTTCTTTCATATGTTTCTAATTTTATTTTTTAGTGTTTAAATCTTTCATCTTTTCAGAATATGTTTTAGTATAAGAAGTGAGGTAAGAATTTAATTTTTCTCCCCAAAATGGCTAGCCAGTTGTTCCAAAGGTATTTATTAAAGAATCAAACATTTTCTCATTGTTTTGAAATGCCATCTTTATTATATACCTAATCCTGATATATGTTTGTGTCTATTTCTAGACCCTTTATTCTCTCCATTGATTGGTTGGTTTATTCATGTTTCAGTACCAAATTATTTTAATTACTGATGTTTTATATTTTAATGTGTAATAGGATCAATTGCACGCCATTATTCTTTTTTTCCCCAGAATTTTTCTGACTATATTTATATGCTTATTTTTACACATAAACTTAAGATTTACTTGTCTTGTTCCAAGAATTATTCTTCTGATATTTTGGGATTATGTTACATTTATGACATAATTTAGGGAGAATTGATTTCTTTATTCTTTTCTGTCAAGGTCATAATATGATTTTCCTTTACTCTGGAGGAGAAAATGCTCAGCAAGTATTTAATTTGTCCTTCTATATTGTGCAGCATCTCGGACATAATGGGGCTACCTTAACTGGTTCTGCCCAGTGAAATATGAGTAAAGGGGACATGTGACACTTTGGGGCTGAGACAATGACAAACTCACGTGTGGTTTTCTCTGTTTTCTTCCTTTGCTTTGGTTATTGTAGAAGCATGAGGTATTGTAGGATCCAAGCAAGCCTATCGCTGAACCACATAGGAGGATAGCTGCTTTGATACTTAACTGACTTCAGGTGTGTTAAACCATGGAATTTTGGTGCCGGTTGTTTCTGCAACATCGTTTAGCCTATACTGCCGAATGCACCTTCAGTAGCTTTAAGGCTTTGTTCTTTTAGATCCTGCTCGTTTCTTTTTTTTGTTGCTATTATAAATGAAATTTTTTCCCTTCCTGTATATTTTCTAATGGCCTGTGATTTATATTTAGGAAAGCTATCAGTGTTTATTATATTACATCTGTAATTACTCATCTTACTGAAACTCTTAGATGCTCTAATAGATTTTCAGTTGATTATTATTTTGGATTTACTTTCCTTTTAAAAGTTTTAATTCTTTAAGTTGAAATATAGTTGATTTATAATATTATTTTAGCTTCAGGTGTATAGCATAGTGACTCAGTATTTTTATAGATTATACTCCATTAAAAGTTTTTAGGGGATAATGGCTCTTTTCCCCTGTGCTAGACAATGTATCCTTATTATTTACCTATTTTATACATAGTAGTTTGTATCTTTTAATCCCATAGCCCTATTTTGCCCCTCTCTCCTTTTTGGTAACTACTAGTTTGTTTTCTATGAGTCTGTTTCTGTTTTGCGTATACATTCATTTGCATTGTTTTCTGGGTTCCACATATAAATGACCCTCTTTTTCTTATTTATTTGCCACTCTGGAGGTTGATAACTAAGTGTTCTAGGGCCAGGTGTATTTTCTGTATTTGCAAAACAATTAAACCATCTTTTAAAAAATTGAGAGCTTTCCCACGTACACCAAAAGCTGGAATCCTAGCTTCATGTGAAATTTTAGGTGATTAGACCACACTGGGCTGGTATTCCTGCAGGAGAAAATGCATTGGACCTCATGAGCTGCTGTCCTAAGACAGGTCAAGACTCCAGAATTTAACCTGTCCCTATTTTTTTAAACCGAATTCTCTTTACTTTTTTCATTACCTGCGTGGCCCCTGAAGGCATTTGAGTTTGTAACCTTGCCGGTACTTTCAGAAAGAAATTAAGTTAATATTGATGGATAGTGGATATCCTTGACTTATTTCTGATTTTAATGGAAATGCTTCTAGTCTTTTACTGTTAAGTATGAAGCTGGCTTTTTCCTCTAATATTTTATTATGAAAAATTTCAAATATCAGAAAAGTGGAGAGAATTGTATATAGCAAACACTCATATACCCAGTACCTGGTTGCTACAATTAACATATTATTACATGTTTTATTACATATCTATCCATCTACCATTTGCTTCATCCATCCATCATTCTATTTGATTTTTTTGGATGCATTTCAAAGTGAATTGAAGACATCAGTGCAATTTACTTCTAAAAATTTCAGCATGCATCTCATTAACCAGAGTTCAATGTTTGAGATGGTTCCTTTTTTTTAGGAGGGTAAAATTTACATACAATTCAATGCACAGATCCTAATTCTACCATTCTGTGAATTTAGATGAATTAATACTCTTCCATAACCTAAACTCTTATCAATATATGATATTACTATAATACCAGAATACTATTGTATTCATTCCTAGCTCAGTTCCCATCCCTCCACCTCAGTCAACCACAGTTGTGATTTTTTTCTTACCACAGATTAGTTAGATCTCTTCTGGAATTTCATATAAATCATTCTCTTATGTAAGCTTTATTTCACAAAGTGTCATGTTTTTTGAAATACATTCATGTGGCTATAGGTATCAGCAGTCCTTTTTTTTATTTTTTTTTCTTTTTATTTTATTATTATTATTTTTTTTCCAGTGGGTTTTGTCATACATTGATATGAATCAGCCATGGATTTACATGTATTCCCAATCCCGATCCCCCCTCCCACCTCCCTCTCCACCCGATTCCTCTGGGTCTTCCCAGTGCACCAGGCCGGAGCACTTGTCTCGTGCATCCCACCTGGGCTGGTGATCTGTTTCACCATAGATAGTATACATGCTGTTCTTTTGAAATATCCCACCCTCACATTCTCCCACAAAGTTCAAAAGTCTGTTCTGTATTTCTGTGTCTCTTTTTCTGTTCTTCAGCAGTCCTTTAATTGCTGAGTCTTATTTCATGTTTAGGAAGTGAATGCTGTGTTCCCCCCAAAATTGATATGTTGAAGCCTCAGCCCCCAGTGTGATGGTATTTGGAGATGGGGCCCTTAGGAGACAGTTAGGGTTAGACGAGGCCGCTGCGGTGGAGCCCTGGTCTGATGGCATTAGTGCCTTTATAAGAAGAGACACTGCAGACCTCTCTCTCTCTTGCTCTCTTTTTCCTCTCCATGTGCAGATGCAATGAGAAGCTAGCCATCTGCAACCCAACAAAAGTGTCTTTGCTAGAACCAGACCATGCTAATACCTTCACTTTGGACTGTCTAGTCTCCAGAACTGTGAAAAAATAGACTTTTGGGTTGTTTAAGCCACCAGTCCGTGGTATTTTGTTATAACAGCCCGAGCAGACTAAGATATTCTTTACATGAATATACTACAGCTTGCTTAACTATTATCCTATTGATGAATACCCAGATACTTTCCAGTCTTAGGCTAATATGAATAAAGGTGTTATGAATATTTATGTAAAAGTCTTTTGGGGACATTTGCTTTCATTCCTCTAGAGAATATACCTAGGAAAATCGCTGGGTTGTAAGATAGGTATATATTTAATTTTATAAGAAAGTACCAGACCTTTTTCCAAAAGTTTGGCATGTCCACCAACAATATACGAGAGTTCCAGTTGCTCTGCATCCTAGCCAACACTCAGCATTGCCTAAATTTTGTGTTGATGCTTAAGATGTATAAATCATGTTAATGAACTATCTACCTATTCCTATTTTATTGAGTTTCTCTGTTTTAAAAATCTGGAATGAATGTTGAAATTTATAAACCTTTTCCAGCACCTGTAAGATGATCATATGGTCCTTATTCTTTAATTGGTTGTTATAGTGAATTATAGTAATAGATTTTCTAAAATTGAACCAGCCTTGCATTCCTGGGATGAACTCCGTTTAGTCATGGTATGTTAATCTTCTAATATGTGGTAGGAGCCTATTTGCTAATAATCTGTTTAGATTATTATTCAATATTCATGGATAGGATAAGATATTTTCACTCTTGGTTCTCTGTAGAGTTTTGGTTTTGATATTATACTGACTGTGAAAACAGATTTGGAAGCTTTTTAGCAGCCTCTACTCTGACCAGTGATTTTGGACTTGTGGTTTCTGTATGAATTTTTTTTTTCCAGCTTGTTGGTTGGTTGATTTTTGGCCTCATAAAATTTACTGGTCTGAGTTCCATCCCTGGGTCAGGAAGATCCCCTGGAGAAGGAAGTGCCAACCCACTCCAATATGCTTGCCTAGTTAATCCCATGGACAGAGGAGCCAAAGAGTCTGACAGGACTGAGCAGACACATACTTGCTGCCTATTGTGTAAGCACCATGCTTATAGCCACAATATCCTGAGGCAGTGTAGCTAGGGATTAAGAGCACAGGTTCTGAAACCTAGTAGGGTCAAATTCCAGCTCTGCCACTTACTCGTGACTTGGGGCAACTGAGGCTCAGTTGCCAATGACTGGGTCGGAGCGCAGAGATAAAGAAGACTTTCACATCTTCATCTATAAAACAGGGACAATAATGGTATCCGCCTCCCAGGGTAGTTAGGAGATGCAGTGACAGGTGAAGATTCCAGCAGAGATCCTGGTATACCATAAGCACATGAGAGATATGGCAAAGCTGGTTCCAACTCCTTAGTTGAGTTGAATCAGTCAAACTGTTGCATTTCTCTGCCCAGCCACAAAACTTGTGCAGTGTTTCCCGCCCTAGACATGGTGTAAAGATGTGAGAAAAGCCCATCCACATTTCCCTGAATGTTCACCTGGGTTGATGATAGGAGCCATCTCCCAGATGTGTCCAGCTGGACTCACTCAGACCCATAGAGGGATGTCCTCTCCATCGCCTACTGCCTTCACCTGTCCCCATTTTCCTTAGAAAAGGAAAATTGACGAGTACTTTGGAGCAGGCTGTATTGTCAGTTTTTGTTCCTCTTTGTTTTGAATGATTATTTCTAATTTTAATTTTTTAAAAGCTAGCTCTGAGGCTTCCCTCTTATCATTCTACCTCAGTGGGTGTGAAAGTCTTCCTGGCTTTCCCCAGTGGAGAGGCAAGAAAGGGTAGAGGAGCTGATGGGGGACAGAGGCTGCTTCATAAGGGAGTGAGCCCCCTACCACTGCAGGCGTTCAAGCAGAAGCAGGATGGCCACTAGATATTTGGAAGTTGCAGAAGGGATTCAGGCATTAGATGATGGGGGTGGGAATGGGAAGTGGGGTGGACTATGAAAAGCCAATGAGAAAAGCATTAAAGCTGGACAGAACTGAGTACAACTTCCTACCTCTGCAGTTCCCTAATAGTGTGATTTCTGGCAAATCACTGCTGAAAAGAGCCTCAGTTTCCCCATCTATGAAATGGGCACAGGCATATCAACTCCACAGGAGGTTGTGAAGAACAAATGGGGTAATGGGGAGAAAATGCTGTTTCTTTTCACCCCAAGATTCTGTGAAGTAGGGAGGATTCTTCCTAACATTCAGGAAGATGAATGTTGTTGTTTTTAGCACTTGTCTGTCTTTGCAGCTCAATCCCATCTTTTCCACACAGCAAAAGGTATGCTTGAGTTTAAAGGTTTTCATATTAGAGGGTCTAGATTATATGAAAGCTGTGACTGTGGCCAGACCAGACCAAATATCATGATGAGTGGGTGCTGTTGTGTGTTGTGGTTTCTGTTATATTTGGCTTCACTGTCTACTTTTCCTAAGTTTTGTGAATTAGTTATTGAGGCATTATTGCGATGTCCAGTTTGGTAAAGTGACCTTCCTTGGACAAGAAGTGCAGCTGCTTGGTTGCTTCCTGTGGAGCCAAGGAAAGTCAGATTGGAGTGTTAATTCTATTGTGCTGAAAAAAGAAACCATTGCAAACCATTACATTTTTAACACTTTAACAATTCACGATGCAGAAATTTCCAAGAGAGGAAAGATCTGGAATTTTGAAGGACAAGCCTGTCTTGAGGTTTGATAGTTAAACATTACATTCTAGAACTACAAGATGTAATAATAAAAAAATTTGGGAAAATTTCCCTATAATGGCAGATGGAGATTAAAATGCATTTGGGGACATTTCCAACATACACGAACAGAGTGGATGAAAGCAAGTCCTAAATGAGCTAACCTGTGGGAGCCAAGCTTGTCCTCACACCTCCAACTGAGGGGGGTGGCATTCAAGAGACCAAGGGGTCTTTAGCAAATTTGATTTTAAGGGGAGGAGTAAGAACTAAACCACCCCAGGTTGTTGAGATAAATTGATTCTGGGACAGAAAAGTAGTTTTGGTTTGGAGTTTCAGTTATAAAAGATGGTAGCATTGGTAAAGATCCATTTAGTACCAGTATGGACAAAAAATGATGCCCATTCTTCAGCTGGGGTAAACTGAGGCTCAGAAACACACAGCTTTCTAGAGGCTACCTGAGGAGTGAGGCATATGTGAGACAATAATGCACATCTCCTTATCCTAGTCTTACACATGGATCCTCTCCAACTGGATCTCAATACCCTGTTGTTTGGGCTGGCATGAACCCCACCAGGATTATAGATTCAGCTTCAGCAGGTGCTAATTAGCAATGTGGAGGAGAGAAACCTTCAAATCCTAGCCAAAGGCTGTATCATCTGCCCCATGCCCTGCAGTTGGTCCTCCCAGGAGGCTGAGTGTGGATGACTCTGGGTGCTTTATCTCCCGCCCCGCTGCATAAACAATTCAGAGGCAAGAGTGCCTGCTGGAGGGAGTGTCACTGAGGTGGTGGAATGCTCATTGCTACTTAAAAGCTGTGGGCTTATCAGTGAACTGGTACTGCAAGATGGGGGAGGGGTGGCATGCTCTGTACTGTCTGATGTGGCCCCTCCCTCTCCCCTCTCCCCAGTTCCCTTGCTGTTACCGTCTTCATTGATTCTACTGAAACTCACTAAATGCTCAGAGTGAATGGATTTCCAGTGGACACCAGTCAAGTGACTGAGTTTTGCACCTGGGGTGATGTGGGGCAGAACAGAGGCATGATGGGGGAGCAGAATTAAGACCACAGGTGTGTGAGTCTGGGGACACAACCCACAACCTGGGAAAGTTTGAAAAGCCCTTCTGTAGCTTCCCCAGGCTGGGGTTACATCTGGCTGACATTATCAACACGCTTTATTTATAGTGGAGGCATCTGAACCTTGAGAGGTTGTTGGATGACTGGTCAAGTGTTGGATTCTTCTCCCATCTGGAGCTTTAGATCCTGCTAGCAACACCCTACCCTGATTCTCCTGAAATCTCTCATGTCTGGAGAGAGACTTGGTAGGCTGCTGGGGGTCAGGTGGAGACCTACTGAAAGATGAGTTCCTTTCAAGGGGGAGTAAGGTAGTCCAGGAAACAGGACATTACCATGGGTCAGGCTACTCATAGGTTGATCATATTCTGAGGATTTTAGAGGCTGCTTTCTGGAAGGCTGAAACACCCAAGGACCTTTTTGTTACTGGCTAGTCAAAGGCCAGACCACTTCCTGCAGCAGCCCTGAGCTCCTGCCCATCACCTTGTACCCTGGGCCCTGGGCTCTGGGGGTCAGCTTCCATGCCAGCATCCTCACCAACCTCACATGCATATATTTTTCAGTGGGAACAACAAAAGCACTAGAGAAAAGGGGACTCTTTTCTCTAGAGCATTTATTATTAGGGGCCAATGGTACCCGGAGGAAAAACACTGGCTTCCAAATTCTGCACTGGAAACCAAACCTAATTTAGGGAAGTACAACGTGCTGAAGAAAGATTGCCTCTTAATTTTAGATTCATGCGGAATGCAGGCAGGAAGGCAGAATCTCTTAACATAACACAGGCTTTTTGGTGGTGTAACAGAATAATAAATCCTTGAGGAATTCCCCAAGCAAGGTAAAGTAGGATAATATACATTTCTTAATATTGCAGAAGTTTCCTTAATCTTATTGTTTAAACTTTTCAATAAACCGTAATGTTTATTAGAAGTTTTTCATTTCCAACTGTCAGATAATTCCTTTTGCTAAGTTGGGATAAACAGCCCCCCACCCCCAGTGCCTCTGGTTTTAGTTTCCTTTGATACAGATCTGACCAGACATTTGATGTAATAGAGAAGTATTGTGTTTTCTACTGCGGTGAACTTAAGAGGTTCAAGTGTGTTAATGCAATTGAATTGATTGTAATATTTTATAAAAGTTTCTCCAAACGGAAATATTGTTAGCAATTCGACTTCTCAGAGGTTATGAGAGAAGAGACGGAGGTTTGCTTGCGGTGCAGAAAGCTTCTGGTTCAGCACAGGGGTGAATAGACAAGGAGGCTTGGTATTGGGGAGTTCATTTCCCCATTTTCTAGAAAGAGACTCATTGGCAGGAAGAGCAGCCAGGCTTTCCCCAGAAAGGTCTGCAGGAGGGACAAAATGCATTTTTATTTCGTAAGGGCTATGCGTTTGCCCACAGTGAACACGGCATGGCTACTTCCATATAAAATCTCCTTTGCTGAGCACCCCAGATTAGAACGTCAAGGAGACTACACCAAGCTGGAGATTAAGCTGAAGAATTCCAAGCCCCTTTTGCAGGAAAGGGGTGGGACATGGCAGTGATAATCACCAGTGAGAAAGAACTTTTTCTTTAGCAAATGCCCTAGAAGTACTGTTTTTTCTTTGCAGTAGCTCTGCAGGGGAAAATCCTGTCTTCAATAATCAGTACCAATGATGGAGAAATTCATTTTTACCCTCTCTCTCTTTTTTAATTGATTTTTTCCCCTCTTGAAAATGGCAAAAAATTTAACGTTGTTACTCCTTCTGCTCAACAGCAGAGAGGGAGGAAAAAAAAAAAAAAAAAAAACCAACAACAAACCTCAATCACAGTAAGGAAAGTGGGAAAATCCCATCCCTTAATGAGGTCTGTAACTGAGCCATTAGTTCTGCTTGAAGCCCCTGTCAGCCCCAGATTAAGCTGAGGGCTGGTCCTGGTGTTTTTAGATTCCTTCCCTGAGCACACTCTGCATACTCTTTCACCACCTGCTGGGTGGCTCCTGCATTCTGGTCTTTCAGAATTAAAAGTCAAAAAATGGACCTTAGATGTTTTCTGCTTTCTGGGCAGGTGCTGGGATGATGGAGAGGATACTCAAGGCAGAAGCCTGTTGGTTTTCTACTGATGAATTCCTGCTCCTCGGCCTTCTAATATTTAGTGAGAGAAGCAGTCTGACTATAATTTTCAGAAAAGATCAGATTGAATGGAGCAATCAGTGGAGAAGGGTTCTGAGCTCACCTTTTGTTATTTCTTCTTTCCTCTTTAAATGATGCTCCAAGCTAGTCAGGACCCAGGGGGTCCAGAGGCACGGTGGTGAGCCTGTCTCCTGTAGGGTCATCCTTGAGCCTTGAATCTCTTCTCTGTCTTAGAAGCTAGACCTGCCTCGAGGCCTGAGAATGGAATCTGCACTGTCCAATATGGTAGCAAGTAGCCACATGTGGCTAGTTAAATCAAAGTCCAAGTCCATGAAACAAAAATAAAATTACAATTTGGTCCCTCATGCAGACATAGAGAATAGCCTTGTGGACACAGTGGGGGAAGGTGAGGGTGGGACGAATTGAGAGTAGTACTGAAACATGCACTACCATATGTAAAATGGATAGCTAGTGGGAATTTGTATATAATGCAGGGAGCTCATCCTGGTGCTCCGTAACAACCTAAAGGGGTGGGATGGGGTGGGAGGTGGGCGGGAGGTTTAAGAGGGAAGGGATGTATGTATATCCATGGCAGATTCATGTTGATGTATGGCAGAAACCAACACAACATTGTAAAGCAATTATCCTCAATCAAAAACAAATTTTTAAAAATTGTAAAAAATCAAAGATATCATCCCTCAGTTGTATTAGCCACATTTTCAGTGCTCAATAGACATTTGTGGCTGGTGGCTATTGATCTGTAAAGAGCAAAACATTTCTATCATTACAGAAAGTTCTACTGGACAGTGTCTGCATGAGGCCGGGTCTTGTTACCCAGGCTGGGGGGCTTGATTTTACTCAAGGCATAAAACTGGGAAGCCCACAGAATTTGATGTTCTTTAGACAGCAAAACTTTTTTTTTTTTTTTTAACAAAAACTTAAAATATTGGCTTGCTGGGTCTTTGTTGCAGCTCATGAGCTTCTTCTCTAGTTGCAGCATGCAGGGTCTTCTAGTAGCAGAGCATGGGCTCTAGAGTGCCTGGGTGTAGTGGTTGTGGTAGGTCGGCTCAGTTGCCCCTCGGCATGTGGGATCTTAGTTCCTGGATCAGGGATAGAACTTGTGTCTCCTGCATTGGAAGGGGGACAATGGACCACCAGGGAAGTCCCAGCAAAAACTTTAATGAGGGTTAATTGACATGAAACATTATATTGATTTCAGGTACAGTACAACATAATGATCTGATATTTGTATATATTGTGAAATGATCACTGTAATAAATCTAGGTAATATCTATTATCATGCATAGAAGGCTTACTGTTTATTGGCAGAGAGCAAGAAGGAGCCCATATAGAGTTCGTAGAGGAAAGAACAAATGAACTTGGGCTCATTTTGAACAAGGCTGCTGGTAGCCACAGGCTGAGATGAAGCGGGACCCTGCCGTATGTCTCTGCCAAGTGACCTGAGGATTCCCAGCAGAAGAAATGCCAAGGCCCTGGGGCAGAAAGAGAATGGTACATTCCAGGCATAGGAGGCATCACTCATTCTAAGGAATCGTCAGAGTAAATTCCAGGCAAAGGCACTGGCTGTGGTTGGACCCTCTGTGTGCAGAGGCTGAGCATGATGTCAAGGTAGCACCCTCAAGACTTCTTCCCACTCACAGTTTTAGAGGGTCCATGAAAGTGAAAGTTGTTCAGTCATGTCTGACTCTTTGCGACCCGATGGACTATACAGTCCATGGAATTCTCCAGGCCAGAATACTGAAGTGGGTAGCCTTTCCCTTCTCAAGGGGATCTTCCCAACCCAAGGATCGAGCCCAGGTCTCCCACATTGCAGGCGGATTCTTTACCAGCTGAGCCACAAGGGAAGCCCAAGAATACTGGAGTGGGTAGGCTATTCCTTCTCCAGCAGATCTTGCTGACCCAGGAATTGAACCAGGATCTCCTGCATTGCAGGCAGATTCTTTACCAGCTGAGCTATCAGGGAAGCCCGAAGGTCTATGGCTGACCCTTGACTGGGGCCCTGGGTTTCACATCCTCACTTGGAGCTGGAGCCATGAGCCTTCCCTGGAGATGGGGTCAGTTTGGCTTCTAGGAGAGTCTCGTGGAGAGTGTGGCAGATTGTCATGTCTGAAGATGGCCCCACTGAAAAGCATCCCAATCTTGCTCTTCTTGCAGTGTGAGGTTGACCCTCTCCATGAACCTGGATGGACTTTGGTAACTGCCTTGACCAAGAGAGTATGGAGGAAGTGAGGCTGTTTGACTTTGGAGGTCAGGTCATAGAAGGTGATAGGTGGCCTCTCCTCCCCTATACTTTCCTCCCCTCCCTTTCCTGGCCTCTGCATGCCCCTTGGGAGCCCTGGGCTGCATGTAAGCCATTTGACTACCTTCAAGCTCATGTGCTGGAGAGATCATGTGAACGGGCTACATGGAGAAAGAGAGAGATGCTTGAAGAGCCCCAACTGGCCCAGCATCTAATGGGGCCCCAGGGATCGTGGAGCAGAGACCGCCCATCCCTGCCATGCCTCATCCAAATTCCTGACTGGCAGGACCCACGAGTGTAATAAATGAATGTTTTAGGATAATTTTGGGGATAATTTGTGACACAGTCATTGTGATGGATCAGTGGGTCTGTGGGACCCTTGGAGGTTGGGAGAAGTACCAGCTTTGCATTTTGGGTGGCCTAGAGCATCCTTGGCAAATGCTGGAAACAGTAGGGTGCTTTTGCGAATGCAGTCAGACCTGGCGATTTGAGGGTTTGGAATTTGGTTTGGCTTCTAACCAGCCTTGGGCTAGAACTTCCCAGAGCAGCTTCCATTGAGAAAGGGTTTGCAAAAGCAAATAGGAATGGTGACCGAATGAGGGGGAGTGACTTTAGTTGTCCTCAGAGGATAACTGATTTTGAAGAGACCCAGCCAAGTGTGCATTACTATTTACACATAAACGATTGATATGCTTACCACAATGCCTTGTCAATCCACCACAGCAGGCCCCTAAGGACCTAGTTATGGGAACTACAACTAGGTTTGTTAGACTTAGAGCCTGGCTAACATCAATCTAGTCACTTGCACTTAAAAAAAGAATAATTGATGAGCATTTCCCAATGGTTCTTAAAATCCGATTTTTACTTTTTGAGATTAGACCAGCCCTTGCTCTGGTCTGGTATACACGATCATTGCTATTGTTTATCGAGAGCTGCACATGTGCCAGGCAGGCACTGTGCTGGGTTATTTAACCTGGAATATTCTCATTTAACTCTTGTAGCCACCTTTGAGGAAGGTTCTAGAATTAACCTTCTTTTGCAGATGAGGAAGTCATAGCTTAGAGAGGTAAAGTGACTTATTCAAGGTTGTCCAGTGACCTGACTCCAGAGCCTGAGGGAGTGACCACCATGTGGAGTCAGCCTCTCCAAGGGAGCCTGCTTCATCTTCCCAAACCGGTGGAGGGCAGCTCCTGCAGCAGCCAGATCACCCGAGCTCCAGATGCATGCCCAGGTGAGGTCTTCTAGGGGGTACCAGTGCAGTGAGCTGTGTGACCTTGTGCAAGTCATGTCCCACTCTCGGGGAGACTGACCTTGAAGATCTCAAAGCCTCCTTCCCAATCTAGTCACTAAGATAGTCTCTGAACCCAAGGTAGCAAATATCCCCTTAGGTTGAAGCTCCTGTTTGTAAAGTCTGCTCCAGATGCTTTAATTAATTATTCAGGCTGACATCTCTAGCTCCAAAATCAGAGGGTTGAGAAAAGATCATTGGAATATAATCAATGTGAACTTGGCTGGTAATCGCCGGTCCCGGGGTGGTGTGAAGAGAAGAAAACCCTCCAAATTGGTCTTCTCTTAACACTTTGGCCCTGGTTTTGCCAACGGCCAAGATAAAACCGTCCTGCCTCAATAATTAATGAGCGGGAGCGCCCGTGGCCTGGGCCCCTGGAGGAGGCCCCTCACTGCGGCAGCGTGTCCCGAAGCCCCCGTGTGCGCATGCGCCTGCGCATCCACGTGTGGCAGCCGGTCCTGGGGCGCGAACACTGAGTCTCCGCGGCTGACCCAGCAAAGTGCTGGGAGTGTGACCGGAATGAAGGGTTGCTCTGTCTGTCTCCGAGGTGGCGTGGCAGATCAAATCACAGCGGATCAGGCGCCGAGATGTTGCCTTGCTCTGAGTGACAGAAGTTAATAATTAGTGACAATGATTGACAGATACACTCCATCTGCCGCTCCGACGCCTAGGAGCAGTTATTCCACAACTGTCTGCGGGCACAATGAACTCCCCCGGGAGCGCGGGCTGGCCCGTGATTGACAGCTGCCTCCAAGAGAGACAGGCCACTGACGGGAAAGTCGCTGTCAGCAGAAGCACTCCGGTCCCCACCATGTTCCCGAGGAGGCTCACTCGCTGTATACATTTATTCTGTTTCATTTATCATGTCAGCCGCGGTTTTAAATAGATTACTAGGCAGCCTGTTTTTTTTTTTTTTTTTTTTTTTAAACTGGAGAGTTTTCTATGGGTAAATTAGAAATATCCACGTGTGTTGACTACTTCCCGGGATGCTGGTCTTCCTCTGCTTTGCTCTCAGGATAGATGGAGGAGAGGGAGTCGGAGCTTGCCTGGGTTGTAGATTTCACTGATCTTCGCATTAAAATCAAAATGACATCTTTAACCAGAAGCCCTGTAAAATGGTGCTGAGCATTACTTGGAAAACTGGGCTCCAAAGCACAAACTAGAGCAGGAGAACTCTCTTATTTTTTTTCCTTAAGAAATAAACATGTGTCAGAGCCTGCCTTTAGATGAAAGAACTTGTAAGGGTTGCTCCTTAAATGATATCTGCATTTGTAGGGTTGAGAAGAAGTCCTTCACAATTCAGAACCCCAGCTTTCTCAGGATGAACTGTTTATTCCTTTGTGGTTTCACGGTCAAAATCTGGAACTAACTAGCTGGGTAATTGTAAGTGTGTGTTACAGTTCTATCTAGACCAAAGTTCCTGCCCTCATTTCTTCCCTGAGTATTTTTATCTTAAATTAAAGCTCAATTTCAAACCAGCCTGATGGAACTGGAGGGCTCTGAAACCTTCTAGCTCTATTATAAATAGGAAAACAGAAATATATATGCTTTTTACTAGAGGAATTATCATCACCTAATTGTTTCTACTTATAATTTGTTCGGCTTTCTGGAAAGATGCATTTTAATTTTGCTTCATTTAGGACCCTGAAGATAGACTTTCCAGACCATCACTTACTCCTTGCTCTCCTTTATTCCCCCTGATGCTTCAGCATAATTTAAAGGACTGTCCATCCTGTTATGAATAAAAGCCTACTTAAATCTTGCTATTTAAAATACAATGAACCCTGTTTATATTGATCTCATTCAGAATGTTTTCCCGCATACGATGTCCATCTTTTAAAGGATGGGTCATGTTTCCTCTTAAGATGTTTTCTTATCTTATTCCCCTAAAATGATATAAACAGTTTTAGTAGTCTTGATAATTAGGTATGCGGGTAAAGAAAAGACATCCTATTCTTTTTCAAGTTTTTAAATGATCAGGCTACCAGAAAATGAAGTCATAGCGGGTACAAATGCTTGCCTCTCATCCAGGGTTAGGTTTTCCTCTCTGTTTCTGTAAGAAGGAAGCTTATTAGGATACAGGACGGTAGTGGTATCTTAGCCTTCCCCTAGGGTGAATGAGTATTGCCCCAGATGGCCCCAGGTGTCTTGCCCCAAAGATTCAGAGAAAGGGTGGGGTGGGTGGGGCTGGATATTGGAGAGGGAATGTGTAAGTTTGATTGTGCCCCACCCCTGCCTCCTCATCCCCAAGTTAAATGTGTACCTGGGTCTCCTATAAAATCAGATTTTGTGCGATCAGTGTCTCTCATATCTATTCTAGAGAGATTTTGAAGCAGAAATGTTGATGGAACTTGTTTGTCTATCTACTTATTTTTGTTCCATTGCTTAGAAGGACATTGTCCTCCATTTTCCTACTTAGAACCTGCTCTAGTTAGAGCTACAGTGACCTTAAAAAACCAGGTGCACTGCAGGTTCCAGGGATACAGAGGGGAACTGAGAAACTTCCTAGTACCTTACCACTTATTGAGGGATTGGACCAGGAAATAGGAATCATACCACTTCATGGTTTTTCCAATAGTCATAAATAGATGTGAGAGTTGGACCATAAAGAAGGCTGAGTGCCAAAGAATTGATGCTTTCAAATTGTGCTGGGACTGTTTATAATAGCCAGGACATGGAAGCAACCTAGATGCCCATCAGCAGACGAATGGATAAGAAAGCTGTGGTACATATACACAATGGAATATTACTCAGCCATCAAAAAGAATACATTTGAATCAGTTCTGATGAGATGGATAAAACTGGAGCCCATTATACAGAGTGAAGTAAGCCAGAAAGATAAACACCAATACAGTATACTAACACATATATATGGAATTTAGAAAGATGGTAATGATAACCCTATATGTAAAACAGAAAAAGAGACACAGATGTATAGAACAGACTTTTGGACTCTATGGGGGAAGGTGAGGGTGGGATGACCTGAGAGAACAGCATCGAAACATGTATATTATCAAGTGTGAAACAGATCACCAGTCCAGGTTAGATGCATGAGACAAGTGCTCGGGGCTGGTGCACTGGGATGACCCAGAGGGATGGGATGGGGAGGGAGGTGGGAGGGGGGTCCAGGATGGGGAACACATGTAAATCCATGGCTGATTCATGTCAATGTGTGGCAAAAACCGCTACAATATTGTAAAGTAATTAGCCTCCGACTAATACAAATAAATGGGAAAAAAAAATTGTGGTGCTGGAGAAGACTCTTGAGAGTCCCTTGGACTGCAAGGAGATCAAACCCGTCAATGCTAAAGGAAATCAACCCTAAACGTTCCTTGGAAGGACTGATGCAAAAGCTCAAGCTCCAATACTTTGACCACCTGATGTGAAGAGGCCACTCACTGGAAAAGACCCTGATGCTGGGAAAGTTTGAAGGCAGGAGGAGAAGGCGGTGACAGAGGATGAGATAAATGGATGGCGTCACCGACTCAGTGGACATGAGTTTAAGCCAGCTCCAGGAGATAGTGAAGGACAGGGAAGCCTGGTGTGCCGCAGTCCATGGGGTCACAAAGAGTCAGACATGACTTAGTGAGTCAGCAACAACAGTGGCAACAGCAAGCACCACCTCATGGCTAACGCCGAGCAAGACTGGGGGAGCCTGGGGGAGAGGTGCCCTTGGGAGTTGAGGAAGCTTTCCTGGAAGAACCCTAAGGAAGGAGAGAGGGGAGTGGGTGAGAGGGAGGCTGTTTCAAGCAACAAGAAAGGTAAGTGGGGAGGATCCAAACCAAGTTCAAGGGGATGGCCTTGTAAACTAGGGAAGGAAATGACAGTTACATCACTAGGGGGGCCTTATTTTCATAATGAAGAGTCTGGACTTGATGTTAAAATTTTGCACTTTAAGAAGGTCAGTTTGTAGTGATCTGTAGAATGGTTTGAAGAGAGGGGAGATGGGAGGCAGGGTGTGGTTGGGAGGCTGTTGTAGAATTGACTTGGCCTGGGTTGGTGAAGTGGTGGAGAGAAATGAGAGGCAGAGAGAGAGACAGAGGCCTCTGGAAAGTAAATTCAGTAGGCTTGGGTGATGGGATGGGGTGAAGGGCTGCGCTCTACTTGAGTGACTGGGTGGGCGGAAGGGCTGGTCTCGGAGATGAGGACCCTGGGAGGAGGAGCCTGTGGAGATGGGAGGAAGATGAGGGGCTGGATCTTGCACTTGCTAAGTTAGAAACGTCTGCAGTCAAGGCTGGCTTCCCAGGTGTGTGCCCTGGGCCCAAAGGGGTTCCACTCTTAGTTTAATGCTCTGGTGTCCCTGTCTTGAAATTCATAATAAAGTTTCCATGAAGGGCCTCATGTTTTCACTCTGCACAAGTTCTGTGTACAGTTCATTGGAGTAGAAAAGTCAGAGAAGCAGCTTTTCATCTGACTCTGGATGTCAGGGCTGGAGACGAGGTCCAGGGGATGTCAGCAGAGAGAAGCATATTTCAGCCCTGGGAGAGGGTGGGCTCCTGAGAGGGACCAGGAGAACTGAGATAAGAAGAGAGTCAAGGGGAGGACCCAAGACACACAGCATTTTAGGGACAGGCTCTCAGAAGGAAGAACCTCCGAATGCAAAGACCCTCTTGCCACGTTTTGCCTTTGAGATGAAGCACCAAACGTTAGCTGTTGTCTGAGGTCTGAGGAGTTTTGGCTTCATCTCAGGTTATCAGCTAAATGGCAAATCCAGTCAGCAAATGAAAAAAAATTATGAGCAACCGTCAATAGTTATTAATATCGACATCTCAACCTTCTCCAGATTTCAAAGCCCATTCATTCATTCAACAACTATTTACTGAGTACCTGCTGAATGCCACGGATGGATCAGCAAATAAAAGAGACAAAAGAGCTCCCTACCTCGTGGAGCTTATTCTCATGAAGAGAGACAGAGCCAACAAGCAGCATAATAAATGGATATGTTACATAATATGTATCCATATTATGGATACAGCTTCAGATGTATGAAGCTCCAATACTTTGGCCATTTGATGTGAAGAACTGACTCATTAGAAAAGACCCTGATGCTGGGAAAGATTGAAGTCAGGAGGGAAATGGGGTGACAGGATGAGATGGTTGGATGGCATCACTGACCCAATGGACATGAGTTTGAGCAAGCTTTGGGAGATGCTGAAGGACAGGGGAACCTGGCATGCTGTAGTCCATGAGGTTGCAAGGAGTTGGACATGACTGAGCGACTGAACTGAACTTATATAATATAGTGGTGGTTTAGTTGCTAAGTCGTGTCCAACTCTTGCAACCCTGTGGACTGTAGCCTGTAAGGCTCCTCTGTCCATGGGATTTTCCAGGCAAGAATACTGGAGTGGATTGCCATTTCCTTCTCCAGGGGATCTTCCCGATCCAGGAATCAAACCCAGGTCCCCTGCATTGCAGGCAGATTCTTTACCAACTGAGCTATAAGGAAAGCCCATATAATATAGTAGGAAGTGATAACTGCTTTGGAAAAAAAAGAAAACCTCACTTAATTTTTCTTTTTGAACAAAAAGTGGCATTTTCCTCATGGTGTAGAAGCATCATGGATGGGCACTGGGGCTGAACGTGGTCCTCAGCTCTGGTTTCTTTCTCTGCTTCCTCCGTGCTGACTCTGTTCTTCAGAGGACCCCCCCACTCACGTGAGTGGTCAGAAATGGCACCCCAACACCACTGTCCCCCCAGTGTGAATCCAGCAAAAGAACGTGGTGTCTTCTCCCACCTTGCTGGCCAGGGCCTGGAGAGATGCTTGGCAGAGACTGGCTCCTTTGCCCTCCTCTGAACTGTCCCTCAGCCCCCTGAAAGTTGGCCTCATTCTCATGTCACAGCTGAGGAACACAGGCCAGGAGAGGAGAGGCAAGTGACCTTCCTAGGACCCTGCACTTAGAAAGTGGCAGGCCTGGGAGTTGGGCCTACGCTCTCTGATAATGAGACTGACACGCTGCCTACTGTGCTCAGAGGGCAGACAGGGCCTAGGCTCTCTGACCCTAAAGCCTGGTCCCAAGGCAGAGGATAAATTAATGGGAAGACATCGTGTCTCCCCAGATCTACTCTAGGACTTATAGGTGAAAAATTTACGTGACTACGAAAGGCTTAATCAGAGATGTGATTAAGCAACCAGATGGGTGTACAAATAGCAATTGCTTAGAAATTGAGCATAATCCTTTTTTTTCTCTTAAAAATTGAAATATGGTTGATTAACAATATTGTATTAGTTTCAGGTGTCCAGCAAAATGGTCTGTTTTTTTTTAAGTCGTTCAGTTGTGTCCACTCTTTGCTACCTCATGGACTATACAGTCCATGGAATTCTCCAGGCCAGAATACTGGAGTGGGTTGCCATTCCCTTCTCCAGGGGATCTTCCCAACACAGGGATGGAACCCAGCTCTCCCGCATTGCAGGCGGATTCTTTACCAGCTAAGCCACCAGGGAAGCCCGATCTGGTTATATACATATGTAGGCATATATTTATCTGATTATATACATATACAAATACACACCTACATTCTTTTTTCATTCTTTTCCATTATAGTTTATTGCAAGAAGTTGAATATAGCTGGTGTGCTGCAGTCCATGGCGTCGCAGAGTCAGACATGACTTAGTGACTGAACAACAGTTATTGCAAGATGTTGAATATAGTTCCCTGTGCTATACAGTACATCCTTTTATTTATCTGTTTTATATATGATAGTGTGCATCTGTTAATCTCAAACTCCCAGTGTATCCCTCCCCCTCTTCCCCTCTGGTAGCCATAAGTTTGTTTCCTATGTCTGTGAGTCTGTTTCTGTTTTGTAAATAAGTTCATTTTTACTATTTTTTGGATTCCACATGTAAGTGATATCATATAATATTTGTCTTTCTCTGCCTGACTTACTTCATTTAGTATGATAATCTCTGGGCCCATCCGTAAAGCAAATGGCATTATTTCATTCTTTTTTTAATGACTGATTAGTAATTGATTATATATATATATATATATATATATATATATATGTATGTATGTATGTGTGTGTATATACACCTCATCTTCTTTATCCATTCATCTGTTGATGGACATTTAGGTTGCTTCCATGTCCTGGGTATTGTAAACGGCAGCGCAATCCTTACATTATAGGCATTTAGACAATGAAAACCCCTCCAGTTCAATTCTTACCTGTGATAGGCCCAGCAAGTGGAGGAAGGTCAGGGCTGGGAGGGAGGTGAGGACTTTGTCAATTGGAACAGCGTAAGGCTTGTAGGGGGTCTGGGCCTCTGAGTAACCACTTGGTTGTCTGTTTTTGGCTAGTGTCTCCTAACTAGCTAAACACCACAATTGGTAGGTACCTAATGAATATTCACATCCTCTTAAAAACCTCATCATTTGCTAGTTTAACTCCCTGCTAGTTTTTCTTGGTGATAATAATAACACTGAATACTTCAGTTCAGTTGCTCAGTCAGGTCTGACTCTGCGACCCTATGGACTGCAGCACATCAGGCTTCCCTGTCCATCACCAACTCCTGGAGCTTGCTCAAACTGATTTCCGAGTCAGTGATGCCATCCAACCATCTCATCCTCTGTCGTCCCCTTCTCCTCCCGCCTTCAATCTTTCCCAGCATCAGGGTCTTTTCTAAGGAGTCAGTTCTTCACATCAGGTGGCCAAAGTATTGGAGTTTCAGCTTCAGCATCAGTCCTTCCAGTGAACACCCAGGACTAATCTTCTTTAGGATGGACTGGTTGGATCTTCTTGCAGTCCAAGGGACTCTGAAAAGTCTTCTCCAACACGACAGTTCAAAAACATCAATTCTTTGGCTCTCAGCTTTCTTTATGGTCCAATTCTCACATCCATACATGACTATTGGAAAAACCATAGCTTTGACTATGTACTTACTGACTGCTAGATAGTACACTGAGAGCTTTACCTGCATTAGCACATTTAATCCCACCAAAACCCCAGAGATAGGTAATTTTTCTCCCCTCCTTTTACAAATGAGAGAGATGAGCCTTTTAAGGATGAAGTAACTCTCCCTTGGTTGTGGATAGTGAGTGGTAGAGAGCCGAGATTTAAATCCAATTCTGTCTGATTCTCCAGCCCAGATTTTTAACCACTGACAGAGCAAAAGCTTTTCTTTTTCCTTTAAAAAAAAAAGAAAGAATATTAAAAACAAAAATAAGTAAAATATACAGCTTGTCACTTTCCCAAACCCTGCAAGCTCTTTTTGTTTTTTTCCTTTTTGAGGTGGAGTCAGTCCCCGCTGGGAGTAAAAGCCATCAGTTAAGTAACAAAATGCACCTGATGCTAAACTTGATTGAGGCTGAGAGCCAAAGAACTTGATAAGGTAGATGCTTGACTGGTTCAAAGGAACTTGGAGACTGAATGAAGCAGAAAGCTACAAAGCCCTGGGACAGAGTCCCTCACTGTCCTCTGTGTTGTGACATCTCTCTTTGGAGGGGATTTGTATGTCTGTCAGATGCACGGGCTGTGCAGGGTCTTCCTAGGTTTCACTGTCATCAAAAGTGCCAAGAGAATTATGCCTTGGAATGATCGTAGCAGCCACCACTCTCTGAAGGGCGCCTGTGTGGGGACTGGCTGAGGCTTTATATAATCGCTTCCTTCAATCCTCATAAGAGCTGGTAGGAGACAGAGGTAGTCAGTCCTGTGAAGTCAGTGCAATTCTAATCCCCAGTTCACAGGACACAAGTTGGAGATTTGCTTAAGAGGGCTTGGGTGACTGAGGATCATAGTTTCTGAGTAGTAGAGCAGGAATTTGAACCCAGTAAAGGCTGCCACCTTAGCCACCATGCTGTAAGACCTGCCGCAGAACTCAGAGGCACTTCTGAGGTCACTAAGTCTAACTGCGGCCAATGCAGAGCAGGGACCTGCTTAAAGTCCGGGAACAGCTGCTCGCAGAACCAGAATACGAATTAAACATGTCCTGACTCCTCATCGAGTTCCCTTCCAACCTCCTGGTGAGCTTTTGAGCAACTTATTCTGCAGGGCTTCCTAAAACTGTCCCAGAGGGAAAATTGATGAGCGTTCTGTTTCTAAAGCACTTCCTTAACTCAATATGCAATTAGGCAGTATTACTCAGAGAGCGCGGCTTGCCCCTGCCCACCAGCCGGCATCTTTCAGCTCTGTTGATGACCTCATCTGCAGCTTTGTGAGTTCATCTTTGTTGAGGGACAGTAGCATGCTTGACCAACGAAACTTCCACCCTAACAGCATCATGCCACCCTAACATGAGCCCATCATGCCATCCCAACAGCAAACCTCTTTGGGGCTTCAGAAACTAAGCCCAGAGCTACAGTTTTAAAATAGACCACCGATTCTGCCCAACTTTGTCACTGTGAATGTACATACTGCTAAGAGGAGCCAGCGTTGATTGGGGATTTATCATGTGCCCAGCTCTCTATAGAACCTGTCTGTCTCACTTCATCTTTACAACTGCCCTTTGGAGGACATACTCTTTTTTAAAATTTTAAAAATATTTTTGTTGGAGGATAATTGTTTTACAATGTGGTGGTCTCTGTCATACATCAATACCAATCAGTCATAATTATATATATATATATATATCCCCTCCCTCATGAACCTCCCTGCCCCCCATCCCCCCTCTCTAAGCCGTCACAGAGCATCAGGCTGGGCTCCCTGTGTTACATAGCAGCTTCCTGCTAGTTATCCATTTTGCACATGATAGAGTATAAATGTCAATGATGCTTTCTCAACTGGTCCTACCTTCTCCATTCTCTGCTGTGTCCACCAGACTGTTCTCTATGTCTGCAACTCCATTTCTTTCCTGTAAATAGGTTCATCAGTACTATTTTTCTAGATTCCATATATATGTGTTAGTATACAGTATTTGCTTTTCTCTTTCTGACTCACTTCACTCTGTATAACAGGCACTAGATTTATCCACTTCACTACAACTGACTCAAATTTGTTCCTTCTTATGGCTGAGTAATATTCCACTGTATCTATATACCACAACTTCTTTACCCATTCATCTGTCAATGGACATCTAGGTTGCTAGGACATCTAGCCATGTCCTGGCTATTGTAAATAGTGCTGCAATGAACATTGGGGTGCATGTTTCTTCTAGAATAGTGGTTTTCTCAGGGTATATGCCCAGTAGTGGGATTACTGGGTCATATGGTAGTTTTATTCCTGGGTTGTTAAGGAATCTCCATACTGTTCTCCATAGTGGCTGTACCAGTTTGCAGTCCCACCAACAGTACGGTAGGGTTCACTTTTCTCCACATCCTCTCCAGCATTTATTGTTTGTAGTTTTTTTTGATGATGGCCATTGATTGGTGTGAAGTGACACCTCATGGTCGTTTTAATTTACATTCCCCTAATAATGAGTGATGTTGAGCATCTTTTCATGTGTTATTAGCCATCTGTACATCTTCTTTGGAGAAATGTCTGTTTAGGGCTTCTGCCCATTTTTTGATCGGGCTGTTTGTTTTCTTCTATTGAGCTGTATGAGCTGCTTATATATTTTGGAGATTAATCCTTTGTCAGTTGCTTACATTGCAATTATTTTCTCCCATTCTGAGAGTTGTCTTTTAGTCTTGTTTATTGTTTCTTTTGCTGTGCAAAAGCTTTTAAGTTTAATTTGGTCCTATTTGTTTATTTTTGCTTTTATTTCCATGACTTTGGGAGGTGGGTCAAAGAGGATCTTGCTGTGATTTATGCCTTTTAAAACCCATTTTATAGATGAAACACATCAGCCCCAGAGAATTGAAGAGATCTGCCCAAGAACATGGCTAGGAATTGGTGGCAGTTTGAGCCTCTTAGGGTTTGTGAGAACCAAGAGTTTGTGCTTTGCCCCACAACTCCTGTCTGCATTTGGGGGGAGCTTATCCCAGACTGTGGGGGAAAACTTAAGGAGACATTTTTCTGGCACATGGGTCACCTTGTCCTAGGACAATCTGGTGTGCTTGGGAAGGGCCCACCTCAAGGCCTGAGGATGATCTATTGATAAATGGACTGCCAAGCCCATGGAGCAGCACCTCAGTCAAGTGACCTTCTGTCTTCTTCTTGAACATCTAGCAGTCTTTTTTTTTAATTAAAATTTTTTTTTAAAAAAAATTGAAGTATAGGAAAGTTATGACCAACCTAGATAGCATATTAAGAAGCAGAGACATTACTTTGCCAACAAAGGTCCATCTAGTCAAGGCTATGGTTTTTCCAGTAGTCATGTATGGATGTGAGAGTTGGACTATAAAGAAAGCTGAGCACTGAAGAATTGATGCTTTTGAACTGTGGTGTTGGAGAAGACTCTTGAGAGTCCCTTGGATGGCAAGGAGATCCAACCAGTCCATCCTAAAGGAGATCACTCCTGGGAGTTCATTGGAAGGACTGATGTTGGAGCTGTAACTCCAATACTTTGGCCACCTAATGGGAAGAGCTGACTCACTTGAAAAGACCCTGATGCTGGGAAAGATTGAGGGCAGGAGGAGAAGGGGACGACAGAGGATCAGATGGTTGAATAGCATCACTGACTCAATGGACATGGGTTTGGGTGAACTCCGGGAGTTGGTGATGAACAGGGAGGCCTGGCGTGCTGCGGTTCTTGGGGTCGCAAAGAGTCGGACACGACTGAGCGACTGAACTGAACTGATAGTTGATTTACAGTGTTGACTTAGTTTTAGGTGTACAGCAAATTGACTAAATTTTATTTGTACATATCTATTCTTTTCAGATTCTTTTCCCTTATAGGTTATTACAAGATATTGAATATAGTCCCCTGTGCTGTGCAGAGGTCCTTGTTATTTATATTATATATGATAGTACACATCTGTTAATCCCATACTCCTAATTTATCCCTTGCCTGCCTTTTCCCTTTGGTAACCATTTTGTTTTCTATTTTGTTTGTTTTCTATGTCTGTGAGTCTGTTCTGTTTTGTAAATAAGTTCATTTGTATCATTATTTTTAGAGTCCACCTATAAGTGATATCATATGATATTTGTCTTTCTTTGCCTGACTTCATTTAGTGAAATAATCTCTAGGTCCATTCATGTTGCTGCAAATGGCATTATTTCATTCTTTTTTTATAGCTGAGTAATATTCCATTATATTCATTCATCTGTCAGTAAATGCTTAGGTTGCTTCCATGTCTTGGCTATTGTAGGTATAGTGCTTCTGTGAATAGTAAGGTTCATATATCTTTTCAAATTAGAGTTTTTGTCTTTTCTGGATATATGCCCAGGAGTGGGGTTGCTGGCTCATATGGTAGCTGTATTTTTAGTTTCTTAAGGAACCTCCATACTGTTCTCCATAGTGGCTGCACCAATTTATGTTACCACCATCAACATAGGAGGGTTCCTTTGTGTCTTGCACTTTGTTTCTGTAGACTCCATTCTGACTGGTATGAGGTGACTCTTCATTCATTAGTTTTGATTTGCAGTTCTCTAATAATTATATGGGGCTTCCCAGCTGGCACTAGTGGTAAAGAATCTGCCTGCCAATCCAGGAGATGCAAGAGACATGGGTTCGATCTCTGGGTTGAGAGGATCCCCTGGAGTAGGAATTGGCAACCTACTATAGTATTCTTTCCTGGAAAATTCTATGGACAGAGGAGCCTGGTGGGGTACAGTTCATGGGGTCACAAAGAGTCAGAAATGACTGATCACAATAATTATATAATTATAAGACAATAATAATAAGATGCTTAGCAATGTTGAGCATCTTTTCATGTGCCTGTTGGCCATCTGTATGTCTTTGGAGAAATGTCTGTTTAAGTCTTCTTCTGTCTATTTTTTGATTGAGTTGTTTCCTTTTTTGATATTGAGCTGTATGAACTGTTTGTATATTTTGGAGATTAAGCCCTTGCTAGTTGCACTGTTTGCAAATATTTCTTCCTAGTCCAGAAGTTGTCTTTTTGTTTGGTTTATGGTTTCCTTTGCTGTCCAGCAACTATTATTTAAGCTCTTTGTTTGTGTCAGTTACTGGAGCAGTTCCTGTGGATGGTGACAAGATTCATGCTTCCTGCCTTTCCTCAGCTCATAGTCTAGTATGAAAGACAATGAAACCAATAATTACAGTATTATGGGGAGAGTACAACAATGGGACAAGTACGGAGCACTCAGAGACGTCCAGCAGGGTCACTGAGCCCAGACTGAAGGGTGCCATCAGGGAAGGCTTCCTGGAGGAGGTGAGGTTGAAACTCTCTCCTAAAGAAAGAATGGTGTGTGTTAGACAAAGAAGATGTAGAAGGATGTTATAGGCAAAAATTTAAGGTGAAAGAGAGAAGATGGGGAGCTCCTTTCAAGAGAGCCTGTTACATCTTGGCTGTATCTTTGCACTCTTTACAGCACGCTCCTAACTTGCCTATGGTCATATACCTAGGAATCAAAGCTGTTTGACTCCAGAGACAATGCTGTTAGCCTCCGCTCCAAGTTCCCTTTCTCCCTCTGAACATTGCCATGTCTGGATGTGATGCCTGTAATTATTGCCATTCTCTCAGCACCACAAGAGGAGCCAGCTTGAGGGGAATATGGATTCACTGAGGATGGACAGTGGAGAGATGTGAAGAACCCGAGCGAGTCCTTGGTGATATTGTGTAGCTTCTGTATCAGTCTGCTCGGATTTTTTTTTTTTTGCTGTGCTGCGACTGGTGAGATCTTAGTTTCTGGATCAGGGGTTGAACCCTGTCCCTCTGCAGTGAGAGCGCAGAGTCCTAACCACTGCACCACCAGAGGATTCCCTCACCCCCTGCTTCTCTTAAACAATATAATGTTTTAGAGCATAAGGTTGAACGCCTGCTCTGCCTCTCACCCATCACGTGACTTTGGGGAAGCTAGCTTTTCTGAGTCTTGGCTTCCTCATCTCTGCAATAGGGATAATAGTAATTGATAATTATGATACTTCCCCAGCAAGTGAGGTTGTAAAGACTACATGTGTTAATGCATGTCATGAGCATATAATAATGCCTGGCCTTCGGAAGTACCAACAAATGGAAGCTTTTAGTATTGCCAACACACGTTTCTGGAGTCGGCTCACACTCCCAGCCTTTTCAAGGCTCTCAATTAATAACAGAGGGACTTGGGCTAATCACAGTGCAGGTCGATCAGCATTGTGATAGAGCCCAGAGCGGGAAGCAGTTGACTTTTCCGAGGGAGCAGGGGAAGGTCCACAGAGGCCATGTGTTTGATCAAGGACTGAAAACATGAGTGGAAGTTTAAGAGAATGGAGCGGGAGGAGAGGCTTTCCTGGCAGTGAGAGCAGCCTGAGCATGGCACGAAAGTGTTCCAAGTATGTCAGAAAGCTCAAGTGGTGTGGTTAGAACTCAGGTGTGGGTGCATGTGTGTGGAAAAAATGTCCTGAGGCTGGACATATGGCTGGGGACCGGGTGTGGAACCCAGACTTGGGGCTTTGCTGTCACTCTCAAAGGTGTTCCACGCAACCACAGTCCTAAAGGATGCTGCTTGAAACTAGGATTCCATGGTGGTCAAGTCAGGTATGGAGAAGCTGCAATATTGCATTTCTGCAAAGACCGATGCACAGAGCATCATAAGGACACTGACAAGTCCTATAGGAGCAAAACCTGTTCAATTTGGTTGAGTGCAGTGTTTTACAAACTTTTTCACAAGGAGCCCTTTATCCACCGAACATCCCTTCCTGCAGGTCACACTTTGGGGAGATACTTTGAGGCATTGGGGAGCTGTCAAAGGCTTGAAGCACAGGAATGAGGGATCAGTTGTGTGTTTTCCAGAGATTCCTTCTAATTATTTAAACAATAAGGGCAAATTAAGTCACAAGTAAGCTGTTTCAAAGGCTTATCTGGCTCAGCTGAGGATCTTTTATTTTAAACGGGCGACTCTTCTTGGCTGTGTCCCTCTTTGAAAGTCTTCTACCTTTCAAGTGTCCGAAGCAGAGAGACTTGCTGCAACGTCCTGTAGGTTTCCTTCTGACCTTTTTGCTGTGGCTCTTTAAAGCTGAAGGTTAGATAATTCAGGCTCAGCACTTGGATTGACACTTGAAAGCTATGATGGGGCTTTTTGAGGGTTAAAGGTTAAAGTCAGTGGAGCTGCAGTTTGACTTGGAAAAATTGTTTTGAAGTTTTTTTCTTTTCATTCTTTTTCCTTCTCTTTTCTCTCCTTCTCTCCACCCTCCTTTCTCTCTCTGTCTCTCTCTTAACAGAAGGACCACTTTAAAATGATGCTTTCCAACTTGGCAAATACTGTTGAAGGTAGAATATGTGATAGGTAGGTTCTTTTAGAAGGTTTTGGCAAAAGTTGAAATTTTTCAATCACTTGTAAGGGGAAGGAGGAGGGACCGTATAAAAAATACAGATTTCAGGGAATCTGCAACTTGAGTGATATGGATGAGCAGTGAAGTTAGAAAAATACAGGCCTGGGAGCCTTCACATTTTTTTTTACAGGTTCAATTTACAGGTCCTCCCTAGAAGGGACTCTCCTCCTATCCATCTCCTCATGGTGCTGCTCATCCCTGCCCAGTCCGCAACCCCAGGGTGCTCCCCTGAGGTTTCAGAGCAGGCCCTACCCTCGTCCACACAGACTCTGGCCCCTCCACTGGGATTCACTTCCTTTCCCTGCTCCCACTCTCTTGCTGCAGCCACTGTTCTTGCTGCTGCGGGCTGAGGATTGAGGCCCAGGTGCAACATCAAAAAACTTGGGGGTGATGGAGGTGATGGTGGGCATTCTTAGGGATTCATGCCTTTGGTGCTGGTTTGGCCCTACGGTGCGATGAGTCATCCTGCTTTTTGGGTATCCAGCTTCCATATAACCTCGTGCTGTAGGATGGAAATGTAGGGAAACTTGTTCTTTGGGGTCCCAGGTGCTCCTCCTTTCTTTCTTTTTTTTTTTAAACTAGGGGTATAGTTGTTTTATAATGTTGTGTTAGTTTCTGCTATACAACTAAGTGAATCAGCTTTATGTGTACATGTATCCCCTCTCTTTTGGACCTCCCGCCACCCCCCGCCCCATCCCACCCATCTAGGTCATCACAGAGCGCCGAGCTGAGCTCCCTGCGCCCTATAGCCCTCGCTATGTGTTTCACACGTGGCAGGGCACATGCATCAACCCCAATCTCCCAATTCATCCCTCCTACCTCCTGCCTTGTCCACACATCCTTTAGCTATGTCTGTGTCTCTTCTGTTCCTTCCTCTTCTTTTCTGACTGTGCGCATCTCCCCCATCTTTTTTTTTAACCTCTTCATCACTGGAACATTGCCTTTGTCCTCCACACTGTGCATATTACCTTCTAGGGCTAGGTCATTGGTGACAATACTGGTGGGGACAAATCTTTATGACTGTTTTCAGCCACCAACCTCAACTCTGTGCTTAAAGAAAACATCCCATCTCTTACCATACTGGGATCCCCACTTAGGAGGCCTAATCTTGTTCCTTATTCTAGAGAACTAGCTTAGCTCTGGAGAGAAAATGCTTCAGGCCAGGCTACTTATTGAAGAGACTGGTAATAATGCTCCCTCTGAGAGCTTTTGCTGTACTGGAGATTTTGGTCTCTGTCTTAGGCAGCTTCAGTTCAGTTCAGTTCAGTTCAGTCGCTCCATTGTGTCCGACTCTTTGCAACCCCAGGGACTGCAGCAAGCCAGGCTTCCCTGTCTATCACCAACTCCTGGAACCTACTCAAACTCATGTCCATCATGTCAGTGATGCCATCCAACCATCTCATCCTCTGTCGTCCCTTTCTCCTCCCGCCTTCAATTTTTCCCAGCATCAGGGACCCAATAGACTATAGAGTCCATGGAATTCTCTAGGCTAGAATACTGGAGTGGGTAGCCTTTCCCTTCTCCAGGGGATCTTTCCAACCCAGGGATCGAACCCAGGTCTCCCAAATTGCAGGCAGATTCTTTACCAGCTGAGCCATAAGGGAAGCCCCTTAGGGGGCTTGGGCTTTTATAACAAAACACCATAGACTGGGTGGCTTAAACTTAAGGAGTTATTTCTCACAGTTCTAGGGGCTGGAAAGTCCAAGACTGAGTGCCAGTAGGATTGGTGTCTTGTGAAGACTCTCTGGGTTGTATGCAGCCACCTTCTTGCTGTGTCTTCACCTGACCTTTCCTTAAGGCATGTGCCTGGAGAACCGCTCTTGTGTCTCTTCTTGAAAGTGAAAGTGAAGCTGCTCAGTCGTGTCCAACTCCTTGTGACCCCATGGGCTGTAGCCTACCAGGTTCCACCGTCCATGGGATTTTCCAGGCAAGAATACTGGAGTGGGTTGCCGTTTCCTTCTTCAGGAGATCTTCCTGACCCAGGAATTGAACCCAGGTCTCCCGCGTTGTAGGCAGACACTTTACCATCTGAGCCACCAGGGAAGTCTTCTTATAAGAAGTGTCTCTTCTTATAAGAGGACTAATCTCATCATGAAGGCTCCACCCTCATGACCTCATCTAGATCTAATCACCTCCCAAAGGCCTTATCTTGAGCTACCATCATACTGGGTCTCAACTTGAATCTTGTGGGAACACATTTCAGTCTGTAGCAGTCACCAAATCTGTGTCCCAAATATAGCTCATCTATGAGAACTATTCATGGGTTTCCCTGGTGGCTCAGCTGTTAAGAATCTGCCTGCCACTGTAGGAGACTTAGGTTTGATCCCTGAGCCGGGAAGATCCCCTGAGAGGGAAATGGCAACCCACTCCAGTATTCTTGCCAGGGAAATCCCATGGACAGAAGGCCCTGGTGGGCTACAGTCCATGAGGTTGCAAAGAGTCAAACATGACTTATTGACTAAACAACAACAACAACAATAAGAGAGCTCATCCTCTCCTCCATGCTTCTTTTTCTATACTGTTACCCTGAGTGATTTCATCCAGCCACATGACCTCAAATGTTATGTTCCTGATTTGTGAGCAACAGAAAAGAACTCTAGCTGCTCTAAGCAAAAAGCAAGTCTATTGAAAGTCTATTGCGGTGCTCCCAGGCTATTGGGAACTGGGAGACCAGGCCTTAGGAAAGAGGTGGGGTTTTGGCAGCAGGAACTGCAGTGAAGGTCAAGCCTCAGGTGAGCCTCATCCTTAGGCGCCTGGCCACCGCCATGACTCTGACCTTTGAACACAACCTCCATCTTCAAGGCATTTGCTCCAGTTTCAAAGCATCTGTAGTGAGAATCTGATAGGCCCAACTTACATGATGTGCCTGTCTCAGAAAGTGGGTGGAGAAGATGCAAAAGTCATCAATACCCCCGATCCCTTCCCCAGCTTAGCTGTTCTGATCAGAGCTGCAGTGGATGGGGAATTAGCCTTCTGCCAAGACTATCGGAGAATTCCAGCAAAAGGGAGATCTAAGTGCTCTTTGGGAAGAAGGTGGAGGGTTGGAATTCAAGCCACAGGGCAATAAATAGACACTATACTATTTGTTTGCAGAAGTCTCCAGTTTTATACTTTTAGCGCTGAGTCTTGTCCAATAGCTGACTTGACAGTGCCACTGGATGTCTCATAAGCATATTAAATTTAACACATCCAAAATAAAACACTTGGTTTTTGTCTCTTGCCCGAATTAGTAGTACCTGCTCTCACCATCTTCCTCATTTGAGTCAATAAGGCCACCATTCATGCAGTTTCTTAGACCAGAAATCAAAGTATCAACTCCTTTCCTTCCTTTCCATCTGTCCATTGGTGGTTCTATAGGCTCTACTGAAAATATAGCTCTCCACTTATTATTGCCTCTGTAGTTAACATCCACACCCAAACCACCACCATCTCTTACTAGACTACTTCAGTAGCCTCTGAATTGGTCTTATTGCCCCTCCTCTTACTTTCCTATAATCCATTCTCTCCACAGTGGCTTTCTAAAGCAGCAATCATATCATGACTCCCACTAATTAGAACCTTAGTGATATGTAAGAGTTTTCCTTCCCATGGGTAATAAACTCCAAACTCTGCCATGGCTTCAAGGGCCTGTAACTGATCTGGCTCTTTTCCATTTCCCCAGCTCCATCTCATACCAGTCCACCCCCTGTTATCTGTTGCATTCCCACAATGCTGGTCTTCTTTCCATCCCTGTAACATCCAGCCTCTGCCTGGCTCTGACCTTGACTCCTGCTTGTTGGAATGCCCCTCCCCTAGATCTTGGCAGGGCTCCTCTCTATGGCACAGATCTAGAATCAGATGTTAACCTTCTCTGAAAATCTTCTGGTCACCTGACCAAAGGTGCTCCTCATCTGTACTCTCTATCATGTGACTGATGTATTGCCATTATAGCACTTCCTGTCTGAAACTGTCTTTTTTCATTTATGTGTTTATGTTTTTCTTTGATTTTCCTGTTGCTCAGTCACTCAGTCATGTCCGACTCTTTGCGACCCCATGAACTGCAGCTTGCCAGGTTTCCCTGTCCCTCACCATCTCTTGAGGAGTGCTCAAACTCATGTCCATTGAGTCGGCGATGCCATCCAACCATCTCATCCTCTGTCATCCCCTTTTCTTCCTGCTTTCAATCTTTCCCAGCATCGGGGTCTTTTCTAATAAGTCGGCTCTTCGCATCAGGTGGCCAAAGTATTGGAGCTTCAGCTTCAGCATCAGTCCTTGACTGTCAGCCTCTTATTAAAATATAAACTCACCAAGAGCAGGGTTCTCATCTGTCTGTTCACTGCTGTGTTCACTGCCTAGGACAGTGTCTTGTATATGGTGGGCACTCAATGGCTATTGCATATTTGTGAATGATGATCACTCATGCTGCTGTTCTGGGGCCCTCTGAGCCCAGGGTCCCCCTCAAGGCCAAGTTCCTTTGAATATGAGGGGAGGAGGATATGGCCACAGCTTGGAGGCTGGAGCCCAAGCCTCCATCCAACCATGTACTCAATAGCCCCATCTGGACACTGTCCCCTCGGTCTTCCTGTGCCAGATAGCCCCGTGGTGTCCACTTTTGCCTAAGCCCAAAGACCAGGTGTGACTTTTAGTTCTCTTGACTTCCACACTACCCACACTCAACTGATCACCTAGCCCTACAAATCAATACAAAAAAGGACAAATAACCCCACAGAAAATCAGAGCAAAACTATAAACAGATAGATCACAGATAAGAAATACAAATGGCTATAAACATATGAAAAGATGCTCAACCTCATGGGAAAGAGTTCAATAAAATAAACTTTCTTTGATGCCCCCCCCCCAACCCCCCACCCTCAACGCATTAGACTGATAGAGGGACCTCCCTGGTGGTCCAGTGGCTAAGATTCAACGCTCCCATTGGAGGACGCCCACGTTCAACCCCGGGTCAGGGAACTAGATCCCACTGCCACAACTAAAGATCCTGCATGATGCAACGAAGACCCAGCACAGCCAAATAAATAAATACATATTTTTAAAAAGTCTGATAGAAATTTATAAATATGGATAAAATATTTAGTGCTGGGAAGGGGTGAGGGGATGAGTGATGTTGTGCACTGTGTACTGTAGGCAGTAACGTGAGTTAGTTTATTCTCTTTGGACAGCCAATGAGGCTCATCCATCAAAAATCAAGATGCACATACCTTACAACCCCTCCCCCACCCCCATGCCACCTGTGGTTATATGCCCCAGAGAAATACTCCATGGGTGATCAGAGAGCATGGATGATCATTGCAACGTGGTTTATAAAAGCAAAAAAGTAGGCATAACCTAAGTGCTCACCATTAGGGAAATAGTTAAATAAGCTGAGTACTTCCTTCTCATGCTTCAGTGTGGTGAGCCAGCGGTGCAGTGGTTTAAAAAGAGCAAGACACACATTTAAATGCTGACGTGAATATACCTCCAAGAAATGCAAGACACAGAAACAGAAGTTGCAGAATATTGACAGTATAATCTTATTTATATAAAAATAACCATGACATATATTTACATTAATAGTTGATGTTTATTTATTAAGTAATAGCTCATATTTTACACAGTGCTTACTCTGTACCAGGCACTCTTCTAAGTGATTCAGGTACATTAACTCATTTAATCCTTATACTAACTCTATCAAGCAGATATGATTATGATCATCAGCCTCATGGAAAGATGAGAAAGTTGAGGCACAGAAGACTTAAGCAGCTTGCCCAAAGCTGCACAGCTAATAGATAATAGAGCTAGGATTCAAAACCAGATTGACTGTCTCTTTTAACTATTGTACCGCTGTGAAGTAGTTGCTATGCTTTTCTTAGTATTATCCTGTTTTTACAGATATGGAAACCGAGCTATGGAGAGGTAAATAATTCACCCAGACCCCCCAGTGTAAGTAGAGGAGCTAGATTTGACCCTAGGTGTAACATTAGCTCCTGTGCTTTTAATCACCATGCCATCTCTTAATTTTTATATAGATTTATGGCAAAGATCTAACTTCCAAACAACTGAGAAGAACAGAGGGTAAAAAGAGACCGTCTCCTTTTCCTCCTCCACACTCTTATTCCCTGTCTTAGATGTCTGGCAGGGGCCTTGCCAGTCAGGATAACCATTTGCCTCCTTAACCTGGCAGAGATGGGGCTGGGGCTAAGACTGGAGGCTGGGATCAGACTGAACCTGGTTGGTCCCAGAAAGACCATCTTCTGGTGGGCACCCACCCTAGCAGGGGCCTCCTTGGTGTGACTGGAGCACTGAGGGACCAGCCGGGCTGAGCAGATGGCAGAGGTTCTCCTAGAAATGCTATGTGACCCCAGGTAGAGGTGGCCTGGTCCCAGATATTGGGATGCTGAGCAGCCTCGTTGTGTTCTGCATGGGCTCTGAGCCCAGTGGTCCCAGGCAGCAGGTGAAACTGCCTGGTGGAGCTGCCAAGGGGTCTCCACAGAAATCAGTGATGGTTGCTGCATCTCAGCTTGGCAGAAGCTGGGATGAGAGACCTCAGCTTTTGACCCAGCCTCATGAGGACATCTACAGGCGCTCTGGGACCAGAAGGATTTTTACATGGAAGTTTGTACGAATAAGCTAGCTTCACCTCTGCAAATACGAAGTGACCCTCCAGACCCCTAGGGGAATGCAGAGGAAGAGTCAGACATATGAGCTGCTCAAGGTCTGGAGACAGAGCTTGGGGTGACCCAGCTGGTGGGATCAGTGAGGAGTATGTGAAGGTACCTGGTGGCTCAGTATAAAGGGGCTTTAACCTTTATAGGCTGGGATTGAAGCCTGATGCTGCCACTTACCAGGTGGGTGTAATGCTGAGGAGGCTACTGTGTCTGCTGAGCCTCAGTATTCTCATCTGTGAAATGGGGATGATGAAACCATAGTAACTTCCCACCGGACCATCACGCAGTTTAATAAATGAGATAAGGAGTGTGGGGCCCACAGATAGAGGAGTAAGCACCAATGCATGTCAGCTGTTATTTGTTTTGAACGTCATTGTCTATTTTTCGACAGATTTCATGGTTTGCGTTCCTTCATGATCCTCTAAAAAAGTTTTTCGCTGAGATATAGTTGATTCACAATTTTTAAAGATTATATTCCATATGTAGTTATTGTAAAATATTGGCAATATTCCCTGTGTTTTGCAGTATATCCTTATAGCTTATTTTATACACAGTAGTTTATATCTTTTAATCCCCCCCACCCAAACCTGGGACATACATACCCATGTTGGGTGGTGTGCAGACCCATCCAAAGAGACTCTTCCTCTCTGCCCTCAGCATTGGTTACTGGGGACAGCATTGGGCGGTAGCCCAACCCAGAAACCTTGGAGCCCTCCTGGATGCTTCCCTTCAGCTCACACAGTCCCATAAATTGGCAAGTTCTGTCATTACAGCCCAGTGATAGGCTGAATAATGGCCCCTAAAGAGTGTTATTGTCATTTGGTCACCAAGTCTTGACCAACTCTTTACAACTCCATAGACTGCAGCACACCAGTCTCTCCTGTCCTCTACTATCTTTAGCCGTTTGCTCAAATTCATGTTTGTTAAGTTGATGATGCCATCTAACCATTTCCTCCTCTGCCACCTGCTTCTTCTTTTGCCTTTGACTTTCCCAGCATCAGGGTCTTTTCCAGTGAGTCAGCTCTTCACATCAGGTGGCCAAAGAATTGGAGCTTGAGCTTTAGCATCAGCCCTTCCAATGAATATTCAGGCTTGATTTCCTTTAGGATTGACTGGTTTGATCTCCTTGCAGTCCAAGGGACTCTCAAGAATCTTCTCTAGCACTGTAGTTTGAAAGCATCAATTTTTTGGTACTCAAACTTCTTTATGGTCCAACTCTCACGTCCGTACATGACTACTGGAAAAACCATAGCTTTGACTATATGAACCTTTGTCAGCAAAGTGATGTCTCTGCTTTCTAATATGCTGTCTAGGTTTGTCCTAGCTTTCCTTCCAAGGATCAAGCATCTTTTAATTTCATGGCGGCCCTCACCATCTGCAGTGATTTTGGAACCCAAGAAATTAAAATCTGTCACTGCTTCCCTTAGAGATATGTGTGTCCTAATCCTTGAAACCTGTGACTATTACCTTATGTGGCAAAAAGGAATGTTGCAGATGTGATTGATTTAGGAATCTTATAATGGGGAGATTATCCTGGATTATTCAAGCGGGTTCCCCATGTCATCACAAGCATACTCCTCAAGGGAGGCAGAGGGAGATTTGACTACAGAAGAGGAAGGAGGAGATGTGACGATCAAAACAAGAAATTGGGAGTGGTTTGAGGAAGGGGATCATGAAAACTTCCAGGCTCTACCAAGGACAAAGAAATGGATTCTTCCCTGGAGCCTGCAGAAAGAACTGGGTCTGCTGACACCTTGCCTTCAGCCCAGTGAAACTGACTTCAGGCTTCTGACCTCCCTCCCTATAAGGGAGCACATCTGTATTGTTTTAAGCCATAAAAAAAGGTGTGGTAATTTGTTACAGCAGCCTTTGCAAATTAATACAACCTCCCTTTTCTAAAAAGATGTTTTTCCAACTTGGCCTCTTTTTTCCGCATCCTTGCTACTCCTCGCCATCTCTTGTTTGCCTCTCTTACTAAATCTTGCTGCATCTGTAATGACTTTTATAACATATATGAACAGCGGCCCACCATGCTGAGAACTAAGCCCAAGTCCCTAACAGGACAGTCCAGGAGCGTCCGTGTGACCGGCCTCCTGCCTGTGGCTCCAGCCTCGTCTCCTGCCTCCTCTTGCCTCATTCACTGTGCTTCCGGTGCAGCCATCCCTAACCTGGGCTCTACCTGCTGCCTTCCTTGCTTCCCACCAGACACTTGTGGTTAGGATTTAGAAAGTCTGTGAACCCCTGAAGTTCAGCTCAAAACTTGTCATGTACAAGTTGTACGCTGTTGGTGGGAATGTAAATTGGTACAGCCACTGTGGAAACATTATGGAGATTTCTCAAAAAAGTAAAAATAGAACTAACCATATGACCTGGCAATTGCACTCCTGAGTATGTACCTGAAACAAACAAATAAAAAAACAAATTAAAAAAGCAACTCGCAGCCCAGTGTTCATAGCAGCATTATTTATAATAATCAAGACATGGAAACAACCTGTGTCCATCGACAGATGAATGGATGAAGATGTGATGTATATACCGATGGAATACAATTCAGCCACAAGGAACAAAATTTTGCCGTTTGCACAGTGTGGACGGACTCGGAGGGCATTATGCCAAGTGAAGTAAGTCAGGCAGAGCAAGACAAATACTATATGATATCACTTATGTGTGGAATGTAAAAAAATACAACAAACTAGTGATTATACCAAAAAAGAAGCTGACTCACAGTTACAGAGAACAGACTAGTGGTTGCCAGTGGGGTGGAGGGAAATATAGGGGTGGAGGAGCAGGAGGAACAAACTACTGGGTGTAAGATAAGCTCAAGGATGTATGGTACAACATGGGGAATGCGGACAATATTTTGTATTAACCTGTAAATGGAAACTAGCCTTTAAAAACTGTATAAAAAAAAAAAAACTTGTCCTGCATGTGTGCGCATGTGTGTTCCTGGAGACACGATCCACAGGTATCTCTGAGCAGCTCCTGTGTCTCTAAGGAGATTGCATGCCAGTGACAGCTTCCGGTTCCCTGTACCTTGCCTGCTGCTTCAGCCTAGCACACCCTCACTCCTGTGTTCCGTTCGCCTGCAATGCCTTCCCCCTCAAATCCTCTCATTCCATTCTTGTCTCTACTCTGGACCATCCCCACTCCCCCGGAAAACCCTGGGGGACACAGTACAAAAGGGAGACCCTCCCTCCCCCACCTTCCCTCTTAGGAACACAGATGAGAAACCTCCTCCCATCTTTCTACAATCTGTGAACCCCAAGGGAGGGACTTGGGGGCTTGAGTTCAAGATATTTTCCCAAAGGACAATATTTTCCTCCCTAAGAGAAATTCTGGTGTCAGCCGTTAGATAATAATTTCCCCACCTCATTACCTAAACCACGAACCCGGAAGAAATAAATGTTATAATGCTGATATTAGAGCTATGCTTTGGAGGCAAAGAGAATTGGGTGATTAATTCCAACCTGGAGGATTATGGCAACTCCACAGAAGAAATATCACTGGAGCCATTTCTCACTGAATTATAAGGAGGACTTGATAAGAGGAAAAGAAAGAAGAGAATGGGAGAAAGAACGGTGTGGAGGCAGGAGGGGGCTTGGTGTGGGGATGGGGAGTGGTCTTGTGCCCTTTGAACTGTTGGATGTCTGGGCTGAGCTGTGGCCAAAGATGTTAACTTGAAGACGTTAATTCATCAGGGGAGGCCCCACCTGGGGTGCTAGGGAGAATGGACTTTAGCATGGGCAGTGGAGAGTCATCAAGAGTTTTTGAACAGGAGAATGATGTAATCAACTCTGTGTCTTATTAGCATCTGTCTTCTCAGCCCCAGAGTACATGGCATGTCACAGGGCACAAAAGATGCTTTTGCATGAAGGAATGAATGCAAGGTTGCTTCTGGGAGAATGAACTGAGTTTAAAAGAGGCTGAAAAAGAGGGGACCCGTGAAGTACTTTTCTAGTAGTTTAGAGTTAGATGATGAGGTTGATCCAGTCTGGGGTGCTGGGGTGGAGGGCAAGGGGCACTGGGAGTGTTATTGCCAGGAAGGATTAACTGGGTAGGGAGGGGCAGGATGAGAAAGGGGATGTTTGGGGAAGACAGGTTTGTGACCTACGAGAGGTTTAATGGTGGCATCCAGTGGGGGCTGCAGGAAGAGGAGAGGTTTGGGGATGGAGGGATGGAGAGGAAAGTGAGGCTTTTAGGAGGCTGGTATTGTGAGATCTCTCAGGTGCTAGATTCACAGAGTAGGGGTGGGATGGGAAGTGGGGAGGTGACATCTTAAGCTTCACCAGTGATCCGGGTTATGCACCCTCCTCCCGCCCTGGCTTTCTCCCCAGAGAGAAGTCTGCACAGAAGTCCAAGGGCAGGAATCTAATTTTTCTATCTCAGAACAAACCAGCCCTGAAACCAGTTCGAAGCAGCCATTTTTCATCCCTGTCCTCAGCCACCAGTTCCTCCCGGGAGTCCTCACCCTGTTATCTCTCAGCTTGGCATGGCCATCAGTTTGGGCTGGGACAAGGCACTGTGTCTCCTGGAGATTTCCCTGATATGCTATCAGCAAAGGGCTTTCACTTTGAGTTACAGCGTTTCTAAATGTCCACGAGAGGCACAACTCAGTCTGATGGAATGTTAATTATTTGGAGATGCTGAAGGTATTTCTGAATTACAGTTAAACTATGGGTACCCCCTAATCCCTTGCCCCAAAGATGACCTAAGAACCCTAGAGCAGGAGGTGCATAGGGAATAGTCATGGCCATTTTGGGACATAGCTCATGTGTCCTGCGGGGGGCCCAAGGCAGGGACTGGGGCTCACATAATTTCCTGGGGGTGTGGTGGGTGTGAACTAGTGATTTGATTCTATGTCCATCCATTCATTTATTCACTTACCCTCTCATTTCATAGATAGTCATAACAAGCCCATGCTAGGAATATAAATGTCATCAAAATAGATTTGTGTTATTTTGTTGCTCAGATGGGGGAATAAACAGGTACTTAGGAAGCTGAGGGCTGAAAGTGCAAGTGCGGACTTGGTTTAAGAAGAAGAGGTAGCTAGGTTAAAAAAAGAGGTAAAGGATGTTCCAGAAAGGAGATACAGCTGATACAAAGGTCTTGAGATATGAGAGGGGAAAGTGGGATTAGTTCAGGAAGTCAAGTATTTCAATATGACCAGAGCATAGTGTGTACTCATATGTGTGTGTATGTGTGTGTGTGTGTCCCTGTGTATTTGTATGTAAATATGAACACAAATGTGCATATACCCACCAGTACACGTGTACACTCACAACATGCATTGGACACATAGGCTTATGTGTACATGCAAATGCATATGTGGCTGTGTACACATGTGTATACACATGTGTGTGTGTGTGTGTGTGTATGCGGGTATACATATCTTGGGTAGGGGAACATGAGAGAGATAAGACTGGAAAATGTGGGCAAAAGAGAATCACAGGCTCTCTTCTTCAATGAGTTCAGGGCTTAAGAAACAAAATAGGGATGGGAACTATTACTTAGGCAACCTCTACAGCCTGTCTGGACCTCTTGTCATCAAACAAATCTCCCCAAGGAAAGGAGGCATTGAAGAGCCTGGCTATACTCGTAGCATGAGTTTAAGGAGGGCAGAGAGGATACTCGATTCTTAACCACTCAATACATTACCCCGCCCCACATCCCTGTTATTACTGCAAGAGGAAAGACTTGCCATATTTCGGGTTCCTGATTTCTACCCTTGCTCTTCTTCGGTTTCACAAAGATGTACCGAGGTGTGTCTCTGCCTGGGCTAGTTCTCCCAACAGCAGAGAGAGATGTTGCTGAGTGGAAATTTTCCAGACCAGTGGCTGACAACTGAGGCATGCACTTGGGCCAAGGAGCAAATGGGGCCCAAGGCCCTGCTCTGCTCCCTGTGTAGCTCCTGCGCATGCTGGCTAGTTATTGGTGAGGGACACTTCTTCCAGAAGACTGGCATCCTGACAGGGCACAGCCCCGCCCAGCCACTGGGGACAGTAGCTAATCTCAGGCCACCTGTGAAGCTTGGCCAGTGGTCCCCACCTTGGTCCTGAGAGAGCCTGGGGTCCATCCCCAATGCTATGCCCTGCCCTCCGAGAGCTGCAGGGTGTGGCCTTCACTGTTTCTTTCCTGGACCATCTCCTGGGAGCCCACTTTATGTCAGGCCCCATGGGAGGCCATTGCTGCTTCACTGTGTGTTGCTGTCCTTGAAGAGATGGCAGAAGAGATACACAAACAAATTAAATACAGTGTAGAGTAAGAACTGCCATAGAGGAGGACTGAGAACATACCTGTAGGTGAAAATGTTCATTGCGAAGCTTAACACATAGAAGGGGTTTAATAATGCTTAATTAAAAAATTTAGGATGCAATGGATAAAAGCATGGACTTTCGTGTCAGATTCTGGCTCCAGAAGTGCTGGGAGGCCCAATGGCAATAACAATCATAATAATATTTAATATTTATTGAGCACTTATTTGCAGTAGGTATGGGGGTGGGGAACATAACAGTCACAATAGGAAATATTCACTGAGGGCTTACTAAGTGCTGGACACAGGGTTTAAGCTGTTTACGTGTATTGTTTTATGTGACCCTTAGACAATACCATGAGGTATATGTGCTGGGCAGAATAGTGGCCCCCAAAGATGTCCGCATTCTCATCCCTGTGAATATCTTCCTTATAAGGAAGAAGTGACTTTGAAGATGTACTTAAAGATCTTGAGATGGGGAGGCAATCCTGGATTATCCAGGTGGGCCCTGTGTAATCACAATTGTCCTTATAAGTGAAAGAAGGAGACCAGAGGGGCTTTTCACTGGCAAAAAGGTAGATATGCTGTCGACTTATACATAAGATTTGAAGATTGTGTTGGGAAGGAAGATGCAGTGCTCCATTATCAATGTCTGCCAAGGATGTGGGAAGGGAGGATGGTGTATATGAGTTGGTTACTTACCATCCTAAAAGAGACCTAAGTAAGGAAACTAATTTACTCATGCCTTTGCCTGTCCTTCTAACAGTAGCATATTACTCATCATGGACAAGTCCCAGCTCCCAGCTGGATACCGGTTTAAAGATGGGTGTCTCTACACCACTGGTTTCCTCTAAGTCTTGGATTCCAGTGGCCACCTGAGCTGACCCAGGGATTTTGTAATTTTCTGTTGGAGCTTCCTCAAGGTAGGCTGGTCTGTGATGAGGTAGTGAGCTGCTTCCTATCAGCTCTGGAATCATGGAGAGAGTGCTGGACTTGATCGACAAATCTGGGTTTAAATCTTGGCTCCACCATTTACTACTTGGAGTTGGAGAAAGAAGGAGAGAGAGTGTTCTTGGCTGAGGGATGGGTGTAAGCAAAGGCAGAAGCATGGCCCATGGTGGAGGTGTCATGGCAGATGGGAGCCCCCGGGAGATAGTGAAGGATGTCAGCATGGTCTTCTCTCTCATTGTTGGCTTAGGCTCTAAGAAAATTGAGAACTTGTCTTTCTGAACAAGTTGTTGGAGTGCTATGCCATTTCCCTCCCTGGCCCCACCCACAGAGTCGATCTTTATTCTAAGCTTAAAAAGAGGGCCTATATTACCCCTGGAGTTTGAGACATACAGTGAATTGGTGTCCAGCATGGTCTTGAGTATTGTCTGCAGTTGAGAGGCTGGCAGAAGTGGCTGTGGTCACACTCAACTTCCACAGGCCAGAGTGTTGGGAACAGGAGCCCACATCCCATGCACCAGGGTCATTTAAAAACAATTACCACCTGTGATAGTGGTCAATTTTTATGTGTCAGCTTGGCTAGACCATGGTGCCCAGATACTTGGTCAAATATTATTTTGAATATTTCTGAGTTTTTGGATGAGATTAGCATTGAAATCAGTGGATGTTGAACAAAGCACATTGCTCACTGTAATGTGGTTAGGCCTCATCCAACCAGTTGAAGACCTAGCTAGCACAAAAGACTAGCTCCCAAAAATTTTGCAGCAGATGGCCTTTGGACTTGAACTGCGACACTGGCTCTTTCTGGATCTCCAACCTATCAGCCCACCCTGCAGACTTTGGACTTGTCAGTTTACATATTCATATGATCCAATTCCTTAAAATAAATCTTTATATATGAGATATACATATATGATATATGTATATATCATATGGGTTGTGTTCCTCTGGAGACCCCTGACTAGTATCCCACCCATAGGACTTTCTCCCATGGGTGAGGCAATCTCAGCAGAAGAAGGCTGGAGGATTACTCCTGGATGCAGACTTGGGGGGAAGCAGTCATATGGGCCATCCTGTGACTACCCACAGGGTGACCGGTGGGATGACAAACATTGTCTGCATTCAAGAGGGACTGCTGTTTTATCTTCCCAGTAAGAGTATTTTCAAGCAACCTGTGAAAGCCAGTCACTCTGAATGTTTTGTGAGAGAAAGAATACATCAGGATATTGGGGTACCTCACAGGTCTCAAGGGCAGCAAGCCCAGTGAGGAGTTCCATGACAGAGGCAGGAATCCAGGTCCACCCTCTTTCCGTCTCATCCTGTGGCCTCTCGTGTTGGTCTCTCCGTGGGGTGACTCTTTACTTGCTCACCATTACACGTTGCCTCAAAATATCTTCCTCATCCATGGACTACTACCCACTACCACCCAACAACCATTGGTATCTCTTAGTTCACATTTTCAAGAGAAATCTGATTGATTGATGGCTAGCCAATGGACTGCCTCCCCTGGTCAGGCGCTCCCTGCCCCCTCAACGATAAACTGGGGCTTGGAGGTGGGGTTGCCCCAGTAACACATGGTGTCTGGGCTGCTCCTTTCTAGGGCTGCAGTGGAAGTTAAGTGTGCAAGATCACCAACAGTAATCAGAGGGCTAGCGTGACTGCAGCCTGCAAAACACAAAGATTATGCTGAAAGACGGGGCTGTGAGGGGCATTTGGAGCTAGATCATGGGGGGATCTTGAGTGCCATGTCAAGGAGTTTGAACGTTACCTCCTGTGAGCCGGACCGGCTCATCCCTTCAGATCCATCCCTTCAGATCACTGCCCGGTGGCTCATTTGCCTGGCTAAGCAGTCTGACTGAAAGGTGGCAGATAGCTGGGGAACGCTCTGAAGAATGTGCCTTTTTTGATGGACTCCTGGAATGATGCTCAGGCTTTGGAATGATTCACTTCAAGGACTCTTGGCTTTTGTATGTTTCAACTCTCAATTGTAACACTCCACTAATGTGGTTTTTTGCATTGAATTAAAATTAATCTAATACTTGACAACTCCGGCTGGACGCCTGCCAAATATGGAGACTAGAGATGCTTCCTGTAAATTCTGCCACAGAGGATTCTTACGATTCAGGGAACATCTCATTTATCTCACTGCTATGCACTCCTGACCCTAATTCTCCAGAGATACCTTCTGTAAGACCCTCTTGCATAAACGTGAGCATGTTCCACAGCAGTTACTTTTTCAAATCTGTATAACCTCTGGGGACCAGGATCATCTGAGGTGCAGGGAGAGAGTCATTTAGATGAGCCAACTCCGTTCAAAGTCAGTCTTGGATTTTTTCCAGTAATAATCTCTTTCGTCATTAATGGCCTGCTGGGTGAATCTTATTATATCTCCTTAAAATAATTTAGATGCTAATATCTCCCAGTAACCATTATGGGGGAATGTGGGGCTGGAGGTGGTGGTAAGGACTGAAAGCTGTCTTCTTTCGACTCTCCTTTTCACAGCTGGAGACCCTCATCTGATGGACTTAGAAAAGCTGCCCTAGCAACTAGGATTTTCATGCCTTTGCCCTCCAAATGCCTTTGATTGGTACCACAAAAGTTCTGCTTTCTGAATGAGGAGCCAGGATTCTGGGTGAGCAACCCCAGGGGATTCTGGGTGAATTTTCCAAAAGAATTCTGGGTAAACAATGGAAGGGAAATTGTATTTTTGTCTTTTTTTTTTTTTTTTTTCTGTTTTTTCTTTCTTTTTTTTTTAAATTTTTTTTTTTATTAGTTGGAGGCTAATTACTTCATAACATTTCAGTGGGTTTTGTCATACATTGATATGAATCAGCCATAGATTTACACGTATTCCCCATCCCGATCTCCCCTCCCACCTCCCTCTCCACCCGATTCCTCTGGGTCTTCCCAGTGCACCAGGCCCGAGCACTTGTCTCATGCATCCCACCTGGGCTAATGATCTGTTTCACCATAGATAGTATAGATGCTGTTCTTTTGAAACATCCCACCCTCACCTTCTCCCACAGAGTTCAAAAGTCTGTTCTGTATTCTGTGTCTCTTTTTCTGTTTTGCATATAGGGTTATCGTTACCATCTTTCTAAATTCCATATATATGTGTTAGTATGCTGTAATGTTCTTTATCTTTCTGGCTTACTTCACTCTGTATAAGGGGCTCCAGCTTCATCCATCTCATTAGGACTGGTTCAAATGAATTCTTTTTAACGGCTGAGTAATATTCCATGGTGTATATGTACCACAGCTTCCTTATCCATTCATCTGCTGATGGGCATCTAGGTTGCTTCCATGTCCTGGCTATTATAAACAGTGCTGTGATGAACCTTGGGGTGCACGTGTCTCTTTCAGATCTGGTTTCCTCAGTGTGTATGCCCAGAAGTGGGATTGCTGGGTCATATGGCAGTTCTATTTCCAGTTTTTTAAGAAATCTCCACACTGTTTTCCATAGCGGCTGTACTAGTTTGCATTCCCACCAACAGTGTAAGAGGGTTCCCTTTTCTCCACACCCTCTCCAGCATTTATTGCTTGTAGACTTTTGGATAGCAGCCATCCTGACTGGCGTGTAATGGTACCTCACTGTGGTTTTGATTTGCATTTCTCTAATAATGAGTGATGTTGAGCATCTTTTCATGTGTTTGTTAGCCATCTGTATGTCTTCTTTGGAGAAATGTCTGTTTAGTTCTTTGGCCCATTTTTTGATTGGGTCATTTATTTTTCTGGAATTGAGCTTCAGGAGTTGCTTGTATATTTTTGAGATTAATCCTTTGTCTGTTTCTTCATTTGCTATTATTTTCTCCCAATCTGAGGGCTGTCTTTTCACCTTACTTATAGTTTCCTTTGTAGTGCAAAAGCTTTTAAGTTTCATTAGGTCCCATTTGTTTAGTTTTGCTTTTATTTCCAATATTCTGGGAGGTGGGTCATAGAGGATCTTGCTGTGATTTATGTCAGAGAGTGTTTTGCCTATGTTCTCCTCTAGGAGTTTTACAGTTTCTGGTCTTACATTTAGATCCTTAATCCATTTTGAGTTTATTTTTGTGTATGGTGTTAGAAAGTGTTCTAGTTTCATTCTTTTACAAGTGGTTGACCAGTTTTCCCAGCATCACTTGTTAAAGAGGTTGTCTTTTTACCATTGTATATCCTTGCCTCCTTTGTCAAAGATAAGGTGTCCATAGGTTCGTGGATTTATCTCTGGGCTTTCTATTCTGTTCCATTGATCTATATTTCTGTCTTTGTGCCAGTACCATACTGTCTTGATGACTGTGGCTTTGTAGTAGAGTCTGAAGTCAGGCAGGTTGATTTCTCCAGCTCCATTCTTCTTTCTCAAGATTACTTTGGCTATTTGAGGTTTTTTGTATTTCCATACAAATTGTGAAATTATTTGGTCTAGTTCTGTGAAAAATACCATTGGTAGCTTGATAGGGATTGCATTGAATCTATAGACTGCTTTGGGTAGAATAGCCATTTTGACAATATTGATTCTTCCAATCCATGAACACGGTATGTTTCTCCATCTGTTTGTGTCCTCTTTGATTTCTTTCATCAGTGTTTTATAGTTTTCTATGTATAGGTCTTTTGTTTCTTTAGGTAGATATACTCCTAAGTATTTTATTCTTTTTGTTGCAATGGTGAATGGTATTGTTTCCTTAATTTCGCTTTCTGTTTTTTCATTGTTAGTATATAGGAATGCAAGGGATTTCTGTGTGTTAATTTTATATCCTGCAACTTTACTATATTCATTGATTAGCTCTAGTAATTTTCTGGAAGAGTCTTTAGGGTTTTCTATGTAGAGGATCATGTCATCTGCAAACAGTGAGAGTTTCACTTCTTCTTTTCCTATCTGGATTCCTTTTACTTCTTTTTCTGCTCTGATTGCTGTGGCCAAAACTTCCAACACCATGTTGAATAGTAGTGGTGAGAGTGGGCATCCTTGTCTTGTTCCTGATTTCAGGGGAAATGCTTTCAATTTTTCACCATTGAGGGTGATGCTTGCTGTGGGTTTGTCATATATAGCTTTTATTATGTTGAGGTATGTTCCTTCTATTCCTGCTTTTTGGAGACTTTTAATCATAAATGAGTGTTGAATTTTGTCAAAGGCTTTCTCTGCATCTATTGAGATAATCATATGGTTTTTATCTTTCAATTTGTTAATGTGGTGTATTACATTGATTGATTTGCGGATATTGAAGAATCCTTGCATTCCTGGGATAAAGCCCACTTGGTCATGGTGTATGATTTTTTTAATATGTTGTTGGATTCTGTTTGCTAGAATTTTGTTAAGGATTTTTGCATCTATGTTCATCAGTGATATTGGCCTGTAGTTTTCTTTTTTTGTGGCATCTTTGTCTGGTTTTGGAATTAGGGTGATGGTGGCCTCATAGAATGAGTTTGGAAGCTTACCTTCATCTGTAATTTTCTGGAAGAGTTTGAGTAAGATAGGTGTTAGCTCTTCTCTAAATTTTTGGTAGAATTCAGCTGTGAAGCCATCTGGACCTGGGCTTTTGTTTGCTGGAAGATTTTTGATTACAGTTTTGATTTCCTTGCTTGTGATGGGTCTGCTAAGATCTTCTATTTCTTCCTGGTTCAGTTTTGGAAAGTTATACTTTTCTAAGAATTTGTCCATTTCATCCAAGTTGTCCATTTTATTGGCATAGAGCTGCTGGTAGTAGTCTCTTATGATCCTTTGTATTTCAGTGTTGTCTGTTGTGATCTCTCCATTTTCATTTCTAATTTTGTTAATTTGGTTCTTCTCTCTTTGTTTCTTAATGAGTCTTGCTAATGGTTTGTCAATTTTGTTTATTTTTTCAAAAAACCATCTTTTAGCTTTGTTGATTTTTGCTATGGTCTCTTTAGTTTCTATTGCATTTATTTCTGCCCTGATTTTTAAGATTTCTTTCCTTCTGCTAACCCTGGGGTTCTTCATTTCTTCCTTCTCTAATTGCTTTAGGTGTAGAGTTAGGTTATTTATTTGGCTTTTTTCTTGTTTCTTGATGTAAGCCTGTAATGCTATGAACCTTCCCCTTAGCACTGCTTTTACAGTGTCCCATAGGTTGGGACAACCTTTGGGTTGTTGTGTTTTCATTTTCATTCATTTCTATACGTATTTTGATTTCTTTTTTGATTTCTTCTATGATTTGTTGGTTATTCAGAAGCGTGTTATTTAGCCTCCATATGTTTGAATTTTTAACAATTTTTTTCCTGTAATTGAGATCTAATCTTACTGCACTGTGGTCAGAAAAGATGACTGGAATGATTTCAATTTTTTTGAATTTTCCAAGACCAGATTTATGGCCCAGGATGTGATCTATTCTGGAGAAGTTCCATGTGCACTTGAGAAAAAGGTGAAGTCAATTGTTTTGGGGTGAAATGTCCTATAGATATCAATTAGGTCTAGCTGGTCCATTGTGTCATTTAACGTTTGTGTTTCCTTGTTAATTTTCTGTTTAGTTGATCTATCCATAGTTGTGAGTGGGGTATTAAAGTCTCCCACTATTATTGTGTTACTATTAATTTCCTCTTTCATACTCGTTAGTGTTTGCCGTACATATTGCGGTGCTCCTATGTTGGGTGCATATATATTTATAATTGTTATATCTTCTTGGATTGATCCTTTGATCATTATGTAGTGTCCTTCTTTGTCTCTTTTCACATCCTTTATTTGAAAGTCTATTTTATCTGACATGAGTATTGCGACTCCTGCTTTCTTTTGGTCTCTGTTTGCATGAAATATTTTTTTCCAGCCCTTCATTTTTAGTCTGTATGTGTCTCTTGTTTTGAGGTGGGTCTCTTGTAGACAGCATATATAGGGGTCTTGTTTTTGTATCCATTCAGCCAATCTTTGTCTTTTGGTTGGGGCATTCAACCCATTTACATTTAAGGTAATTATTGATAGGTGTGGTCCCGTTGCCATTTACTTTGTTGTTTTGGGTTCACGTTTATACAACTTCTCTGCATTTCCTGTCTAGAGAAGATCCTTTAGCATTTGTTGAAGAGCTGGTTTGGTGGTGCTGAATTCTCTCAGCTTTTGCTTATCTGTAAAGCTTTTGAATTCTCCTTCATATCTGAATGAGATCCTTGCTGGATACAGTAATCTAGGTTGTAGGTTATTCTCTTTCATTACTTTCAGTACGTCCTGCCATTCCCTTCTGGCCTGGAGGGTTTCTATTGATAGATCAGCTGTTGTCCTTATGGGAATCCCTTTGTGTGTTATTTGTTGTTTCTCCCTTGCTGCTTTTAATATTTGTTCTTTGTGTTTGATCTTTGTTAATTTGATTAATATGTGTCTTGGGGTGTTTCACCTTGGGTTTATCCTGTTTGGGACTCTCTGGGTTTCTTGGACTTGGGTGGCTATTTCCTTCCCAATTTTAGGGAAGTTTTCAGCTATTATCTCCTTGAGTATTTGCTCATGGCCTTTCTTTTTGTCTTCTTCTTCTGGGACTCCTGTGATTCGAATGTTGGGGCATTTCACATTGTCCCAGAGGTCCTTGAGGTTGTCCTTATTTCTTTTGATCTTTTTTTCTTTTTTCCTCTCTGCTTCATTTATTTCCACCATTTTATCTTCTACCTCACTTATCCCATCTTCTGCCTCCGTTATTCTACTCTTGGTTCCCTCCAAAGTGTTTTTGATCTCATTCATTGCATTATTCATTTTTAATTGACTCTTTTTTATTTCTTCTAGGTCTTTATTAAACATTTCTTGCATCTTTTCAATCTTTGTCTCCAGGCTATTTATCTGTAACTCCATTTTGTTTTCAAGATTTTGGATCATTTTTATTATCATTATTCTAAATTCTTTTTCAGGTAGATTCCCTATCTCCTCCTCTTTTGTTTGACTTGGTGGGCATTTTTCATGTTCCTTTACCTGTTGGGTATTTCTTTGCCTTTTCATCTTGTTTAGATTGCTATGTCTGGAGTGGGCTTTCTGTATCCTGGAGGTCTGTGGTTCCTTTTTATTGTGGAGGATTTACCCAGTGGGTGGGGTTAGACGATTGGCTTGTCAAGGTTTCCTGGTTAGGGAAGCTTGCGTCAGTGTTCTGGTGTGTGGAACTTGATTTCTTCTCTTTGGAGAGCAATGGAGTGCCCAGTAATGAGTTTTGAGACGGGTCTATGTGTTAGGTGTGACCTTGGGCAGCCTGTATGTTGACGTTCAGGGCTATGTTCCTGCGTTGCTGGAGAATTTGCGTGGTATGTCTTGCTCTAAAACTTATTGGCTCTTGGGTGGTGGTTGGTTTCAGTGTAGGTATGGAGGCTTTTGGACGGTCACTTATTACTTAAAGTTCCATGTAGTCAGGAGTTTTCTGGTGTTCTCAGGTTTTGGGCTTAAGTCTCCTGCCTCTGGATTTCAGTTTTATTCTTCCTGTAGTCTCAGGACTTCTCTAACTATACAGCACTGATAAGAAAACTTCTAGGTTAATGGCGAAAAGATTCTCCCCCGTTAGGGACACCCAGAGAGGTTCACAGAGTTACATGAAGAAGAGGAGAGGGAGGAGGGAGATAGAGATGCGCAGGAGGAGAAAAAGGGGGACTCAAGAGGAGAGAGACAGATCTACGCAGTTGTCTGTTCCCAGAGTGTTCTCCGTAGCTCAGACACCTACAAAGATTCACAGAATTGGATTGGGAAGAGAAGGGGAAAGGAGGAAATAGAGGTGTTCTGAGGTAGAAAAAGGAGAGTCAAGATTGGGAGAGAATAATCAACACACTCCTGAATAAAAATGGGAACTGAATTTCGGTTTAAAAATAGGGCTTCTCTTCTTTTTTTTTTTTTGTAAGGTTATAGTGTATTGAAAATGAAAATTAAGGAGTAGTAGTGGAGTACTAGAGGACTTTAAAAGAAATAAGAGAAAAAGAAAAATAGAAATTAGAAGAGAAAAAGGAAAGAAAAAAAGAAAAAAAAAAAAAAAGAACAAAAAATTTTTTCCCTAATTAAAAAAATTGTAAAAATCTATGAAAATGAAAGTCAAGAAGTAATGGGGGAGTAATAGGGAATTTTAAAGGAAAATAAAAGAGAAAAAATAAAAAAGAAAAAATTAAAAAAATAAAAAAATAAAAAAAAAATTTTTTTTTCTTACTTAAAAGAAGTAAGTAAGTACTTACTTTTTAAGTAAGAAAAAAAAAAAGTAAAAATATATCTAGGAATTTCTCTGGAGCTGTTGCGGTCAGTGTGGGTTCGGCTCAGTTTCAGCTAGCTCCTCGTTCCAGCTTACACTTCTCGATATCTACAGGCCCCTTCCGGTGTAGTCGGTGTTTTCTACAGGGATTTTAATCTGTTGCACCGGTCCCTTCTGAAGCGGTTCCCTTTGTTTATTTGGCTTCTGTTTGCCGGTCTCTTCAGAGCCTCATTTCCGCCCTGACACAGGCGGGCGGAGGTGGACTCTTATTCAGGTAGCTAGTTCCATCGCTCTGCGGGGAGGGGCTGGTGCTGCAGGGAGGGGCTGGCGCTCCTTTTGAAGACAATGGGCTGCTTTTCTGGGCGCCTGATGACCTCAGCTAGCGATCAGAAGTTGTTTTGTGAAGTTTGCTCTGCGTTCAGTTATTCTTTTGATGAATTTGTAGGAGAGAAAGTGGTCTCCCCGTCCTACTCCTCCGCCATCTTGGCTCCTCCAGGAAATTGTATTTTTGATCAGATGTGAGCTTAAGGGTTGGCTAGGGAGGTATAAAAGAAGAGGAGGAATCTGGCAGTCAGGACATTTGACTTCTGTTCTAGGTGTGTTGGGTTTCCCCAGGGGCTCAGCAATAAAGAACCCGCCTGCCAGTGCAGCAGAAACAAGAGAGGTGGGTTCGATCCCTGGGTCAGGAAGATCCCCTCGAGTAGGGCATGGCAACCCACTCCAGTATTCTTGCCAGGAAAATCCCATGGACAGAGGAGCCTGGAGGGCTATAGTCCACAGGGTTGCAAAGAGTCAGACGTGATTGAGCACGGCACAGCTAGGTGTGTTGCTGCTAGCCAAATTCCTTCCTTCCTTCCTTCTTTACTTTGCAGCTATTGATGCCTACTCCATGTCAGGTCCTGTGCTGGTTCTGAGAAAACAGACAGGTCATCATTCTTCTTCAAGGCAATCACCGCTTGTACAATCTTCTCCTTCCTGAGCCTCAGTTTCTTATCTATAGAGGGAGCAGGTGGGAGTGGAAGTTCTCAGAGGGCTCTTCCAAGGTTTGTACTCTGCCATGGTAAGAGCCTTGATATCTGGCACCTTTTGTTTGATCTCATTCACTAAACTCCACCCACGTACTGCTTCACGGGCCTGGGATGCCGGCTTGCCATCAGCATCCTGCCCTAGAGTTGCTCAGGGTCAGGTGGAGCAGAAACACATGTGAGCTGGCGGCAAACAGACCAATACGTTTGTCCATAGCCTTGTGGATAAGTGGAGGAGGGAACAGATAGCTTTGTTCACGGATGCTGATTGTGAAGCTGGAGGTTTCCCAAGTTTCATGGGTTCCATTCTCCTAGATCCCCCAGAAACTCCCAGCCTGATTGCAGCCAACTGTTACAATCTTTTAACCAGACAAAGGGTTGGACAGCTTTTTCTAACTCTTGGAACTCCGTTTCTGATTCACCTGTGGGGAACTGTGTAGAAAAATAGGCTGAGTCTGCACTGAGGTTCTTGATTTTGAGCACCAGGGAACATGCCACCCCTTAAAAGCAAAGTGTTTTTTAATGCTGTTGACATTTTAAGAAAAATATTTCTTGTTGGATGCTGGAGAGTACGCCAATGTTGTTTCTAAGAACAGGAGAGAGTATGAGGTAGGAGTATCAAGCTTGATTGTGTAGCACATGGGCCTCTCAAGGCAGAGGGAAGGGTCAAAATGACATCCCAAATATTGTCCTAAGGATGCTGTGTCCAAAGTTCTGTCTCAGGCTACCCACGGGAACTCTAACTTGAGCTGATTTATCCCCATAGGTCCTGGGAGTTCCTGGCTATCTTGGTTTGGGTCCCCCCAAAAACAAGGTGTATTGGTGAGGACTCAATCAGAGAAGAGCAGCTGCCACCACGAAGAAACAAGATGACCATGTTCATCTCTTAGTAGGGTTTGCCTGAACCCTGACTAACACTTTAATACTAAACTTTGTTCTGATTTTTCTTCCTGGAGGATATATACCTACACTTAAGAGACTTGTTTCAAAGATTGAATTTTACACACTGTGGGATTCTCTTTAAGTTCTGGTCATATTGCCTGATATTGGAGGTTGATGTCTCAAGGGCAGGCAGCTGGGAAGGGAAGATGGATGAAAAGGGAGGGAGGTCAAGGACAAGCTGGAGTCTGCACCCCTGAGCTGGGACCCTGCAAGGATGCCATGAAATTGGGGTATGGGGGGTGGTCTTCTGTTTCAGAGCTAAACACATCCGCCTGACCTGACCATCAGAGATGTGACGTAAGATACAGGAGCTGATCCCAGGAAACATCAGTGAGGGGTGAAAGTGAGGAAGAGAAACTGGGAAGGAAGAATCCAGCCCAAGTGATCCCCCAGAGTGTGATCCCCCCGGGAACTCTGGGAGGTAGCCCGAACACAGCTTTTGGAATTACCTGTGGGCCGAGGAAGCTGGGGAATTGTCTCTGATGCTGGTTGAGAGTTGCTTCCATCCAGAGAGAAGGCATTTGGGCAGAAAGTTTCAGGTGTTCACTTTTGCAGGCTTTGGAGGGCGGCAGGGATGCGGAGGGCAGGGCTGAAAGGATTCCCTCTACACGGGGCATCACTTATATGATCTCAGCTGCCAAGTCTACCATCTTCTCGAGCTCTTGCTTTGGCTACAGTGGTGGCAGCTCCTTCGGTCTCCTGTGGTCACTTGAAGTGGACAGAGTGACTTCCACATCCACTATTGCTTTATGATGTGGTCCTGAAAGTGGGGCTGACCTGGGTTCACTTTCAGGCCTTTTCAGAGATTCGAGGGTAAGAGTTGATTATGTCTTAATTTGTCTTGTCTGGCTGTCTCCTGAATTTAGCTGAACATGACCCAGGAGACATCTGCCAATTGACTGCTATTTTCTGAACCAGACCTCTTTTCTGACCAAGACCCATTCGTGAGGACTAAGGGTGTGCTCTACACAGCAGACCTGGATTCCACTCCATTCAGGCCCAGCAGGACCACAACTCAGCTGAGACTTGGAGCCTCAGAGCTCCCAGGATCTCTGCCTCTCAGAGCTAGAAGGGGCTGACCGAGTCAACTCACCTATTGCCCTCACTCTACAGACAGAGAAGTTGAGGCCCGGAAAGAAGATGGCTTTTTCTGGGGTCACATAACCATTTCATGGGGTCCCAGCTTGTCTGAACCCACCAGCAGCTGATTTCCTGTAATGCTGTTCTCTGTACCAGCAAAGTGTCTGGGTGGTTGCTCCTCCAACAGGGATCTCATCATAAGCAGTTGGGAGATCTCTTTTGTGAGTGACTTTGAACCTGTTTCAAATCCTGGCATTGACATGCCCTCCAAGAGAGAAGAGCATGGATTTCAGACTTGAAAAACCTGGGCTTCAGGACCAGATGGCTTCACAGCTGAATTCTACCAAAAATTTAGAGAAGAGCTAACACCTATCTTACTCAAACTCTTCCAGAAAATTGCAGAAGAAGGTAAACTTCCAAACTCATTCTATGAGGCCACCATCACCCTAATTCCAAAACCAGACAAAGATGCCACAAAAAAAGAAAACTACAGGCCAATATCACTGATGAACATAGATGCAAAAATCCTTAACAAAATTCTAGCAAACAGAATCCAACAACATATTAAAAAAATCATACACCACGACCAAGTGGGCTTTATCCCAGGAATGCAAGGATTCTTCAATATCCGCAAATCAATCAATGTAATACACCACATTAACAAATTGAAAGATAAAAACCATATGATTATCTCAATAGATGCAGAGAAAGCCTTTGACAAAATTCAACACTCATTTATGATTAAAAGTCTCCAAAAAGCAGGAATAGAAGGAACATACCTCAACATAATAAAAGCTATATATGACAAACCCACAGCAAGCATCACCCTCAATGGTGAAAAATTGAAAGCATTTCCCCTGAAATCAGGAACAAGACAAGGATGCCCACTCTCACCACTACTATTCAACATGGTGTTGGAAGTTTTGGCCACAGCAATCAGAGCAGAAAAAGAAGTAAAAGGAATCCAGATAGGAAAAGAAGAAGTGAAACTCTCACTGTTTGCAGATGACATGATCCTCTACATAGAAAACCCTAAAGACTCTTCCAGAAAATTACTAGAGCTAATCAATGAATATAGTAAAGTTGCAGGATATAAAATTAACACACAGAAATCCCTTGCATTCCTATATACTAACAATGAAAAAACAGAAAGCGAAATTAAGGAAACAATACCATTCACCATTGCAACAAAAAGAATAAAATACTTAGGAGTATATCTACCTAAAGAAACAAAAGACCTATACATAGAAAACTATAAAACACTGATGAAAGAAATCAAAGAGGACACAAACAGATGGAGAAACATACCGTGTTCATGGATTGGAAGAATCAATATTGTCAAAATGGCTATTCTACCCAAAGCAGTCTATAGATTCAATGCAATCCCTATCAAGCTACCAATGGTATTTTTCACAGAACTAGACCAAATAATTTCACAATTTGTATGGAAATACAAAAAACCTCAAATAGCCAAAGTAATCTTGAGAAAGAAGAATGGAACTGGAGGAATCAACCTGCCTGACTTCAGACTCTACTACAAAGCCACAGTCATCAAGACAGTATGGTACTGGCACAAAGACAGAAATATAGATCAATGGAACAGAATAGAAAGCCCAGAGATAAATCCACGAACCTATGGACACCTTATCTTCGACAAAGGAGGCAAGGATATACAATGGAAAAAAGACAACTTCTTTAACAAGTGGTGCTGGGAAAACTGGTCAACCACCTGTAAAAGAATGAAACTAGAACACTTTCTAACACCATACACAAAAATAAACTCAAAATGGATTGAAGATCTAAATGTAAGACCAGAAACTGTAAAACTCCTAGAGGAGAACATAGGCAAAACACTCTCTGACATAAATCACAGCAAGATCCTCTATGACCCACCTCCCAGAATATTGGAAATAAAAGCAAAACTAAACAAATGGGACCTAATGAAACTTAAAAGCTTTGCACTACAAAGGAAACTATAAGTAAGGTGAAAAGACAGCCCTCAGATTGGGAGAAAATAATAGCAAATGAAGAAACAGACAAAGGATTAATCTCAAAAATATACAAGCAACTCCTGAAGCTCAATTCCAGAAAAATAAATGACCCAATCAAAAAAATGGGCCAAAGAACTAAACAGACATTTCTCCAAAGAAGACATACAGATGGCTAACAAACACATGAAAAGATGCTCAACATCACTCATTATTAGAGAAATGCAAATCAAAACCACAGTGAGGTACCATTACACGCCAGTCAGGATGGCTGCTATCCAAAAGTCTACAAGCAATAAATGCTGGAGAGGGTGTGGAGAAAAGGGAACCCTCTTACACTGTTGGTGGGAATGCAAACTAGTACAGCCGCTATGGAAAACAGTGTGGAGATTTCTTAAAAAACTGGAAATAGAACTGCCATATGACCCAGCAATCCCACTTCTGGGCATACACACTGAGGAAACCAGATCTGAAAGAGACACATGCACCCCAATGTTCATCGCAGCACTGTTTATAATAGCCAGGACATGGAAGCAACCTAGATGCCCATCAGCAGATGAATGGATAAGGAAGCTGTGGTACATATACACCATGGAATATTACTCAGCCGTTAAAAAGAATTCATTTGAACCAGTCCTAATGAGATGGATGAAGCTGGAGCCCCTTATACAGAGTGAAGTAAGCCAGAAAGATAAAGAACATTACAGCATACTAACACATATATGGAATTTAGAAAGATGGTAACGATAACCCTATATGTAAAACAGAAAAAGAGACACAGAAATACAGAACAGACTTTTGAACTCTCTGGGAGAAGGCGAGGGTGGGATGTTTTGAGAGGAATCGGGTGGAGAGGGAGGTGGGAGCGGGGATTGGGATGGGGAAGACGTGTAAATCCATGGCTGATTCATATCAATGTATGACAAAACCCACTGAAATGTTGGGAAGTAATCAGCCTCCAACTAATAAAAAAATTAAAAAAAAAAAAAAAAAAGAAAGAAAAACCTGGGCTTGAATTTTAACTCACCTGTTATGTGACTCTGGGAAAATTACTTAACCTAGGTGTCCCACTTCTTCACCTGAAAAAAAGAGGATAATAAAACATATCTTTCAGGATTGTTGTCCAGATGAAATGTGTTAATGTACATAGAACACACTTAGCACAATCTCTCAGACATAGTAACTGTTCGCTAAGCAGTGATGATGACAATTATTGTTGTCATTGTTATCGTTAATGTCAAGGCCATTTGCCTCCAGTGTAGGGGCAGCTGATCATGCTGCCTGTATAAGTTTGTCTAATTCAGGTGTTTGATTTTAGGAAGCTCATTGTGACTGTACACCTAAGCCCCACTTCCAGCCCTGCCAGTATCAGTAATAAAATCGATGCTTTGATCTCTACCTGTCTTACTCTTTTGTATTCTACTTAGTTAGTTCAGATACTGGATGGGGAAACCAGAAGTATTTATTGGGCCTGCTCAAACCCCAGTAATGCTCAGTATGAACATGATGAAAAATTCAAAGAGGAAAAAAATTACCCACAGTTGTGTCATCTGGAGGTAACCTTCTTAAGCTTTTTCTATGTGGGTATATGTATTTTTAACCAAAGCTGTATTATGTTGTAGGTTTTATATTTACTTTTTCACTGAAAGATGAAATGAATTCCTTTTCAATAAATATTTTTTTGACATGATTTTTAATGGCTGAATGTTTTTCAATTGTTGGAGTCTTCTACGATTTAGTGAACGAGTCTGCGGCTGGTGGAATGCCAGGTACTTTCTGCTTGCCTTCAAATTCACTCTTCACCCTCAGTGACCTCTCTGAACTTCCATGGACCCATCAACAGGCTGCTGTGCCCTAAGGCGCTGTGCGTACCCAGCATGGAAGAACGCAGGGCAGAGTGCATGTGCAGATCCTGAGGGCAGACTGGGCTATGCCAGGCGCATGCGTGCTAAGTGGCTTTAGTCCAGGCAGACCCTCTCCTAAACTTGCCTGTTAGGGTGGGAAGGGGAAGATCCCAACCCAGGGATCGAACCCAGGTCTCTCACATTGCAGGCAGATTCTTTACCAACTGAGCTAGCAAGGAAAAACCTGGGAAGGGGACAGGGTCCAGCCAAAAAAAAAAAATCAGTATTATTTAGACATACTTCCTCCATTTAGAACCAAAAGGAGTGAGGAGAGGGGAAAAGGCCATGTAAAAAAACTTCCAAATACTGTCACACACCTTATCATGTTTAATCGTCACAGCTAACCTGTGAGGTAGGTAACATTATTGGTTCCTACTTTACAACTAAGACTAAAGTTCAGACAAAAAAGTATTTGCCCAGAGTTACACAGCTAGTGAGTCACAAGCTTGGACTAGAAGCCGTACCTGACTCCTGATCCCAAGTTTCCCCCCTCTGCATGAATCCTGAATGTTTTAAATGTTTGGAGTTTGAAGGAAGGTTGGTGGCCACCCACCAGGGTGTGGTGGGCCAGACTCTTGGCAATTCTAAGGCCAGCTGTCCAAGAACCCAGGGAGAGGGGACAGTAAAGGCTGTGATCAGAAGAGCAACTCTTGCTCAGAATCTGTGAGGGCCGCCATCTGAGGCTCCCAGCAGCCCTGGCACCCACCTCCAGCCCTGACCTTACCTCTCCTGGTTCCCCGCATGCCCCTGTGCCTCTGCGGGTGCTCTTTCCTCTTTCCAGGATGCCTTCTCTACTTAGCATCCCTTGTGGGCATTTTCTGTCCCTGAAGGAAAAATAGAAATGCTCTCCTCTTCCACAAAGCCTATCTTGACCCCTTCCTCTGAATCACTTTGATTTCTATGTGGAAGTGAACCATGAACCCCACCGGAGCCTCCGGCAGAGCCCTTCCCCCTGCCTTCAACGGCAGCAGCTTGCCTTTAGAGGGTGTGCAGCTGTTTGTCAAATCACATCAGAAATAAGGAGTTTTGCCTTTTGACATTGCCCCCTGCATTCCAAGAGCGGGGAGTGGGGGATCAGGTTCTACTCAAGAGACTGCAGAAGCTCTTCTAGGGAGCCTGCCCACCAACACACACACACACACACACACACACACACACACACGGACACAGACAGAGATACCAGCTGCAGTCCTGGCACTGTGTGTACACAACTTTCACGATGATTTCCCCTGACCCTCATAATAGTCCCTCGCATCCTTCCCCACCTCTCCATCCCTCTAGGTATCAGTTGGCTATTGCCATGTAACAAAGCGCACCAGACACTAGTGGCTTAAAATGAAAATTTCTTAGTTTTCATGATTCTGTAGATTGATTGGTTTCAGACGAGTGACTCTACTTCCCGTACTGTCACAGAGGTCACTCCTCTAGCTGCGTCCCATTGCCCAAGATGGTTGGTAGTCTAGTTTGAGCTTCTCTATGTGGCCACTGACCTCCAGAGGGAAAAATGCTAACTCTCACAATCACAGGAATTAAAGCAAATCACAGGTCTACCCAGATTCAGGGGGAGGGGAAACCAGTCTCCACCTCTTGACGTGAAGGGCAGCTAAGCACAGAGGGAGGGGAAGAACTGTTGGAGGCCACAGTTGGAGACTAACTCCCCTCCCCTCCTCTGCCTCAGGCTTGGCTTCATCCTGAAGCAGCCTCTTAACTGTTCCACTGCTCCTGTCCCTTCTCCACTTCATTCCTTAACCAGAGGAAAGGAATACAAATTTGTTCCAGGATACAAATCTCAGCACGTGACTGTCTTACTCTCCTGTGGTGGCTCCAACTGTTGTAGACTTAAGTTCAAGATCCTCAGCCTATTAGACTCATCTCCCAGGTACCCTGGAAGCCTCAGAGGTTGTTAATTTCTTCTCGATTAAGTCTTACCCCTGGAGTGCAAAGTCAAGTGGGCCTTAGGAAGCATCACAAAGAACAAAGCTAGCAGAGGTGATGGAATTCCAGTTGAGCTATTTCAAATCCTAAAAGATGATGCTGTGAAAGTGCTGCACTCAAGATGCCAGCACACTTGGAAAACTCAGCAGTGGCCACAGGACTGGAAAAGGTCAGTTTTCATTCAAATCCCAAAGAAAGGCAATGCCAAAGAATGTTCAAACTACCACACAATTGCACTCATTTCACATGCTAGCAATGTAATGTTCAAAATTCTCTAAGCTAGGCTTCAACAGTATGTGAACCAAGAACTTCCAGATGTACAAGCTGGATTTAGAAAAGGCAGAGGAGCCAGAGATCAAATTGCCAACATCTGTTGGATCATAGAAAAAGCTAGAGAATTTAAGAAAAATATCTATTTCTGTTTCATTGACTACGCTAAATCTTTTGACTGTGTGGATCACAACAAACTGGAAAATTCTTCAAGAGATGGGAATACCAGACCACCTTGCTTGCCTCCTGAGAAATCCATATGCAGGTCAAGAAACAACAGTTAGAACCAGACATGGAACAATGGACTGGTTCAAAATTGGGAAAGGAGTACATCAAGGTTTATACATTGTCACCCTGCTTATTTAACTTATATGCAGAGTACATCATGCAAAATGCCAGGCTGGATGAAGCACAAGCTGGAACCAAGATTGCTGGGAGAAGTATCAATAACCTATACAGATGACACCACCCTTATGGCAGAAAGCAAAGAGGAAATAAAGAGCCTCTTGATGAAGGTGGAAGAGGAGAGTGAAAAAGCTGGCTTGAAACTCAACATTTAAAAAATGAAGATCATGGCATCCAGTCCCATCACTTCATGGCAAATAGATGGTGAAACAATGGAAACAGTGACAGACCTTATTTTTTTGGGCTCCAGAATGACTGCAGATGGTGACTGCAGTCATGAAATTAAAAGATGCTTGCTCCTTGGAAGAAAAGCTATGAGAAACCTAGTTTAGTTCATTTCAGTTCAGTTGCTCAGTCATGTCTGACTCTGTGATCCCATGGACTGCAGCACACTGGGCTACCCCATCCATCACCAACTCCTGGAGCTTGCTCAGACTCATGTCCATTGAGTTGGTGATGTCATCAAAACATTTCATCCTCTGTCGTCCCCTTCTCCTCCTGCCTTCAATTTTTCCCAGCATCAGGGTCTTTTCCAATGAGTCAGCTCTTCGCATCAGGTGGCCAAATTATTGGAGCTTCAGCTTCAGCATCAGTCCTTCCAAAGAATATTCAGGACAGATTTCCTTTAGGATTGACTGGTTTGATCTCTTTGCTGTCCAAGGACTCTCAAGAGTCTTCTCCAACACCACAGTTTGAAAGCATCGATTTTTCGGTGCTCAGCTTTCTTTATGGTCCAACTCTTGCATCCATACATGACTCCTGGAAAAACCATAGCTTTGACTGTATGGATCTTCACCAGCAAAGTAATGTTTCTGCTTTTTTAATATGCTGCATAGGTTGGTCATAGCTTTTCTTCCAAGGAGCAAGCATCTTTTAATTTCATGTCTGCAGTCACCATCTGCAGTGATTTTGGAGCCCAAAGAAACCTAGACAACATTGGACTCATTGGAAAAGACCCTGATGCTGGGAAAGATTGAAGGTGGGAGGAGAAGGGGATGACAGAGGACAAGATGGTTGGTTGGCATCACTGACTCAATGGACCTGAATTTGAGCAAGCTCCAGGAGATGTTGAAGGACAGGGAAGCCTGGCTTGCTGTAGTCCATGGGGTTGCCAAGAGTTGGACATGACTGAGTGACTGAACAACAACAGTAATTATATATTAATGGAAATATGGTAGTTATTTGAGCAAGTGTCAGGATTCTCCTATCAAACTGTACCCCTGCAGGGCAGGGACCATACCACTCATCTTGCCTCCAGACTATGCATCCATATATATCTGTCTAGTGAATGAGTTTAATCCCTATAGGAAGAGATGAGGAGGGTGAGGATAGAGAGATCTGAGGGTTTGCCCAAAGTCATGCTGCATAAATGGAATTTGAACTTGAATCTATTTGAACTCCCAGATCAGTTCTTTCCTCACACATATAAATTAGGTTACTCTCAGCTATGAGAAATAGAAGAGTCAACCCAAAAATGTTTAGGCAAGGTAGATAGTTTAATGATTCATAAGAAGAAACCTGGAGTTAGGGCAATTTCAGGGTTGATTATTTCTGTCCTCTACTGACCTCACCAGGGACTCAAGTTCTTGTCATGTCTTCTCAGCTGTTTTCCTCATGGTCACAGGATATCTGCAGCAGCTCCAGGCATCTCTCTTTAAGATCAAAGATCTTAGAAGTCCTCCAGCAGACAACCCCCTCTCCCTTCATATGTTGGTGTCTAGAATTACATTATATCCCTATTCCTAAACAGTCATTGACTGGAGAGACATAATAGCTTCAACTGGCTTAGAAAAATAAAAATATATTTGCATGAGTTTGTAAATTCCTGATACAAGAAGAAAATAGGTCTTCTGTAAGCAGGGAGGGGGGAATGACATCAGGTAGTCAACCCACACAGAATGCCACACCATACCCAGACCTGCTATGCTCCCAAGGAGGGCTCAGACCTTTGAGAAAGAACAGAAAATGTTGCCAAAGTTAAAGATCTTTACCTGCTTTCCTGCCTTCCTTCTGTGTCCAGGGAGGCTTGGTTTGGCCTGGCCAAGGAGACTGAGCTGCCACTCCTCTGAACATACCTCCTGGGTACAAACGGAGGGAGGCACTTTTCTCTCTTGGGCCTAAACATCTTTAAGAATAAAATCTTCATTTCTCTTCATTCTGCCCCGCAGTCTTGGAGGTCACAGTTGTCTCCAACCTTCCTTATCTTCTCCGGCTTACACACTTGTCAAGTGAGGATTTTGCTTCCCTTCTCTGCTCAGATAACAGGTGATATGTGAGGGGTTGGCGTCTTTAAGAGCGATTAGTTCGGGTTTTATGTGAATATATTTTAAGGATTTCAAGATTAAACTTTTCCTCCTTCCACGTAATTCACTTTGGAGAGGCAGCTTCATGCCTATTTTATTTCGAGGTAAACTCAGTCTTGTACACAGAAGATCCTTACAGCCTCTATGACCGTGTTTGATCTTCCCAGGAGGCAGTGTACAGTACTGGTTAAAAGCTCAGTCTCTAGATTCAGATCTGAATTCAATTCCTAATGCTGTCACTTGTTACCTGTGTGACCTTGGACAAATTGCTTCAGCTCTCTGACCCTGAGATTCCTTAAATGGGTCCACTGATGGTTGTGAGGAGTGAATGAGTCACCATGAAATGCCATTCCTTCTTAGTGTTACTGAAGGTGGTTTTCTCAGTTGGGGCTTCCCTGGAAGCTCATACAGAAAAGAATCCGCCTGTAATGCAGGAGACATAGGGTTCAATCCCTGGGTTGGGAAGATCCCTTGGAGAAGGAAATGGCAACCCATTCCAGCATTCTTGCCTGGGAAATTCCATAAACAGAGGAGCCTGGGGTCACAGAGTAGGACATGACTGAGCGACTAACGCAGCCAAGGAAGGGAGGCAGCTCTCATAGGGCAAGACCTCCTCCTTCTTTCCTTCTCTCGTTCTTCTACTTTCTTTCTTCATCAAATATTTATTGACCTCTATTATGAATGAGACACTGCTTGGAATTAGGGATACAGTACAGAGAAGAACAAGATAATGCCGCCTCTGCCCTCCGCAAGCTTATAGTCTAGCGAGGAAGACATTTATAACAAATGAATTTAAGAACAAGGGCAATATATGTTCCATGAGGAAAGGTAGGCATTATAGAAGGTAAAATGCAGAGCTCATCTGGGACCCAGGGTGGGTGAATGATGATTAGGTAAAGCCACATAGGAGTAATGGTATTTATTTATTTATTTGGCTATGCCAGCTGTGATGTGCAGGACCTTTGACCTTCATTGAGGCATGTGGGATCTTTAGTTGAGGCATGCAAACTCGTAGTTGTGGCATGTGGGATTTAGTTCCCTGACTAGGGATTGAACCTGGGCTTCCTGCATTGGGAGTGCAGAGCGCTAGCCACTGGACCACCAGGGAAGTCCCAGGGCTAGTGATATTTAAGCTGAGCCTTAAAGGATTGCAGAAGATAGTGGAGATTTGGGAAAAGTGTTTTAGGCTGAGGGAACAGCATATACAAAAGTCCAGAGGTGAGAGAGTGGAGAATGTTTAAACTAAGTGAAAGAAATCCAGTACGGCTCTAATGGAGAGGGGCAAGACTCAATCAGGGAGAGCTCTGTGGGTCACGAAGGAGTTCAGTTTTTTCCTAAAGTGATGAGGATCTTTGAAAGGGTTTTAAACAGGAATGCAGTCAGGTGTGCGTTCCACAAATTTCTCCTGGTTGCCTCATAGAGAATAGAGGAAATGAGTGGTAGTGGTAAGGGGAGGAAGGGAGAGAAGTTAGGCGGCAGCTACAGCGGTTCAGGTGGGAAATGATGGGTGTGTGGCCTGGGATGCGGACAGCTGAGATGTCACCTGAGTTCTGGTGAGTTATGGTGAGGATAGTCAACTAAAGGGTGCACTGGAAATGGAGACCCCGTGACAACTTCCGTTGCATCTCTTCTTGGCTAGCAGTTTGCATCACTGGCTAAATTTTCAGGCCTGTGGAATCCCCTGCTGGCCCAGTAGTTGGGAGTTTGCCTGCCAGTGCAGGAAGTGTGGGTTTGATCCTTGGTGCTGGAAGATCCTACGTGCTGTGGAGCAACTAAGCCTGTGTGCCGCTACTGAGTCCTTCCTCTAGAGCCTGTGCTCCTCAACAGAAGCCTGAGCACCGCAACAAAGAGCAGCCCCTGCTTGCCATGATTAGAGATAACTCGTGCGCAGCAACAAAGACCCAGCGCAACCAAAAACAAATATAAATAAATAAACAGTTTCAGGCCGGAAAAATCCTTGTAGGATTTCAGGACCCATTCCCTGGGTTAGGGTCTCCCAGGCCTTGTGGAGTGAAAAGGTTCATGGCTTCACAGAGGCCAAATTACCTCCGAGACTGAACTAGGTTGATGTGGGGCCATGGTCATTCTAGAGTGTGTGTCCCTTTCCCTATCTGAGTTATATTCACTGGGTGGCAAGGCAGCTCAGTCACCTTGAGCCTTATTGCCTCATCTGAAAAAGGGGAGCAGTGAAAGGGAGTTGTGAAAGGGGAAAGAAACTTGCTAGTGTGGGGGCAGGAGTGGGGGAAGCTGGGTTCCCCCTCCCACTGAGAAATAGGGGAAGTTAGAAAGGGAACCAGTCCTGAATATTCATTGGAAGGACTGATGCTAAAGCTGAAACTCTAGTACTTCGGCCACCTGATGCAAAGAACTGACTCATTGGAAAAGACCCTGATGCTGGGAAAGATTGAAGGCAGGAGGAAAAGGGGATGACAGAGGATGAGATGGTTGGATGGCATCACCGACTCAATGGACACGAGTTTGAATAAACTCTGGAAGATGGTGAAGGACAGGGAAGCCTGGTGTGCTGCAGTCCATGGGTTCACCAAGAGTTGGAAATGACTGACTGAACAACAACAGCTGTTTTTTTAGGGGACTAGAGATGACAGAGGGGTAGAGGTGTGCTTTGAAAGGAAAGAGCAGCAATGCTGTGTGGCTCTGTCCTGTGCTCACCTCTTATCTTCCTCAAACTCGGCGGGCTGACAGCAGATCACTCTGGAGTTCCTGTCATAAGCAATGTCTCTCCCACTTTGAGTGCAGCCCTGGGGGCCAGGTGTCTTTGTAGGGTGTCCACTGCAAAAGGACGGAGAAGAGGACGCCCTGACACCATCACATGGTTCTGAGTGGGGATCTAACAGCCTAGCATGGCTTCAGGCACTTCACAGCCGTCCTCCACCCCCACACCACCTGCCCCCCTTCCCCAGGTGAGACGTTGGGCATTCCAGCTCCTCCAAGCCCTACTTGCCCTCCACCTGCAGTCCCTCACTCAAGTTCTCACTGCCTGGCTTATTCTTCCTCCAACTTCACTTCATGAGCTCCTATTTATCTTCAAGGCCCAACTCAAATGCCACCTCCTCTCAGAAGCCCTCTGTCACTCACCCAGGCAGCATGGCTTGCTCTTTGCTCCCTCACAGTCAATGCTTTAGGCTGAGACTCTGCAACATTTGCTACCATCTTGGGTTCATCTGTCTTCACTTCCACTGGGCTGAGAACTTTGAGTGCAGAAATGGTGAAGGTCTTGCCCATATTCCCTAAGTGCAAGACCTGGGCCACAATGAGTGTCAGAACTACTTGTGTGAGCCAAACATCCACAGCCTTTGGGTGCAGATGAACCCCCCTTACTATGTAGACCCCACTCTCCTGTGCCCCTAACTGTAGAATCACGAGAACTCGGACCCTGTCTTTTCCCCGCCTCTAGGGTTTCAGCGGGTCTCAGGCTGTCACATGCATTCCCATGGGGTCCTCTGGCTTTTTCTAACCATGGTGCTGTGGCAGCCACTATTTCTGCCCCATTCCCATCCCCGGCAGCACAGTGTATATCTCTGGCTAAGCCCTGCCTCCCCCATCTGGAGAGACTAGCTTGGCCCCGGGCCCTCTGTTGTAGGGGGGCTGCTCTTTTCTGGAGACCACCATCCCTGCCTGCTCAGGACTCCACCTGTCACCCTGCTGAGGGAAATTTTGTCCCCTTTGCAGGTTTGGCATTTTTAAAAGGGAGTCCAAAGCAGGGGTGCCTGGGCATCGGGGTGCTACAGCTCCTGTGATTTTCTGCCTCCCCGCCTTGCTCTCTCCTGGGGCTGGTTGGGTGGGGGGCAGGTGGGAGAAGCAGCCACCAGAAGCACCCCTCGCTGGTCCTCAGGCCTTTGAAGTGCCAGACCCTTTCCTGGGTGGACTCTTTTCCTGGATCCATAGGCCCTCCTTGGACTTGACCTCTGCACCAGCCCCCAGACATGCCTGCCTACAGCCTTCCGGTAGCTGTGCCCCAGGTGCTGACGTCCTTTGAGTTATTTTTCTAAAAGTCTCCTAGCTGCTCTGTAAGTCAGTTGAGGGAAAGTTGAATGTGTGTGTGTGTAGGACTTCTTGGCCATCCACCCAGGCTCTGCTTAGGATCTGCTGCTACATCCTGTTGAGTGAATGAACACATTGGTTCTGCCCCGGCTTCTCAGGGATGCTGAGTGAACAGCTGGTATGAGTGTGACCACCCCTCCCATTCCGCGGTCCTCAGTTGAGCAGGGTCTTGGCTCTGCAAGCAGAGGGAATTGCCTCCTTGGCAGTGACTGGGGGAAACGCTGCAGACTCTTCTGGGGAGTTTGGTCTAACTCTGCTCATTGATCAAAAATCATTTTTCCTAATTGAGTCAGATGACTTCCTTAAGAACTTTCGTGTTTCTACCAATGAATATATTTGCATAATCTATTCTCCGGTGACAACCTTGCCTCCCCACACCTGCCCCACCTGTACCCGTGCCTTTCTGCCTCCAGGAAGCCACACAGCTTCCGGGCTAGTTTGATCAAGAGGAGTGAAAGCAAAACCATCTGCTTTCCTTCGACAGCTGATTCCAGCATCGCTGTTGTAAAAGACCTGTCTTCCAGGTGGGCTCGCAATTGTGGGGGGTGATCCTTTTTTGCTGAGATGAAAGGGCTCAGCCTGCTACAGAATGCCTCCGCGCCAGCATCAAGCTTCCAGTGACTCACATCAAAGGCCTCCCTGCCACTTTTGGCCCCTTCCAGCTCGGGGAAAATAGGCTTATTAGAAGCAGGAAGGGTACGCTGTTTACCGGAGGTGGTGGTGATTTCCTAGCGTTCAGCTGCCGTTTCCCTCTCACCTGGAGCTCTCGGGGATCTGGAGGGCCCTCCACTTGCTCAAATGGCTCCTTTGAACGTGTGCATGCAGCCTCCCGAAAAAGAACAGGGTGACTGTCCTTTCCCTCCCCACTCTCCTTCCTCCTCTAATTAGGTTGTTACCATTCAAGCAGTATCTGCGGCTTGGATAGAGACTAGCCGGGGCACTGTCGGCAGAGGCCTCTGCATAATTGTGTTGATTAAGAGGTACAAGCCTGGAAATATTGTCTTCCTTCAAGATCAAGTCCCTGTGTCTGTGGGAACCTTGATTTTCTGGGCCGATTTGTTTGTGTTGGCCTAATTGCTCAGGAAGGGCATTTTCTGCAGAAGTTTCAGCCTAGATGATCTGCAGCCTGTGCCCGGGGCTCCCGAACAGGCCAGAGTGGGAGGAGGTCACAGATCTGGGCATCTGTCCTGCGGTGGTGGCCGGGGAGCCCTATCCTTCAGTCAGTGTCTTGGGGTGGGACAACGTTGGTGCCTAGCTGGGGGTGGACTGGAGAGGCAAAATGGGTGGATAGTCCTCAGGGCAAGACAAACAAAATGATCCCCAGGTCCCTGAGTTCTGGCCTCCCCACTAAATGTCATGGCTCTGTGGGGCCCTGGAGAGAATTCAAAGAAAGTAAGAACTCTGGGTCAAATAATGTCAGGAGAATTTTTAAATTTCATGTGGCTTATAGCAGTTGGTATCATCCAGTATCTATATTCCCTCTTACATTTCCCAATGTAAGAGGAAAATCCAACTCCCTTGCAGTTGGATTGGGCCATGTGATGACTTCTGGCCAATAGACTTTGAGCAGAAGTGACACCTGTTGGGTGTGTGTGCTAAGTCACTTCAGTCGTGTCTGACTCTGTGTGACCCTGTGGACTGTAGCCCGCCAGGCTCCTATGTCCGTGGGATTCTCCAGGCAAGGATACTGGAGTGGTTTGCCATCCCTTCTCCTGGGGATCTTCCTGACCCAGGAATCAAACCGTGTCTCTTACATCTCCTGCATTGGCAGGCGGGTTCTTTACCACTAGCACCACCTGGGAAGCCCTTGTGTAAGTCGCTCAGTTGTGTTTGACTCTTTGCAACTACATGGACTATACAGTCCATGGGATTCTCCAGGCCAGAATACTGGAGTGAGTGGCTCCATTCCCTTCTCCAGGGGATCTTCCCAACCCAGGGATTGAGCCCAGGGATCGAACCCAGGTCTCTCACATTTCAGGCAGATTCTTTACCAGCTGAGCTACCAGGATTGCTTCTGGGCTAAGGTAGTCAAAAACTGATGTGCTCCCTCCATATTTCTGCTTCTGCCACAGAGAACTTGGAGCCAAATATTCCAGACAAAGGTGGGCAGACTGACTCACATCTGACTTTCTGTAAGAAATAAACCTTTGTTGTATCACACCTCTAAGATGTCATGGTTTTGGCCTTCCTGCAATCTGGCATAGTCTGTCCTAAGACATGGCCCCCCCAAATGCTACCAGCACCAGGGGAAGCACTTTGTGTGTGTTATATTTAACCCTGACGTTGACCTACAGACCTAGGGCTTATTCCCTATTTTTCTGTGTGTGTTTGAAGAGATAGGTGCAGAGAGGTAAAGTCACTTACTGAGATCACACAGCTGACTGCACGTGGAGTCAGGACTTGAACCCAAGACTGGCAGGCTCCGAAGCCCAGGCTCTTGCCGCTGCTCATTGTGCTGCCTCGCTGGCCCCAGCAGTCCTGTCTGTGACACTCTGGCCCTTGCTTACAACTCTCCAGACATGTTACTTTTTTTTTTTCCACTTGGTAATCATCTGAAGGACATTTCCAGCCCAGGATCTTGACACATGCTCTTCCTTAGTTTGGAGCACTCGGTTCCTCCCCAGCCTGGAGCTCCCAGCTTAATACCACTCCCCTGAGGAAGTCTCGGCCTCAGTCTGATTCTGGTCTCCTGGCTGTGGCTCTCAGACCATCCTCCCTTTGGAGCTGTTATCATGTATCTTTATTTGTAGTCACTTGTCAGTTTCACATCCAGGCTATGAGGTTGATGGGTGGGGGCAGGGGATGGAAGGGGTGGGTGTTTAGTCCCAGTAGCTTCCCTGGTAGCTCAGATGGTAAAGAATCTGCCTGCAGTGCGGGAGACCTGGGTTCGATCCCAGGGTTGGGAAGATCCCCTGAAAGAGGGCATGGCAACCCTCTCCAGTATTCTTGCCTGGAGAATCCCCATGGACAGAGGTGTCTGGCAAGCTACAGTCCATGGGGTTGCAAAGAGTCAGACACGACTGAACACAGCACAGCTGGATCCCCAGTACGCAGGGCAAGAGGCCCCCACATATCGTCTCCCTGAGTTCTGGTACTCAGTTCTGCCCTTGCTAGCTCTGTGAGCCTCTCTGTTACATCTCAGTTTCTTGCTCATAACCTGGGTCTCGGGCTAAGAGGTGAGTCAGACACTAGGCTTGCCTTCCCAGGCCTTTGTCTCAGCCTGGAGAAGGTGGGGCAGTCCCCAGAACTGTTTGGACAGCTGGCATTTCCTCTGGACTCTTTGATGGAGGGCCTGGAGCAGAGGCCTGGAGCTTGCCACGCCTTAGGCTGTTACCTGGCTCCCTGGGTGGACCCCCCAGCCCACCACCCCTACCCCCACCCCCACCCCTGTGTGACTTACAGACTCAGATGAATTGGCTGGGCAGAGAGAGAAATTGTGTGCTGACATCTGGCACCACAGAGGTCTCTTCCTGGCTCAGGCAGGAGACACTAATGTTATTAAGTCAGTTTTTAAACTGGACAACATTCTTGACATTTCGGCCGAGATGCCTGAGCATGAAAAGCTTCTCCCCTCCCGTTGTGTGTCTCCAAACAGTAACTCTGGAGCAGTATGACTCGACTTAAAAGCCCGGGGCTGTTTGCTCATAATTCTAATAACCATCCAGAATGAGATCACTTCACATTCACCTTATTTCTCCCCTCATTCATCTTCTCGTCAGGTCATTAGGAACTCCCTGATTCTTCCCTCAACCTCAATGTTCTATTATTTATATATTATACACATTTCTCTATTGAGTCTCTGGGAAACAGGAAAATGGCCACAGAGGATGGACTTTCTCCTCTGGTGACAGCCTGGGAAACCATCTTTTCTTCATCCATTGATCCATTTTAATCCATTGACATTTGAAAGCTGCCAACTGAAAATACTGCCAGGGGGCTTCTTCTCCTGGTCCTAGTGGGCCTGGGGCAAATCAGGAGGATGAGCCTGTGACTGCAGCTTGGCAGGAGGGCGGGAAGGCGAGATGTGATTCAGTTTCTTCTGAGGCCCTAATCGGGGCTGTTGGTTGTTTTGTGGGAAGAGATGTTTTCATGGGCGGGTATCTGCTTGGTTTGGCAGGTGGAAAAATTACCACTAAAAGATGACATTTATCTTCATTGTTTGTTGATTTTGCCTGATGACAAAAGACATAGTTGCTTGTTGAAGACAGTTCAAATCTACAAAAATATATAATGTAGAAAGTGATCGTCCTTTATAATTTTTCTGTTCCTAGAGATGATAATAGTCTGAGTTATACCCTAGATTTTTTCCCTTATGCATATTTCACTTTTACTATACAAACATAAGTAAGAATATATAATTACATACAATTATTTTGTTATAAAAAATGTGTTCCACAGACATCCTGGATCCACACACCATTTCTGATTACTCAATTTCACCAAATTCTTGGGTTGAGGACTGAGGCTAGGGTTGAGAAATAGGGAAGGATGTCCATCACCCACTGTGCTGCTAATAAAGGAGATATAATATTTTTTAAGACAGAAAAAAATTTTATTTAAGTTGTAAAAATATAAATATTTACAGAAATAAAACTCACCCATAATCCCACACACTAAAACTGATAAATTATTTTTCTATTTTATTTTGGTCCAGATTTAAGTTAATACCCATTATTTTATATTGCAGTTACAATATGTCTACAACACTAAGCTCTACTTCGCTAAACAACTGAAAACCATTTCTTAGTTATTATACAGAGTTCATCGTTATAAAATATGTAGATACCAGCCCAAGAACAAATGTGCTATAGTTTTAGGAGATGAAATATTAATGACTTATGTTTTAGTCCATGTCAAAATATCCTTTCATCCAGAGGCCAAGTCAGAAATGCCTCATCACTTGCTGGCTCCCTGTGTTTCCCATGGGTACCAACCTCACTCTGTGCTTCTTTCTCCATATAGTGTCTTGTGGCCTCCAATCTCAAGGTCTACCATTGTCCAACAGAGAGGTCCCTTGTATCCTCCACCAGGACCCCTCACAGTTGGTTCTTTAAGTCCAGAAAAAGAATACGAAAAGCAAGGTGCCTCTGAGATTTAGCACAGTTCTAGAAATTCATGAATTCCAGCTTCTTTCTTTGAGATTTCTTCCTGTCTCCCTTAGATTCATATGTTGGAATCCTAGCCCGCCCCCACACCCCCCCCCCCACCCCCCGCCCCCGCCCCCGCTTCCCGCTCAGTGTGATGGAATTAAGAGGTGGGGCCTTTGGAAAGGTGATTATGTCATGAGATCAGGTCCCTTGTGATGACATTTGTGTCTTATCAAAGGAGGCCTGAGAAAAACCCTCTCCCTTCCACTGTGTGAGGATGCAGGGAAAAGATGCTGGTGATGAAGCAGGAAGAGGGCCCTCACTGGAACATGACCATGCTGGTGCCTTGATCTTGGACTTCCAGCCTCCAGAACAGAGAGAAGGTGAATTTCTGTTTATAAGCCACCCCATCTGCAGTATTTTGTTATGGGGCCCAGAAGCAGAGTAAGACAGTCCTCCAAACAATGCAATACTTTTGTTTCCAATGAACATCAGAGTCACATTTTCAAATAATATTCCTAATAAATGTTAAGATAAGTGATATCTGGTCTTGTCTGCAAGGACTAGATTTTTCACCTCTAAGTTTTAATCTACACGTTGAGGTATTAATTTAATACAATGAATGGCAGAACAGAAGAGCTCATGGTGCTGAGTATTTTCTCCAGGAGAGAAAAGTATTAACCATAACAACAAAATCAGATGAACATGTGCAGATCAGTATGCTTATGAAGTACCTAATGATTGTGATGGTGCATCCTCTGCTAATAACATATTACTCAAGTGAGAGACATTCGTTGTCAACATTTCACAGCTTCAGATCACTAACAGGTAGTTCGGAGGAGCAGAAAGAGCTCTCGTATCAAGTTGGTAAGTTGGTTACTGAACCTCAGTAAGGAAGGAATCTGAGCCTCAGTTTCCTTGTTGGTGAGATGCCGAGTAAGTCCTGCTTTGCCTCCTTCTCAGGGTTCTTGTGGAAATCAGGCCAAGTAAGAAAGGTCAAGGGTGTGTATAGAAGATCTTTGTCTTCCCGGGTGACCTGGTATTCAAATACTCTTCCTATTTGGGGTGCAGCAGGGAGGGAAAGCTCTGCCTCCCCAACAGGAAGGGAGGGGGCTTGGGTACCATGTGCGTGGGTAAGCAGTCCATGCTCAGCTCACCCCATGCTCTGGCCTAATACAGTGATTGTGGAGTGAGTGGTGTCCAGAGGTCAGGGACAGATCAGAATGTATCCTGGTGGCCTTGGGGCCAGCAGGCAGAGATGGCTCCAGGACTGGCCACAGTTTGTTCTACCCCAACTCCTGGCTTCCTGGATTTTCCCTACTTTTGAGCCTGCTTCTCCCTGTTGGTGCTGTGAGCTACCAGACAGTCGTCTTTTGCTGTTTAAATTATCTACAACCGGCTTCAGTCATTTTCAGTGACGAGTCCTGATCTGTGGAGTCCGCTGTGAGCTGTGTCCCTGTGAGGCTTTCTCCATGTGCCATGTGGCCCAGTAGTTTTTCCCTTGGAAGGGCTGAAAAATACAGATGCCTGAGCCCTGCCATGGAGATTCTGAAGCAGCAAGTTGTGGGGGAGTTTTGGGTTAGATGGTTCTTCAAGCTGGAAAAGTCACAGTCTCGGTCCTGCCTCCTCATCTGTCTAAGGCACAAAAAGGCAATGTCTTAGGGAATGGGCATGGGGTATGTCTATTACCATCTCAATTGCTTGTCCCAGAATCCCTCCCAGCTAGTTAACCTGATATATGAAAACAGCCTGAGGCACAGGGAGAGTCATTACAGCATTGGTGTAATTTAACAATATGATGACACCTGTGATTGCCCCAAAGAGGCTAGTGGTTAGTTACATAACCCATGGCTCAGCTGCTTGAAGGAATATCATACAACTGCTAAAAGTAATGTTTGGGCAGAGGTTTTCAGTACCATGGGGAAATATTTAAGTTAAATCTGCATAAACAACAAGACATAAGAAAACCTGCCAAAATATTTATAGTGCTATTTAGCTTTTTTCTTTTTTTTAAACAAAATGCAGCTTTCCCTTTCTTTTCCTTTTTCCCTCTTCATGATGTTCAATTCAGTCAAACTAATTTGTGTGTGTAGAGAATTTCTATCATCGTAGTTACGGGAAAATGCTGACTAAGAGGACAGTGACAATTTTCAGCCCGAATATAAGGCGTGAAATAGACATGAACTGATTTTTTCCCTCTGGGCCTTTTACTTCCTGTTGGGGTGGCTGTCACCAATGAATGGGTGGGTGGCAGCATGGTTCACTGTGAAGATTGAAAGACCAAGCTTGGAGAACGTCAGGCTGCATGACCGGATCCAGTTACTTAATGATTTCCCTCTATGACTTTTTATTGAAAGGAAACCGCTGTTTAAAATGAACTGTTTTCCAGCTTGAAATAATATAGATCAAGAAAATAACGAAGAGGTAAAATGTAGTATCTCTATTCATTAAAAAATTATATACTTCTAGTCTTAACTCTTTAAAAAATTGTCATGAATAGGTAGAAAGGATTCATTTATGAGTTGATTTCTTCCTTCATCATTCATTGTATGTTTACTGAGAACAGGTCCAGGTCCACCCTTCTTTCCCGTGTATTGTTTCCTAAGGTTAGAGTTTCCGGTGTTTGTTCGGGCTCAGTCTAGCTCTTAGAGGCTTTGGGATTCAGTCTTCACTTACGTGTGTCACAGTTTTTTTGTCCATTGAAGATGTTTTATCCTCCCTTCTCCTGGAGCTTAGCTGAGATGGGCAGCTGAGTTAGGTTAAGTCATCCTTCCAGAAGCCCTGGACAGATTCCTGCCCATCTTTGGCAGGGAAATCCTGCCTCAGTCTTTGCAGGGGGAGAAGTTCTGCCAACCCCTTCTTGCCCCTTCAAGTCTGTAGATTAGACAGTTTCTAAAGAATAGGAGATCTGTTCTATTCTGTTTCAATCTACTCCAGTTCAGCCTGTTAAACTGGGCTTCCCTGGTGGCTCAGAGGATAAAGTGTCTCCCTGCAATGCGGGAGACTTGGGTTCGATCACTGGGTCAGGAAGATCCCCTGGAGAAGGAAATGGCAACCCACTCCAGTACTCTTGCCTGGAATATCCCACAGATGGAGAAGCCTGGTAGGCTATAGTCCATTGGGCCACAAAGTCGGATATGACTGAGCAACTTCACTTTCACTTTCTGTTAAACAGAGGTGTTATAAAAAAGGAGGAAATCCTGCTGTGGGAACAACATGAATGAACCTTGAGGATAATTATGCTAAGTGGAAAAAGTCAGACCAAGAAAGACAAATGACCTCATTTATATGTAGAAGCTAAAAAACAAACAAGAAACCAACAACAGTAAAAGCAACAAATCAAAACAAACTCACGGGAAAAGAGATCAGATTTGTGGTTACCGAAGGCAGAGGGTAGGGTATTGGTAGTCATTTCAAAGTATATGTAAACACATCATTATGCCCTATACCTTAAACTTATATGGTGCTGTATGTCAGCTATTAATATTTATCTCCATAAAACTGAAACAAATTTAAAATTCAAAATTAAACAACAAAACAGTGATGCTACCCTGAGGCTTGGCATGTGCTGAGATTGAGGTGGTCATAAAAGAAGGTTAAGTGCTCTGTGTATGTTTGGAGGCAGGGTAAATGTATAAGTAGGGAGGTTCTAGGAAACCCTCCAAGGATACTGCTCAGCATCACACACCAGCTTGCTATTTCTACTCTTGGTTAGCGGTTATCATTCAATCATTCTTTAGTTTATTTTTTCCACATGTCTACTATGTGTTAGGTGGGCACTCTGCAAGCCCTGGTAGCCCAGGGATGAGAAAGACAGAATCAGAAGTTCACAGTCTTGCTGGGGAGATACATGCATGCATGCTCACTCACTCAGCCATGTCTGACTCTTTGTAGCCTGCCAGGCTCCTCTGTCCATGGGATTCTCCAAGTAAGAGTATTGGAGTGGGTTGCCATTTCCTTCTCCAGGGGATCTTCCTGACCCAGGGATTGAACCAGTGTCTCCTGTGTCTCCTGCATTGGCAGGTAGATTCTTTACCACTGAGCCACCTGGGAAGCCCACTGGGAAGATAAGATGTGTATCCTGAGTTTCTGCTGGTTCTACTTCATAGCTCTTAAAATCTTTCCCTCCCCACTGCCATTTCTTTTCTCTTTTGGATGACTACATAAACTTCCTAACACACCTACCCCTAATCCAGTCCCCACACTCCCATCAGATAGATTTGTCTGAAATCTAGAAATATACTTCCTTGTTCCAAATCCTCCAAGCTCTACACAAGGCTATGCATGAGATGGCCTTCCCTGCCCCTCTCAGTCAGATCTCTTGTTCCAACCTGCTTCACAGTCTCCATGGTATTTGTCCTATGTGCCCCCTTGACCTTGTCCTTGTCATTCTCTCTTCCAGGAAATCTCTCACCACTTGTTCTCCCAAAAGACTCTTGTTCATCCTTCAAACCTCAACTCATGTTCCAAATCATCTGGAAAAGCTTCCCTGACCTCCTCCATTTCATTCATTTGTTACTTCATTCATTCAACTGTTTAGTGAGTATCCGTTATATGCCAGTCATGGTGCCAGACATGTGATATAAAACCAGTATAGTATCTAACCTCATAGTATCAGGCTAAGTGATAGATAGAGATGCTCACTGAACAAGTTTTATAAATAAATGTAGAATTATAGACTGTAATGGCTTCCTTTGTAGCTCAGTTGGTGAAGAATCTGCCTGTCGTGCAGGAGACCTGGGTTTGATTCCTGGATCGGGAAGATCCCCCGGAGAAGGAAATGGCAACCCACTCCAGTATTCTTGCCTAGAGTATCCCCATGGACAGAGGAACCTGGCAGGCTACAGTCCATGGCGTCGCAAGAGTTGGACACAACTTAGCAACTAAACCACCACCACCATAGACTGTAATAAACAGTATGACGAAGATGAAAGCGGGACACTCCCCAAGAGCGTAGCTAGGACCCCTCTCTCAGAATGTTGTATAGCCACAGGGTGTCAGTCCCCACTGGGTGCCAGCCTCTCACCTTGAGGAGAGGGCATGACCGGAAGTACAATGGGAACCATTTGGATTTGTATGGTAGGCTTGTTCACAGTCAACTATCTCTGGCTGTGACAATACAGTTCTTTACTGGGTACTTTCTGGGAGATTCTGCCCAGCTCACAGAGAACTTCCTGAATTGCCCCCTTACCCTTGGCTATGAACCCCTATAGTGTGTCTGAACCATGCAGCGCCCTTCTCAGCCATGGTTGGAAGGGCCAGCACAGAAACCCGATCCAAACTTGGTGATTCACATTCTTTCTCCTCAGAATCTGAGACCCAAAGGTTCTAGGACAGGTAGGAATGGTCTCTAGAATAGACTCGTTGGGAACTTGGGAGCCAGGGGTGGCCATTTCCTTCTGCCTTGCGAACTGAGAAGAAGTACTGGGGAGAACAAACACGGGGCACAGAACAATGTCTTTCTTGAGTCCTGGGAAACAATTCCATCTCCTCTGAATGAATTCCCCTTTGCTGCCTCAGCTCAGGTTATGTTGGTCTCTATTTCTTGTAGCTCAAAAATTCTAGCTCTACGGGTCTCAGACAGCCAATCATTGATGCAGGCCAGGTGAAGGAAAATCAGTCACCTCAGCAAAGACTCGGATGGAGCCATCAAGGCACATCAGTCAGTGGAGTCAGGTGAACAAGACTGGTGGCTTCTTGGCTAACCTTGAAATGTTCCACTTTTAGTTTTGGAATCTTGTGCCCCTCATACCTACTCCAAAGTGGAATTGCCCAGAGAGCTGAAACAAACCCATTAGTTTGTCTAGTTCTAAGGATTGGTTGGTGCCTGTGTATACATCTCCTGTGTTTTCCTAGGTGGAATCTTCTGTTTTGGGGAAGGAGGGGTTAGCCAAGCATATGGTCTTGTTCTAAATCCTGCAGGAATATTGATATTCTGTAGATGCAAAGAGTCTATAGAACACACACACACAGATGCATTGTTTGCTAGGTCAAATTTGTCTTTTTCTGTTTCTTTTTAAAAACAAAAAAACACACTGTAAAGCAATTATCCTCCAATTAAAAAGAAATTTTAAAAAATCATGGAGCAGTAGAATGGGGGGATACCTTACTCAATATCTTCAGTTGAGACCAAGTGAAAATATAATGCACAGTCTTTCTGTAATCTCCAATTACTTAACAGGGACTAACTTTAAAGTAAAATATTCCTAAACCAAAAAAAAAGAAATGAAAACAAACAAACAAAACAACCCCCACAACTCTCCTATATCACGAAGAAAATTTTTGTGTGTGTGTGATTGGATTTCCAACAGACTTATATAATTAAAATTAGCTGCCTTTGATTTCTGGGATTTACTCTCCTCTTGGGTTAAATTTTAGCTAATCGGTGGCAAAATAAGTCTCCTAAAAGTCAATTCCCTTCTACAGTCTTAGAAAAATAAATGAAAAAAGAGGTCCTATTTCAGTAGCCTTGTTATTTTTCCTACTTGATTTGCACAGCCTTAGTCTTCTGCTTTTGTCCATACAAACCGTAACAAAAAGGTCACAGAAATCCCTTGGCTTATTTAAATGTGTTAATCACATCATTGATGCAAACAGGGGGTTAACCCAAATATTTCATAGTTTGGAGATTTTCAACTAATAAGAGGAATCAAGCACTGTATTTGGGGAAAGATTAAGGTCACTGGCCCTCATTTGAGTTGATTGGTCTCTTGAAATGAGATGCTAATTGTGAAATTGATAGGCAGATTTCCATTTGATTTTACCCCCAATAGTTTATGTTTGTGATTAAAATAATAAAAATGGAAAATGTCCAGTTCAATCAGCATAATCTCCCATCTATTCTCAAGCAACATAGCTGAAGTGAGATGTATCTGTGCATGTAAGTCGCAAATTCCTTTTACTCTGCTTCTGCTGGCTGGAGGGAAGGGGAGAAATAAATTGCTCGAGGTCTAGATATGTTGATATCTCCTCTGAAACCAGAGAGGAACAACCACAATGTGAGAATAAAAAAAATAAAAGCCAAATAAAGAACTAGAGATATTTTTATATAAATAAAAAATTCTTATTGCTTATAATTAAGGTTATGGCTTGATTCACACATGCAAGCAAGCAGTACTTAATGAGTGCCTCCTCTGTGACAGGTGCTGTTGCAGGCACTGAAAATACAGAGGTGAATATGAAAGTTGGGTCCCAGATCTCATCGAGTTTATTTTCTGATGAAGTGAAGCCGCTCGGTCATGTCTGACTTTTTGTGAACCCATGGACTGGGGCCTGCCAGGTTCCTCTGTCCATGGGATTTTCCAGGCAAGAATACTGGAGTGGGTTGCCATTTGCTTCTCCAGGGGATCTTCCCAACCCAGGGATTGAACCCAGGTCTCCCAGGTTGCAGGGGATGGCATGATCTGATGCTGTTTCTGATGGCTGATGACCCTGCCTGCCTTGGAGGGAGCATGAGTACAAGCAAGAAGACTAGTTAGGAGACTCTTGCAGTGTCCAGATAAGCAATGCCAGTAGTTTAGACCTGGTGGTGATGGTGGTGAAGGCAAGAAGTGATGAATGTAGCACACATTTTAGAAGTAGAGTGAAAAGGACTTGCTGATAGATAAGATATGGGGGTGGGGTGTGCTGCTGATGAAGAATAGAGAGGAACAGACACTTTCCCCCTGAATTTATGGTGATGCCATACTGCATGCAGGTGGGAAGATTGGGAAGCGGTTAGAAACTCCATGTTGGATATCCTGGCTGTGGGATGCATCCAAGTTGATTGACAGGTTCCTAGTTACCGGTCTCTAGAGAGTGCTGGAGAGTTCAATCCTCGACAAGTTCTTTCCTCCATTGACAAGGGAAGCAGACTCATCCTAGCTGCAGGGAGCAGCAGAGAATGATTTGCATGCCAATTTAGAATGGGAAAAAATTCTTGGCCAGCTGGTACATTGAGAATCACCTGAAAAAAATGAACTCAGTGAAGATGTGTATGAAAGATTCCAAACCTAAAGACAGAATATGTTCTGGTGAGGTGGGGAGGGAGACTTGCTATATCAAAGAGGAAGAAGGCCCTGGGGAAGAGTAAACTCCATAGGAGCTAAAGGTGAAGAGTATGACAAAGTGCATATATGTCCTTGGGCTGCCTCCACCGTGGGGAGGGTCTTGACTTTGGAGTCAAACAGGTTCTAATCCAAATGCCATCACTTGCAAACTCTGTGTCTTCAGACCAGTTATGGAATGTCTCCGCACATAGACTTTGAAAAATTTTGTCTCTCCCTCAAACACTGAAGTTGTTAAGTTAAAAACTAATTTTCTTCCCCATTTTGTATTGAGCAAGGGATATATCAAACTGCAGCTTGAAATGTCAGGTCAGCTTGAGAGAGTGTGACCACATGAATTGAAATAATTGCAGCCAAAAGCAAAGGCAGTTTTCTTCAGGCAGAAGTCTTATCTTGCATGAATGGGTCATTTCAGCTGTGATTTTTAAAACCTGAGACAAGCTTTTGTGCCCTTGAGGCTGTCTTCTCAGATGCCAGGGTAGGAACCACTGGGTCATTTCCCGGGAGTGTCCCAGGTGATAAACTCAGGGATGTCCAATAACCTTGAATACTTCTGTGATTGAGAACGGATCAAAGGAAATGGAAACTCACTCATTCTAAGAATCGAAAGACCTTCACAGCACAGGCAAAAATAAACAAGTGGGGCAATATCAGACTAAAAAGCTTCTACACAGCAAAAGAAAGCATCAACAGAATGGAAAGGCAGCCTACAGAATGGGAGAAAGTATCTGCAAAATCACTGATCTTATAAGGAGTTACTATCAGAAATATGTAAAAAATTCACAGAACAGCAAAAAACAAAACAAAACAAACCTCAAAACAATATGATTAAAAAATTGGCAGAGGAACTGAATAGACATTTTTCCAAAGAAGATATGCAGATTGCCAACAGCTCCATGAAAAGGTGTTCAGTATCACTAATCTCAGGGAAACGCAACCCCAAACCACAATGAGATTATACCTCAAACCCTTTGGAATGCGTGCCATTAAAAAGACAAGAGATAACAAGCCCTGGTGGGGATGTGGAAAAAAGGAAACTTTGTGCACTACTGGTGGAAATATAAACTGGTGTAGCCACAATGGAAAACTGTATGGAATTTCCTCAAAAAATTAAAAAATAAAGCTTTTATTTATTAAAAAATAAAGCCATATGATCCAGCAATTCCATTTCTAGGTATACATTCAAAAGAAACAAAATAGGGTTTCAGAGAGTTATTTGCACTCCCATGTTTGTTGCAGCTTTATTCATAATAACCAACGTATGGAAATAACTAAGGTGTCCATCAATACATGATGGAGAAAGAAGATGTGGTATACATATATACAAGGGAAAATTATTCAGCCATGAGAAAGAAATCAATTCTGCCATTTGAGACAACAAGGATGGACCTTGAGGATGTTATGCTTAAGTAAAAAAAGCCAGGTAGAGAAAAGCAAATGCCACATGATATCATTTATATGTGGAATCTAAAAAAAAAATTTAAGCTCACAGAAACAGAGAGTAGAAAAGGGGTTTCCAGGAGTCAGGGAAATAGGGAGAGGTTGGTAAAGGGTAAAGATTTTAGCTATAAGATGAATAAGGTCTGAGGATCTAGGGTAAAACATGGTGATCACAGTTGATAACACTGTGTTGTATAATTGAAATTTCCTAGGAGAGTAGAACTTAAATGTTCTCACAGACCAAAAAAAAAAAAAAAAAGAGAGAGATAGGTATGTGAGATAGTAGATGTGTTAATTAAGTAGATAAGGGGAATCCTTTCACAATGTATATGCATATCAAATACTACACTGTGCACTTTACATACCCAACAATCTTATATGTCGATTTTAGCTTAATGAGTGAAGTAAAAGTCGCTCAGTAGTGTCCGACTCTTTGCGACCCCATGGACTATATAGTCCGTGGAATTCTCCAGGCCAGAATACTGGAGTGGGTAGCCTTTACCTTTACCTTAATACAGCTCAAATTTTTAAGATACCCTCACATTTTAGGAAGACATATACAGTGCTTTCCATGTCCACATTCTAGACAGGCCTTTAGCAGAGTACTGATCATCCCTCTGTCTTTGTCAAGTTTTACATCCCATTGGGAACAGAGGGGGACTTTCTGTTGTGGGACCCCCTTGGATTCTGTCTGTGTGATGTTGCTGTATTGAAACTTAATTCCAAATCCAGCTGTTTGGTCCATTTGAGACCAAATAATGCTTGATGCTTTTTCCGCTGCTGGATTTTTTGGCTTGATGGCTATTGCATGGACACAGGCCATGATGAATCAGCCATGTTTTCCTACACGTGTATGCAGACCAATGCTTCTTGAGCTTTCCTATGTATATGAAGCACCTGGGCATCTTGTTAACACACACTTTGTCTGATGCAGCGGGTCTAGGTGGGGTCCGAGGTTTTGCATTTCTAACTAGCTCCCAGGTGATAACTGATCCATCTTACTGGTCTGGGGATTGTGCTTTGAGTTGCAAAGTTGGAGAACTCTAGTCTGTTAGTAGAATACATGTTGCTCAAGAAAAATAAAAAGGTGGGTGGGAGTGACTGTACAAATAGATTTGGGAAAAACAGTTACACTCTCATTCTCTCTTATAGATTAAAATTGTACCTTATTCACATTTTAAAGGGTTGGAGAAGCCCTGCAGTTAAAAAAGAAGCTGTTGATTTATTTTACTCGATGTCAAACTCATTTGATCATGAAAACTTTTTTTTTTTTAAGGAAAATCATTAACATTCAGTAGAATTAATGTTCTTTGTATCAATTTTTGGAAAACAGTTTGAGGCACCAGAGACACAGACTGTCTTACAATCCTGTTGATTGTAAACAGTAACTAGGCAGTCACCCAGGAAAATGCTAGAACGTGTGATAATTAGGAATAGGGGCTCTGAAATTGAGGCAAAGCCTGAGGTTGAATCTTGGCTTTTCACTTAGCGCTGTGTGATTATGGGTCAGCCAGTCAACCTCTCTGAGTCTCAAAGATCCTTCCTGTAAGTGGAAGCCAGTGTTATAGTTGTCCAGGTTGGCAAGACAGACGATGCTGGGCTTCCTGGCTGGAGTGAAAAGGGCTCAGGCCAGAGAAACTAGAAGAAGAGTAATACAGGAAAGAAAGGATGTCTGAGCATGAAGGGCCCCTGGAGATAGTCTGATGCAGAACTCTCACTTTACAGCCAGGGAAATGTCACAGTCACACCATGGAAATAACTCACCCATGGTCAGCAGCTGAGAGCCGACCAGGTCCTGGATCTCTGGCTCAGGTCCCCTGCCCCCTTTATTGCATCACACCAGCATATCATCAAGCCCCCAAATAACCCTTTCAGTTTTCTTGAAGGGAGTCATCTTTGTTTCAACATAGTGTTTTGGGAAGAAAACCTGGTCTTCCCTGGTGAAGCCCAGTGATTCTGATTGCCTCATTTCCATCAGTGCTGAGTGTTTGCAGCTGTGGCCCAGAGAGGCAGAAATAAAGATCCTGCCTGTTGACAGCTTTCCCACTGAGGAGCCCATGCAAGGGGGCCCCCGTGGCCGGTGGGTTAGAAGCCTTGGCTTATCAGGGCCTTTGAGGAAGTGGTGGGACCTTTCCAGACAGACAGTGTCCTTGGGATCTGCGGGACATGATGCAGCCTGTGAGGGCCCCGTGTGGAGCCTGGGAAATTTTTGTAGGGACCAGGGAGTGCCCGGGGCCCACAGGGCACTATCCCATGGTGAGGGATGAGGTCAGAGGGAAAGAGTTTCTGGTACCCTAGCCCAGCCCTGTTGCCATGGAGACCTGGGTATGAGGGGGAGCTGCTTAGTCCCTCTACTTGCAAGAAGGACAAGAAGTAACAGATGCCTCAACCTTTATAGTTCCTGAAAATTTTCCATCAGGTTTCTACTTTGAGTCTCAAAACATCCCTGGTAGATGCCTCTTGTTCATTGTTGTTGGTTTTCCTAATTGAGGGCAAAGAAGAGATTCTTGGAGCGGATGTGACCAGTGGGGAGGCAGGAACATGATGGTTCAGTCCAGTCACACCTTAAGTCTCATCCCTTGTCCTCACACACCTTCTCCCAAAAACCCAGATGGGCGTATTGGTTCTGACAGCTGTGGGCTCTTACCCCTTCACTGGTTTCCTGAAAAGTACATTTATTCCTTACTGCTCCTTCCGGTTGGGAGGCTGGGCAGAGCCCTGGGAGTGGGGTGAGCTGCTGGCTCACCTACATCCTCATCACTTCCTGCTCACAAGGAAGGGAGCTTAGGAAGTCCTGTCACATGTCCTTCCTTCTTTATGATGGCCCATGAGTGGACATGGCAGGATTTGTGATTCTCCTTTTTATAGATGGGGGTAGGGTGGGGGGAGACATAGGCTTAGAGCTGGTAAGATCACTCCATAACAAGATAGCAGGGGGGGCTGGCCCTAGAACCTCGGACTCTAGGTTGGTTCAAGACACCCTAGGAACTAGGGGACACCATGGGCTTGGCCTCAGTTCCTCTGATACTACAACATCCAGGAAAAACCAAGTCCCCTCAAATGGCTGTGCCAAAAGAGAGGAAGTATGGGCTTTAAAAATCATCTTGCTGTCAACCAAAACTCATTCTGACCCCCAGTCAGCCTAAGAGAGAGAGACAGAGAGAGAGAAAGTGTGTGTGTGTGTGTGTGTGTGTGTGTGTGTGTGTGTGTATGTGTGTGTGTGTGTGTAGGGGCGGGTGTGGGGCTGGGGAAGTGAGGGCAGAAAGAGCCCTGGGCTCCGTGCCCAGTCCCTGCGATTTCCCAGGAGGGAAGCCGGCCTCCAGGCAGAAAGCCAGGAGTCTCCCTCATCGCTCCAGCAAATGGGTCCCAGGAGCTGTCCCCTGTCTCCGCTGCTGATGGGTAGCATGGGGGGTGAGGAGAAAGGGCACGGCTGTGCCCCCCGAGGGCTGCCACCGAATCCGGGAGGAAGCCCGTGTGTTTGTCTTGTTTCCCGTGCACCATTTTGACTTATTTTCCTGGTCCAAAGAGAGAGCTGCAGTGTAAACTAAGGCTCCGTTCTAGGGGGCCTGTTGGCTCCTTGGAGTCGGTAATTGGGGCATTGAAAGGATACAAAAAAGAAAAAAGCCCACAGAGGAGTGGATGATCTTTTATACTTAAAGTTCCCCCCTCTATAAAAGCGACATATTACAAACCTCTTTCTCCTCTCGAACATTTCTTGCTAAGTGCATTCTGATGCCACATTGAAACGCAAAATAGCTGGAATCAAGCAGGCACCGAAGGCTATTTATATGCTAATCTCTATTTCCCAAGCTGAAGCAGGAATCTCGGGCTGGGTGCTGCTTCTAATGATGGCTCGGCTTTAACCTCTCTGGAAGAAAGAAAAGTATTTTCCTTAAGAAAACAACTCAGTTTCTTTAAGATGAAATGTAATTATCTATTATCAGATGTCCCTTAAAATGCAAGGCCTATTAAAGCTGCTAAAAATATTGAAGCCCTAATTTCACCATAATAGCATTTTAATTTCAGCAAATCACGGCTCTATTGTTATAGGACATTTTGCGGTAGGAATGTGGTAAGAGGTCCATCTTAGCTTTTTTCTTAACATTTTCCTTTCTTTGAGAAGTACAATTAAATCATTGCAATCATCTAACCTTGCTCGACACAAAATTTTACTTATCAAGTGCGAAAACAATGGTCATTAGCATTTAAAAGAATTTGTTTTAAAAGTAGCTAAAGTTTAATTGCTTTAAATATTCTTGTTGGAATGTGCAGCCGCTGTTGGTTCAACGTTCATATTAAAGAGAGACGGTGTTTAATTGATCACTGAATTTCATTGAAAAATATTTACTTTCTTTCTGGGCAAAGTATATGAAAGAGACATCTTGATGGACCCTGGAGGAGGACCCGTTTTGGGGGAAGTGACTGCTGTGGGGAGTTGCTGGCAAATGACCTGGTGATGCGCTCACCCCAGACGGGATGTGTGCTTGGGAACTTTTCTTGTGTAAATTTCAAAAATGAACCCTCCCTCCCAAAACTTGATTTTGATAGCCTGCAAGAAGACGCATCCATGCTCTATTGAAAAATCCTGGAACTTGTCTTCTTGTTTTTCAGAGATCCCTGGATATTGCTATATATGGTTGTGAGAGTTGGACTATAAAGATAGCTGAGTGCTGAAGAATTGATGCTTTTGAACTGTGGTGCTGAAGAAGACTCTTGAGAGTCCCTTGTACTGCAAGGAGATCAAACCAGTCAATCCTAAAGGAAATCAACCCTGAAGATTCATTGGAAGGACTGATGCTGAAGCTCCAATACTTTGTCCACCTGATGCAAAGAGCTGACTCATTGGAAAAGACCCTAATGCTGGGAAAGATTGAGGGCAGGAGAAGGGGGTGACAGAGGATGAGATGGATGGATGGCATCACCGACTCAATGGACATTGGTTTGAGCAGTCTCCGGGAAATAGTGAAGGATAGGGAAGCCTGGTGTGCTGCAGTCCATGAGGTTGCAAAGAGACATGACTTAGTGACTGAATAACAATCGAAGAGGGGTCCACCTCTGAGTGGGCTTACCTTTTCACACAAGGGTGAGGGAAGGGCTGGAGGGCGGGATGGGACCACTTTCCCATGGATCTTTTGCCCACACCTGTTGGTCTCAGCCACCAACTGAGATCGATCCACTTCTTTCTCCTCTTTGTCATTTGAAATGAAATGAAATGATCTTAGTGGGCTGAGTCACCACTGAATCTCACCAATTATAGCATTTCTGAGTTCCAGGGAGAGGCTCTGACAGGCAGGAAGAGCAGGGAGGAATGAATGGGGTGGGGCAAGGGAGGGGAATCAGCTCAATAGGCCACTGATTGGGGTTTACAAAAAGGTGTTTTGGGGTCCCTAGTAATCCTATTTATTGAGCACTTACTATGCGCTAGGCACTGTGTTGAGGTCTTGTACCCTTCCCCTTAATCTTCACAGCAATCTTTCCATGGAAGTGAGTATCTCCATATTCCAAACGTAGAAACTGATGCTCGGAGAGGTTAATTTGTCCAGGCTCATGCAGGGAATGGGAGGCAGAACCGCGCATCAGTCCGTGGTCCACCTGGCAACAACTTCCATGCTATGTGGCTTCCTTCTAATAGTTTCTATCCTCAGTCGTCACTTTAACTCAGGCCTCCAGCCAGACCCCGAGACCAAAGGCTAGTTCCTCGACTCCATGCTCCTTCCTGCATGCCCGCTTTGCCCTGGGGACTTCTAGAGCTGGGTACATGTGGAATTTGAAGAGCCTCCTTCATTCCTTCTCTCTTTGGATCTCAGCTTGGCTAAGTGTAAAATGAGGCCCCTGGATGACCCAGTCTTCCAGAGCTTCTTTAGGTCCAAGTTTGCATGGACTCAGATCAGGTCCACACAGGGGTTCTGAGTGCCTTCTCTGGGCCAGGCTGGTGTGGGCCTTGGTTGTGTGGAGACAGGTAACATGGGCCCCTGCTCTCTAGGTAACACTCTGGACAGTCAGCTCGGAGCAGCTGACCCTCTTCCTGGTCGTGTCACATGGCTGGACAGCTGCGGCTACACCCAGCACAGCATGGATTGGGTCATTCAGGGTCCCAGAGCAATTTGACATTTTGCCTGGTTTTCCCCTTTGCTTGCTAGATTAACTCCTGCTTGTCTCTCAACATCCAGCTCGAGGTACCTCTTCCGGGGAGACTTGTGACCCCTTTTCAAGCCCAGATTCCCCTGGATCTTCCAGCATTTCTCCCTGATAGCATCTACCATAGAAACGTGAGAATGCAGCCCAGGTTACTTTCCTGGCTCTACTACTTAGTGAAGAATCTCAGGTAATTCCCCCAAGCCCACTGAGCCTGTTTCTTGATCAATACAGTGGGGTAATAGTAGTGTCCACTTCCCCCTCTGGTGATGTAAGTTCCAAATGAGACTTGTATAAGGCTCCTAGAACATGCCTGGAACGCACAAACACTTAATGCACATTACTTACTATTAATGTGGGAAAGGGGCTGACTCATGGTGTGTTACAGTCAGATTGTGTGCTCCGTGGGTTCAGCACCACAAGATTGTCACTCGTCCATTTCTGTGACTAATACAGAGATTTCTGTATAGCAGAGGTCTCTGAACATTGGCCAAAGGCTTTGTGTTCAGGTCCATGTCCTGCCAGTTACCAGCTTTGTGAACTTGGGTGGGTTCCGGAACTTCTCTGGCTTTCAGTTTCTTCATCTGTAAAGAGACACGTACTTACAGGAACTCCCTGATTTTTTTTTTTTTTTTTTCATTTTTTGCAATTTTCTTTATGTTTTTAAATTGAAGTATAGTTGGTTTGGGCCTCCCCAATAGCTCAGCAGTAAAGAATCTGGCTGTAAAACAGGAGTTGCAGGAGACACGGGTTCAATTCCTGGGTCTGGAAGATCCCCTGGAGGAGGGCTCAGCAACCTACTCCAGAATTCTTGCCTGGAGAATTCCATAGACAGAGGAGCCTGGCAGGCTACAGTTCATAGGGTGGCTAAGAGTCAGACACGACTGAAGTGACTTAGCACACATGCGCGCATAGTTGCAATGTTGTGTTAATTTCATGAGTACAGAAAAGTCATTCAGTTATATATATACATAAAACTTCTTTCTCTTTTTCAGTCTTTTCTCTTATATGTTATTACAAAATATCGAGTATAGTTCCCTGTGCTATACAGTAGGTCCTTGTTGATTATCTATTTTATATATATAGTAGTGTTTATATGCTAATCCAACCTCCTAATTTATCTCTCCTCCTTATTCTTCCCTTTTGGACACCATAAATTTGTTTTTATGTCTGTGAGTCTATTTCTGTTTTGTAAGTAAGTTCATTTGTATCATTTTTTTTTAATGATATCAGGGATATCATAGGATATTTATCTTTCTCTTATGGGACCCTTTTCATAAGATTATTGGGAGGATTAAACATAACAAACCTGGTGAATTTAACTCCTTGTCCAGTGCGGTTGTAAGATCTCAGCCCATAGTATCTGTTAGGTTAACAGACTCTAATTAATGACTGTCGTCTGTATTCCACTTTTACATTCTTGTCCCATTTAATCCTCACAACAGTTCTGGGGGGGTATCTGGCTCATTGAGATCTGACAGCTGTTAAAAGGCAGGTCCGCTCACCTCACATCCCCTCCCTCACTGGCCACCCCGTGACATTTCATATCATGAAGATGGATGAGGAAGTGATTCGCAAACAGGCCAAATAATCTTCCATAAAAGTTGGGTGGGGCTTGGACTTGTGGCTTGTTAGGAATCCCAGCTACACTGATTTTCTAACGGCGGGGCTTGAATTGACAGCTCCAACAAGTAGCTGCACTACTTGTGTTTTTGTGCTCTTCAGGGGCGGTTATAAATTTGATCCTATCTGAAATAGCAGATTTCAAGTTGAAGTCCCCTTTGTCCACTCTGGAATTCAGATTTATTTCTATGAGACCAGTGCAATTTTCTTATCTTTGTTACAAATTACTACAGTCTGGGTTAATCTCACGCAGCAATAAAGTTGTTTGCCTAGGAAGCTTCCTGCAATGTCAAAGCTGATGAATGGCTCCCTCTGGCTATAATAATTCAGTCTAGAACATGGAAAACATTGGTTCTTCTGTAGGAAACTCCATCAGGGTGCTTGGCTGTTCCAGTTGTTGGCGATCAGAGACTGTCACCTGAGTCAAGACAATTGGAACTTTCGTACCTGTGATACACACTCCATGATGAAATGGTGGGACACACTGCCCCTCTGCTTCATGAAAAAGACAATCCTGTTGGAGTTTTCTGAAGGTGGCAGTGGATCAGGTGCCTACAACTGAACTCAGCACAGACAGGGGGGTCTCAGGGGACAGGTGAGTGAGTGCGCTGGTCTCAGAAGCAGAAAAGAATGGGCTGTAAGGGAAGGAGCAGAAGGCTTATGTTTCATTCATTTCACAATTACTGTAGTTTAAAAAATCTGACACGTACCATTGATTAGAACATGAACTATTGACTTAATAAGAACACTTTAGGAGGAGGGAGGAGAGTGCAACCACAACCACTTTCAATGTGCACGTTGATTTTCAGACTCAGTGTTGAAGCCATTCGAGGGAGATTGAGATCTGAAGGACAGTAAGAGATGACTAGGGTGTGTGTGTATGTGAGTGTGTGTGTGTGTGTGTGTGTGTGTGTGTGTGTGTTATTTCTGAGCAGGGTGTGCTGTTTGGGAGAAGGAGCATTCAGATGAAGAGACTAGCTTGCCCAAAGCCTTTGAGACCATGGGGCTTGCTCAAGAAATGGAAAGAAGACCAGTGTGACTTTGGGGGAGAAGGTTGTGAGAAGATGAAGCTGGGGTCAGCTGGGGACATGACATCTTTTGGAGGACATTGTAAGCCAGCTAAAGAGTTTAGATGTGATTCTGAGGACAAAAGGGTATTGAAGAGTTTTAAGTAGAGGATTGGTATATTCTGTGTTTAGTGTCCCTGGGAAGCAAAGCAACATCAGCTTGGGAAGACAGCTGAATCATGGGGGACCCAGGGCTGGGAAGAAGCTTTCACCCAGCCTGTCCCCACTTGGGGACAAGCACTGGCTTCTTGGGCACTAGGAAGTGCCACTATAAGAGGCACATAAGTGACAACTCTAGAACTTAAGAGATAGTACACTTCTTTTGAATTCTGTAAGTCAGACTTAGCCTGTTTTGCGTACCCACCCATCTAGGCTGGCTATATATGGTCTTCAATTGGATTTCTATTTGTTAACTTTTCCTCCAGTGCTACCAGTCCACTGTGGTTTTCAGTTCATTCTGGTGACTGAATTAGCTCTTTGTCCAAGTCTACTTGATGTTTAGAATTTCGGGTGCTCCTCAGCCCTTCTGCTACACTGGGTCATAGGAGCCTATCACATGGGTCCAAAGGCCACAGATCTTAGTGTGTAGTTATCATCTCCCGTTTCCCACACCTTCTCATCACAGCAACTCTCCATCATGGGTGCTGTGTGCTAACTGGTCTCTTCCCAACTTAGAAATCTCCAAGAACCCCAGTACTTCTCTTCTTCCTCTCCTTAATGGTCTAACTACTCTTGTTCTTTATAGTCTGAACATTCTCCACCATTCTTTCCTCATCTGAGATAATCCAGTGAATAAAAGCTGGAGTGGGTTATTTTTCCTGCCAAGGAATTTCAACTTTTGTCCCTTCAACATCAAGGCCCTGAAGGTAAGGGAACACAAAATCCTCTCCCCGGCTCTTTCTTGTCAACTTTAAGGATATGGTCAGAGCTGTGGAAATGGCCTGAGCAAGGAGGAGATGGCTTATTAAATTTCTACCCATCCACTCGTGCATCCATCAATCCATCCATCCACCCAGGCATCTATCTATCCACCTGTTACTTTGAGCAGGCACGAAGACTTTTTAAGGGTCCTGTTTCTTTGACAGCTGCATGCTTCTAAGGAGGAATTCCCCACAGTGTTCAAGACCAATACAGTATGATGTTCAATGCCTGGACTCTGGAGTCAGACTCCCTGGGTTTATGTCATGGCTTCTTGCATTACCAGCTGAGTTCAGTCATAGAGACTTGATTTCTGGTTATAATACCTACCTCACCTGTAAAATGAGGACAAGAGTAGCATCTACCTCAAAGCCTTGTTGTAAGGATTAAGTGGGTTAATACCTGTAAGACTTTAGAGCAGTACCTGGTACTTAGAAACTGCTCCATAAATTTTAGATATCTTGAGTACTCTCGGATCAGGGGTGAACGTCTGATACGAGCTGGGTCAATAGGATTCTTATCACCTTGAAATTCGGAATCAAGACTGGAATTAGTCTGGATCACTCACAGCTGCTGAATTAACTCAGATGTAGGAAGGCAGTTCAGGGCCTTCTGCAAGAAGCAGCTCTTAAAAGAGAGGAAAGAAGAAATGAACACCTGGAGAGGAGCCAGGAGGTCTGGTGGATCTGAGGAAGAGAAAGGGAGAAGGAGGGAGAAGAGAGGCCCTAGAGAATGGGAGACAAAGAGGGAGGAGGAGGAGGGACACTGGAGGAGGGGGAGGAGAGAGGCTTAAAGATGCTTTAGTGCTTGGGTTCCTGGTCCCAGTCTTGCCCATGATGGTCAGTTTTCACACTGTGTCCAGATAAATCCCCATTTGCTTGATTGCTTTCTACTTCAGTGACTTTGGAATGGGTTTCTGACCCAAAATGAAAGGAACAAAGGCAAAGAGAAGCAAAACACATCTTGCCCTCAAGGAATTTCCCATTGCTATAGATGTTTTTGTCTACCCCTTCCCCAATCCTCTGTTGAAACCCGAAGCTCAATATGATGGTCTTAGGAGGAGGGACGTGATTAGGTTATGAGAGCAAGGTCTTCATGAATGGGATTAGTGCCCTTAATAAACAGACCCTGGAGGGAGGGGGGATCGGGAAGGGGAACACATGTAAACCCATGGCTGATTCATGTCAATGTATGGCAAAAACCACTACAATATTGTAAAGTAATTAGCCTCCAACTAATAAAAATAAATGGGGGGGAAAAAAAAGAGACCCTGGAGAGCTCCCTTGCCCCCTTTTCCATGTGAAGACATAGCCAAAAGATGGCTGGCTTTATGGACCAGGATGTTGGCCCTCACCAGACACCAGATCTTCTGCTGGCACCTTGATCTTGGACTCCCCAGGCCTTCTGATCTGTGAGAAATAAGAGCCTGTTGTTTAAGCACCCAGTCCATGGTATTTTTGTTAGAGCAACCCAAATGGACTAAGGCAGCCATCTAGCAGGTGAGTACAGAGATAAGACATGATGATAGCCAACTGAATAATGAGTTTGGGTGGGGCTTAAGAGAGGATGAAAAAGGGTTGTGTTAGCACTGAGGAGGAAGTCATCCATTGGGGATGGTGGAGGGCTTGATGGAGAAGGCAACAATGGCATTAGGTCCTAGGGAATGGAGTTTATTAAACTTCCTTATCAGAGGTGAGCTATGTCTACTGCTTGCAGCCATAATACTCTACTGGGGCCAAGGACAGAGGAAGCCACCAGACCCTGAGAAAGAGGCTCTGGAAGCAAGGCTTCCTGGTAAGACATTGGTACCCTTCTTGCCTCCTAGTTGTCAGGGCTTTCCTACTGATAAGGCACTAATTAGTGCTCTGGGGTTCTGGATAGGATAATCTTATTTATTAGCACCCTTTGATCTCAAAGCATGTTAAGAGTCAGCTCTAAGAGAGAAGCTTTACAATTTAAATGCCCCTCCACCCAAGTGGGCCTTGTTGAATATTAGCTTTAATGAGAAGGCGAAGAAGTTAGTGGAGAGTTCTATGAAGCAGAATCATCCTGGAATCAGATCAACTGCCCAGTGAGGCCAGATCTACTGCCCATGAACCCAGTAAGATGAGTTGCTGTTCCCCAAATCCACTCTGGGTGAAATTCCTCACATCCAAACCTTTGCTTATGCTCTCTCCCCTACCTGAAATGTCCCTCCCTATGGACCCCCCTCCCATCTCTACCCATGAGAACACTCCCACTCTTTAATGTTCATCTGTGCCTTTCCTATAATGTCTTCTTTGCTGCCCATCTTCTCAGATTTGGTGTGGCTCTGCCCTGAGCTCCCGCAGTTTCTGAGCTTAATTGCAGCCCTAGCAAGTTGTTTTATTCTTTCTGTTTAGCCCCTACCAGAGTGGTTTGTTGACTTTTTCATCCTCAAAGCTTCTACAAATGTTTGTGGACCCCATAAATGTTTTTGCAATGAGAACTTTTAATTCTTTAAAGTTATTGATAAGCTACAATCAGAGACATGTTGCTAATCACATGCCAGGAATTCAGTTCAGTTCAGTTCAGTTCCTCAGTCGTGTCCGACTCTTTGCGACCCCAGGGACTACAGCACGCCAGGCCTCCCTGTCCATCGCCAACTCCCGGAGTTTACTCAAACTCGTGTCCATTGAGTTGGTGATGCCATCCAACCATCTCATCCTCTGTCGTCCCCTTTTCGTCCTGCCTTCAGTCTTTCCCAGCATCAGGGTCTTTTCAAATGAGTCAGCTCTTCCCATCAGGTGGCCAAAGTATTGGAGTTTCAGCTTCAGCATCAGTCCTTTCAATGAATATTCAGGACTGATTTCCTTTAGGATGGACTGATTGGATCTCCTTGCAGTCCAAGGGACTCTCAAGAGTCTTCTCCAACACCACAGTCCAAAAGCATCAATTCTTTGATGCTCAGCTTTCTTTATAGTACAACTCTCACATCCATACATAACTACTGGAAAAACCAAAGCTTTGACTAGATGGACCTTTGTTGGCAAAGTAATATCTCTGCTTTTTAATATGCTGTCCAGGTTGGTTATAACTTCTCTTCCAAGGAGCAAGCGGCTTTTAATTTCATGGCTGCAGACACCATCTGCAGTGATTTGGGAGCCCCTCCAAAAAAAGTCTGTCACTGTTTCCATTGTTTCCCCATATATTTGCCATGAAGTGATGGGACCAGATGCCATGATCTTAGTTTTCTGAATGTAGAGTTTTAAGGCAACTTTTTCACTCTCCTCTTTCACTTTCATCAAGAGGCTCTTTAGTTCTTCTTGGCTTTCTGCCATAAGGGTGGTGTCATTTGAGTATTTGAGGTTATTGATATTTCTCCCAGCAATCTTGATTCCAGCCTGTGCTTCATCCAGCCCAGCGTTTCCCATGATGTACCCTGTATATAAGTTAAATAGGCAGGGTGACAATGTACAACCTTGATGTACTCCTTTCCCTATTATTTGGACTAAGACAAATCTTTTCATGTCATCCTAATGACAACCCAGTAGGGAGATGGCACCATCATCACCACTTTGCAGATGAGAAGGAGGGGATTAGAGAGAATTAAGCAAGGCAATGTATATAGCTTGTGAAATGGCAGAACTATATTTTCAACCCCAGTTTATTTGAGACCAAAGCTTTTAACTCTTAAAAATAATAGGATACTGTCATCTTTCTCAAGAATCCCCAGCCCCCAAAGCAAATTGCAGAACAGTGAGATTGTTGGACTGATGGAATAATGGGTAAAAAATGTGATATATATATTCACTGGAATGTTATTCAGCCATAAAAAAGGAAATCTTGCCATTGGCAACAATGGACTTTGAAGATATTGGGCTAAGTGAAATAAGTGAAACAGAGAAAGATAAATGTCATATGTGGGATCTAAAAATGAATGAACAAACAAGCCTGAGCTCATAGATACAGAGAACAGATTGGTAGTTGCCAAAGGCAGAAGAGAGGGGTGTGGGTGAAATGGGTGAAGGGAGTTGAAGGTACAAACTTCCAGTTATAAAATAAATGAGACCTGGGGATGTAATGGACAGCATGGTGACTACAGTTAATAATGCAGTATTGCATATTGGAATGTTGCTAAGAGAGTGAATGTTAAAAGTTCTCACCAAACGGAAAAAACCTGTGACCACGAATGGTGACAGATGTTAACTAGACATAGTGGTGATTGTTTCATAATATAGACAAATATCAAATCATTGTTGTATATCTGAAACTAATCTAGTGATGTATGTCAGTTATAAAGTGTTAGCTATACTTGAATAAAAAAGCAACAACAGAGAGATCTTTTTATCAAACTAGTAAATGAGGATAAAAAGATAACACAATGTTGATGATGTTGCAATGAACAAGATACTCACTTATGCTTGTAGCATTAACACTGAGTCAGAAAATTGGTACCTCTGACCCAGGGATTGCGTTTATGTTGAAATATTATCTTAAAGAAATAACCCCAAAGATTGAGGAAGAAAACAATAAATTCAAAATGTTCATTCCTTTTAAAAATTGTAAATCACTATATTGTACACCTGTAATTTATACAACATTATATATCAACTATACTTCATTTTAAACAAAAGATGTTCATTGCAGCATTACTTATGGTAGTTACAAGCTCATAAATAGAAAAACTTAGTAAAAGATGGCACGACTCCATGGAGTACAAGGTAGTCACTAAAATGACAGTTATGGAGATTAGGTGTAATACCAGAAAATGTTAAGAATCTAAAAAATTGGATACACATTTGCAAGAGTACCACAGTTACAATGAGGCAAAACCCTGAGCTTCTGAGAGCAGAAACACATCAAGAATGCTAATGGTGGTTGTGTCAGGTCAAATGAATTATGGCTTATTTTGTTTCTTTTTTTCTTCTATTTTTCAATTCTTCTGTAACATGGTTATATTATTTTTTATGATGAAAATGATGTATTTTTTTAAAGCTGATGAATAATTCCATAGCTGAGTCTTATTAGCAGCCAAAGGTGACCTTGTCTAAAGAAGACGTTCTCTGGGCCTTGGATCAATGCAGGGAAGGCCGGGCAGCATGTGGCACTTGCCTGGGGGTGGGGGGTATAAGGGTGGTGGACATCTGTGTGTATATCCTGCTGCACTGAAAAACAGCCAGCCTGGGATAAATACTGGGGCCCCAAAGGTAGTTGCATACCAGGAGGTGACCTGGCTGGGTCACAGATCTCCCTCCTCCCTCTGCAGCTTCCCCACTTCTACATGTTGCTGGGTCTCCCCACTGGCTCCAGACAAATCCAGGTAGCAAGTTTGGAAGCTCAGGGAGGGAAAAACTGGATACAGCATTTCTTTCCACTGTTAATTAAAAGAAAAAACCAACAATAGAAATGAAAACTGGGAGACTACACTGAGGATGTGATTGATGGTTTGGGCTGTTTTTACTATCTGCCCAGCTAAGTGGAGAATGGCTCTGTGGTTTCTGACCACCTTCCAGGCGGTGGTTGTTTCTGACTTCCAGCCATTCTCCGAGCTGCCTCAGCTTGCAGGTCTCTTTGAAAAGTTAAGTATGAGGAGAAGGCATTGGATTTATAAAATTGCCTGGATTCCCCTCTGGTTTGTGTTAATGCTTTCCTCAGAGACTGGGGCAGGGGGAAGGTAGGGAGGAAAAGTAAACCCAGTGGATAAGACAGTGGGCTTTGGAATTAGACACAGTTGGGTTTGAATCTAGTTTTAGCTACTTAGTAATTGTGGCTACGTTAGTCAAGCAAATGCCTTCATCTCATCAAGCCTCAGTTTTTTTTTTTTCTGCAAAATGGATGATAAAGATGGTACCTGCCTCAGAGGTTGAAGTTAAATGAGTTGCATATCAAGCAAAGCACAGATCTGACGCATTGCTAGCACTGGATAAGTGCCGGCGCCATTATTATTGTTTTTATCATGATTGCTATTTAATGAACATCCTTACCCTTGGTTCCCCTGCTTTTTCAAAAAGAACTTTTCTACCAGAGAAAGAAAAGGCAAAGGTAGCAGAAGATACAGAATAATCCAAAGACTTCCAATTCCAAGTTCCTGAGCCTCAGACTCTGTCCCTGCAGGAATTCTCTTTCCCAAACATCCTTAGGTCTTCCTGGGACTTTGTCTTCCTGTTGACACCCTCCTGGACTGTCTCCATAGAAGACAGCTTTATTTTCCACCAAGAACGGTTTATCTCCTGGGCATTGCCTCTTTACTGCCAAGGACTCAAGACCACAGCTTGTACACAAGGCACTGTGCTAAGTGCTATTTATAGGGCTAGAAATTATAAGTGCCATAATTTCCAGTTTAATTCTCACAACCCCTGATGTAGTACTGTTATTATCACCCATTTTAAAGTCAAGGAAATGGAAGCTCAGAGGGGATAGATAACTTTCCCAAGTACACACTACTAGGATGAGGCAGAACAAAGATTCTAGTCTAGATCCATCTGATCATGGAGCCCCTGTTCTTAACCTCTATGAGACAATGACATGAAGATCTATTGTCCAAGAGGTTGTTGGGAATTATTAATGAATGTGAAAAGTGCATACTAACCTCTAACCTTCTCTGTGCATTCAATTGCTCAGTCGTGTCTGACTTTTTTTTGCCACTACCTGGACTGCAGCCTGCCAGACTCTTCTGTCCATGGAATTTTTCAAGCAAGAATACTGGAGTGGGTTACTGTTTCCTCCTCCAGGGGATCTTCCCATGGTATAACAAATGTGTAACAACATAGCAGCATGGGAGAAGTGGAGCACTGTGGTTATAAGCTTCTGTTCATTCTGCACCATTGCTTTTGACCTTTTGTCACTTTAGTGACCTTAATTTCTTTCTCTGTAAAATAGATAAAATAGCACAGGGTGGTGACAAATGTGGTAGGAGAAATAAAGCCCATAAAACAATGTCTGGCACATAATCGATAATAAATAAACAAGACTCTAGAGTGTGACTTCCATGATGGCAGAGAGCACTGTCTGTTCTGTTCATACTGCTCACACTATGTCCTTGGGGAATCTCTGACAAGTGAATGAATGATGGTGGTCCTAGTTGTTGGGGCCATGATGTCTTCAGTGTGGCCCAGCTGCGTTGGATTCCTATGACGAGTCAGCACTGGCTCTGTCACTTTGGCAAGCAATGAGATGGATGGATCAGGGCAGCCAATAAACAGTGGCCTGATCCAGGGACAGGACTTAAGGACAGTCACAATGACACCCCATGGGCTGTTTCTACCTGAGATTTCATAATTCCCCTATGAGTTAAGTCCATACAGGACTCCGGCTTCACTGGAGTTGTTTGTCAAAAATTATTGTCTAGAGTCAAAGGGAAGACCCTTATCAAATTAGGATTGCATAGGGTTGGAGAGACCACTGGGACTCGGGCCACCCTGAGGCCCTGCACGGGCCTCCTACGCCACCCCTTCCTAAATGGAGGCTGAGAGTAGTTAGAATTCAATTAAGCCTTGGTGAAGGGAGTCTTGCAGGCAGCGCTGGGGCAGGCCCATGTCCGGGCTGAACAGAACAACCGATTTAAGCTAAATCAACGCCTACTTAAGTGAGCTGTAATAAGCATTCTGGGGGCAACGCCAGCCTAGGGGCATCATTTATCACTGGGTAATAGAAAACCGTAATGAATAATAACTTGGGCCCAGCAGCCAGAGCGCACATACATTACCAGGTTCCCGTGGCCGCTGTCCACCCAGCCGGGAGGGTGGGGTCTGAGGCCTGGGTGCTGGGGTTTGCATATTGAATTCTGCTGCCTGCAGCAAAGTCTTTGTTGCACAGGAAAGCCACTAATCTCACACCTGCTTTGCCAGTCTTGGCAAAAGTCTGCACTTGGCCTGGGGAACACACGGTCCCTTTGCTAGTATTGTATGAAGAGGGGACAAGAGGCCTTGGAGGAGAAGCCTGTTCTTGAGAGAGTCTGGTTTTGGCATCTGCCTTGGCCAATGTGTGAGAACACAGATCTCCAATCAACTCCCCTCTGAGGCTTGATCCCAGGGTCCCATTGCCTCACAAAGCCTTGTCAGCAACGGCCTTTGGGCACCAGTGATACACACAGTTCTGAACTGGGCAATGGTGGGGTATAGGAAAGCTTTGGTGATGGGTGTGAAAAATTCCTGCCCCAGCACTGTCTCATTTGATATCTACTAACTACTCGTGAGATAAATGTTACATGTGCCTTAAGACCCTTAGGAGCCAGTGTCTTTGCAGCTTAACTACTTTTTAGCTGTGCGGCCTTAGATAACCTACTGAACCTCTCTGCTCCACAGGCCCTCCCATACAATGGAGACAATACCAGGGTGGTTGTAGGTGTATGTAAGTTATGGTGTATGAAGCACTTAGGATGTGCCTGACACAGAGCAAGTGCTGAGCTCACTGGCTGCTCTTACTATTATTTCTGGGCTTTCTTGTTGGCTCAGTGGTAAAGAACCTGCCTGCCAATGCAGAAGATGCAGGGTTCCATGCCTGGGTTGAGAAGATACCCTGGAGAAGGAAATGGCAACCCACCCCAGTATTCTTGCCTGGGAAATTCTATGGACAGGAGAACCTGGCAGGCTACAGTCCATGGGGTCGCAAAAGGGTCAGACAGGCCTTAGTGACAAAACAAACAACAGCAACCACTTTACAGGCAAGAAGACTGAGAATCGGAGGGGTCAGTCAGCTTGCACACACAATCAGGAAGTGGAGGGCCCTGGAATTCGAATCATTTGTATTCAGATCACCTCCCCTACCAGGAGAAACAGACCCTTACACCTTCGGATCTGTTCTTCTGACACCAGTCCATTGAGGCTCTGGGTCCTTGGGGGCTCTTTATTGCCCCTCCATCATTGTGTACCAGCAGCCCACTCCCTTCTTTTGAAAGCTCTCCTTCTTGTACCTTCCCTAATACACTCTGCCTGTTCACTTCACCTTCTCTGTAGGGTAATTATTACACCTCACTGCGGTTGTGAGAAGGCTGCATCTATCTGTACCAAGCAAGATTCTTCTGACCCTGTTAGCCTGGGGATGAGAGAAGACCTCTGGAATAAAACAAAAAACAAAAAACCAGTGCCTTCCTGACTCAGATCCCATCACAGATTTATTCTCAATCCTTCCCCTTGTGTTCTTTGAGGGTTGTTGGCCCATCTCATCTTGCTGACCTCTCTTGCTGCTTCCAGGGAACCTCCATGATTTCCTCTTGCCCATCCCATGGCCCAGTTCAGTGTTCACCTCTTCCCCCACCTCCTACACTGACTTCTTGGCTCTGGCTCTTTGGAGATTGTCTTTGGTCCCTCTTGATTGGAGGCTTCTGTTTTGTTCTCCCAAAGTTCCCTCTGAAGTGGGGGGAGTTTGCCCTTCTGCACATTCACTAATTCACTCAACAAACATTTATGCACTTTCTAGGGGTTGGAAATTCAAGAGGATTTAGACCTTGTCCTTCTACACTGGACAGATGCCTTCTTCAGGTGCCCCTCCTTACTCATCTGTGTATGTCACATCAACTCCATATTTCAGCTTCAGTGCTCCATAGTCTTGTGTTTGTTTTTTTCCTAAAGAATCTGATGCTGCTGACTTTTTTCTCCACTGACTCTTGACCATAATAAACTCAGTTCCTGGGGACCCATAATGAGTTTGTAGATGCCTGGAGCAAAGCATGAGGGCTGTGAGCAATGCTGGGCTCAGACTTCCTTTCCTTCTGATCTTAGGCATGATCTCAGACCAAGATGAGGCCTGCGCCTGATTTTCACTGGCATCTTAGATCGAACAATCAACGTTAGGAAAGTATCTCAGCAGCATTCCTCATAAACCATTAGAAATAAACCAAAAAAGGCCAGTTTGCTTTACTCTACCTTCAGCTGATAAAACCAAACAATGTCATAAAAAGAAAAACAAACAAACCAGAAGTGGCCTAATTCTTACTTGAGTTAGAATAGCTTTGGTTTGACCTACCCTCTCTTAGATCATTTCCAAATAATCAGACTCATCATCCCTTTATCATGAGTTTGGTAAATCCTCTTGAGAAAAAAATCTCCTTTATGATGACGTCAACCATGGATGGTGGCCTTTGGAGGTGGACCACAGAGTCTTCCCTTCAAAAGAGCTGCTGTGAATACCTTTGGCTGCCAGGTTGCAAGAGCTACACCTCTGGATCTGCTGTGATGTTCAGCTGAGGCCAAATGTTTGATGGATTTCAGATAAAATATCTATTTCTTATTGATTTCTAGTTTAAATACATGTGGTCAGTGAGCATACTTGCAAGATTTTAATTATTTTACATTTATTTGAGACCTGTTTTATGCCAAAATACTATTTTAGTAAATGTTTCATGTGAACTTGAAAGAAATGTGTATTGTTTTGAGTGGCATGTTCTGTAAGCGTGTGACTTTTCTGATAAGCTACTTGTTATGAATGTAGCTTTTTAAAAAAATTAGTGTTAGTATGGCATAACTTTATAAATATCCTTTAACTTTCAGCCTATGTGTGTCCTTATATTTAAAGCGAGTTTCTTGTAGGTAGCTTACAGACGGGTCCAATCTGGCACGCTATGCCTTATAATTGTGTTGCCTAGACCACTTATAGTTAATAAAATGGTTGATATAGTTGGGTTTAAATCTACCATTTTGCTATTTCTTTTCTATTTGCCCATATGTTCTTCGTTATTTTTCCCTCTTTCCTTGCTCTTATAATAAATGAATTTTAAAAATGATTCTGGTTAATCCTCACTATTGGCTTATTTGCTATGTCTCTTTGTTATATTTTTAAAATGCTTGATATAGAATTTATATAGACATTTTTAACTTCTTAAAGTCAAACTTCAGGCAATATTGTACATTTCACATAGTATAAGAACCTAGAACAGTATTTCCCCTCCTGTTCTTTTTGCTGTTGTTTTCATAAATTTTATTTGCACATGTACTATAAACTCCAAAATGCATTGTTATTAGTTTTTATTTAAACTATTAATTATTTTCTAAAGAGATTCAAAATGAGAGGAAAGAGTCTTTTATATTTACCCACATATTTAACATTATTGGTGCACTTCACTCTTTTGTGTTGATCAAAATTTCCACTTAGCATCATTCTCCTTTTTCCTGAAGAATTTACTTTATCATTTCTTGTAGTACATGTCTTCTGGCAATAAGCTGTCTGAGCTTTTGTTTGTCTAAAAAGTCTTTAGAGGCATACCCATTTTATCGTGTTTCACTTTATTGCTCTTTGCAGACACTGTGCTTTATATAAATGGAGGGTTTGTGGCAACCTTACACTGAACACGTCTATTGGCACCATTTTTCCAACAGCATTTGCTTGTTTAGCGTTCCTGTGGCACATTTTGGTAATCCTCAAAATATTTCAAAGTTTTCCATTATTATTACATTTGTTATGGTGGTAATGATCTTTGCTGTTACTACTGTGTTTCGAGGTACATGAATTGCACCCATATAAGATGGCAAACTTATTTGATAAATATTATATATGTTCTAACTGCTCCACTGACTGGCTGTTTCACCTTCTCTCTTCCTCTCTCTACTCCCTGAGATGCAACAACATTGAAATTAGACCAATTAACACAATGACCTCTAAGTGTTCAAGTGAAGGGAAATGTCATATGTCTCTCACTTTAAGTCAAAAGCTAGATATGATTAAGCTTAGTGAGGAGACATGTGGAAAGTCAAGACAGGCTGAAAGCTAGGCCTCTTGTACCAAATAGTTAGCCAAGTTGTGAATGCAAAGGGAGGGTTCTTGGAGCAAATTAAAAGTGCTATTCCAGCGAACACACAGATGATAAAAAAGCAAAACAGCCTTGTTGCTAATATGGAGAAAGTTCTAGTGATCTAGATAGAAGATTAAACCAGCTACAATATTCGCTTGAGCCAAAGCCTAGTCCAGAGTAAGGCCCTAACTCTCCTCAATTCTGTGAGGGCTGAGAGTGGTGTGGAAGCTGCAGAAGATAAGTTGGAGCTAGCAGAAGCTGATTCATGAGGTTTAAGGTTTATGCCATCTCTATAACATAAAAGTGCAAGGTGAAGCAGCAAATGCTTACATATTAATAGAAGCCGCAGCAAGTTATTCAGAAGATCTAGCTAAGGTAGTTCATTTATCGTGGCTACATTAAGCCACAGATTTTCAACATAGATGAAACAGCCTTCTATTAGAAGAAGATGCTATCTAGGACTTCCATAGCTTAAGAGGAGAAGTCAATACTTGATTTCAAAACTTCAAAAGACAGACTGACTCTCTTGTTAGGGGCTAATGCAGCTGGTGACTTTAAGTTGGAGCCAATGTTCATCTACTTTTCTGAAAATCCTAGTATGTGCTTAGTTGCTCAGTTATGTTTGATTTTTGTGTGACTGCATGGACTGTAGCCCACCAGGCTCCTCTGTCCATGGGGATTCTCCAGGCATGAATACTGGAGTGGGTTGCCATACCCTCCCCCAGGGGATCTTCCCAACCCAGGGATCAAGCCCAGGCCTCCTACACTGCAGGTGGATTTTTTATCGTCTGAGCCACCAGGTAATCCTAGGGTTCTTAAGAATTATGCTAAGTCTACTCTGCTCATGCTCCATAAATGGAACAACAAAACCTGGACGACAAAGCATCTGTTTACAACATGATTGACTGAATATTTTAAGCCCACTGTTGAGACATAGGGCTCAGAAAAAGAGATTCCTTTCAAAATAGTACTTACTGACAATGCACCTGGTCACCCAAGAGCTCTGATAGAAATGTACGACAAGCTTAATTAATGTTATTTTCAACAACATGTTGAACATGTATTAGAACACAGCATCCATTCTGCAGTCTATGGATCAAGGAATAATTTTGGCTTTCAAGTCATATTATTTAAGAAATAAGTACATTTCATAAGGCTGTGGCTGCCATGAATAGAGATTCTTCTGATGAATCTGGACAAAATAAGTTGAAAATCTTCCGGTAAGAATTAACCTTTCTAGATTCCATTAAGGATATTCATAATTCATGGGCAAAGATAAAAATATCAACACTAACAGGCATTTGGAAGAAATTGATTCAAACCCTCACCAGTGACTTCCAGAGGTTCAAGACTTCAGTGGAGAAAGTAACTACAGATGTTGTGGACGTAGCAAGAGAGCTAGAATTAGAAGATGTGACTGAATTGCTGCAATCTTGTGATAAAACTTTACTGGATGAGGGATGGCTTTTCATGGTTGGAGCAAGGAATTCTGTTTCTTGAGACGGCAACTACTTCTGGTGAAGACGCTATGCAGATTGTTGAAATGACAAAAAAGGATTTAGAATATTACATAAACTTAGATGACAAAGCAGTGGCAGGGTTTGACAGAATTGATTCCAATTTTGAAAGTTCCACTGAAAAAATGTTATAAAAAACATTGCAATTCTAGGTTGACAACTTTTTCTCTTTAGTGTCTCAACAATGTCTTCCCATTTTCCTCTGATTTGTGAAATTTCTGACATGAAGTTTACTGTCATTTTTTTGTCTTTGTTTTTCTGTATATAATTGTCTGAGTGCTTTAAAATTTTTTAAAAAATCATGAATTTGAGGATTTTGATTATGATGTACCTTGAATTTTTTTTTTTTTTTTTGAGATTTATTCAGTCTGGAGGTCATTGAAATTCCTGAATTTGTGGGGTTAAATTTTTCACCATATTTGAAAAAAAATTTGACTGTCTTTCTTCAAATGTTATATCTGCCAGTCATCTCTCTCTTTTTACGGAACTTTAATCACACATATGTTAGGCTACTTGATTTTTTTCTATATTGATTATCAGGATCTAATGATCCAGTTTTTTTTTTTTTTTGTAGCCTCTTTTCTCTTAATGCTTCATTTATGATAGTTTCTACTGCTATATTTTCTTTTTCTTTAAAAAATTTAATTAATTGACTGATTAATTAATTAGTTGGATTTTAGTTGTTTTACAATGTTATGTTAGTTTCTGCTGTAAAACGAAGTGAATCAGTTATACATATACATATATCCACTCTAAAAGATTTGCTTCCCTTTTGGCTCACCACAGAGAACTGAGCGGAGTTCCCTGTGCCATGCAGTAGGTTTTCATTAGTTACCTATTTTATGTAGAGTAATGTATATATGTCAATCCCGACTTCTGAATTCATCCCACTACCACTTCCTGCCTTTGTAGCCATGTTTGTTTTCTGCGTTTGTGACTCAGGTCCTGACCTTTTCTTCTGCTGTTTCAAACATCCTGGTAATCCCATCTAGTGTATTTTTCATTTAATATATTATATTTTTTAATCTCTAGAATTTGCATTTGCTTCTTCATTATATCTTTTTGCCCCTTATCACAGACATGTTTTTCTCTGCCTTCTTGAAAAATGGAGTGTATTTATAATGGTTGTTTTACTGTCCTTTTCTGCTTGTTCTACCACCTGTGGGTCTGTTTCTACTGATTGCTTTTTCTTCTTGTTATGGAGAAAATTTTTTTCTATTCCTTTGCATTTCTGGTAATTTTTGATTAGATAGTAGATATTATTAATTATACATTGTGGGTTGCTGGATATTATTGTATTTATATAAGTAGTGTTGGATTTTTTTCCTGTGCATAGTTACTCAGAATCAATTGGATCTTTCTGCCTTGTTAAGGTTTTTAATGGCACATCCAAAGCAACTTTTAGTCTAGGTAAAATTTATCTCCAATACTAAGGCTTTTGAGGATTCTACCCAAAGCCCCATGTGTTATGAACTTTACTCTGAATCCTGTGCGAGCTCTGGAAGTTGTTCTGCCTATTTTTTCCTGATATTCGTTCTCCATCTTTAGATAGTTTTTGCTTATGCATTGCTGTTCAGTACACAGATGGGAGGGGAAACCTCTGCAGATCTCTAAAAGTCTCTATTTGCAAAGATCCCTCCTCTCTGGGACTCAGCCTTGCAAATTCTAGCCATCTGGGCCTTCCTGAACTTTTATCTTTGACTTCTCCATCAGGCTGCTGGGTGCTATTAGTCTCTACTCTCTTTGCTAAGACCTGGATAACGCCTGCAGATGCTGACCCGGTGCAGTGGAGCAGTTTGCCTCCTTTGAAGGATCAAATTTCTTTGCTGCTCTTTGCACAATACTTAAAACTTCGCATGAAACAATGCTTTAGTTTTCTAGTAAATTTAAGATGTCAGGGTATTTGACTCCTGTTACTCTATCTTGGCTGGAAGCAGAATTGATCACTCCCTCTTTTTTGAAACACTTTTTTTTTCCCCTTTTTTTGTTTTTCTGCTTTAATGGTCACTTCTTAGTCTCATCATCTTCTTTCTCCTCTCTCTGGTGTCCTTCTGAATATTGGCGTAGGTCCCCTTCTTTTTTCTATTATCTCCGTTGGCAGATTTATCGAACGTCATGCTAGGTTTGCTGTTGACTGTCAAATGGATGTCTCCAGGGCAATTTCCTTTCTGAACCCCAAACTCAGACATCCAAGTAGTCCATCTGACATCTCTGGGATGTCTACTAGGACTTTTTAAGCTTATTGGTTTTTATTGAAGTATAATTTATTTATGATGTGTTAGTTTCAGGCATATAGCACATATATACATACATATATATAGACCCACATTTTCAGATTCTTTTCCCTTATAGGTTATTACAAAATACTGAGCATATTTCCCTGTTGTAGTAGCCTCTTACACTTAATATGCCCACAGTACAATTCTCAACTCAGTCCTCTTTCAAACATGTTTCTTTCAGTCCTTGTATCCTAGTGATGTGGCTCAATTCACTAATGCATCATCCACCTAGAAGCTCAAGGAAAAAACTTTTAACCATCTTTAATTCTTTTTTCTTCTCCTCTAATATCTAATCCATTAGCAAGTCCTGTATAGACTCTGCTTCAAAAATATACTGCAGTGCGTACCAACTCTTACCAACATTACTGCTACCACTTTGGTCTCTTGTCTTGATCATTTCTCGCCCGGACTATTACAATATGCTCCTACCTGCTTCCACTCTGGTGTGTTTCCAGTTTAGCCTATTCTCCCTGCAGCAGCCAAATTTTAATCCGATCATTTCACTTTCCTGTTTCAAATCCTCAAATGACTCAAATCATTTAAAATAAAATGCAAATATCTTACAATAACCTGTAAGGCCAAACATGACCCTCCCCTATTCCTCTAATTTGGTCTGTTAGCATTTCTTCCACTTATTTATTTATTCCAAGTAGACCCAACCTCTTTCTGAATCCTGAGCACAATTAAGATTTTTATGTACTTAGGGTCTTTGCACATGCTGTGCTCATCTACCTAATCTGTGAAGCATTGCTTCTGTTTCTTATCACTCACGTCTCACCTCTAATTTTGTCTCTGCAGAGAGGTTTTCTCTGACCTAATACAAAGAAACTTCTTACCCTGTCACTTTGTTATCCCATTACTTCCTTTTATTTTCTTTATAACACATGTCAATGATTCCAACGATGGCCACAATTTTCCAACCCTCCATCAACACCCCTTTGCAATGTGACATTGCAGCACTTTCCATTGAGAGGTGGAATCTATTTCTCCATTCCTCAAATCTGGGCTGAACTTATGACTTACTTTGGCTGACAGACTGATTTGGAAGTAAAGATGTGTTCGCTCTGAGCTATGTGAGCTTCTGTTCTCTTTCTTGGACCCCAGCAACCGCCCTGTGAAGAATCCTGAGCTTGTTTGGTGCAGGACAGGAGAACACATGGAGAAAAACTGAGGCATCTCAGCCAACAGCCAGTCTTTTCTGAGAAACAAAGCCACCAGGCTGACCTGGAGCCAATTGCAGACACATGAAGGAACCCAGACCAGACTAGGGTTGCTGAGCTGAACAACCTGTAGTCTCATGAGCAAGAATAAATGGTCATTAAAAAAATCATAAAATATTATGATGATTGATCATGAAGCAAAAGTTAGCTGATATGATTATATCAGTATTTGAAATTATGTATCAATACATGCTCACTTTATTGTGTAACCCCCATCAACATATGAATTCCTTGAAGATAAGGAGTTTTGCTCATCATCATATTGTAGTGGTTATAGCTATAGCATTAGATTAAAATGACAATATGATATTTTAAGAAAGACCTATATATTGGCATTTTATTAAACAGGAGAGATATGGCCACCAAAGCCATCTACACTTCCTCCTAAATTTTTCCTAAGGAAAAACCATAGTGAAAGACTGAGGCAATTTTGTTCTATTAGGAGACCGATGATCAAAGTGAATTAAATTATCCTAGGGGACGGGGAATTAGCTGCCAACAAGGAATCAGTCCCTTTTCTGGGATTGATGGAAACTAATCCCAGGGAAAGGAAGCCAGAAAGACTTGGGAAACTCATTATTTTCTTGTACCTCTCTCATCTCCCAATCCTGCTGCCATATCCTCTTCTTGTTTGCCTTAACGTATCCATCATCCCCACTCTAAGGAAATCCCATCAGGGCTTCTGAAGAACAGCAGAGCCCAGACTGGCTTTAGCAAAGGTGTAAATTACTAATATCACTCAAACCAACCAACTAAAGGATAAAGCAAACAATGGCCAACCAGCCAATGTGCCAGGTCATGGGATTTTAACAACAGCAAGGGAGAAATACAGACAGATGCATTTCCAAGTGAGTGCTTTTTGGGCCAATCAGAAATTTTGATATAGTGTACAATTTTCTAGGTATCACTCCAGATGTAAATAATTCAGATTTCAAATTTTGAAAATTACTGAAATATAGTATTATACCAACAAAATATTAATATTTTGATACTGTAACCTGGCATTTATTCTGGAATGCCTGAACACCTTCAGCCTATATTACAATCACCCTCATGTCCCCAGCACCTAGGACAGCGCCCAGCAGGTTCTCAATCCATGCAAGAGCAGATGAATAAACAGATGCTTGCTAGAACGAAAGGGCTGGGTGGAGGTGCAACCCCAGGGTAGTCAGCTGTCCTCAAACACACACACACACTTCACATGCCACCTCCCAAACAACAGCTGCCCTCCCAGTAGTTCCCAGTTCTGACAAGGGAGCAGGAGGGGCACTGCGGGTGCTCCAAGGACATGCATCCCAGGGTGAAGGCAGTACATCCTATAAAGATGTTGCTGCAAACCCTCTGTGTCCTCCAGGCTTGGCAGGGCTAAGTCTTCTAGCAGAATCTCCCATGATGCTAGTAGGCGTGGGGCTGTGGGGGAAAATAACAGTAAGAACAATGTGGGACTGCTCTGGTGGTCCAGTGGTTAAGAATCTACCTTGCAAGGCAGGAGACAGGGGTTCAGTCTCTGGCTGGGGAACTAAGATCCCACATGCCGCAAAGAAACTAAGCCCTCGAGCCACACCTACTGAGCTCACATGCTCTGGAACAAGCATGCCACAATTAGAAGGCTGAGTGCTGCAACTACAGGGTCTACGTGTGACAATAAAAGATCCTTCATGATGCAATGAAGATCCTGCACGCTGCAACTGAGAGCTGAAGCAGCCAAATAAATAAATAAATATTTTTTAAAAAACAGAACAGAGTAATGACCACCTCCTTGGTGCTCCCTGGGTACTGGGCATTGTGCTAAGTAAACATAAGTCTTTTTTATGATACTCCATTCTAATATTTATAGCATTCCATTTTGTGCCTTCCCTGTAGTCCAGTCAGTAAAGAATCTGCCTGTAGTGCAGGAGACCTGGGTTTGATCCCTGGGTCGGGAAGACCCTCTGGAGAAGGGAATGGCTACCCACTCCAGTATTCTTGCCTGGAAAATCCCATGGACAGAGGAGCCTGGCAGGCTAAAGTCGATGGGGTTACAAAAATAGGATGCAACTTAGCAACTACACCACCACATTTTGTGGAGGAGGAAACTGAGGCTGGGAGAAGTTAATAAGTTGCCTGGAGTCACACAGTTAGGAGCACATCCCTGGTAGCTCAGATGGTAAAGAATCTGCCTGCAATGTGAGAGACCTGGGTTTGATCCCTGGGTTGGGAAGATCCCCTGGAGGAGGGCATGGCAACCCACTCCAATATCCTTGCCTGGAGAATCTCCATGGACAGAGGGGCCTGGTGGGCTACAGTCTATGGGGTTGCAGAGTTTGACTGCATGACTGAGAGTCTAAGCCCAGCACACACAGTTAGGATGTGAGACAGGCCATGATTTGAACACAGGTCTTTCTACGCCACACTTTCTGAAGGCCACGCTAGCCCAGAGCTTACCGTGTCTGCCTGTTTGGAGCTGCTCCTCCCTTCTGTTCCCAGTGAGGGACCAGACTGCATCCCGAGCCCCACCTCTACCCCCCAGGTCTCCTGGGTCTAACTCTGACTCATAATGTTTTTCTACTTGGGATCAGCCTGTTCACCTCCACCTGGGGTCACCTTTCTAAAGAGCTTAGACTCTTCCCATTCCTCTGCCTTGGGGCAGGCCTGCCAGGCTTATCTGACAAAGGGCTCAACTGCTTCCTTCTCAGCTAGTGTGGGAACTCCCATCTCAGCTCCCCTCAAACCCACACACCCAGCGCATCCTCCCCCATACACCTCACCTCCCCACAGAGCAGATACATCCTACACAGCACACAAGCTCAATCACTGAATATGCTACAGATCTTTCTCAACTTAGGGTGGGGCTGCTTCCTAATAAACATATCATAAATTGAAAATACCATAAGTCAAAAATATATTTAATATAGCTAACTTACCAAACATCATTGCTCAGCCTAGTTTGCCTTAAACACTTTCAGAACACATCTGTTAGCCTACAGTTGGGCAAAAGCCTCTAACACGAAGCCCATTTTATAATAAAGTGCTGAATATCTCATGTAATTGAATACTGTACTGAAAGTGAAAAACAGAATGGTTGTCTGGACACAGGGTGGTTTTAAGTGTATTGGTTGTTCACCTTCATGATCGTGTAGCTGAACGGAAGCTGCAGCTGCTGCCACTGGCCAGCATCAAGAGAGAGCACATGCCACATATCACTAGTTCAGGAAAAGGTCAAAAGTCAAAGTCTGAAGGGTGGTTTCTGTGGAATGCGTATTGCTTTCACACCATGGTAAAGCACAAAATCATTAAGTTGATCCATCATAAATCTGGGACTGTCTGCATAAACCAGAGACCTGCGTCATATACACAGGTGAGCTGTTGTTTTTCACAGGCAGGATATGCTCCTCATACTTCCGGACATCTACCCCTCCACGGGAAGTCATACACCACATATGCACACACATACACACATACCATTCAGCATACACACACACCTGTTAAACTTCATACCTACTCACAGGACTGACTCCCCCTGCCTGACCCCATACTACCCTCCACTGCAGATGGATGGTCGTTTGGTGTGATGGGTGCTCCAAGTAGGGAAACTATCTCCTTGTACCACCTCACCTTCCAGGTGCCCCAACAAGTTCGGGTGTGCATAGAAGAAAAGAAGGAAAAGATGGAGCCAAAGTGAATTAAACAGGCCCCAGAACTGCCATAGGCAGACCAGGGCTCCAAATCCCACTGGAGATGGACAATGTTATGTTTGCGGGAGAGAGATCTTGGTGAGATGGCAGATACACTGAGAAAAAAAGGGGCTGGTGGGTCAAGATGCCCTTGGTCAAAGAAGCAAATGAGGATTATAATCATGGTGAAATAGAGAAAATAGGAATAGGACAAATTTTAGATATTTGAATAAAACAAAGCACAAACAGGAGAAGAAAATTCCGAAAGAAGAGTAACCTCCTGACTCCCCCTAAGATGAGAATCCATGGAACTGGGGGTAGGGGGTGTTACTGGAGAATCCATCAAGGGATAGTGGGGATCAGACTCCAAATTTCTTCCAGGGACTTGTCCAAAGTGCTTCTCCCAGCCTCGATTTTGAGGAATGATGGGTGTGCTGCCAAGAAGCTTGAATGAAAATGTGGTCAGTTCTGAGCCTGGGCAGGTCACACCACTGTGTGTCCATCCATATACATGAGTTGACTGGCCGGGGGTGAGGCTCCCACGTGGGACTCTGGAGGCAGAGGCAGGGGGTGGGGAGGGCAGTCTGGAGTCTGGTCCAGGGAGCCCAGAGACCTGGCCTCGGAGCCCTTGGGATGAGCTGTTTACAACCCGGGGCTGAAGGCGCAGGCACAAATCCTTTCCTGCCTTTCCTGGGGACATTATGTGGCCTCAGGTTAGAGGGTGCAGTGGGCATTCCACAGAGGGGAGAATGTCCTTCCTGAGAGCAGATGAGGGCCACCAGGGACGTCCCTGAAGGAGCTGGGGCAGGAGGAGGAGAGTGCTGTTTGTGAGTGCGGGTGAGTCTGTGTTATCTTTGGACATTTCTTCTCTTTTTTAAATTATTTATTTATTGACTTATTTTTCTATGCCAGATCTTAGTTGTGGCAGGTGGAATCTAGTTCTCTGACCAGGAATTGAACCCAGGCTCCCTGCATTGGGAGCACAGAGTCCTAGCCACTGGACCACCAAGGAAGTCCCTCCTTGCACATCTGCATATGGAAAAGGGGTAAGATTTGAGGTGGGTGGAGTGTGTTGTGGGCAGGTGGAAGGATGTGGAAGCGGGCTGGAGGAACTGGAGGATTCTGTTATGTGACCTCAGTGATACCCGCAGTCCTACTGACACTGGGACATTCACGGTATTTTGTCCCGATCTCCAAACAAATTGGTGTCTGATCACTAGCAGCAGGTAACCCAAACCCGGCTTTCTTTTGGACCCTTCCTTTCAATTCTCCCAAGGACTTGTCCCTTTGGCTCTCCCTGCCTCTTGGAGTGGGGCAAGCTTTACACGGAGTGGAGCTGAGGAAAGGCTCTGAGCCATCCTGGTCATTGGGGAGTAGCTTTGCTCTCAGAAACCCAGGTGTGGCTCATGGAAGGCTCCCTGGAGGAGGGAGTTTGACTGTTGAGTTGGGTGCTCAGAGTGGGACTAGCAAAATGCTGGGACTGGAAAGATGGCATTCCAGGCAGAAAAAACTGCAAGAGCAAGGCCACGGAGCTGGGGAGTCTGGGAAGCCTGGAGAAGCTGGCCAAGGCCCCAGTGGTAGTGGATTTTATGTGTCAAATTTATTGGGCCACAGGGTGCCCAGATATTTGGTTAAACATTATTCTGGGTGTGTCTCTGAGGATATTCTGGATGAGACTGACATTTGAATTGGTAGACTGAGTGAAGCAGAACCTCATTCAATCCATCGAAGGCCTGGATGGAGCAAGAAACCTGAGTAGGTGGGAACTTCTGCTGCCTGACTACTGGGCTGGTCTTCTCCTGCCTTTGGATTTGGACTAAGTCTAGAACTTATACATTGATTCTCCTGGTTCTCAGACTTTTAGAACAAGATTACAGTTATACCATTGGCTCCAGCATGCTGACTGCAAATCCTGGGACTGTTCAGCCTCCATCAGTCAGTTCAGTCACTCAGCCATGTCCGACTCTTTGTGACCCCATGAACCGCATCACGCCAGGCCTCCCTGTCCATCACCTACTCCCAGAGTCCACCTAAACCATGTCCATTGAGTCAGTGATGCCATCCAACCATCTCATCCTCTGTCACCCCCTTCTCCTCCTGCCCTCAATATTTCCCAGCATCAGGGTCTTTTCAAATGAGTCAGCTCTTCCCATCAGGTGGCCAAAGTATTGGAGTTTCAGCTTCAACATCAGTCCTTCCAATGAACACCCAGGACTGATCTCCTTTAGGATGGACTGGTTGGATCTCCTTGCAGTCCAAGAGACTCTCAAGAGTCTTCTTCAAGACCATAGTTCAAAAGCATCAATTCTTCAGTGCTCAGCTTTCTTCACAGTCCAACTCTCACATCCATACATGACCACTGGAAAAACCATAGCCTTGACTAGATGGACCTTTGTTGACAAAGTAATGTCTCTGCTTTTTAATATGCTGTCTAAGTTGGTCATAACTTTCCTTCTAAGGAGTAAGCGTCTTTTAATTTCATGGCTGCAATCACCATCTGCAGTGATTTTGGAGCCCAGAAAAATAAAGGCAGCCACTGTTTCGACATCTATTTCCCATGAAGTGATGGGACCAGATGCCATGATCTTAGTTTTCTGAATGTTGAGCTTTAAGCCAACTTTTTCACTCTCCTCTTTCACTTTTATCAAGAGGCTCTTTAGTTCTTCTTCACTTTCTGCCATAAGGGTGGTGTCATCTGCATATCTGAGGTTATCAGCCTCCATAATCTCAAGCAAATTCTTTATAATAAATCTCTATTTATTCTATTAATATTTATCTATCATCAATCAATCAATCATCTATCTACCTACCTATCTGCCTATGTCTATTTCTATATTTTTATCTTAATGTCCTATTGGTTCTGTTTCTCTGGAGAACTCTAACAGCCAGAGTGGTGGTTCTCACCCATGACTGCACATCATCATCACCTGGGAAGCTTCAAAAAGAATGACTCGCTGGGCTCCATCCCCAGAGGCTCTGATTCCATTGGTCTGACATCAGACCCAAGCATTTCTACTTTTCAAAAGTTTCCCAAGGACTCGCCTGTATAGCTAGGGTGGAGAAGCTCTGAGGTTGGGAGGGAGCTCTGAACTGGGGCATGGGGTGTGGGAAGGAGAGGAAGGACAGGGGTGTGAACTCATCCAGGGCATCTGGGCTGCAGGCATTTGCTTGTTGAATAGCATTGGACAACAGCCCACCGTAACAGTGAGGATGTTCCCCATTTTTCAGATAAGGAAAGCAGTTGCTCAGTGAAGGAGTGGAAAGCTCAAGATCCCAAGGCTGGTAGGTGGCAGAGCTGGGATTTACACCCTAAAATCTGGAAGATGGGCCTGAAAAGGCTTGTCCCTGAAATGGCATTTGTCTTCCACTCTAGGAGCATGGAGAACACTGGAGTATGGCAATCCCCGTTCTGGGGTCAGATCTTCTTATGCATAATGGCCCCCATACTTCTGCCTTGAAGGAGAACTTCAAGCTTGGGGACCTGCAGGATTATGAGTCCCATGACAATGTTTTGTGCTTTTTAGCATCATATTAGTGGAGTATTTGTGTTGGACCAGACCTCAGAAATCAGAGCATCCTTCGGATGGTGTCACATTCATTTCTTTATTTCCTTGATAGCAGTGCTTGGCATTCAGTGGATCCTCAATTAATGTTTATAGAATTGAAATAAATGGTTTAAAAGGTCACAAAACTGATGCAACAAATGCTCAGGTAAATTTGACTGTCTTTCCCACACCGAGTGAGTTATAGCAGAGGTGGGACTAGAATCAGTTCTTCTAATCTCAGCCATGTGGCTTTTTTACACTGTTATTTCCCTGCTGTTTTTGTTGGTTTCAGAATCATAGCCTTTGGAGACTAGAGGAGCCTCAGAAAAGGTTTATACAGCATTTAAAAACAGTCTCATTCTTCTGTGTCCTCTCCCATCCAGCAGCAGTGACTGTCTACAGCTCATTCTGAGGCTCATGAAGAAAGAGTGCCATCACTGATTAGTGATGCCTGTCACGGATGTGGGAGTGGCTAGTGGCTGCATGTATGCCAGATATTTGCTGTTCCTGATTTCATCCATTTCATCCTGATTTCTATAATTTATGGTTAAGAAAATCAAGTTCCTTTTGGCTGTCCGTAAAATTATATGACAATGGGAGACTCATGTTAGTAATGGGGGGAGCCTTTCCACAAATCCCAGACACTCTAGGGTCTCCTTAAAGAAAGCCAGCATTGAGTTATGGCAAAATTTCTGGATTTGAAGTTAGATGAAGAGATTGATGTACACATTGTTATGCTTAATGATGTGATCTCTGGCATGACTTCTCTTTCTGAGTTTCAGTTTCTTCATCTATAATGAATGAATATAGAGGTGGAGCTATATGTCTCTTAGGACTGTTATAAAGAGTAAATTAAGGAAAGTGTGAAAAATGTTCAATCAGCCATGAAGCACTGTGGGACTCATTCCTTTTGTGGATTGCATTATTGGTCCCAATTCTTTACATTTCCCTGTATCTATGCCTTTGCCATATGGCTCTGCAGTTCTTTCTATATGGCAAAATATATTTCTCTGGCCCTTTACTTTAGGCTTAGTTATGTGACTTGATTCAGCCAATGGAAAGGGACAGAAGGCATAGGGTGTCAGCTTGGGCAGGCTTGGAGGAGCACGTTACGTTTCCATTTGCTCTCTTATGCCTTGGTTCTTGTCCTGAGAAGGACAAGCCCTAGCTAGCCCCCTGGACCAAGAACTGTGAAAGAAATGAGAAGCAGACTCAGTTCAACCTGCAACTTGAGCCCAGCCTGGATCAGTGGACCCTCAACTGATGTGCATGCAGATGCTTGAGCTAAATGAATACTTAGTTTGGTATGCAACTGGGATTGCTTGTTACACAGTAACAGCTGACTAAAGCACCTCTGAAGGCATTTCCTGGTAAGAAGCAGCTTTCTCTCTCTAGGGTTGCAGTTTCACTGTGGAGTGAATAAAGGACAATATGCCATAGGGGAGAAAAGGCACCTTGTCACTTCCCTCCCTCTTCTACTTTTGTGAGGAGCCTAGGGGCTCCTGAATGCTACTGACATTAAAATATGCACTGCTTATGTGAGAACCTCTCATCCTGAGATCTGGCTCCAGGGCCTCTTGCCCTAGTAGCTCAAAGCAGAATATCAGTTGCTTTGGTTTTGTCTCATGAGCTTTGCAGACCATTGCTTTTCCCCAACCACTTAGCCCCTGCAACACCCTCGGCCCCCTCATTCTATATCTCTTCTCTACATCCTACTTTGGGTTGGAACTTCACTGTCTACAAGGGGAGGGGAGGATGTGAGGGGAGGGCAGTTACCCCAATTAGCTGTGGAGAGAGTGGGCCTCAGCCTCAGCCAGGGAGCAGGGCTAGCCTGTGGTGGGCAACTCAAGGGCAAAGAGTCCAGGAGAATATGCAAAACTTTGCATTAAATAGGCAAAGGCACAGCTCCAGAGTCCTTTGCTCTCAAGTTCAAGCAGAAAATGCGAGAATTGATATGCTAAATGGATGCAAAGAAAGGAATTCTTCCAGCAGATGCTGGGTCTGAGGATTTTCCCCTAGATGAAGGAAAGAAAGGTGATGCACGTTCTGAAGCAATTTTAACTGGCATTTCTCAGAGGAAGAGGCTGTTTGACCTTGAGCTCGTTAGGTTGAGAGAAAGAAACTGGGGTCAGAGAGGTGTGTGGACTTGTCTGAGATGGCACAGAGATTTGGGGGTGCAACAGGTCTGGGCCCAGGTGTGTTAGTCCTGATTGAGCTCTGCCTTTGCTGAGCAGGTTCTTAGAATCAACTTGGTCCAAGGCCAGGGCAAGGTCACTGCTCCTGCGTAGTTCAACTGTCACTTATCTTCTTGCTGGAAAATACTGCTCTTCAAGGTATTCTCATGGCATAGTCCTGCTTTCCTGTGTCCCAAGGGTCCCTGCTGGGAGCTCACACTTGATGACAGGGCTGCGCTCCTGTCCCCCTGCCCTCCCGCAGTTAGCTGCACTGAACGTGGCCGCCTTTCTGCACTGTTCTGAGCTGCTGACAAAATGTGGAGGCTGGCTGCACTGCTCTCTCGGACCCATCCTCTGTGGTCTGGGCAAGGCTGTCACAAATACTCCCCAGGTGGCACAGTGGTAAAGAGCCTGCCTGCCAGTGCATGAGACTCCAGTTCGATTCCTGGGTCAGGAATATCCCCTGGAGGAGGAAATGGTAACCCATTCCAGTATTCTTGCCTGGAAAATCCCATGGGCAGAGGAGCCTGGCAGGCTACAGTCCCTGGGGTTGTAAAGAGTCGGACACAACTGAGCATACTGCACATGGTCCAATATTGATATCTTTCTAAGGATTGTATTTTTCACTCAGTTTTATCCATGGTCACTTTATTATATCATATAATAAATCGGAAACGGAGGCCCAGAGAATATGAGTGGCTTACTTGAGGTCATAATGCTAGCTATTGATGGGGTGGAAGTATTATGGGCTGAATGTTTGTGTCTCCCTCACCAAAAATTTATATGTGGAAGCCTTATCCTCCAGTGTGATGGGGGACAGTCCTTTGGGAGATGATTATGTTTAGATGAGGTCACATGGTGATGCCCTCATGATGGGATTAGTGCCCTTATAGGAAGAGGGAGAAACACCATGTAAGCACACAGGAAGAAAGTGGCCTTCTACAAGCCAGGAGATAGGCCCTCTCAGACACCAAATCTGCCGGCGCCTTGATCTTGAACTTCCCATGTTCCAGAACTGTGAGAATTAAAAGTTTGTTATTTAAGCCAGTGTATGGCAGCCTGAAAGACTAATGCTGAAGCTCCAGTACTTTCGCCACCCGATGTGAAGAGCCAATTCATTGGAAAAGATTGAGGGCAGGAGGAGAAGTGGGTGACAGAGGATGAGATGGTTGAACGGCATCATCGACTCAATGGATGTGAGTTTGAGCAAACTCTGGGAGGTAGTGAAGGACAGGGAAGCCTGGTGCACTGCAGGCCATGGGGTTGCAAAGAGTTGGACGTGACTTAACAACCGAATGACAAAAACAACATGTCAGCCTGAACCGACTACGATGGGAAGTAAGAAACCACTCCTCCTGACCCTTGGCCCAATGCCTCTTCTACACCACAGTGTGTTTTGGGAGGGTAGACCACATACCATCACTGTAATCACCTAAGGTTTTGTTTATCTGATTCCTCAAGGGATGGTGAACTTCAATCTGTCTTTCTGCGAGAGATGACGGGGTGGGTTTAGTGAGATCCGTCAGCCATAGTGACACAAAGTTGGAAAAATGTGTTTCTCTAAGAACACTGTTGGCAGGAGAGCAGGAGCAGACATCTTGCTGTCCAACAAGTGAGGTAATTAATATTCCATTAACAAGGCCATTACAACTCCTGAATGGAAATCATGCTTCATCTTAAGGTGCGAAGCCCACTTCTAAGTGAGGTGTAACAGCTGAATAAGCATACCTGCTGATTTATGCCCATAAAACTTAATTTATTAGCTATGTCTTAATTGTGATGGTGTGAACAGTCCTCGAGCCATTAGCAAAATCCTTTAAAAGCCGCTGACGAGAATAATATGCCCAATAAATGAGATGAGTAGCACTTTTTCTGCTTCTGAGTCTATAGACTTGCTAATCAGGGTGGGCTGGTCTTTAATGGAATGGGTGTGGGGGGGTGTTCTGGAGGATGTGATGGAGGGTGGCCTCATCCCGCACTGCCTTGGGACCAGCGCTGCAGCTGTATCTGGAAGGATGGGTGGTGTTTGGACACGTGGAGATACTGGGAGTGATGGAAGGGACAAAAGAGGGTTCTCCAAGGTATAGTCAATATGGCAAAGACATGGAGCAGGCAGTGTGCAGTTCCCATAAGCTCTTTGACTAGAGAACAGCTGCGTGACTTTATGCATCACCCCCCTCACTCTCCCCTTCCTTCATCTTTCCTCTCAGCACTATCAAGAGCTTAGCCCCATATTAAGCACACAGTACCTTAGTGTTTGGGTGCCTGTAGAAACACCAAGAGGTAGACTCTGACGCCCTTCTCACATGGGTTCAGACATGCTGCCAACCAGCAAAAGTCCTGTAGAGCACACATCTCATGGGCTTTGAAGGGTGTATTATTTGGCCATGCAATATCCATCTAGTTGAATTTAGGTTGCAAAACAGAATAATTTATCTCCTCTGGGAACGCTAATGGTCAAAGAAGAATCACGTTCCTTCTTTGCCCTGCTCTCTCTTTATATGGGAAGGGAGGTGTTAGAAACCTCATGATGAAAAGCAATTCCACTGGCTGCTGCCGAGGTCTGACACCCAGAAGTTCTTCTCTGTGTCTCTTATGTACACCATTTTCTGAAAAGGACAACTGGAAAAAATGGTTCGAATAGATACACTACCAGCCTGCCCCAGTGGCAAGCCATTACCCAGCTTCCTATTTACAGCTGGGCATCTTTCCTCTCTATCCACCACTGTCCAAAACAAGGGATCTGAGAGCTCACAGCTTCAGTACTCTTGGAGTGGAAGGCACCAGTGTCCCTGAGAGCAGCCTCACTGCCAGATCTCCCCGAGATCCTCATGCTGGTCAGCTCAACTTTTGCTCTTAAAATATGGGGTTGGTCAAAAAGTTCTTTTTGAAGTAAGAAGTAACATCTGCAGTAAGATGTTACAGAAAATCCAAATGAACTTTTGGCCAATGCAATATTTTTTTGTTGTTTTTGTTTGGTCACTCAGTCGTGTCTGTTTCTTTGTGACCCCATGGACTGCAGCACGCCAGACTTCTCTGTCCTTCACCAACTCCCGGAGCTTGCTCAAACTCATGTCCATTGAGTCAGTGATGCCATCCAACCATCTCATCCTCTGTTGTTCCCTTCTCCTCCTGCCTTCAATCTTTCCCAGCATCAGGGTCTTTTCTAATGAGTTGGCTTTTCACATCAGGTGGCCAGAGTATTGGAACTTAAGATTCAGCATCAGTCCTTCTAATGAATGTTCAGGACTGATTTCCTTTAGGATGGACTGGTTTGATCTCCTTGCAGTCCAAGGGACTTTCAAGAGTCTTCTCCAAGACCACAGTTCAAAAGCATCAATTCCTTGGTGTTCAGTCTTCTGACTGACTACTGACTTTGGTCCAACTCTCACATCCATACATGAACTACTGAAAAATCCATAGCTTTGACTAGATGGACCTTTGTCAGCAATATAATGTCTCTGCTTTTTAATATGCTGTCTAGGTTGGTCATAACTTTTCTTCCAAGGAACAAGCGTCTTTTAATTTCATGGCTTCAGACACCATCTGCAGTGATTTGGAAGCCCAAGAAAATAAAGTCTGTCACTGTTTCTATTGTTTCCCCATCTATCTACCATGAATGGGACCAGATGCCATGATCTTAGTTTTCTGAATGTTGAGTTTTAAGCCAGTTTTTTTCACTCTCCTCTTTCACCTCATTAAGAAGCTCTTTAGTTCCTCTTTGCTTTCTGCCAGAAGAGTGGTGTCATCTGCATATCTGAGGTTATTGATATTTCTCCCGGCAATCTTGATTCCAGCTTGTGCTTCATCCGTTCTGGCACTTCTCTTGAGGTACTCTGCATATAAGTTAAATAAGCAAGGTGACAATATACAGCCTTGACTTACTCTCTTCCCAATTTTGAACTCAATTCTCCTTCCTCAATTCTGTTGCTTAAAATCAAAGGAATCTTGGAACTTCCCTGGTGGTTAAGACTCCGAGCTTCCACTTCAGTGGGTGCGGATTTGATTCCTGGTCGGGGAACTAAGATACTGCAAAAAAGGCTTGACCAAAACAAAAAAAACCCAAATGAATCTTGATTAATATAGTAAAGAACCTGCAATATAAGGAAAAGACACTTTAATATAAGGTTCAAGAAGCTGTCAAAATCTTGTTCTAATGCTTTTTTAAAAGATAAGCTCTATTGGAGTATAATTTACATGCAATGAAATTCATGTCTTAAGCATACAGTTTGATAACTTTTGATATAGGTGCATACTCATGTAACTGTCACCCCTGTTAAGATGTAGAACATTTCTGTCTCTCCAAAAAGTTTCCTGGTGCCCCCATGCCAAATTACTACAAGCTGTGATTTCTAGCACTGTGGGTTAGTTTTGCTATTCAGTCATACAAACTGAGGCCCGTAAATCCTACCACACATACCCCTTATTACCTGGCTTCTTTTGCTCAGCATAATTATTTTGAGATTCACCATGTTGTTGAATGTATCAATAGTTCATTTTTATTGCAGAGTAGTGGCCTGTTTTCTGCATATAGCACAGTTTATCAATTCACCTGTGGATGAATATTTGGATTGTTACCAGAATTTCAGGCTATTATGAATACAAGTGTTATGAACATTTACGTACAAGTCTCCCTACTTCATGTATATATGACATTTTTTGTATATATGACATATGCAAATTTGTATATATATTATATGTATAATATATATACACATATATAATTTCTTTTAGATAAATACATAGGATTGGAATCTCCAGGTTATATAAGCATATGCTTAACTTTGTAGGAAACTGACAAACTTTTATTTATTTATTTATGGCTATGCTAGGTCTTTGTAGCTATTTTAACACCATTTGTTTAAAACACTGTCTTTTCTCCACTGAGTTATGTTGGTACTTGTGTCATTGAAAATCAACTGGCTATACATACATTGGTCTATTTCTGGACTCTTTAGTCTATTCAACTGATGTATATGTTTACCCTTATACCAATGTCATTCCATCTTCATAACTGGAGCTTTATAATATAAATCTTGGAATCAGCTAATATAAATCCTCCAATTTTGCTCCTTTCCCCCTATTTTGTTTCAGCTATTCCAGATCCTTTGTAGTTCCACTTAGTTTTAGAATCACTTTGTCTTGTACAAAAATGTCTTTAATACTTTAATAGGTATTGTATTGAATTTATAGATCAATTTGGGGAGAAGGAATAAGTTAACAATATTGACTCTTCTAATCTGTAACTGTGGTATATCTCTGCATGTTATTTATATCTTGCTTAATTTTTCCCAGTAATATTTCATAGTTTTCATGTCATTATAGTAGCGATATTATGATCTTTTTTCAGTTTATTCTAAGATTTTTTGAAAATTTGACACCCACAAATTGTATCATTTAAAAAATATTAATTTTCCTATTATTTGTTGCTAGGGCCTAGAAATACCATTGCTTTTAATATATTGATCTTTTATTCTGTGCTACTGCAAATTTTTCTTGTTTGTTCATTAGGTGTTTTTGGTAGATTTCTGATAATTTTCTGCAATTATATCATTGGCAAGAAAAGACCATTTAACTTCTACCTTTCTAATGTCTATATCTTCTATTTCTGATTCCCTCTTTCTCTTTTTGTATTGGCATAGGCATGTAATACATACTGTTTAGAAATAGTAAAAGAGGACATCCTTGCCTTATTCCTGATATTAGAAGAAAAGCACTAACTATCCTGTTAGCTGTACTTTTGTTTGTTTTTGTATAGATACCCTTTATGGCTGAGAAATTTCCTTCTATTTTCAGTTTGCTGATGGTCAAAAATTTTTGCAATATAATCCCATATTCATATTGATTTAGGTGCTTTCCTATATGTGAAAATTAATAAATATTATACCAAAAGAAATTTTGGAAGAAAAATATCAAAAATGTAAAAATCAAAGCTTATGGATAACTGAAAGGTAGCATAAGAAAAGATCTTTCTATCTTTTTTAATTTGGTGGCATGAAAGTACTCTCTTAGCATGACCCCAAAAGAAGAAATCATGAAAAGTTATTAGACTATGTAAAAATTATCAGTTGCTGTTCTAAAGCTGTCATAAACAAATGAAGTCTTATATCACTTGCTTTATAAGTGTATATAACATACACAATAGATGCAGGGTTGTTATTTCTTACATATAAAGAGTTTATACACATAAAGAGGAAGTTTTAGAACTCTTTTATAAATTGGCAAAGGGCATGAACAAGCAATTTGCCAAAGAAATAGAAATAGGCAAGAAAAGTATAAAAAGACATTCCATTTCAGTAGTAATAAAATAAATCCAGATTAAACAATAGCAAATGTTAATTGGCAGATGGGCAAAGGTTAACAGATTGATAATATTTAGTGTCAAAGAGAGTGTAAGGAAATTTTCATATTGTTGATAGGAGAGCAAATTGTTATTGTATCACTGGAGGACATTTTCTTTCTTTTTTTTATTTTAATTTTTTTATTAGTTGGAGACTAGTTACTTCACAACATTTCAGTGGGTTTTGTCATACATTGATATGAATCAGCCATGGATTTACACGTCTTCCCCATCCCAATCCCCCCTCCCACCTCCCTCTCCACCCGATTCCTCTGGGTCTTCCCAGTGCACCAGGCCCGAGCACTTGTCTCATGCATCCCACCTGGGCTGGCGATCTGTTTCACCATAGATAGTATACATGCTGTTCTTTTGAAACATCCCACCCTCACCTTCTCCCACAGAGTTCAAAAGTCTGTTCTGTATTTCTGTGTCTCTTTTTCTGTTTTGCATATAGGGTTATTGTTACCATCTTTCTAAATTCCATATATATGTGTTAGTATGCTGTAATGTTCTTTATCTTTCTGGCTTACTTCACTCTGTATAATGGGCTCCAGTTTCATCCATCTCATGACATTTTCTAATATTTATTGAAAGCCTTAAAAATGTGCATAACCCTGGATCCCACAATTCTACTTCCGGGAATTTATCCTAGAACAATAATTGAACAAATGAGAAAATATTTATGTATAAGGATGTTTATTGCAAATTATTGATAACACCAAATTTTTTTGCTTTTTTAAATTTTATTGAAGTATAGTTGATTTACAATGTTGTGTTTAATTTTTGCTGTATAGTAAAGTAACTCAGTTACACATATATATTCTTTTTCATATTCTTTTCCATTATGGTTTATCACAGGCTATTAACTATATTCCCTGTGCTATACAATAGGACCTGTTGTTCATCCATCCTATGTGTAATAGTTTGCATCTGCTAATCCCAAACTCCCAGTCCTTCCTTCTGCCACGCCCCCTCCCCTTTGACAACCACAAGTCTGTTCTCTATTATTTGTGAGTCTGGTTTCTTTTTCTCACTGATATGTTCATTTGTGTCATATTTTAGATTCCATATATAAGCGATAACATCAAATTTTGGATATAACCTAAAGATCTATCAGCAGGAGCTGGATAAGCAAGTGAATTGTGCTATAGCCATTGAGTGGAGTACTATGAACCTATTCAGATATATTATGTGGATTTATATTAATCAAAATGGAAAGATGTGCCTTGTTAAGAATGGTTTGTGTCTATTAAGATTCCATATTTTTAATTAAAAAGGAAATGTATATATATGTGTGTGTGTGTATAAACATATATATACCCAACACAATGATTGGCATATAGCAAGCACTCAATAAGCATTGAGTGACTGAATGTCGAAATTAAAAAGAACTGTCTAGATGTGTGTACAATATATCAAATGTTAACTGAATATCTATGGATGGAGGGTGTTGGTGATTTATACCTTCTTTGTTATTTCTGTACAATTTGAAAAACTGAACAAATGTGTATTACTTTTATAATCAGAAATGGCAAAAGATCTGTTTGTTTTCTAGAAAATAAAAGGACCAATAGGACTTGGTTGCTGGTAAGTGGGACATGGGGAGAATGGAGGTGTTGAGGAAGATGTCCTGTGTTTTGGTTGGTGTAACTTCCTTCACTAAGAACAAAGCTAGTGGAGGTGATGGAATTCCAGCTGAGCTATTTCAAATCCTGAAAGATGATGCTGTGAAAGTGCTGCACTCAATATGCCAGCACACTTGGAAAACTCAGCAGTGGCCACAGGCCTGGAAAAGGTCAGTTTTCATTCCAATCCCAAAGAAAGGCAATGCCAAAGAATGCTCAAACTACCGCACAATTGCACTCATCTCACACGCTAGCAAAGTAATGCTCAAAATTCTCCAAGTGAGGCTTCAACAGTACGTGAACTTAGAACTTCCAGATGTTCAAGCTGGATTTAGAAAAAGCAGAGGAGCCAGAGATGAAATTATCAACATCCGCTGGATCAGTGAAAAAGCAAGAGAGTTCCAGAAAAACATCTACTTCTGCTTTATTGACTATACTAAAACTTTTGATTGTGTGGATCACCACAAACTGTGGAAAATTCTTCAAGAGATGGGAATACCAGACTACATTACCTGCCTCCTGAGAGATCTGTATGCAGGTCAAGAAGCAACAGTTAGAATCGGACATGGAACAACAGACTGGTTCAAAATTGGGAAAGAAGTACGTCAAGGCTATATATTGTCAAGCTGCTTATTTAACTTATATACAGAGTACATCATGAGAAATGCCAGACAGGATGAAGCACAAGCTGGAATCAAGACTGCTGGGAGGCATATTAATAACCTCAGATATGCAGATGACACCACTCTAATGGGCAGAAAGTGAGGAGGAACTAGAGAGCCTCTTGATGAAAGCGGAAGAGGAGAGTGTAAAAACTGGCTTAAAACTCCACATTAAAAAAACTAAGATCAAGGCGTCTGGTCCTATCAGTTCATGGCTAATAGATGGGGAAACAATAGAAACAGTGACAGACTTTATTTTCTGGGGCTTCCAAATCACTGCAGATGGTGTCTGAAGCCATGAAATTAAAAGACGCTTGCTTCTTGGAAGAAAAGCTATGACCAACATTTACAGCATATTAAAAAGCAGAGACATTACTTTGCTGACAAAAGTCCGTCTAGTCAAAGCTATAGTTTTTTCAGTAGTCATGTATGGATGTGAGAGTTGAATCATAAAGAAGACTGAACACCAAAGAATTGATGCTTTTGAACTGTGGTGTTAGAGAAGACTCTTGAGAGTCCCTTGGACTGCAAGGAGATCAAACCAGTCCATCCTAAAGGAAATCAGTTCTGAATATTCATTAGAAGGACTGATGCTGAATCTTAAGCTCCAATACTTTGGCCACCTGATGCAAAGAGCCGACTCATTGGAAAAGACCCTGATGCTGGGCAAGATTGAATGCAGGAGGAGAAGGGGTGACATAGGATGAAATGGTTGGATGGCATCATCAACTTGGTGGACGAGTTTGGGCAAGCTAGGGGAGTTGGTGATGGACAGGGAGGCCTGGTATGCTTCAGTCCGTGGGGTCACAAAGAGTTGGACACAACTGAGTGACTGAACTGAACTGAATTTCCCTCAGTGTTCTGCTGCCATTTCTGGGAAATGGGGAGAAGGAGAAGAAGGAGGAGGGTATATGTGTGTTTTGGCTGCGTGGCCTGTCGAATCTTAGTTCCCCGACTAGCGACTGAACCCATGCCCATGCAGTGGAAGGGTGGAGTCTTAGCCGTGACACCACTAGGGAAGTCCCTGTTTGTGTGTGCTAAAACTTCCACCTATTTTGTTTGCAGTGCCAGTGGGGCACCTGGTGAGATATATGGATCTGGAGCTCCTAGAAAGAGGTTAGATCACAAACCAATTACTATTGATCATGTCAGGAGGCAGCCGCCAATGTGTGTTAGTTATCGTTGCAGCTGAGAAAACTGCTGCCTGGCAGAGAGGGCAAAGTGAGGAGGGGGCATGGGGGCAGTCTTGCAGAGCCCTGTTATCTTCAGGGAGGCCAGGAAGAGTTTCCAGGAAAGGAACCAGAGAAAGAATGGGAAGTTAGGAAGGAGGAGAACCAGCAGAGAGGAGTGGTGTCCTGATACAGCGGGACAGGTGCTGCTGAGAGGTCAAGCTAGGTGCAGGATGCAAAGCGCCCAGAGGACCTGGTCATTAGCAAGGACATCCATGGCCTTGGCTGGAGTGGTCTCCTTGGAACTGATGGGGCAGTAGGTGTATTTGATTCTTATGAGACACTTGGAGGAGAGGGTGAGAAAAGACCTAAGGTGATAGCTGGAGGGGGATGGAAGGTCAAGAAACATGTTTTTTACTAGGATGGGAGGAATTTGATCACATTCATGAGTGGAAGGGAAGGAACCAGTTGAGAGGGAGCCCTTAAAGACCCCGGAGATGGGAGAATGGTCTAGGCGGAGGTCAGAACAGGTGGGAAGGGGGTCGATATACCTCCAAGAGAATGGAGGGGGTACCCCTCTTCCACGATGATGGAGGAGGAGAGGCTGGATGTGGGTGCAGTCGTGGCGGGAGCATGGGGTAATTAGAGATGGTCCATGCCTGATTTTCTCCAGCAGCCAGAAGATGCTCCCTCTCCTGATGGCTTTTCATCATCTCAGTCCCCAGAAAGACCAGAGTTTTAAGGTTCCCGCTTGATGAAGTTGGCTTGACGCAAAGCAATAATGAAAGTTGCCAATGGAGAATGTGGCAGGAATCGGCCCGGGTGTCAAATTCACTCAGCTCCTGTGTGCAAATACATAATTAGGAGGCCTCTCCACCAGGCGAACGCATCGGATCACGATTCTTCTCTGGCGTGAGCAGGCACATGTTGAAGATTTCCAGAATACAGATTTCCGAAATAATGATTCTAATAAACAGTGGTTATCTTAACTTTATTTTCAGGCAGTAAAACACATCCTTTGATAAATTATTTCGCCGTCTATCCCCAAGTGCACCTCTCCGGGCCAGGCTCCCCTCCCCCGGCCGGCAGCCGCCCAAACGGCAGTTCCATATATTATTCATTCCAATCAAATAAGACACAGTGGTGCCTCAGTAAACTTGCTTTTCATATCAGAATTGCTCTTATTGAGTAATACACACTGCAGACCCCAGCTTCCAGCACCAGGCCTGAAATGAGCAATTCTCTCATTGTAATAATGTGCCTCTGTCATCTCCTTATTATCAGCATGATAAAAGATGAAATATTCACAGACGCTGCCCTCCTAACCTGATCACAGCTTGATATTTGAGCTTTGGAAATGAGTTTTATAAGCTTTAATATACTCCTTGGCGGAGTGACCCCTGAAATTAAACATTATTACAGAGCGGATATTTAAAAAGCTGGGGCCGCAAATTACATCAAAATGAAAATATTAAGGAGTATTACGAATATACCAAGTGGGAGCTCACAGCTCTGGAAGCTGTGAACGCCCGAGAACTCCACACGCGGGTGTCAAAAACATCAGAAAAAATAATAACAGCAGAGACACCTTGACTTCGGTTATTTTATACTTAGGACTAAACGAAATTATTTGAATGGATTTTTTTTTTTTCCTCCTGTAGGCTAGCTTTCCAGGAGAAAAAGAAAGCCCATTATTCTCAACTTTAGGTTCCTAATACATTTCACGCTTGGTTTAAAGAGGCACCTTCCTTTTTTTTTTTTTTTTCCTGGTGCATGGATAAATAAAAGAAATACCTAAATATAATGAAACCAAAGATCATGCTAAGAAAAAAGTGAGCAAACACGACTAGAAAGAGCCTCTGGATTCAATTTCCCCTGCGATTGGCACTCTGATGGACAGGCTCCCAGCAGCATCAGGGCTGCAGGAAACCAAGGCGGGGAGAGGAAGGGGGGTCCCCCTCTGCCCCAGGGCTGTGGCTGCTTCTACAGCGGGACCTGGAGATGCTGGGAAGCGCAGCACTATCTGCATGAGCTTCACACAGGATTTCTGTTTGCCTGATGGTGGAGTCTGGAGTTGGGCACTGTGAATGTGGGCCAAGGATTTACTGGTTTAATGCCTTATTCTTCTGCTGGATTGAAAGCTTCATGAGGGCAAGAACTGTGTCTGGTTTCCCAGCAGTATTCCCCAAATTAATTCCAGGACTCAGAGGGGTGGCCCTGAATAAATACTTTATTTATTAAATGCATGTATGCATGCAAAGGAGCAAATGACTTCCCAGTTCTTTTCTTTCCCAGTACCCATGAAGAACTCCACAGAGGTGTTCTTTGTCTTCATGGACCTGCAGGGAACACACAAGGAACTTTTCCCAGGCTTCATCATTTTGTATTTATCTGGGGCTGTAAAACTAAGTTGCAAATTATACTTGGAGGCTTTTTCAATTTTTTGTTAATACTATAGACACATTTTGCAGTTCTGCTTGCCATGGAAAGCTCGTTGTTTGGGTCATTGCGTTTTTACATTCGTTTCTCTGAGCATCAGGTTCTTCACTGCAGAATTAGGACACTAATACTCAGCGTGCTGGTTGCCGTTAGGATAGAATGAGCAAACATCTGGGAAACGGTGTGTGGGGGGTGCTTTCACCCTTTAGTTTTTTTGTGTGTCCAAGAGGGTACAGATGTATTGACCAATTCAAAGTCATCTTTCTTTTTTCTTTAAAAGAAGCAAAGAAATAAAAATTCTTATCCACAATGACAGATCAATGTTTTTATGTGCCAAGATTTTCTTTTACAAACTTCAGATGTATTTGCATGATGGGGAAGGAAAAAGAAATCCATAGCATAGAGGATAAAAATACAGATTTTGGAATGGTTAGACTGGGGTCTGAATCCTGATTTTGTTTATTTCTTGGTGTGAGACCTTAGGCAAATTAACCTTTCTGAGGCTCAGTTTCCTCATTTGTAAAAATAGGAATAATGGTAAAACTGATCCCATTTGCCAGGTTCCAGCCAAGATATAGGTGTAAAGAATTAAATACAAAGAATAAAGACTAGGAGGTAAGAAGCAAAAATAATTGTTATTTGCAGATCTATGATTGACTATGTAGAAAACCCAAAAGAAATTATAAATTATTTGACTCAAAATGAAACTTTAGCAGGGTTGCTAGATACAAAATCAATATACAAAAATCAATTGAATTTTCACACACCAATAGCAATCAGCTGGAAAAATTAATTTAAAATAAATCATTCACATTAACAACAAAAATATAAAAGTATCTAGGAGTGCATATAACACATTAACAAATTTTTTATGGAGAAAATTATAAAATCTTACACAAATATGTTAAGACCTAAATAAATAGATACATCATGTTGTTGGACAAAATATACAATATTATAAAGATATAAATTTCCCAAACTTCTCTTTTGATTTCATGCGGTTTCAATTAGATTTACAATGGAGTGGGAAGTTGACAGACTGATTCTTATATTTATATGGTGTAGGGAAGGGGCAAAATCTTTCTAAAGCAGAAGACTAAGTTGGGGAGATTTTTCTTTACTAAATAGTAACATTTATCATAAAGCTATAATAATCAAGGAAGTAATTGATAAATAGGTCAGTGGAAAGAAGAAAGAGCCCGGAAACAAACTCTATATACATGGAATCTTGATGGAGTAGACATTGCAGATGAATGGGAAAAGGATAGAGTGCTGGGAAAATTGGTAGTTCTTACTGAAAAAAAAAAAATGGAATTTGGTTTTTGCTCTATAATCTACATAAAAATAAATTCTATGTGGATTATATCACCGAAAATAAAGGAGAAAAACTAGAAAATGATTAGAACATAATATAGGGGAATAACTTCAAAACTTTGAGGTCATGAAGCATGCATATTATAAAGACAAAGATTAACAAATTTGACTCTCTTAGAATTGAGAATGTATTCATCACAAGTCACAACTGAGTGAAAAGATAAGCCACACCCTAGGAAAAGAAATTATAACCCTCATAAGCAACAAAGGATTAATACACAGAACACTAAAGAATGATGCAGTGTGTCAGAATAATACATTTGTAATAGACTAGCAGGCAAAAAGCATAAACAGATCTTTTCCACAAGAAGAAACATGAATGGGCAATAAACATATGAAACAATGTTTAACTTCATTGATAATCAGGAAACTTCAAATTAAAATAGTGATATTATTACATGTCCATTAGATTCCCCTCTGCAACCCCCCACTGCTGCCCTGCTCAAAAAAAAACCACTAGCAGTACCAGATCTAGAATAAGAAACTCTCAGCTACTCCTGCTGGGAATGTGAATTTGTGCAACTACTTTGAAAAACTGGAATTTTCTAGCAAAGCTAAACACACACAAGTTATGAGCCAACAAATCCGCTCCCAGAGTATACCCTAAAGAGACTTGTATTTATATATGGAAGATGAGTACAGAAGTGTTCATAGCATCATTTTCTGTAACAGCCAAGATAATGGACTCAACCAACATGCCTATCTATAGTATAATGAATAATGAAACTGTGTCAAACTTATACAATGAAATACTATTCTAAAATAAAAATGGATACATTGCTGTTATATGCATTAAGTAGGTTGAATTTACAAATAAATGTTGAATGACAGAAGGAAGTCATAGAAGAAAACCTATAGTATGATCCCATTCATTGACAACTCACAAACAGGTTAAGTAAAATAATATTTTGCTTAGGGATTCATAATTAAATGGTAAAACTATAGAGAAAACCTAAATAATGACTAAAACAAATTGAGGATAGTGGTTACCTTAGGGTGGGGTGGGACCAGGGACCAGGTAAGTCAGAGAAGGAGTAGACAGGGGGCTTCTAAGATATTGACACTATTCTATCTACTTCTTAACCGGGATTGTTTGTATGTGGATTTTCATTTCATTATTATTCTACAATGATAATTCTGCATGTGTGTTTTAAACCCTCTCTTGTATGATATATTTTATAATGGAAACCAAAGACAGAAACAAGCTCAAAGGTGAGAAGTAACTTGCTTGGAGTAAGAATTAGAGCAAGGATTTAAATCATGGTCTTCAGCCTGGTGTTTCTTTTATAAAATAATTAATTAGTTTATTTGTTTTTGGCCACACCACGGACATAGGGTGAGAGAAGGATGGAACCCATGCCCTCTGCAGTGGAAGCACAGACTCTTAAGCACTGGACTGTCAGGGAAGTCCTGGTCTGGTGTCTCTTTCTGAAGCATTTAAAAGTAACTCTCAGCCGTCTCTTGACTGGAACTCTTCCTGTCCTTTGCATCTATGTGCTCCTTGGGTGCTTAGGTTCCTTCTTCCAACGTGTAGGCCTCCCCTGTGGGGCAAGAAGCTAGGTAGTGAGGCCATATTTCTAATCAGGAATGTGTATTTTCTTTCAATCCATCAGTAGGAGACAGCCTTAAATTCCAAACGTCAGTCATCAGCAAAAGGGCCGGTTTGCAAGTCCAATTTCTTGAGCGTTTATACATGCCAGAAATTCCTGACAAATGCTGGAAAGGAGTTGCCAGAAAATCTGACACCAGATAGGACTTTGGGGAATGACACTGTCCAACCTCCTACTTTTATTCAGGAGTCACTGAGGCCTAGAAACTTCCTCAAGGTCACAGAGCCAGGAAATGGTGGAGCTGGGACCACTTGGCTCAGCTCCTCACTCACTGTGATGTTGCTTCCTATGGCCCAGCAACAATGTCCTGCTGTTCTTAGATACCTGAGAACATTTAGAGTCCTGGAGAGCAGAGGGGATTAGCTTGTGCCTTTGTATGTTTCCACACTGGTTCCCGTGAGTATATCCTCTGAGCTGCAATAAGGTAAAGGATCTTCTGAATCATCAGAGAAGTACCCCAGAATGTTCTGAGTCTTTTTGGATGTTAACTGCATTCTCGAATCTGCAATCAAAGGTATCCCAAAATCTTAGCTGATAAAAGTATTCATTGATTGAGCAAATATTACCTCTTGCCTACCTCTTGCCACATAGAATCGGAGTGTATGGGGCTGGGAGAGGCAGAGAGAAGCAAAGGGGGAAAAGACCTTTTGTTTTTATTGGAGTATAGTTGCTTTACAATGTTAGTTAGTTTCTGCTATATAGCAAAGTGAATTAGCTATATGCAAACATACCCCTGCTGCTTTTTGGATTATCTCCCCATTTAGGTCACCACGGAGCTCTGAGTAGAGCTCCCTTGCTGTACAGTCTCATTAGTTATCTCTTTTATACACAGTAGTGTATAAAAATGTATGTCAATCCCAATCTGCCAATCCATTCTGCTCCCAACTTCCCCTCTTGGTATCCATACATTTGTTCTCTAAGTCTGTGTCTCTATTTCTGCTTTGGAAATAAGTTCATCTATACCATTTTTTTAGGTTTTACATATACATGTTAATATATGATATTTGTTTTTCTCTTTCTGTCTTACTTCACTCATGACAGTGTTCTTCTCTTTCTGTCTGACTTTACTCATGACAGTCTCTGGGTCATCCAGGTCTCTGCAAATGACACAATTTCATTCATTTTTATGGCTGTGTAATATTCCACTGTATATATGTACCACATCGTCTTTGTCCATTCTTCTGTTTATAGACGTTTAGGTTGCTTCCATGCCCTGGCTACTGTAAATAGTGCTGCAGAGGCCTTGTTTTTAAAGAATCAGGACAGTTACTTACAGAATTAGATGGGGAAAGGTGAATCAAGACATGCCTATAAAGTTAGTGTACTGCTTTTTTATTGCTGCTGTAACAAATTACCATAAATTTAGTGACTTTAAATAATACACATTATTACCTTGCATTTCTGTAAGTCAGAAGTCAGATGTGGATCTCGCTGGTCTAACACCAAGGTATCAGCCGTATAGTGTTTCCTTCCAGAGGCTCTTGGGAAAAGTCCATTTTCTAGCTTTAAAAAAAAATATTTTAGAAGACATCCATATTTCTTGGCTCATCAAGCCCCCCATCCCCACCCCACACCGCATCTTCAAAGTGTAACATTGTACCTATCGGACCATCCTTCCATGATCGCATTTTCCTCTGACTTTTCCTGCTTCCCTCTTCTACTTCTAGAACCCTGCAGATTATATGGGGTACACCAGGATAATCCAGGTTTATCTCCTTATCTACTGATTAGCAACCTTAATTCCATTTTTTTGTTGTTTGGTCATGTCTGACTCTTTTATGACCCCATGGACTGTAGACTGCCAGTCTCCTCTGCCCTCAGTATTCAGGCAAAAATACTGGAGTGGGTTGCCATTTCCTTCTCCAGGGGATCTTCCCAACTCAGGGACTGAATTCTTGCTCCTGCATATCCTGCATTGCAGGCAGATGCTTTACTGCTGAGCCACTGGAATTCTGTTTTGTTCTTTTAACATAACATATTTACAGATTCTGTGTATTAGGGTGTGGATATCACTGGGGGCCATTATTCTGCATACCACAGATGGCATGCATGGCAATTTACCACAACCAAATTTCTTGATTAAGCAGTATCTCCTGGAAGAATTGAGATCAGTTCTAAGAAACATCTCAGAATATCTCTAAATGATCTATTTTTGTTTCTAACTCACAGATTTGCGTAGAACAGTCTTCCAGTGTTCTTCTATCATAGCATCTACATAGAAGAATTATCAACACATGGAATACACACACACACACACACACACACACACACACACACACACACGGGGTTGTTTTTGTTGTTATTGGGTTTCCTGTGTGGTGCAGTGGTAAAGAATCTTCTTACCAATACAGGAGATGCAGGTTTAATCCCTGGGTCAGGAAGATACCCTGAAGTAGGAAATGGCAACCCAATCCGGTATTCTTGACTCAAAAATTTCATGGACAGAGGAGCCTGGCTGTCTACAGTCCATGCGATCGTGAAGAGTTGGACATGGCTAAGCATGCACATTGTGGTTTAATTGCTAAAGCATGTTATACGCCATTGTCACGCCATGGACTGTAACCCTCCAGGCTCCTATGTCCATGGGATTTCCCCGGCAAGAATACTGGAGTGGGTTGCCATTTCCTTCTCCAGGGGATCTTCCCAACCTAGGGATGGAACCTGTGTCTCCTCCATTGGCAGGCAGATTCTTTACCACTGAGCCACCGGGGAAGCCCCAGATACGAGGGGTAGAGGTGTATAAAACATGACTTCTGTCCTTGAGGATCCCCTAGCCAAGTAAGCCCATGTTGTAGTAGAAATTGCTGCACAACAATGTCATCAAATTGTAGTGATGTAAAACTGCAACTGTTTTATTTTGCCCATGACTTTGTGGGTCAGGAATTTGGAGCAGGTTTTGTTGGGCATTTCTCACTTGGGGTCACCTGTGTGGTTGCATAGAAGGCTATAGTTATCCGAAGGCTCAGATTGGCTGGACACCAAGATAGCTCCCATATGTGGCTGGCAATCGATGCTGGCTATCTACTGGAGCAGCAAGATGTGAACAGTCTGGGCAGGTGGATTTCTTCCATGGTGGTTAACATGGTTGATTGTGCTGAGAGAATAAGGTGGAGGCTGCTTGATCTTCTATGACTTAGTCTCAGAAGTTATTTAGCAATGCTTGCATGATACTCTATTGATTGAAATGCCCCAAATCCCTCTTGGATTCAAGGGAAGGGAACATTGCCCCCACCTCTCAATGAGAATAAGGCAAGAATTTATGGCTATTTGTTTTAAAACCATCACACCCACAAGACAGGAAATTCAGGCAGTGATGATGTGTGTCTTGTACACCACAGTATCCTCAGCACCCTGCACAGTGGCAGGCATGTAGTAAATGGTGTGTGAGGATTAACTGAGGGATAACCACAATAACTAGAATTGTATTGGAGTTCGTGAACTCATTTTGTCTTCACAGCAACACTGGGAAATGGGTATTGCTATTATCCTCATCTTATAGAGGAAATTGAGGCATGAGGCAAGGAAGGAAATCAACTCTGAATACACATTGGAAAGACTGATACTGAAGCTGAAGCTCCAATACTTTGGCCATCTGATGCGAAGAGCCGACTCATTGGAAATGACTCTGATACTGGGAAAGATTGAAGGCAGGAGGAGAATGGGGCGACAGAGGATGAGATGGTTGGATGGCATCACTAATTCAATGGACAGGAGTTTGAGCAAGTTCCAGGAGATGGTGAAGGATAGGGAAGACTGTGCTGCAGTGCATGGGGTCACAAAGAGTTGGAAATGACTTAGCGACTGAACAACATAATCATGTAGCTGGTAAGTGGGTGAGCCAGAATTTGAACCTGGGTGATCTGTCCCCCAAACCCATGCCCTTAAGTGTGGATTCATGGTGAGATATACATAACAGTCCAGTGAGACTCATGGTGACTGTGCAAGATCTTGTGGGAGAATAGGGGACCCAGTGTGGGGAGAGGCAGGAAGTGTTTCAGAGGGATCTGTATCTTCAAGGGGAGTGTTTTGGAGGGTGGGATTGCAGGGAGGGCATTTTAGGAAAAGCATAAGAGTGAATAAAGGTCTGGAGGGATGTAAAAGTGAGTTAAGTTTTCTGAGAAGTTCAACAGGATTTGTGTGCAGGTGCCGAGAGGAAGGGAAGGAGGTTGGGGAGATAGGTGAACCCCAACTCCCCAGCTCTACAGTATGATGATCAAGAACCTTAGCCTCGTGAATAGGTTCATCAATACCATTTTTTTCTAGATTCTATATATATGCGTTAATACATAATATTTGCTTTTCTCTTTCTGACTTACTTCATTCTGTACAACAGGCCTGATGCTCCATGATGACCTAGATGGGTGGGATGGGGGCAGTGGAGAGAGGCTCAAGAGGGAGGTGATATATGTATAATTATGACTGATTTGCGTTGTTGTACATTGGAAATGGGCACAGCATTGTGGAGCAATTTTCTTCCAATTAAACAACAAATTAAAAAATAAACTTTAGTCTTGATCTGGAGGGAGTTGGAAACTTACAGTGGTTTTGAAAGATTGCTCTAGCCTTGTGGTAGTTGGGCAGGCAAGCAAGGAGAAGGAAGAACTTCTGAAAGCAACCTCCTAACCCAGTGCTTGGCATGTTGGTGAGCAGAGTCTGTAGTCAGCCAGCATGATAGATGGCTCTGGGGATCTTTAAAAGGGACCTTTGAGGATGAAGCACAGGGAAAGGAAATCAGTGGTGGCAACAAACATTGGGAGCTATCTGGTATCTCACTGGATCCCACTGTAATATTGGGGAAAAGGATGTGTTGTTCCTACTTGACAGATGAGAAAACTGAGTCCCAGAGAGGAAAGGTGACTTGCCTATGGTCATATAGTGGTAGGTAGTATAGGATTAAAAACCAGATCTGTCTGATCCCAAGGCCCATGAGTCTCCACTGCTCGGACCTGCTGGGTGACCACTATGAGCTTCCTGCTCCATCCCTAGCTCCCCAGACCAGCCCCAAAGTCAGGAAGCTCAAAGAAAAGGATCATGCCTATGAGTGCCAGAGCTTGCCACACAATTGGCAGGGTTCAGAGCCCAATGTAAATGTTGGGCCCCTTCTTAAAAACGATTAAAATTTCTGCTCAGCGTCATGTGGCAGCCTGGATGGGAGGGGAGTTTGGGGGAGAATGGATACATGCACATGTCCCTTTGCTACCCACTTGAAATACCACAATATTAATAGGTTATACTCCAATATAAAAGAAAAATTTTAACGAAAGTAAAAAAAATGGTTAAGATGTTCAAATGGCACTATTTCATTCATTTTTCTTGCTGAGTAATATTTCATTGTATACATGTACCACATCTTCTTTATCCATTCCTCTGACAATGGATGTTTAGGTTGCTTCCATGTCCTGGCTACTGTAAATAATTCTGCTATGAATATTGGGCTGCGTGCATCCTTTTGAATATCATATTCTTTAGATATATGCCTAGGAGTATGATTGCTGGATCATATGGTAGCTCTATTTTTAGTTTTTTGAAGAAACTCCATATTATTCTTCATAGTGGCTATACCAACTTACATTCCTACCAATGGTGTAAAAGGGTTCCCTTTTCTCCACACCCTCTCCAACATTTATTGTAGTTTTTTATGATGGTCATTCTGACCAGTGTGAAATGATACCTCATTGTAGTTTTGATTTACATTTCTCTATAAATATCTCTACAAAAAAATGTACCATTTATATGTGGAATCTAGGAAAAATGGTCCAGATGAACTTACTTGCAAAGCGGAAACAGTCACAGATGTAGAAAACAAACTTGGGGTTACCAGGGGGAGGTGAGCTAAATTGGGAAATTGGGATAGACATGTATACACTACTATATATAAAATAGGTAACTAATGAGAATCTACGATATAGCACAGGGAAATCTATTCAGTGATCGGCGGTGACCCAAATGGGAAGGAAATCTAAAAAAGAGTGAATATATGTATCAGTTCAGTTCAGTCACTCAGTCACGTCCAACTCTTTGCTACCCCATGGACTGCAGTCCACTAGGCCTCCCTGTCCATTACCAACTCCCGGAGTTTACTCAAACTCATGTCCATTGAGTCGGTGATGCCATCCAACCATCTCATCCTCTGTTGTCCCCTTCTCCTCCTGCCTTCAGTCTTTCCCAGCATCAGGGTCTTTTCAAATGAGTCAACTCTTCGCATCAGGTGGCCAAAGTATTGAATATATGTATGGTGGTGCTTTAGTTGCTAGGTTGTGCCCGACTCTGTGCCACCCTGTGAACTGTGGTCTGCCAGGTTTCTCTGTCCATGGATTTCCCAGCATGGAAATACTGGGAGAATACTGGAGTGGGTTGCCATTTCCTTCTCCAGGAGATCTTCCTGACTCAGAGATCGAACCTGGGTCTCCTGCTTTGCAGGAAGTATCCTGCTTTGCAGGTGGAGTGTTTACCAACTGAGCCACCAGGGAAACTGATGAACTTTGCTGTAGAGCAACTAACACAACATTGTAAAGAAACTACACTCCAATAAAAATTAATTAAAAATGATTAAGATTTTCAAGACAATGACGGCAGAGCATTAAACCAAACATGGGCCTTTCCAAGCATAGGGCCCTGGGTGATTGCACAGGTCACCTGCCCATGAACTTGACCCTGGTAACACAGAAGTAATTTGCATGGGTGCTATGAATATGCCTTCACTCCCAACCAAAGCTCAGGACAGCTCAGAATCCACTCAGCTAGGCCCCTGGGGCACCCAATTCAAGTAAATCTGTTCCACTCTAGGTTTTATATCTTGGATCTCTTATAAGATGACCTCCTGGTAAAAGGCCTCTGTTACTGTAAAAATATTTGGAAACCCCTGTGGTCCTCATTGATAAGCACTGACATTTCACCTCGCTCTATTGCTGTGAGTACCCAGACACTCCTTTTCGGTGTTCTCACCCCATTGTTTGCAACATAGATTACTTTAAAATGACAATTTGATGACATTGCTCTGATGATGCCAATTCATCCTCACCCACTTAATTGGCCATGAAATATCAATGAGAGGTAATTCCAAAGTCACCCAGTGCTGGAGAGAGCATGCTCTGGCTAGCTGCTGGGTTGGGAAGCTGACCCTTCCCAGAAATATGAGCCTTCTGTCTGAGTGGCACTCAGGGAGGCCAGTGCCCACTGCAACACCTTGGTACACACACATTATACCAGTGATGCCAGCTAAACAGAGTCCACACCTCTCTCACCTCACCCACCAACCCGGATCAGACTAACGACAATCACACTAATATTAGCAAATATTTACTGAGCACCTACTGTGTGTTAGGCACTATTTTTAGTACTTTGATCTAGTTCCTTCCTACAGACCCTAAGGATACTGTTATTATTCCACATTAGTCCTCTGGATCTGGGTTCAAACTCAGCTGGGTTGACTTCAGAGTCTTGACCACTCTGCATCCATTTGACTATTTATTATGTGCCTACTGTATCCATGTTTGTGAAATAAATAGTGGGCAAAACAGATACAGTCTTGGCATTATGGAGTGTCAGTCCAGTGGGGAAGGCAGGTACCAATTATTTGCCAAAATATTAAAATCACAGATGTGGTAAGGCAGTGGAGGAAAGATGTAGGATGCTACCAGAACACATGTTGGGGGACACTATCTAGGTTGGGAGAGTCAGGGAAAGCTTCACCAGGAGGTACCATTTGAGGCAAAGGCTGAGTGGACAATAATTAGATTGAGGATTTCATTTTTACACTGGGGAAGGTGAGTATAGAACAGAGGGAGTGCAAAACAGTACAGAGGGAGGGTACAAGCCTCTAGGACAGGGTTCCCCACCCCCAGGCCACAGGCCAGTATCAGTCTCTGGTCTGTTAGGAACCGGGTCGCATGGCAGGAAGTGAGTGGGAAGCGAAGCTTTATCTACGTTTGCAGCCACTCCCCATTGCTTCCATTACTGCCTGAGCTCTGCCTCTTGTCAAATCAATGGTGGCAATAGCAGCGACTGCTCTGTCGCCCAGCAGTGTGTCTGACTCTTTGCCACCCCTTGGACTGTAGCTCACCAGGCTCCTCTGTCCATGGAATTTTCCAGGCAGGAATACTGGAGTGGGTTGCCATTCCCTACTCTAGGGGAATCTTCCCGACCCAGAGATCAAACCCATTTCTCTTGCGCCTCCTGCATTGGCAGGTGACTCTTTACCACTGTGCCACCTGGGAGCTCAAACCCTACCATGAACTGCCCATGTGAGGGATCTAGGTTGCACCCTCTTTATGAGAATCATCCCTAAACCACCCCTGGTCCCTGAAAAATTGTCTTCCACAAAACTGCTCCCTGGTGCCTAAAAGGTTGGGGCCCACTGCTCTAGGACAAGCAGGGTTACAGAGACATAATGGAGGCACTATTTTCACAGGAGACTTCTCCTTAGCAGATAGTCAGGAGATTAAGGGCAGCTAGAGAAACACCCAAATGTGCTGGTGGGATTTAGCACTAAACATGCACCAGCTTGGGGCAGAGCCCATTTATGTGGTGTGTGATGGGAAGGAAAAACTGAGATCCTGTCCTTCCAGTTTGCCTTCCTAAGCTCAGGGGAACTCCTCCCAGCATCTGGCTCTCTTCCCCTGAGACGGAGGTGGCTGCTTTTGGACCATGGCTAAATTACCTCTTGGCACCTGGCGTTAGGAACTTGTTAATGCAGGAAGCCAAGAAATTCAGCCAGGTCTCAGTCTCAGTACTATCTGGATAAGTAAGATGTGTGTTCCAGCTGTCTGGGGCTGTGACTGGGACTCTGTCATTATCCTTCCTCTCCTTAACTTTCATCAGAAGCGGGGTCTGCTCATCATTGGTCTCTCTCGCCCCAAGTTGCTTATTTTCGATTTTCTTTGTATGAATTAAAACCAATGTTTAGGGAAGAGCTAGGCTTGGCCAGGAAGCAGAAGAAGTCCCATGTTTTAGGAAGAAGGATGGAAGGAAGAGGAATGGGATGTCCTCTATCTTGCCATCAACCACAGAAACTTTGTCCACTCGTAAAATATGGTCCAATGAATGTCTGGATCTGACCAATCAGATTAGCCATCTCTCCTCCATCAAGAGAATAAAGTTCAGAATGTCCAGAGGAGGTGAGTGTTGCTAGATGTAGCCCCCTTTATGACATGAGTTGGAAACATAAGGCAAAGGGAGAAGACTTCCCCCAGTACTGGCAATTGAGTGGGGTCTGAAAATGACATCTAAACCAGCAGGACACATGCAACACCTCTGGCGTAGGTCTGGATCTTGTTGCCTTTAGAGTGTTCTCCTGCTCTGATGTCAAAATGTGGACATTGGCTCCTCATTGGTCCACCTTCCCTGACGTTAGGAGGGAAGACTTACTTCTCATTGGCTTTTGCACTCCCAGGACCCTCTAGTAGAAGCAGGGTTGGGGGGTGGTGTGGGGAGGTGGGAGGGGGCTGCCCTCACTGGCCAGTCACTTCTATCTTTCTTAGCAGTGCGTCAGAATACAGTCATGCTGGAAACAAACATGTATTTACATCAGCATTTGCTTGTGAACATAAAGTTCCTTTTGCTTTCTTGTCTCAGCTTTTGGAGAGCATGAAGATGCCTGCTATTTGATTTTTAATTTGTCCCAAGGTAAGATAATCATCAACAGAATTTTAAGAAAATTGCTGTTTTTTACACATTTTTAGGCTCTAGGTCCAGATGTATGACACAGAGTTGGAAAGAAGGCTGCTGCTCTGCCTCTCCAGAGCTCACCCAGACTCTCCCTGACAAGTTCTGGGACTCAGTGCAAGAGACGAGGGTTGGGGCTTTCCCTTGGGGGCTGTAGCTCAGTCCTTGGATGGTCCTGGCTGCTCCTTATAGCTGCTAGTCCGATATACTTTAGAGTTCTCTTTACTTAACCTTTGTTGTTCCTATTTGAAAAAAACCCCAAAACCTCTTGTCACTCCGGTTATAGTTAACTGTTTTTTGTTTTGTATTCTAATTTTATTAAAATTTAAAAATCATTTTTATTAAGGTATAATTACATGTAGCACTATATTATTTCAGACATATAATGACGATTCAACATATGTATTGCTAAATGATGACCATAATAAGTCTAGGTAACATCTGCCCCCATACATTACAGAAAGAATTTTTTGGTGTGTAATGAATACTTTAAAAATATACTCTTCTCTGTTATTGACAAACAAAGGAAAAAATCTACACTCTTAAAACTTACAAATATGCAATATAGTATTGATTATAGTCATCATGCTGGTCACTATATTATATACCCAGGATTTATTTATTACTGGAGATATGTACCTTTGACCTCTTCACCCATTTTGCCTATCCTCCACCTCCCATCTCTGGCAACCACCAATCTGTTCTCTGTGTCTATTTGCTTGGGTTTGTTTGTTTTTTAGATTCCACGTAGAAGATTGTACAGTATTTATCTTTGACTTACTTCACTTAGCATAATGCCTTCAAGGTCCACCGACGTTGTCACAAACTGCAAAATTTCATTCTTTTTTTATTGCTGAATTAGCAACATCTTCCTTTGTGTATGTGTGTGTTGATGTGCTCAGTTGTGACAGACTCTTTGTGACTCCATGGACTGTAGCCTGCCAGGCTCCTCTGTCCATGGAATTTTCCAGGCAAGAATACTGGAGTGGGTTGCCATTTCCGTCTCCATTGTGTATGCATACCATATCTTTTTTATCCATTTATGTGTTGAGGGACACTTCGGTTGTTTCTACATTTTGGCTAATGGAAATTATGCTGTAGTGAACATATAGGGGTGCATATATCTTTTTGAATTAGTGTTTTTATTTTCTTTGGATAAACACCCAGTAGTGGAATTGCTGGATCATATGGTAGTTCTATTTTTAACTTTTTGAGACATCTCCGTACTGTTTTCCACAGTGGCTGCACCAATTTACATTCGCACCAACAGTGCACAAGGGTTCCCTTTTCTTCACAGCCTCGCCAACTCTTGTTACCTCTTGTCTTTTTGATAACAGCCGTTCTAACAGGTGTGAGCTGATATGTCATTGTGATTTTGATTTGCATTTCCCTGATGACTAGTGATGTTGAGCATCTTTTCATGTACCCGTTGGCCGTCTGCACGTCTTCTTTGGAAAAGTGTCTATTCAGATCCTCTGCCCATTTTTTTTTTTTTTTTGACTATTGAGTTTTATGAATTCTTCATATATTCAGGATATTAACCCCTTATGACATCTATGATTTGCAAAAATATTTTCCCCCATTCAGTAGACAGTAGGCTGCCTCTTCATTTTGTTGATGATTTCCTTTGTTTGGCAAAAGCTTTTGAGTTTGATGTAATCTTCCTTGCTATAGTTACTATTTCTTATATTAAACTTTCCCTGTTTAAATTACCGTGTGTTTTTTCTCTCTCGATTGGCTCTGGATTAATACACCCAGCTTGCAAACATATGGTTACATTAAAGAATAAAAATGTGAAATTTCAATCCCAGAGCCCCATTTCACAGATGGGGCTCTGAGACTAAAGAGGATGTATTTTCTGCAGCAGATGCTGTTGACACCTTGTGCATTTCCCCTTGCCTTTAGCATTTCAGCCCACTTACATCAATTCACACCAGCCAGAACCCACATTTCTGTGCCTGAGGGTTTTCCTTGGTTGTCAAAGCTCACTTTTCTTACCTCTGCTGCTCACAAATGTGCCCAGGGAGTTAAGTGCTCTTCTTGAGCAGTCCCCAACCAATGATCAACAGGAGCAGGTGCATAAATACTCCAGCCTCCTTGTTCTCTGAGGATGGGATAATGCTGGCTGCAGGTCTACCCTGACCACCATGTTTCTGTAGTGGGATGAAGCTCTGTTGCCCACTGCAGTAATTGGTGCAATAATGCACTCTTTGGGACTTCCCTGGTGGCTCAGCAGTAAAGAATTCACCTGCAATTCAGGAGACTGGGGCTCGATTGCTGGATCAGGAAGATCCCCTAAAGAAGGAAATGGCTACCCACTCCAGTATTCTTGCCTGGAAAATCCCATGGACAGAAGAGCCTGGCAGGCTACAGTCCATGGGGTCACTAAAGAGTTGGTCACGACTTAATGAATAAACAACAGCAATGCACACTTTACTATTTGCCTTCCCATCCCTGTTTCATATCCCTATGCCCCATCAGTGTTTCTTTTATGTTCCAAACAAATCACTTGCATTAGGACCCCTTTCCCTCAATCTGCTTCTGGGAGAATCCAACCAAGGCTCTTACACAAGGTCATACAATGAGGCAGTGGTAGAGAAGGGACTGGAACTCAGTTCTCCTACTCTTATACCACGTTCCATACACTGCACCACCCAGCCCCTCTGTTTTTAGCAAACCCTGTTTCAAATAAAACTACACTTGAACATGTGGTTATTTCTCAGCAAATTCTCAAGCTGCTAGCTTTCTATCTGGTTGAAACTGTCTGACATGCCAGTCAGGCCTTTCCCAGAAATCTACACTTCCAAAAGTAGCCTCTTCTGCTCAGGCTCCTACTCATAGGGAGAGAGTCTCGGTGTCCTGATTGTGATAACATGGTGGCCCTTTTTGGACATCTCCCCATATGCTAGGTACTTTGCCAAACCCTTAACTCACACTGGCTCATGCAATCTGCAGTACAATCTTATGTGACAGGTCTTGGTTTGTAATTCCTTGATTCTAAGCACACCATTCATTCATTAATTTTTTGAGGTGAGGTCAGGGACACACATTAAATACAAACATCAATTGTAGGGTACATCCCAATTTTAAGATGCTCAAATGTGAAAAAATATAGGATTATCTTCACTTAACAAAATAGTAATGGAGACTCAAAGAGATTAAGTTGTGTGTCCAGCTCACACAGTTCCTAAGTGATGGAGCCTGGATTCATAAAACCCATGAAAATGAGAGGTAGCCCTATTCTTTCTCTTCTCCTTCTCCCGCCTTCCTCCCTGCCCTTCCCCACCCCGACAAAGCTGGTCCAGGTTTGTACACCTGATCTCCTGTGTTCCAAACATTGTCTTTCTCCCAGGAATGTTTGGTGCTCAAGGAGGCTGACTGCTTGGGGCTGCTTCGCTAGGAACCCTGGGAAGGTCAGGGCCAAGACAGGCCAGAGAGCCAACCAGGCTGAGGACGGGGAACAGACACTGTCAGTGGAGGAAGTCAGTCTGAGGAGGGAGGTAAATGGGGCAGATCAGCTGAGAAGCAGAGGTGGAGATACTAGCTGCTGATATGTCCTCACTTGCCTTCCTTCCTCCAGGAGTGTTCTGGAACATTCTCCTGGATAAACACTAGAACATTTATTGGCGAACAGACATTTGTTTGTGTTGGCAAATAAACCTTTTTATTCACGATCTCACATCACCTCCATTAAGCCTTGACTGTGCTCAGCCTTTACGTCTGTGATCTCAGGTCACCTCCCTGACAACTTTATGCTCGATTCTATTTCTATCCCATCCTATTTGAAGGTGCGGGAAAGGCTCAGAGAAGGGACCTCCCAAATCAGTCTTTCAGCCAGAAAGTGACAGAACTGGCTTTGGATCCATGGGGTCTCCGTCTGGAGCCGTGCTTCTCATCTCTGCACGACCTTATTTTGGGACCATTAGAAACAATAACAATAAACAAACAAAAACCCTCAAGCCACCTTTTGATTCACGCTGGTTTGTGTGAGCGTCTGATCCTTGGCACTAGGCAATCTCAACAAGAACAGAAGTTTTCACAAAGGGTTTTGTTTTCGCCTCTGGGTTTACTCTGTTTGACTACGGTATCAGTGACAACATCTGCTTTGTATTTTTACAGAATCTTTTTCAAAGCATGTACTTGCAGCGTGACTGAGTGTTTGGTTTTTGGGGATGAGCGAATATGTTTTATTTCTCTGATAACAATACACATCTCTTGGGCACGTGGTGACTGAACCGTCCAGATTGTTTGATTCATCTGAGCTGTCCTCGCCCAAGCTCAGCCTGTTACCATCCTTTCTCCACCCTCTTGGGGGATGAATCCATCTGAATAGGGTTTAACACTTTCTACGTAACTTATTTTCTAATTCACATGATCATTCAGCAATCGGCCATGTACTAAGCCTCTATTCTTCCCTAGACATTGTTCTGACTGTCAGAGAGCTCAAGGGACACTGTTTCCACCTCAAGGATCCCACAGGTGGGGTGGGGGGAGCAAAGTGGGAAGGAAGAAGGTTGCTAATTACCTCACAGCATCCCAAGTGCCACCACAGAGGCAAGAACAGGAGTGATCAGACTCCAGAAGATCAGCAAGTACATTAGACTGGGATTCTAATTAGGCTTTCAAATGAGTTGATCATTGTGTTAAAGGCAGCTCTATAGAGAATGGGTGGAAGGTGGGCAACATGTGAAGAAGAGATGATTGCAAGTATCAGAGTCAGGAGGAAAGTCAGGAGAACTGCAAGTCACCTAGTGTTGTAAAAGCATGGTTGAATGGGCTATGGGCAGAATGACCAGAGATCACACCAGAGAGGACCTCTGTGGAGAAACAGAGGAGCCTTACAAGCAAATGAAGGAATTCCCTGGAAGGGTTTAAGCGAGGGAGTGTTGCAGTGGGCTGATTTTTTCTGGTGGCAGTGGGGTGGGTGTGGTGGAGTGGCAATTCACTGTCAGAAAATTCAGAGAAGAGGCAGTTGCTTTATTCCAGGATGAATGAGAGAATAATTTGAGAGTCATCTGGAGGGTAGAATTGGCTGAACTTGAGGACTGAGTGGAGCTGTCGGTGAAGTAGGGGGAGGCATCCTTCACTCTTGGGTCAGTGCTTTGGGTGACTGTATGGGGAGGCACTGTTTACCTAGATGGTGATGGCGGGGAAGGAGCAGGCATGGGGGCTGGACTGGGATGGAGAGATGAGTTCAGGTTTGAACATGCTGAAACAGACATGCCCGTGAGACATCTGGGGATTCCCAGGTGGTGCTAGTGGTAAAGAACCCACCTGCCAAGGCAGGGGATGCAAGTTTGAGCCCTGGGTCAGGGAGAGCCCCTGGAGAAAGGAATGGCTTCCCAACCCAGTATTATTGACTGGAGAATTCCATGGATAGAGGAGCCTGGTGGGCTACAGTCCATAGGGTCTGAAAGAGTCAGACATGACTGAAGCTACTTAGCACACACGCATGTATGTGGGACTTTAGCAGACTATAGCAGACTATTGGGGGTTTGGCAGTAGAGCACCAGAGAGAGGTCAGGACCAGAAAGACCAGTGTTCAGGTGACATGTGATAGCTTCCCTGGGAGTGAGATGTGATGATGGTGTTAAGAAAAACTCTTTCAGTTATCTGAGGCCTCCTGAATCTTGTTTCATGCAAGTTTTTTTTTTTTTTTTTTGAGTTTGGAATACTCTCCATCTGTTTTTGGGGTGTGTAGTCAAATTGCAAATTTGGTGCACCCAACCCTGATAGTTTCCCTGGAGAGACCTGTCTTCCCACCCACCTGGATGAAGCAGGTTGTGATGTTGGAGCTGATGTGGAGGTGTCTGCTCCCTTGCGGTTCATTGATACATTCTTTGCATTTGGTATCCATCGTCCTCTGGCCATCACCAAGTCAACGGGATTCTAATATTCCTTTCCCTGATCCAACCAAAGCTCTTTGTAAATTGGACTCAGCAGGAGTAAGTCCAGTGACCTCATAAATAGTGGAAATGATTGCAAATCAGAATTCATATATGTTCCCAACTCAGTGGGTATCCTTCTCCCCTACAAAGGAAGCAATCATCGCTTTCAAATTTCTGTTTGCCCTTTCACTCAGCTATGTTGGAAGAAAATATATAGAGAGATTTTGCTGTATAACCCTGAAAGATCCACTTCCTTCAACCTAAAAAAAAAAAAAAAAAAAAAAAAGTCCTGTGTCTAACCTTGTGTAGTCAGGTGGTCCCACTTGGGAAATCACCCAGAAATGTGAGGGTCTGCCTGCGGGCTCATAGAGAGGGTCTTTCATGGGCACCAGGGAAAATATTTTACAAAGAGACACTTAAAAATTTGTGGCAGAGACTGCTAATGCTTTATCAAATCTGTGTTTTCCCCTCCTTCCACAGCTTATATTCCTCTGGCTTGGAGGTGGGGTCATGTGACTCATTTTGGTCATGGAGCAGGGATGGAAGTGATAAGGCTGCTTCCAGGCTCGGCCCCTCCTGAGACACTGCACATGCTCCTTCTGTCTGCTTTTCTGGCTTTTGCAGTGATCCAGTGGAAGATGCTTTGTCCCTAAGAGGTGATGGAGCAACCAGATGGAAGGAGCTCAAGTCTCTGAATGACGGCTTGGAGCAGAGTCCCACTCACTGACCTGGAAATAAACCTTTCTTGTGCTTAAACACTGAGATTTGAGGGGCATCTGATTAGGGAGTTAGGTTATTTTTTCTGATACATATTTCTTCTCTGAGTACTATTCTGGAGACCTGCTTGGATTTGTATGGAAAAGGCTTCTTCTTCCCTGCTCCTTCCTTTCCTGACTTTCCCTACAGAGCCATATGTGAATCAGTAAATTCTGGTTCAGATGCATCAAAGGTACCTAAAGTAGAGTGAGAGTAGGGGATTGCTTGGGAGAGAGCATGGAGAGCCTTAGATTCTTATACTGCCTGTGGCTTTTACTAGCTGATAAATCATTTCGTTTTGTCCAATCTCAGTTTCTTCAGTTGTGAAATGGGCATATGAATGAGAAGAATTGCTGCATGCATTTGATGAGGTAATGTATGTGAAGGCTCTTTATAAACAGCGAAGGGTGATACGCCTGTGGCTGATTATCAGGGAAGTGGCAGGATGTTCAAACTTCCCTGAGTGAGGTCTTCACTCCCACTGCTCTCCCACCTTTCTCCTGCAGTTCTAGGTATCTACATTCTTCTACTGGAAGCACCCATTCTGTGCCCCCAATTCTGTCATTTTGCACTGATGGAAATATCCTTTGGATAGCATTTATACAAAGTTAAGGGTCATTTTGCTCATTCTCAATGCCTTTTTTCTCTTCTATTTTTAGTTGTTGCTAGATTTATGGAAGGAGAATTCATTGCAGAGTTAATAAGTCAATTAAATTTCATTTAGTTTACAGAAAACCTTCATTTTCAAACCGCCCAAGAAACAAAACTACATCTCCTCACACAAATTGCAATGCTTTTCTCTGAATAAACAATTTCTTTTTGTGTTTTATTGTTTTTATGTCTTAAAAGGACAGCGAGATTCTCAGTCTTGGAGTTTCCATAATTTAAGAGCAATCATTTGCTTTTTCTAATTTGTCCTAATGAGCCCACATTTTTTCTTTATCAGACCCATTTTCTCTGGCAAAAGGTCATCATGGGCAATCATGCATGTCTGCTCGGTATAAATTGTTTTCATAACAATTTTCATTTGCCTTGGAAAGTGCGCCACGCTGAAAACATGGCCACTTTATATCTGTGACAGCACGCATCATATTTCCCCCACTTACTTTGGGAATATCAACCTTCTAAAGAATAATAAACCACAGTGTTAGGAATGTGAGCTGATATTGTGGACTGCAGGACTCCTTCCCTGTCTGAAGGTTTTGCTTCCAGACCCTGCCTTTCAGATCTACAGAACTGTCTTGACTCCTCTCTGAGGCTCACCCATGAATCTAGAGCCTATTATTACCCGCCTCCCACCTCCTTGGTGAGCTTCCCGGCTGTCCTTGCCTAGGACTTGGGCATCAATTCCTTCTTTCTGTGGCTGTCAGCTGAAAGCTGATCGGGCCTACTATTGCCCCAGCCTCAGCTCTCAAAGACCATGGGCCAAACCCTGGGACCCTGTGATAATCGGAGGATGGGAGGGGTTCAAAAAGCACCCCATTTGATGTTTTTTTTTAAACTTTTTATTTTATATTAGAGTATAGCTGATGAACAATGTTGTGATAGTTTCAAGTGGACAGCAAAGGGACTCAGCCATACATATGCATGTATTTGTTCTCCCCCAGACTTCCCTCCCATCCAGGCTGCCACATAACACTGAGCAGAGTTCCCTGTGTTATACAGTTGGTCTGTGTTAGTTACCCATTTTAAATAAAGCAGAATGTATGACCACATTTAACATTTTATCTTAATTCTCCAAAAATTCAAGCGTGCAGCCTGCTGACTGATTGATGGATGGATGGATTCAACAAATATTACTGAGCTTCTACTTTGTTCTAGGAACTGGGCATGAAGCTCACATTTTTGCCCACATGGTGCTTATGGTCTGGGGTGGAGAGAGACAACTACATATGAAATTACATCACCATTGTGGGAAGTGCAAAGACATTGGGAGAGGAGGGTATCAGGATGACAATTTCTGCTCTGGCTTAAGGCAAACATATAACATTCTATTGAGAGACTAGACAAGCACTGTCCAATAGAAATATAAGCCACCAATATAATTTAAAATAAAATAAAATTAACTTTCTTTTTTTTATAATGTTCAGTTTCAAGGATTTTAACACATGGAATAGATTCATGTACCCATCATTACAGATTTCAGAGCAGTTCTGTCACCCCCAAATATTTTCTCGGACTTTCCCTTTGTCATCACACCTTCCCCCACCCATAATTTCCGGCAACACTCATCCATTTTCCAGCCCCACCATCGATCTTTTTAAGCACATCAAATAAATGGAATCATACAGTATGCAAGCTTTTGTGATTGACTTCTTTCACTCAATATAATGTCTACAAGATTCATCTAAGTTGTGTTTATCGATAGTTTGTTCCTTTTTATTGTGAATAGTTTTCTATGTATGGATATACCACAGTTTGTTTTTCCATTCAGTCACTGAAGGGGATTTAAACTGTTTCAAGATTTAGGCTATCATAGATAAAACTGCTGTCTAAACTGTCATAGACTGGGGGATTCACAAACAACAGAAATTTATTTCTCACAGTTTAGGAGGCTGGAAATCCAAGATGAGGGCTCCAGCATGGTTGGGTTTCAATGAGTGCTCTCTTCTAAGCTGCAGACCTCCAACCTCTCATTGTATCATCAGAGAAGGTGAGAGAGCTTTCTGCGGTTCCTTGTATAAGAGGACTAATCTCATTCATGAGGGTCAACCCTCATGACCTAATTTCCCCCTCAAAATTCCCATCTCCAAATACCATCACTTGGGGATTTAATTTCAACATGAAATATTTGAGGCAGGGGACACAAATGTTCAGTCCATAACAGCTGCTAAACATTGATGTACAGCTTTTTGTGTAAGCATACATTTTCACTTCTCTAGGCTAAACATCCAAACTTAGGTGTAGGATTGCTGAGGTCTATATGGCAAGTATATGCTTATCTTTATAAGAAACTGCCAAACTTTTTCCAGAGTGGCTGTACCATTTTGCATTCCCAGCAGTAATTTATGACAGTTCTAGTTGCTTCTCATCTTCACCAGCACTTGGTATTGTCAAATTTTTTTTTTTTTTTTTTTTTTTTTTGCCATTCTACAGGTTGAGAAGCGGTATCCACTGTGGTTTTAATTAGTATTTCCCTGATGACTAGTGATGTTAGATATCTTCTCATATACTAATTTGAACCCCTTATATCCTTTGTGGTTAAGTGTCTAGTCAAGTTCCTTTGCCAGTTTCTTACATTTTGAGAATTTTTGTATATTCCAAATATAAATTTCATGTCAGATATGTGGTTTGAAAATATTTGTTTCCACTCTGTAGCTTGCCTCTTAATTCTCTTGTGAGTGTCTTACACAGAGCAAAAGTTTTAAATTTTTATGAAGTCCAGTGTATTAATTTTCCTTTTATGGCTCATGTTTTTGGTATCTTCTTTTTCTCTCTTCACATTTATGTTTTATTAATCTTGAGTTGTGTCATTACCACCCTCTACAAATGAGGTAAAAGATAGAATGAATATATGTGGTTATCCATGATTAGAGAATGGTAAGTCGTGGATCTTGAATTCTGATTCCAAGTTCAGGCTCTTTAAACCACACCACAGTGACCCCTATTCTTTTACTAAACTAACATCTGATCAGTTGGTGCAGCCTCCTTGATTTTGGGTGTAGCCTGCTGAATCTCAAATCAGATGATGCTACATTTCAGAAGCCGGCCACGCACAAACCTCTAGAGGCTCTCTATGATGTAGAAGAAGATGCTTCCTCTATTTAGTCTAAAGGCAACCTTGTCATGGTTATGGTTGGGGGTTGATGATGGCAGTGGTAGAATAAAGAATGGCAGAAATCACACCATCTCAGGTGATCCTGGAGTCATCACCCAGAAATTAGACATAGAGTTGAGATTGCTTGCAATGGGGATCAACTGCAATCAAGCACATTATTAAGTGAAATTGATCATCTGGAAATGTTGAAATATCATTAGATTGTCCATTGGGTAAAAACAAACCAATCAGTCAGTCATCAGATAGGTTTAGACTATATTGGGGGATTTATTAGTTCAAGAATTATTTATTGAGACAAGAACCACAGTAAGGATCTGGAGATACACTATGTTAGTCATAGCTCCTACCTTGATGGAGTTTGCAGCTTACTATGTGAGCTATACTTAAGATGTTATCACAAGGATTGTTATGGTGAAGGAGGAGCGGGATGCTTTGGATGCCCACCACAGGGAATAAATTATAAAGTCTAAAGTCTTACCATTTGGGTTTTTTATCATTCTGGGATCAAATATACAATCATACCTAGACCTGGAAAGGAAACAAATATCAGAGGGCTCCAGCCTCCAAGAAAAATAGAAAAAGAAGTAGCATTATTGGGTAGGAACACAATCAGGAAGGCAAAGGCTAGAAAAGAACTGAACTGTCCAAGGCTAAATGGAAAAACAGGATGACAGTCACCAATTGTGGAAGAAAAAAGGGACTGAAGAGTTGGTCGTTTACTTCTTAAATCATTTATTGATCCCCTACAATGGGAATAAGACATTTGTATCTTCTAGACAATGATTAAAAATGAATGCTAGTTTGAGGCAGCCTTTCTGTGAAGGCTGTGAGAGTTCACTGCTCAGATTTCTGGAAGCTGGGGATGTAACAGATCAGAAGCCCCTTTGCTGAGCTCTGAAATCCTTCATGTATTTGCCGGAGGCCATGCCTCCTATAGGCTGTCCCCAGCTGATGACAGAACATGGCAGGGATGCCAAGGCAGTCTTGTTTCTAGGAGACATGGGACCCTTCTGATGGGTAAATTTTCTTTTTTCTTAACAGTTCAGCATTTTATTTATAAATTTATTTTGGCTGTGCTGGTCTTCGTGGTGGCTCACGGGCTTAGTTGCCCTGAGGCCTGTGGGATCTTGATCCCCTGACCAGGGATCAAATCCACATTCCCTGCATTGGAAGACTGAGTTTTAACCACTGGATCACCAAGGAAGTCTCCACTTATGGATAACTTTGGCTCGAGAACTCTTTGACAGCTGCGCTTGGCTTGAAATCTCACTGTAGTCCTGTATGTTTCCACCAAAACTTCCTTCCTCCCTCCCTCTATTCCCTGCTTCCTTCCTCTCTCCTTTACTTAGGGTGAGATCTATATCCCAGCCTCTCCTGGCACATTTCCCACTTTCTTTCACAGTTTATTTCCCTAGGAAATTTTTGTACATCTAATCTCAGAGGACCTGGACTAACATATCATCTTAAAAAAAGAGTGTTCCAGAGAAAGTGAAGAGGTGTTTTGTTTTTTTTCCTTTTTTTGAAGCACCTATTTTTCCAGGAACCATTAGGAGCATGCAGCAGGGCAGGGGCACCAAGCCAAGCCCGGTGGTCCCACACTTATCTGGCTCAAAGTCTGGCACTTCCACTTAAGAGTGTGTGATCTGGGGCAAGTTACTTATTCTTGGCTACCTTCAGTTTCCTCATCTGTAAAATGGGACACTCATTTTTCCCTGACAGGCTTTTTGTGGGGATTAATTGAGATCATGTGGGTAAAAGCTACCATGGTATCTGGAAAATATTTGGGCTGACTTCTGAGGGCTTCATCACCTTTCTCCTTCACACTCACCCTCTGTAGGAGAAGGGAGGAAAGGGCAAGTGTATTTCGTCTTCTTTCATATAATGTATCTCGATGTGCAATCCGTGTAATATTGCTTCAGCTGGGCCCTCCCCCTCCAAGGAGCCATCCATCCCTGACTACCACAGCCAAGGGGTTGAGGTCTTTTGCTTCTTTCTCTGACCTCCTGTTAATGTCCCTCTCTTGGAGATATTTTTGGAGGATCGTGTGGTTTGCCGGGTATCCCTCTTTCCCAGGAACCGCCCCTCTTCCATCCACTTAACCATCACAAGAGCCATGTTGATGCACTATAATTCTGTCCTTGGACACAACTAATTGTTCAGGGGTGGCATCTGTCTCGAGAGAAGTCATCAACGCCTTCCCTAGGAATTTTGGATTCAGAACCAGGGGTGTCAGATTTGTCTTTCCCTGGGGACAGCTGAGGTCACCACATCTCAAGCCCTGAAGCTATTGGCAGCCCAACCACATGTTTCACTGTGTGGGGGGAGAAAGTCAGGCTACAAGGAGATGAAAGAATGTCATGCAAGAGAGGGAGATGCAGAGAGGTCCAGCCACATTCAAGTCCTGGGTTCTGGTGCTTCCTCAGGTTCTTTGAGACATCCCCATCCTAATCAGCTCCTTCCTTGCTTAAGCTAGTTTGAATAGGGAGTCAGTCACTTGCAGCCCAAAGAGTTCTAAGTAACAAAGATGTGCCTTCGTTCCACGTGTCTATCCTCCTTCCCACCTTGACTGTGAGCCTTTCAGGGGCAGAGTCTATGCCCCTCCTTCTCCTTCTGCCCACAGTGCCAGGAATAGTGCTTGGCCCTGCAGCTGCTCCAGACAGATGTGTGGTTGACAAGGAAGCTAAATCAAATATTCCGCTCATGGAAGTTTTCTATATATTCCCTGCATGATGTCACAGGACCACTTTAATCTATGCTCTAAATGCTGGTTTAAATGTGCTAAAAATGTTTTGTGGCAAGGACTATGAAACCTTTGGGGAAGAGCTCCTGGCAGGTATCTCATACAAGGCATGGTGGAGTCAGGTTGATGGGTGTTGCTAGGCGGATCACGGTACTTAAAAACGAAGCTGTGTCACCACCCACTGCAGTCTAGGCTCCCCTCTCCTGCTCCACCAAGCAGTCTATTTAAAACCACAAATATCAAGGACACTGAGGCCACAACCTGGCCTCTCTGTGGTTGTGGATGTGCAAATGGTTTGATTCTTTCTCAAGGTTCTTTGCATACAGGATTCCATTGGCCTCTTCATTAAGGTACAAAATCCACAAGGACAGAAATTTGATTTTGTATTTCATATATAACACAGACTGGGCTTTTCATTAAATATTCTTGACTTAGATCCTGCATATATTTTTTAAATGCCTCCATGAGCCTGGGCCTGAGGTCTTTCTCATGTGCTCTCTCATTTAGCCCAGGAACCCCATGACCCATGACTTGTGATTCCTGTTGTACAGATAAATAAGCAGACACAGAGAGGTCAAACAACTTGTGAAAGGTCACACGGCTAGCTGGTCAGTGACTGAGCTAGGACTTGCCTCCATGTCTAATGCTATTTCCACAATGATATGTGGGATAATAAATGGTGGAGGGGCCTCATGGGTGAGCTGTTCTTTCAAAAAGAAAAAAGTGGAAAATGAGTCCCACTAACTGGGGAAAAATTAGTGCCTAGTGAGTTTTTTTCTTTCTGATTATACAACATGAGCAAGATTGGGATCTAGGTGAGCTGAGTAGACACTCACCTTGATGCAAAACTTAAGAAAAGCCCCAAACTCAGTCATCAAGACAAATAATACTTTAAAAAGTCAAAATTAATTTTAAAAATCTATATTGAACAAGATATCAGCATGTTAGTTAAAGATGGACTCTGTTGACAGGGCCAGGATTAGGGAGAGGTGGATGAGATGAACTGTGCAGGTGTGAGGTGGGACCTTGAAAGGTATGGAAAACACCACTATGAATTCATCTAAAGCCATTTGTCTTCTTCCTTGGCTTAAAGACAACTCATGTTTCATTTTCCTTTGCAGTTTAGCTTGGCCCTGTGACTAAGTTCTAGTCAATAGAATGTCTGTGGAATTGATGTGAACCAATCCAGACCATCCCCAAGAACATCCCCAAGAGAAAGAAATGCAAAAAGGCAAAATAGTTGTCTGAGGAGGCCTTAAAAATAGCTGAGAAAAGAAGAGAAGCAAAAGGCAAAGGAGAAAAGGAAAGATATACCCATTTGAATGCAGAGTTCCAAAGAATAGCAAGGAGAAATAAGAAAATCTTCCTCAGTGATCAGTGCAAAGAAATAGAAGACAACAATAGAATGGGAAAGACTAGAGATCTCTTCAAGAAAATTAGAGATACCAAAGGAACATTTCATGCAAAGATGGGCACAATAAAGGACAGAAATGGTATGGACCTAACAGAAACAAGATATTAAGAAGAGGTGGCAAGAATACACAGAAGTATACAAAAAAGATCTTCATAATCCAGATAATCATGATGGTGTGATCACTTATCTAGAGCCAGACATCCTAGAATGTATAGTCAAGTGAGCCTTAGGAAGCATTACTAAGAACAAAGCTAGTGGAGGTGATGGAATTCCAGTTGAGCCATTTCAAATCCTAAACGATGATGCTGTGAAAGTGCTGCACTCAATATGACTGCAAATTTGGAAAACTCAACAGTGGCCACAGGACTGGAAAAGGTCATTTTCATTCCAATCCTAAAGAAAGGCAATGCCAAAGAATGCTCAAACTACTGCACAATTGCACTCATCTCACACGCTAGCAAAGTGATGCTCAAAATTCTCCAAGCCAGGCTTCAATAGTACGTGAACCATGGACTTCCAGATGTTCAAGCTGGTTTTAGAAAAGGCAGAGAAATCAGAGGTCAAACTGCCAACATCCATTGGATCATCGAAAAAGCAAAAGAGTTCCAGAAAAACATCTAACTTCTGCTTTATTGGCTATGCCAAAGCCTTTGACTGTGTGGATCACCACAAACTGTGGAAAATTCTTAAAGAGATGGGAATACCAGACCACCTGATCTGCCTCCTGAGAAATCTGTATGCAGGTCAAGAGACAAGTTAGAACTAGACATGGAACAACAGACTGGTTCCAAATCAGGAAAGGAGCAGGTCAAGGCTATATATGGTCACCCTGCTTATTTAACTTATATGCAGAGTACATCATGAGAAATGCCAAGCTGGAAGAAGCACAAGCTGGAATCAAAATTGGGAGAAATATCAATAACCTCAGATATGCAGATGACACCACACTTATGGCAGAAAGTGAAGAAGAACTAAAGAGCCTCTTGATGAAAGTGAAAGAGGAGAGTGAAAAAGTTGGCTTAAAGCTCAACATTCAGAAAACTAAGATCATGGCATCTGTTCCCATCACTTCATGGCAAATAGATGGGGAAACAATGGAAACAGTGACAGACTTTATTTTCTTGGGCTCCAAAATCACTGCAGATGGTGACTGCAGCCATGATATTAAAAGATGCTTGCTCCTTGGAAGAGAAATTATGACCAACCTAGACAGCATATTAAAAAGCAGAGACATTACTTTGCCAACAAAGATCCATGTAGTCAAAGCTATCATTTTTCCAGTAGTCATGTATGGACGTGAGAGTTGGACTATATGAAGAAAGCTGAGTGCTGAAGAACTGATACTTTTGAACTGTGGTGGTGGAGAAGACTCTTGAGAGTCCTTTGGACAGCAAGGAGATCCAACCAGTCCATCCTAGAGGAAATCAGTCCTGAATATTCATTGGAAGGATGGATGCTGAAGCTGAAACTCCAATCCTTTGGCCACCTTATGTGAAGAACTGACTCATTTGAAAAGACCCTGATGCTGGGAATGATTGAAGGCAGGAGGAGAAGGGGATGCCAGAGGATGAGATGGTTGGATGGCATCACCAACTCAATGGACATGAGTTTGAGCAAGCTCCGGGAGCTGGTGATAGACAGGGAAGCGTAGCATGCTGCAGTCCATGGGGTCGCAAAGAGTCAGACATGATTGAGGGACTGAACTGAACTACTGAATCCAGATCAGCCACAAGAATTTCCAGCATTCAATTCTCCATGCTCTTTCCCTCTCCCACCTTGACACCAATGAGTGGGATGACCTCAGACGGCAAGGACTGAAAATGACAGAACTACCAGATAAAAAGAACCTGGGAAATGAAGTCATTAGTGGAGGAGAGCAGCCCACTTAGGGCTGGATCAAGACCTTCTTTTTGAACTTCAAGGAAAAATTTTGAAAATATTACTATTATATTTTTAAAAAGCTGATAGCTGTTAATCTTCTAAGGTTTTGAGGGTTTTTATGCTCCAGCATCAAAGCATTACTTTTACTAATACAGAATTTGATACCAGAAGTAGGACATGGCTGTTTTAAAAACCTGAAATATGTGCATTTCATTGCTTATCAGGTGACACACTGCAGGGAAAATAGGGAGACCCATGGTTGTTTTTGTTTAGTTGCTAAGTCATCCCCTACTCTTTTGCAACTCTTTGGACTGTAGCCCACCAGACTCCTCTGTCCATGGGATTTCCCAGGCAAGAATATTGGAGTGGGTTGCCTTTCCTTCTCCAGAGAATCTTCCTAACTCAGTGATTGAATTGGCATCTCCTACACTGGCAGGTGGATTCTTTACCACTGAGCCATCTGAGAAGCTTGGAGACCCATGTTATAGAGGGCCAAACCTTTGGTACAACTGTTACCTATGATGACTTGGAAGACAGACCACATGTCTATGAAGCCTGTTGCTCTGGGGGACACAGTTGGAGAGAGCCAAAGTGACAGGGTGCTGGATTTACCCCATGTCTTTGTCAATGTATTACAAGAAAGAGATGAGCTCGAGAGAGATTTGACTGTTTGGTCTTAAATCAACTCCTGAGTTCCTGATCCCACACAGGAAGAAAGCAGCTGCAAAAGTTGCACAAGCTTAAAGGAGTGAATACTCTTCAACACCCACTTCATATGTGGCCACAGAAGGTAATGGACAAGGAAGAATCTCTGAGAGCCCAGAGTCAGAAATCACCAACAGGTATGAATGTGGGAGATTCTCCCAGCAGCAGAATCAGCATCTAATTAAGGAAACTTTCCCATTGCAAAGGCAGACATCCCTTTCCTTACTCTTCCGGAGATGGTGGCAGATTACTCATCTGGACCTTTCTCATCCTACCATCACTGGACCTTAACCACGATACCTCAGTGGTGGGTAAACTGTGGGTAAGAGTATAGTGTGATCAGCATTTCACATTCCACTAGCAAACAATACAACCTTTTCTGGAACACAATATACACCAGGAGACTTTAAAATGCTTATACTCTTTAGATCTATAAATTCCATGTCTAGAAATCTAGTCCAAGGAAATAATCTGATGGGTAAATAAGGATTTAAACATAAAGGTATCCAACACAGTGTTATGTAAAGGAAAAAAAAAATCAGAGACTACCTAAAATGCCCAAGAGTGAATTACATAAATGATTTAGTAAATTTACAGTATATTTATGGGGTGGAATGTTCTTCATCCATTAACTTTTTTTGTACATGGAAAGTTTCTAATGACTCAGAGTAATGCTCCTGAAGCAAAATTGTAGGCAAGCTAACATTTCAGCTATGTAAAAGATATAGACACAGAACAAAGGCTGAAACAGAATGTTAAAACTGACTGGTGATTTTATGGGGAATTACAGGGTTTACTAGAGATAATATCTTGGAGTTTTTAGTAATGTACAGATTTTTCACAAAAGGGATAGATTGCTTTTATAATTAAGGAAAAACAACCTACCTTGAAAGAGAAACAATTGATGATGTATTGACGTCTTAGCCTAACTGCTCTTCTTATTCCATCAACTGGTTGGGTGGACTGAAGACAACACTGGCTGGAGAATCAGGAGCCCTGAGTTCTAGAAGGATTTGCACTTGGGTCTGTTGTTCCATTTTTACTAAGAAGGGGCTGCCTGGGACAATACTGGAACGGCCTTTCCTGTTCAAAAAGTTTATATACAAATGTGCTGAATCACCCCCCTCGTTTATCATTCCTTTTCATTCCTTGAGGTAAAACCAACTCCAAATCTTGGAGCCTGACAGACTCTGAAATTGGCCCTCATTTTAATTCTCAAGTTCTTAGCATGAGAGCAACATTCAATATGGTTCTGAAATATCTCATGCAAAAAAGTGCCAGAGTCATAGACTGAAATATTTATTTGAATATAAATGAACTCAGATTTGCCAAAATACGTTCCCCCTGTTGTCATGGACACAAATGCCTGACTCTCGGATTTGCATTTCTTTTCTAATGGGTACAATATGTTTCAGCTCCTCATTGGTGCTGGGGTTGGATAGGAGAAGCTCGCCATTCTGTGAGCTCCCCAAAATGTCAGCCAGTGGGGAACTTTTGTGCCTTTGTTCTGCTTCACACACCAGCTGGGAGGACGTTTTCTGTCCCTTGGGGGTCAGAACAGCTGCTTATAAGGCTCCTGACCCCTTCCTGCCAGCTCCTCTGGAGTGGATTTAGAGATGCTAGGATGCCTGTCTGGGTCTTTTTTTTTTTCCCCCAGTCCAATTCCTCCCACCTCTTGGAAGTTTCACCTCTGCTTTCTTGTTCTCTAATAGTGAGGGTGGCAGGAATTCTTGCCTAGACATTCCTGGTCCCTGCCGACATCTGCTTCTTTCTCCTATGGGCTCCCTCCTGATCCTAAGTTGCCATCTGTCCCTTCCTCCAAGCTCAGATCCTCAGAATCACATCCTCCCTTTTCCTCTTCACTTATAAAGAGAAATCCCTAAATCCTCCTCTTGACTCCCTGCTTTCACTGAGCATCCTTTCGATATTTTTTTTTCTTAATGCTAACAGGAAGAAAATTCTTTCCAAAATGCTAATGGGATCTTGTCACAATCTTTCTTAAAACCCTTTAATGGTTTGACCCTGATAGTGAGATAGAGTCCCAAATCCTCACCCTGGCTTTCGAGGCTCTGTTCTGTCTCTCTTTTCAATCTCATCTCAAGCCACCCTCTCCGGTGCTCACTGCGTTCCAGGCACGTGGCCACTTTGTGCTTTTTCTGCTGTGCTGTCTTCCTTCTCACCACATGGCCATCATTCCCTGGGAACATTTTGCTTCTGTCCCCTGAGCAGATACTTCTTAGTTTCCAGGTCTTACCTTAATTAAATGCTGCTTATTCAGGGAAGCCTTCTCATCTTCCCAGTAGATTATATGTTCCCTAGATATAGGTACTCATCACCCTCTGGGTTTTCCCTCAGTTGATCTGTCAGAGTTGGGACAACATACGTATCTAATGTTTATCTCTTCTGCCAGTCCATAGGTTCCATGATGGCTGAGATCATGTCTGTTCTGTTCACTGTTCTATCTCCAGCCCTTTATGGAGTGTGGGACATGGTAGGTGCCACATAGTTACTTGAATGATGGTAAATTCTTCACAGTGATTGTTAGAATCAATTTCTGAATCACAAATTGGACTGCATAAACCCCCAACCCACAACTCTTCCCTCCCCTAACAAAACCAAGAAACGCAGAATTTATCCCTGGGCTCACTGCTCATGGAGAAAAAGGCCAAGCTCACCAGCATCCCACGAGGCTCCATACAGTCTGGCTCCAGCCCACCCTCCTAGCAGAGTTTCTTGACTCCTGTCAGGACTCTCCATGCCCCAGGCACACCCACCACCTGAGAAGAGTCTCCAGACTGGGGCTTCTGTGCCTTCTCTGCTGAGTTCTTCCTACCCCTTCTCCGGGTGGAGAACTCCAACACAGCCTTCAAAACCCACCTGGGATGAAGGCTTGATGCCTCCTCCAGGAAACCCCTCCCACCCCTTAACCAGCTCATCCAGTCCTGCTGGATCGTTACTCGTGGATACGTTTTAGCGGACTTCACCCTCGTGTGAGTCACTGTGGAACAGGAAACACGTCTTATTCTCCTCGTGTCACCTGTGCCCACGGTGCCGTGAGGATACGCTTCTCCCCCTCTCCTCCTGTCTCCTCTCTGCTCAGAGACAGGAAAGCACTGGGCCTCCCACCCTCCCGGGGAAGGGCCTCCTCTCAGCCCTTCCTGACTGAGCACCTCTCATCACGTGGTGATAATCTGGTCAGAGTAAGGACATTCTCTTGAACAAACTGTGCTAGTGGGTGGGGTGTCTGTGTCTTCAAGGCAGGAACAGAGGCTCTGCACCTCCTCCGCCTGTTAATCCCGTCAGACACCCGCCCCGCCACCCTCGTCTCCTCAGCTTCTGCCTCTGAGCTGGGAGGAAGTCGCGGGGGTGCGGGTGGGGGTGGCGGGGCGGCGGGGAGGGACTTCCGGCTCAGCTTCAGGAGCGCTGAGGAAGGAGCCCTTGCTCAGGTCTCCTGGCAGAGCTTTCCTCCCGGCCTCAGGATCCTCCTGTAGTCCTGCACGTACGGGGGTGAGGAAGGGACGTCAGCTCTTGGCCAGTTGCTGGGAATAAAGGGCTGCTTTATTTTCCATTTGACGGTGGTGCCTGGCGTGTTTTCTTCACCAGCCAGGCACCCAAGACCCACGCTGACTCCCTGTGTGGACATTGAGGACAAATATTCACAATAAGGAGTGCCCAGGTTCAAATCCCAGTTCGACTACCTATTGAAGCAGTGACTTTGGACAAGTAACTAGGCTTCTGCTTTCTCATCTGAAAAAATGGGGTCAATTAACAGGACCTAATTAAACTGAAAACTTTTGTGCAGCAAAGGAAACCATCAACAAAACAAAAAGAAGACTTGCTGAATGGAAGAAGATGTTTCCAAATGATATGACCAACAAGGATTAATATATAATAGCTCATATGCTCAACATAAAAAAATCAAACAACTGTATTGAAAAATGGGCAGAAGAACTGAATAGACATTTTTTCAAAGAGAAAATGCCAGTGGCCAATAGGTGCATGAAATGATGCTCAGTGTTGCTAGTCATCAGGAAAATGTAAGTCAAAACCACAGTGAGATATCACCTCACACCGGTCAGAATGGCTATCATCCAAAAGAACACAAATAACATGTTGATAAAGGAGGGAAGGGAACCTCCTACACTGTTGGTGGGAAGGTAAATTGGTGCAGCCCCTATGAAAACAGTATGGAGGTTTCTTAAGAAACTAAAAATAGAACTACCATATAAGCCAGCAATTTCACGTCTGAGTATGTATCCAAAAAAAGCAAAGACACTATTCAAAAAGATACTTGCACTTCAATGTTCATTGCAGCATTATTTATAATGACAAAATATGGAACCTAAGTGTTCATCAGCAGATGAATGGATAAAAAGAATGTGATATATTACATACATACATACACACACACACACAATGGAATAGTACACAGCCATAAAAAGGAATGAAATTTTGCCACTTAAAGCAACATAGATAGACTTGGAGAGCACTATGTTAAATGAAATAAGTCAGACAAAGAAAGACAAATACTGTTATGATACCACTTATATGTGAAATCAAAAAAATAGAACTAGCAGATATAGCAAAAAAGAAACAGACACAGGTATAGAGAAGAAGGTAGTAGTTATCAGTGGGGGTGGGGAGAAGAAAAATAGGGGTGGGGGAATGGGCAGTACAAACTACTGGGTGTAAGATAAGCTCAATGATGTATTGTACAACATGTGAATCTAGCCAATGTTTTATAATAACTGCAAACAGTGTGTAACCTTTAAAATTGTTTAAAATAATTAAGAATTTAAAAAAAGAAAAAACCCAGGAACATCAATAGTATTGACTTCTTAGGGCTATTGTGAGGATTAAGTGAACGATTCTGAGCACAAATGCCTGGCACTCAGGAAGCATCGAATACCAATTAGGGATCCCTCTTAAGGCAGAAAGGTGATGTGTCTCTCTTGTTCAGGGTTGTATCTGTCATGCCTGGACTGAGCCTGACACAGAGCTGGTACTCAATGAATGCTTATTGTATGAATTGTTATTATGCTATTGTTCATAATGTGTAGGAGATACTCAATAAATCTTTTTAAATGAATGAATGGATGGATCCATGAATGTCTAAAGTCAATCTCCAGTACACAAGCTTGCTAGAAGAGACTGTTTTAGTAAAACCAGGTATATGGACACAGACCAGGGAGACCTTAACTTTGAAATTCTCTGATATGCCAGCAGAATTTTTAGGTTTGAATGGTACTGGCATTTTAGTAAAAGCTAAAATGGTTTTTGGAGGGTTTATCTCTTTAAAAATTTTTATATTGGAATATAGTTGATTTACACTGTTGTGTTAGTTTCAGGTTTCCAAAAGAGTGATTCAGTTATACATGGCGCTGGCATTTTGGAACAATCACATGATGGAAACAGTGTCATTCAGTCATTCCTGAGGACTTGCTGTGTCCCTGTCCCATGTCTGAGTCCCACAGCTGATCCAGGCACTGTCCCTGCCTCATGGAACTCCAAGCTCACAGGTGAGAGCCTGGGCAGCACCTGGGGGATGGTCTCAGGTGCCCGCCCTGTGGGGTCCCAGCTCCATCTCTGTCATGCCCTTGGTGAATTACCAGAAGATGCCCCTTCCTTTCTCCGGACATTTTTGGATGGGTCTGGACTAGGTCAGTCATTTTTGCTCATTCAAGCAGAGGAATCCTTTGCTTTGGGAGAATGCTGTGTGAAAGGTGAGAACATAAAGCAGATGAAAAGGGAGTTGGTGGGAAATGGGAGAGAGGCTCTCTGAGACTGATGAACAAAGGACCCCCTCCATCAACAGCATTATTCATGATTCTGAGGTCATGCAACAAAAGCAGGCCTGTCTTGGACTATCCAAAGAGATTTTCTTCTGTTTGGTTTTATTTTTTGAAATACATTTTTATTTTAAATAGTTTAGAGAAAAAGCCTGAAGAAAGTACAGAGAGTTCCCATATAACCCACACCCAGGTCCCCATCATCATATCTTACCTTAGTATGGTAGATTCATCCCAGTTAATGAAACAATATTGATACTTTTTATTAACTGAAGTCCACGCTTCATTCAGACTTCCTTAGTTTTTTCCTAGTGCTCCTTTTCTGTTCCTGGACCCCACCTGGGGTGTCACGTTACACTTAGTCATCGTGTCTCCTTAGGCTCCTCTTGGCTGTGATAGTTCCTTAGATTCTTTTTTTTTTTTAATGTCCTTGATAGTTGTGAGGAGTGCTGGTCAGGTATTTTATAGAATGTTCCTCAACTGGGATTTGTCCGATATTTTTCTCATGCTTCACCTGAGTTATGAATTTTAGGAGGGATGACCCCAGAGGTGAGATATCATTTTCATCCCATCATATCAAGGTACATACAATCCACATGGTTTATCATGTTTATATGAACCTTGATCACCTGGCTGAGGTCATGTGCATCAGGTTTCTCCACTGAAAAGTGACTCTTTATTCCTCCCTTCTGTACTGTCTTCTTCAGAAAGATGTCACTGGTCACAACTCACATGTACGCATGGGGAGTTAAGCTCCACCTTCTTGAGGGCAGAGCATCTACATAAGTTATTTGGAATTCTGTGAGAGATTGGCCTCTTCCTCCTATTTATTGATTCATGCACTCCTTTATTTATCTCTGTATGGACTCACTGATATTTGTTTTATACTTTGGCTTATAATCCAGTACTATTTAAATTACTGTGTTGCTCAAATTGGATCCAGGGGGTTTTAATTTCAGAAAGACTTGGGTGTCTTTCTGGTCCTGGCCCAAGACTTGGGTGTCTTGGATGGTCCTGGCCCAGGAAAGGGAGACAGAGTTTGGTGTAGAGGAGGGATGAAACTCTTGGTTCTGGGAGGTTTCCACTGTGTTCTGTGCTGCAGTGGGTCCAGGCAACTGCTGCTGATGACATTTTGGGGAGGTAGGAGAAGTAGAGGCACCCTCCCTCCTACACCCTTTGAAGAATTAGAAAAGAACTAGAGAGCTAAAGAAAAGTGGACCCGGATGGAACCCACTCTTCATTCCCCTGAATGGTTTTGATTACAGCCTTTATAAAGGCAGCCATGTGTACCCACACCATCTCCTGTTACTGGTGTCGCATGTTGAAAAGCATGTTAGGTAAACTGGGGAGCAAAGGAATAGGAAAACTTTGATGGTTTCATCTGCAGGTGTGCCTTAAAAGCAAGACCTCCTTAGTGGGAGCAAACAGAGTTGAGTGTGTGTGTGTGTGTGTGTGTGTGTGTGTGTGTGAAGACTGGTTCTGATGATTCACAGCATCTGTAGAGGGGAAGGCAGGACCCCAGCATGAGAATCCGGCAGCTAGAAAGGGGTTGTTGGAGGAGACCCCAGTTCCAGTCCTGCTCGTTCATCCACTTGCCACATAACCCTGGGCAGGATGCCTATGTCACACATCTGTAGGTCTCGGTTTCCTTACCTGTAAAGTGTGGTAGTTAGGAGCAAAGAGTATAAAACACTGGGAACAAGGCTAGTGATAATACTCCCTATCATTAGGTTTTTACTGTGCAGAAGATGCTCCATTAAGTGGTTTACATGCATCGTCTCATTTCATCCCTGTAACAAACCTGAGAGGTCAGCGACGTTATCCCTCTTTCACTGATGTGGGACCAGGTTCAGGTATGGTGAGCCCAGCAGATCAGGGAACAATTGTCATTGAGAAGACAGTTTGCTACTCAAGAGTTTCCAAGAGCTGGGAGCACACCACGTCTGGGAGGGCCATACGGGGGAAGCACGAGGGCTGGTCAGGCATGCTGACTAGTGCAAGAGAGCACAGTTGATGGCAGAGCTAGAATTTGAATCTTCTTCCCTGGACTGGGATGTTTATGATTCAGAACACAGATCCCAGGGCAGATTCCCCTGAATGCTGTGCAACTCAGGCAATTTGCATCAGCTTCCTGTGCCTCTATTTTTTGTCTGCAGACAGGATCATAGTAGAATCTGCCATGAGGAAGGAGGTAAGAGAGATGGTCCTTGAAGGAAAGCCCGTGTAAGGAGAGTTGAGACAGCTTCAGGATGCAAATGCATACAGTTTAAGCTCATTAATTCAGACTTCAGTGGTTTGCAGTCTAGGATGATTTGAAGCCAGTAAAAACCAGGCTTCCTTTTCACTATTAATAAGAATGTAAACAAGATTAGGTGGGTTGTGCAGAGAAACTAAGGTAGACCATTGTTATCATAATATTGCAAGGGAATGTTAATTCACACAAGCAAACAAACTATTTTCAACTACTCTGAGGCTGCTGTTTACATATAGCAGTGTGCTAATTGCAGATGACTCTCCCTATTCCTCTGTGCAGCTTTGGGTCCAATCTGTTAGGTTTTAGTGGGAGAACCTTTTTACATGTGAAGGCAGCTAACCTGCTTTTCTTTTAAAATTTTAAAATGTTCTATAATTCAGACTTTTGATTTTACCTTGGCATTCACCCATCATCTGAGGGTCCCCGAGATTCAAGGATGATATACACAGGAGAGTTCTGAGTTGGAGAGAACTGAAGAGAGCTTTGGGAGAAGGCAATGGCACCCCACTCCAGCCCTCTTGCCTGGAAAGTCCCATGGACGGAGGAGCCTGGTAGGCTGCAGTCCATGGGGTCGCTGAATCAGACATGACTGAGCGACTTCACTTTCACTTTTCACTTTCATGCATTGGAGCAGGAAATGGCAACCCACTCCAGTGTTCTTGCCTGGAGAATCCGAGGGACGGGGGAACCTCGTGGGCTGACATCTATGGGATTGCACAGAGTTGGACATGACCGAAGTGACTTAGCAGCAGCAGCAGCAACAACAGAGAGCTTTAGGGCATGGAGATGCCCAAGTGAAGGCTTCTCAGGAGAAATGAGGGTCGACATGGGTCTTGAAGGATAATGAGTTTGGCCTGACTGGGATCCTGTTCCTCAGCCCACAACCCTCTCACTTGTCCTCTGCACCCCACCTGTCTGTTCATCCCTTCTCCTTTTTAAAAACTTTTCTTTTTGTATAAATAAAATATAGTGCAGCTGATTAACAATGTTGTGGTAATTTCAGGTGGACAGCAAAGGAATTCAACCATATATATGCATGTATCCATTCTCCCCTAAACTCCCCTCCCATCCAGGCTGCCACATAACAATGAGCAGAGTTCCGTGTGCTATACAGTAGGACCTTGTTGGTTATCCATTTTAAATATAGCATGTGTACATGTCATTCCCAAATTCCCTAACTATCTCTTCCTCCCATTCTTCCCCTTTGGTAACCATAAGTTTGTTCCCTAAGACCATGAATCTATATCTGTTTTGAAAATAAGTCCATTTGCATGATTTCTTTTGAGACTCCACACATAAAGGATATCATATAATATTTCTCTTTCTATGACTTCACCCAGTATGACAATTTCCAGGTCCATCCATGATACTGCAAAAGATGTTATTTCATTCTTTTTAATGGCTGAGTAATATTCCACAGGGTATATACACTACATCTTCTTAAACTATTCCTCTATTGGTGGGCACTTGGTGGGCACTTCCACACCTTAACTATTGTTAATAGTGCTGCAGTGGGCACTAGAGTGCATGTGTCCATTCGGATTATGTTTTTCTCCAGATATATGCCCAAGAGAGGGATTGTAGGGTCATATGGTAGCTCTATTTTTAGTTTTTTAAGAAACCTCCATACTGTTCTCCAAGGCTTCCTGGATAGCTCAGCTGATAAAGAATCTGCCTGCAATGCAGGAGAGCCCAGTTCTATTCCTGGGTTGGGAAGATCCCCTGGAGAAGGGATAGGTTACCCAGTCCAGTATTTGTGGACTTCCCTGGTGGTTCAGATGGTAAAGAATCCATCTGCAATGCAGAAGACCTGGGTTTGATCCCTGGATTGGGAAGATCCCCTGAAGGGGGGCATGGCAACCTACAGTATTCTTGCCTGGAGAATCCCTTGGACAGAGGAGCCTGGTGGCCTGTACAGCCCATGGGGCCGCAAAGAGTCAGACACGACTGAGTGACTAAGCACAGAACGGCACAGCACATTCTGTTCTCCATAGTGCAGCCCATTTTTCTTAACTTGGTCTACCTTTCACATGATGGTTAGCTGCCAGACTGGAGCCAACAGGCCAGCTCCTGTGGGTAGACACCACTCCTAGAGGGGTGTGGCCAGGCTGTGTGGATATGGAAAGTCCTAGAAATTGCCTCTCCTTTGAACTCCTAGGACAGAATGGGAGAGTAGTTGTCCTCAAATCTGGCTACACAGCAGAATCACATATGAAACATTAAAAAAATATTGAATTCCCAGGTCCTACCACAGGCGAATTAAATCAATAGGGTAGAACATCACAGCTGTAGGGTTTATTATTTACACTTCTCAAAGAGATGCTGAATCCCACTATGCCTTATGTGGTTGTTAGACTCCTCTGTGTGTTTTCCTTGCTTCTCCCCCATTAATGAGCATAACTAATCCATTATGTAAACTAAATCAGCCAACTTTTACTGAGTGTCTGCTTTATAAGAGGAATGGAACCATAATTTGGGGCTCCAAAGATGGATGACATAATTTCTGCCCTCAGGATGTCGCAGTTCAGTGAGAACTGTGAGAAGACAATGGTACCCTAGTGTGGTTACTGCTGGTGGTGAGGAAGCACTATTGTGTGCGAGAATGGAGGAAGCCATGGGGACAGCTTGGAGGGGGGTGGGGACTCTTCCTAAAAGAAGTATCATCCGGGGTGAACCTTGAAAGGAAAGTAGGAATTCTCCAGGCTAAGAAGAAGGAAGGGAATTTGGGGCAGAGGGAAGAACACATTTGAAGGCCAGAAAGTTTGAGACTGGTTTATGCATTTATCACTATGTTGGGCAGAGTTACGACTTTTACATTCAAGAACCCTTCATAATATTATAAGGTAAGAACTACTTTTACCTCCAATTTACCAATTAAGAAACTGAGGCCTCGGGATGCTGAACAATGTGACTAAGCTCACACAATCAGTAAGGGGAGGAGTTGAGATGAAAACCACCCTGCACCCAATCCCAGAGCAAAGAGTTAGTCAAGGGGATGGGAGTAGGGTGGGGTGGGTAGGAAACAGGGTGGAGAGGTCCCTGGCCAAGGGTCACACCAGCAATGGAATCTTGTGTTTGTTGACCATTGTATATGGCACCCCATGATTGCTAAAACACATTTTCTTTCCTTTTGTAACTAACAATTCCTGCTTGGACTAACTTTAAGGGCACAAACCCTCAGCAGCCCTCTCTGAAGCCATGTGGATCTAGCCATATGAGGCTCTGGACCAGAGGCAGGGTCAGCAGAGCCTCTTTACAGAGGCCGCCAGCCTTTGAGCTCCCAAGTGAGACTATAGGGCTCCCTCGCTCTATGGGGGGAAATGTCACACTGTGATATCAGGGCACCGATGGCATCATTTGGTGACTTCAGGAGTTCCTGTGGTTAGGGATTTGGGGCAACAAGGACCCTTGTTCTGGTACCATCTTTGGGTCCCCACTAAATGCCCACAGTTCCTCTGGAGGTTGTCCATGGAAGTGATACTGTGTACAGATATCATCTATAAGAACGACATTGGTGAGACTTCACTGGTAGTCTATTGGCTAGGACTCTGTGCTCCCGATGCAGGGGACCCAGGTTTGATCCCTGGTCAGGGAACTAGATCCCACATGCTGCAACTAAGCGTTCTCATGCCGCAACTAAAGATCCTATGTGCTGCAACTAAGACCTGACACAGCCAAGTAAAATAAATAATTTTTTTTAAAAGAATGACATTCTTGTGGAAGAGCTGAGATATGCATTTTAAAAGGCAAGAGCTCTGAACTTTGTTTCAGGTGGACCCTGTCTCCCTTTTAGTGCAATAAGTAAGTGACCTGCTCATGGGGCAGGAGGGGGTAGGATGGCCTCATAGTAGGCAGGGTTAAGCTGTTCACCAGGGTGTCATTTGTAACTCTTAGGGCTAGTTTCGAGGGACAAGGACCACTTGGTGTTATAACAGAGCTCAAGTGGAAAGCTGTACTCACAGACGTTACACTGACAAAACGGCTTGTTCAGAAAAAAAGCATGTCTGGGAATCCCCTCTTGCGGAGCCAAATGAACTCATTTGAGGAACAGGCTCAGTCTATGTTAAACACAATGGAGATGAGAGAATTAATTAAAGGGAAGGGGCAGGATTGATCTCGGTGCTTGAAGCCTGGAGCCTTGGTTTGACACATCCGTGACAACCTGATGTTTGCGGTAGGTGCCCTTCAGAGTGTGTTTTCTCCACACGATGCAACAGAGAAATGAGAACAGGAGGCACTAATGGGCTATGGTTCTTAGATAAGGCTAGTCTAGATGGCACCTGGGTGGGAAACCCTTCTGGAGCCCTTTCTGGAAGGAAGCAGCCTAAGGATGTCTGGTGTGGGCAGCAATAGCGGGTGGATTTCTCTTGTCCCTTTGCTCCACGCCAGGCCCTTTGTGAACGCTGCACACTTGTGCCTGGCAGCGTTGTTTGCAAAGATCCTGCGGTTGAGATTGGAGACATTGAGTGTGAGACCACTCCTGTAGCGGGGAACCTGGAGCTGACAGACTTGGGAGCCGGATAGAACTGTGTTTGAATCCTGGCTTTGTCAGTGGCTGGCTTTGCTCCTCTAGTGTAAATTGAGAGTGGTCAGTACCTGCCTCACGAGGCTGCTGAGGACAAATGAGATGGTGCAGGAAAAAGGCTGAGTGCAGAGCCTGTCATTCAGGGAGTACTCAATGCCAGACAGTGTTAGTAGAAGGGCTTGGGGAGTTCATAGACCAGTTGTTTTTAAAAAGTAGACTCTACTGCAATTCAGGTTTGGTGAGGGCCACAGAACAGCACACAATTACCATTGAGAAGACTGTGTTACTCGCAGTTCCCAGGAGATGCGGGGTGGGGGAGGGCAGGTTACACCCTGCAAGACCAAATGGGGAAGCACCAGGTTATTCCGGAGGCATGAGCAGAAGAGGAGCACAGGGCAAGGCAGGCAGGCAGGTTTCAGAATGGCTAGTTTGAATAATTTCAGCAGGCTCGGCGGGTGCAGGGCTGTCCTAAATTGTCTGGTACATGGTCCTGGGGTGATTCTGGCCCCAGAGTGTAAGAGCCCTGAGAGAGTCCAATAACGAAAGTGGTTCGAGGATAGGTTTGGGTTGGTTGGTTTGATTTGAAAGCCTCAGTTGCAAGGGAGTCATTTACTGTCTCTGGTAATTAGCAAGCCCTTGGGAGAGGCAGTTTCTCCCTGGTGAGCACGGCCCTTCATGTCAGGGCATCAAGAATACAGAGAACAAGCAAGCACAGTCAATACTCAAGTGAAGAAGGCAGGTAGGTAATAGGTGATCCCTGAGCACGATGGCTGAGGGTTGAGTTTTGGCGCTGGACTGAGGGAAATAGTGACGTAGGGGTGGCTCCTGAGAGGAAGTGTGACGTGAGTCAGGGCTTGAAGGAGGACGAAGGGAAGGGCTTTTCCGATCTAGGAGCAGATGGTGGGAAACAATCTTCAGAATGTTTCAGGACGAAAGGTGTGGTGTCAGGAGAACAAAGCTGCAGATGTCTGATGGGACTTATTCATGAGAGGCAAGGGGTCTGGAATTGTGTGTGTTTGTGTATGCTGCAATGAAATATTCTGAGAAGGTACTTGGCCTTGCTTGAATCAACTTTCAGCAGATTCATGTGATGGTGGGTGTGGGCCTAGAGTCGTAGTTCTTGAGCTGTGGTTCTCAGCCCTGCTTGCAGGCTCGACTCACCTGAGAATCTGTGCAGAAATACTGATGCTTGGGCCCCTCCCCAGACCAGTGACAGCAGAATTTCTGGAGGACGAGCTTTTAAAAAAATTCCTTGGCAACTATAATACCTGCTTGAGAACCACTGCCTAGAGACAGAGACCAGTAAGGGGGTGTTGGCACAACCATCTAAAAGCAGTGGGTTGGAAAATCACTTTAATAAGTTGGCACTGGCATTTTTATAGTAAAACATAGCACAGAATAAAACATAATCAGAACATGTCACCAGTATTAAGTGTTATCTCTCAAAGACTCAAGTATAGTCCTACACACACATACATACATAAACACACACACAAATGTGTGGGTTGGGTGATTGTGTGAAGTGTATTTGGGTAGGTCTTAGTCAAAGCCTGGAAGGGAGAGGTGGAGTCATTTCCCACCAGGGCCCCAGGCTACAGGGCATGCTCACAGACCCCAGGTGCTCTCAGGTGCCTCCCTTTCTGAAGGGCAGGGACTGCATCTTGGTCTTCTCTTTGTCCTTCTGCCTCAGCCTGGAGCAACCAGGTGACTGGACAGGAGCAGCAGAGGCCAAGAGGAGGTGGAATTTGTGGCCAGTCAGAGATATCACATTCTTCCCCCAGGTCTGCCCACGAGAGGCCATGGGACTTAGCACACCAAGGAGACCTTCTGAGATGCTCCCCAGGACCTGACACTGGAAGCATCATCAAAGAAGCACCTGGAGGTACCTCTTACATGCCGGGAGATGCTATAAGAACCGGGTACTCAGCTGGGCAGTGTGTTAGTTTCCCGTTGCTGCTGTAATGAAATTACCACAAACATAACGACTTAACACAAATTTAAAAATTAAAACTTAAAACAAAATTAAAAATTAAAAAATTAAAATTAAAAACTCCTGTTTTAGAGTCCAAAAATGAGTTTTATTTGCCCAAAATCAAGGTGTGGGCAGGGCTGCATTCCTCTGGAGGCTCTTCAGGAGAACCCACTTCCCTGCCTTTTCCAGCTTCTAGGGAGGATTTCTCAGCTTATGATCCCTTCCTTCACCTCTAAAGGCTGCAGTGTAGCATCTTTAGATCTCTCTCTTTGACTCTGATCTTGCTGCCTCTCTTATAAGGACTCTTATGATTACTGTGTGATTACAATAACCTGGATAATCTGGGATTATCTCCCCATCTCAAGATCCTTAACTAAATCACTTCCACAAAGTGCCTTTGCAATGTAAGGTAATAATATAATAGTTCATGTACTCAGTCGTGTCTGACTCTTTGTGACCCCATGGACTGTAGCCTGCCAGGCTCCTCTGTCTACAGGATTTTCTGTCTACAACATTCTACAGAATGTTGGAGAGGGTTGCCATTTCCTTCTCTAGGGGCTCTTCCTGACAACCCAGGGATCAAACCTGTGCTCCTGCATCGCAGGCAGATTTATTGGGGCCATGTAAGGTAATATATTTACAAATTCCCAGACATGGGACCAAAAGATGGACCTCTTTGGGAGACCATTGTTCTGTCTTCCACAAGACCTATAGGTTGCCATTTTTGTTTGCATTGTCTATATCTCCATTAGACTATGAGCTCTTGAGAATAGGAATTTTGTAAGATTTGTATCCTTGGCATGTATCACATTGCTTAACATAATAGCTGTTGGCAAATAGTTTTTTGAGCAAAGACATTCTGACTTCTTCACCATATGGATAAAATCATTGAAGATTAGAGAGATGAGTGGCTTGTTTAAGGTTTTGCAGATCTGGTGGCTGAGTTGGATTCAGAATCCAGGTCACCTGAGTCTTTCCACTCTCCTCCCTAAATAGACAATGGCCCAAAGTCAGCTCACAAGATATTTTATCCTGATTCCCTGGGATGACACTGACTTTTCTCCCAACCCTACAAGCTGATATTTAGAAGGACATGACATCCATACAGAGTATAAGAAAGAGTCCAAACTACAGAACCTGCAACACTTAAATTTCAGTCCTGCTTCCATTTTGTATCAGTTAGCTATTGCTGTGTAACGAACTGCCCCATAATCTAGAGGCTTAAAGCAATATAACTTATAATTTCTCATTAGTCTATAGGTTGGTGGAGCGTTCTGTTGACATAGGCTTGACTTGGCTGATCTTGGCTGGGTTTGTTCATAGATCTGTGGTCACCTAGTGGGTCAGCAGGGGGTTTGGCTTCTTTAGAATGGTCTGAGCTAGGACATCAATCGGCTCAGCTCCATGCAGTCTCTAATCCTCCAGTGGGTAAATCTGGGCTTGTTTTCATGATGATAGCAGGGTTCTGAGACAGTAAAACTGCTCAAGCTCAGAACTGGCACATGGTAACCTTTGTTGCAAATAGGAAAAGGAGTATGTCAAGGCTGTATATTGTCACCCTGCTTATTTAACTTATATGCAGAGTACATCATGAGAAATGCTGGGCTGGAGGAAGCACAAGCTGGAATCAAGATTGTTGGGAGAAATATCAATAAACTCAGATATGCAGATGACACCACCCTTATGGCAGAAAGTGAAGAGGAACTAAGCCTCTTGATGAAAGTGAAAGAGGAGAGTGAAAAAGTTGGCTTAAAGCTCAACATTCAGAAAACTAAGATCATGGCATCTGGTCCCATCACTTCATGGCAAATAGATGGGGAAACAGTGGAAACAGTGGCTGACTTTATTTTTTTGGGATCCCAAATCACTGCAGATGGTGATTGCAGCCATGAAATTAAAAGACACTTACTCCTTGGAAGGAAAGTTGTGACCATCCTAGATAGCATGTTAAAAAGCAGAGACATTACTTTGCCAACAAAGGTCCGTCTAGTCAAAGCTATGGTTTTTCCAGTGGTCATGTATGGATGTGAGAGTTGGACTGTGAAGAAAGCTGAGTGCCGAAAAACTGATTCTTTTGAACTGTGGTGTTGGAGAAGACTCTTGAGAGTCCCTTAGACTGCAAGGAGATCCAAGCAGCCCATCCTAAAGGAGATCAGTCCTGAGTGTTCATTGGAAGGACTGATGCTGAAGCTGAAACTCCAATACTTTGGCTACCTCACGCGAAGAGTTGACTCATTGGAAGAGACCCTGATGCTGGGAGGGATTGGGGGCGGGAGGAGAAGGGGACGACAGAGGATGAGATGGCTGGATGGGATCACCGACTCGATGGACATGGGTTTGAGTAAACTCCGGGAGTTGGTGATGGACAGGGAGGCCTGGTGTGCTGTGATTCATGGGGTCGCAAAAAGTCAGACACGACTGAGCATTGAACTGAACTGAACTGAACCTTTGTTGTATCCTCTTGGCCAAAGCAATTTGGAGACTGTATTCAAGAGATATTGCAACATCCCTGTTTCTTTATGAGAGGACCGACAAAGTCACATTGTTACAAGGAGGGACTAAAGTCGGAGCCAGTTGTGTAATTAATCTACCCAGGGCTTGACCTTGTCTTGACCTCATGACTGTTCTATTCTGTGCTTAGTGGTTCAGTTGTGTCAGACTCTTTGCAACCCAGCGAATGTAGCCAGCCAGGCTGCTTTGTCTGTGGGGATTCTCCAGGCAAGAACTGGAGTGGGTTGCCATGTTCTCCTCCAGGGAACTTCCCAACCAGCGACCAAACCCAGGTCTCCTGCATTTCAGGTGGGTTCTTTACCATCTGAGCCACCAGGGAAGACCTGTGACTGGTCAAGTTTCTTAATTTCTCTGATCTCTAGTTTCCTCATCTGGAAAATGGAGAGTAGTAATAATATCACATTTGGTGAAAATTAAATGAAATAAGACTTGCAAAACACTGAGCAGTGCCCAATGGGGTGCTCCAAAAGTCAGCAGTTGCGATGTTTAATAAGATTGGAAGTTACTATGATTACTGTTGTTATTATTTTTGTTACATAATAATTCTTCTTATTATTATAGTTATGACAAGGACTGGCAGAAAACCATGGTTCTGATAAGAGATAACAGATACTGGCATGGGAAATCTATTTGTTGGGAAAGAGAGGAGGCCAAAGCATTGCCATTTTCCAGCACCCATAAAATTCAAGCATTATTGGGCAAGCACCATCCTTGTCTTCCATTTCGTTAGGAGGTGACTGTTGTTAAATATATATATATATATATATATATATATATATATATGTGTGTGTGTGTGTGTGTGTGTGTATGTGTGTACAGCATTTTGGGATAGTGTGGGACTTAAATTCAGAGGACCTGGATCCAAATGCAAGTTCTTATCAGCTGTGAAATTTGGGCAAATTCTTTACCTCTTCAAATCTCAATTTCTTTATCTATAAAATGGAGATGAGAGTACCTACTTCACAAGTCTGTTACGTGAATTGAATCAATTGATACAGGTTAAAAAAAAAGAACTTTGTAAGCAGGAAGGCATTAGGCAAATGCTAGGTATTATAATCAGTCCTTTCCTTCTTGTCATTTGCATCTGTGCCCTCAACATCTCAGACTGTCTCGGGACAGTGGAGCATTAAGAAGATGATGGAAACTTCTTGGCGCTCTGGTTATCTATAGTGCAGGAAACTTATTTTCACTTGTGTGATTTTCCAACAGTTAAACACACTTAAAAGTTTTCATAAAAAGGGGAAAATTCCAAGTGTTCAACCTTCTAAAATCAAAAAGAATGACTCACAGGTCATTAGCATCCTTGGAACATAGTGGCTTCTGTTTTATTGCTATTAAGTAGGATTTAGCTCTATTTTATTAAGGCAATTTTTACAATCATGTGAGAGGTTAATGCATTTTGCACATAATCCACTGCCTAGCTCACTAAATGCTGAACCCATTAAAGCCAAGCCACGCAGGGGAAGATTTCAAGACAGAGTGACAAATTATGAGTGGTGTGGAATGAGTGACAAAGTACCTGAGGGTGTTTTTTCTCTTCTAAGTTTAAAATTTGTTCTCAAGCAGGAAAAGAACAGGGTTGTCCTGGAAAAAGTACTTATTTTAGGAGTGTATTGCTGCAGTGGGTAAGTGCCACTGGACATCTATGGGCTGATGTCTAGGTGTTAAAACCGCATGCACTTAGAGAGTCCCCTTTATGCTGTTTCTGGCCTCCTTGCAAGCTAGGTCTCCTTTTATTATTTCTCTGCATCACAGGACCTGAAGGCTAATATCTGCCAAGAATACTGCATTTATTAAGCAATAATTGGTTTCTCCTCCCACATACTCTTTTCATCAAAGACATAGCTGGTTGGAGTTTTGAGCAGTAGCCTCTCATAGTGATCCCATGGCTCTCTGAAGCTGGGAGAAGGATGCTGGGGCCAGATCATGAAAAACTTTGTGAGTTTTTCAAGAGAGTTTGAGCCTTATCCTTTAGGACCTAGAAAGCAGGGCAAGTTTTTTTTCTTTCATTTTAAATCAATTTCATGGAATTAATTTAAAATATACCCACGTACACATTGTAAGTGTACATACAGTTTGATGAATTTTAACAAATGTATTTGCTCAAGCAAACACCACTATAATCAAGACACAGAATGTTTCCATCACTTCCCAAGGTTCCTGTGTACCTTTTCACTCAGTCCTCACTCCCACCCTCTCCACAGGTAACCACTGATCTGATTTCTGTCATCTTGTATGTTTGTTGAGCTTATTTCAGAATTTTGCAGCATATGTTTGATTCGTGTTGTTGTGTGTATCATTACTTGTTTCCTTTTCACCGCTGAATAAATAGTTCATTGTATCAATTTCCACCATTAGTTTATCTATTCACCTGTTGATGCACATTTGGGTTGTGTGAACATTCATGTGCAAATATTTCTGTGGACATGTGTTTTCATTTCTTTTGGGTAGATGCCTAGGAGCAGAATTGTTGGGTCAGATGATAAGCATATGTTTAATTTCTATCAAGCTGTTTTCCAAAGTAGTAACGCTTAGTATTCCTACCAGGAGCTCTACATATTTTAAATTTGAACCATTCTGGTAGGTTTGTGGTGGTTTGGAATTTTAATTTGTGTTTCCTCATAGAGTTTTCATTTGTGTTTCCCTGAGGACTAACCCTAACCCAAAGAAAGGCAATGCCAAAGAATGTTCAAACTACCACACAGTTGCACTCATCTCACACCCTACTAAAGTAATGCTTAAAATTCTCCAAGCCAGGCTTCAGCAATACGTGAACCGTGAGCTTCCAGATGTTCAAGATGGTTTTAGAAAAGGCAGAGGAACCAGAGATCTAATTGCCAACATCGGCTGGATCATCAAAAAAGCAAGAGAGTTCCAGAAAAACATCTATTTATGCTTTATTGACTATGCCAAAGCCTTTGACTGTGTAGATCACAATAAACTGTGGAAAATTCTGAAAGAGATGGGAATACCAGACCACCTGACCTGCCTCTTGAGAAACTTATATGCAGGTCAGGAAGCAATAGTTAGAACTGGACATGGAACAACAGACTGGTTCCAAATAGGAAAAGGAGTATGTCAAGGCTGTATATTGTCACCCTGCTGATTTAACTTATATGCAGAGTACATCATGAGAAATGCTGGGCTGGAGGAAGCACAAGCTAGAATCAAGATTGTCAGGAGAAATATCAATAAACTCAGATATGCAGATGACACCACCCTTATGGCAGAAAGTGAAGAAGAACTAAAGAGCCTCTTGATGAAAGTGAAAGAGGAGAGTGAAAAAGCTGGCTTAAAGCTCAACATTCAGAAAACTAAGATCATGGCATCTAGTCCCATCACTTCATGTCAAATAGATGGGGAAACAGTGGAAACAGTGGCTGACTTTATTTTTCCGGGCTCCAAAATCACTGCAGATTGTGATTGCAGCCATGAAATTAAAAGATGCTTACTCCTTAAACGGAAAGTTATGACCAACCTAGATAGCTTATTAAAAAGCAGAGACATTACTTTGCCAACAAAGGTCTGTCTAGTCAAGGCTGTGGTTTTTCCAGGAGTCATGTATGGATGTGAGAGCTGGACTATAAAGAAAGTTGAGTGCCGAAGAATTGATACTTTTGAACTGTGGTGTTGGAGAAGACTCTTGAGAGTCCCTTGGACTGCAAGGAGATCCAACCAGTCCATGCTAAAGGAGATCAGTCCTGGGTGTTCATTGGAAGGACTGATGCTGAAGCTGAAACTCCAATACTTTGGCCACCTGATGGGAAGAGCTGACTCACTTGAAAAGACCCTAAAAAGCTGACTCACTTGAAAATACCCTGATGCTGGGAAAGATTGAGGGCAGGAGGAGAAGGGGACGACAGAGGATGAGTTGGTTGGATGGCATAACTGACTCAATGGACACGGGTTTGGGTGGACTCCGGGAGTTGGTGATGGACAGGGAGGTCTGGTGTGCTGCAGTTCACTGGGTCACAAAGAGTAGGACACGACTAAGTGACTGAACTGAACTGAAGGATTAATCATATAGACATCTTTTGTGTGCTTTTTGAGGACAGGATTGTAAGCAGTGGAATCACAGGATCAAATTTGTGAAGCAAGATGCCAACCATGTTCTCAAATTTATTTCTTCTCATCATTCCTGCTGAAGTGCTACTACCAAAGTAACAGGGACATTCTACATGATTTCTGAAAACCACTAAGTGATCTTAGCCATTTATCTGAAATATCTGATAATTTTTGCAAAAACTTTTTTTTTTTTTTTTTAATGGAGGAGGAGAGGGACTTCCCTGATGGTCCGGTGGTTAAAAATCCACTTTCCAGAACAGTGGATGCAGGTTCGATTCCTAGTTGGGGAACTAAGCCCACACACTGCAACTTCTGAGCCTGCACTCGATAGCCTGTGCTCCTCGAGAGAAGCCCGTGCACTACAGCAAAGACCTAGTCCAGCCAAAAAACCAAATGAAGCGGGAGAATGCTGACAGAGGGAGGCTGTTGATGGCTTGCTCTGTTATTCAGTGGTTGGCAGAGTGAGTGAAGTACATCTACTCTGCTTCAGCCCCTTAATTCTCCTTGGTACAAATGGAATTAAAGAAGGGAAAATCTCGATGTCAGAAACTTCTGGCAAGAGAAGAAGGATCAGGGCTCAGTTTTCCTACAGCTACACCCAAGACTGCAAAAAAGAAAGAAACTTCCATTAGTATCCTATTACCTAGTTTCCCCACCCCCACTTTTTTTTAATAGCAGTAGAACTTTAAGCAGGTCAAGTGGCCATCTAGAATAAAATTTATATTTCCTGTCCTCCGTTATAATTAGGTATAGCCATATGATTTGAGTTCTAGCCACTGGAAGGTGAGTAGAAGTGATGAGGGTCATTTTCAGAAAATATTCTTTATTTTCCCTCACCTTCCTACTGCTGGCTAGATTATGGACTTGATGATGGCTGGAGCTGAAGCATTCATTTTGGATTATGAAGTAGAGACCATACGCTGAGAAAAGAGGATCAGCAAGGTTGAATAAACCAGAGACCCTGACATAAAGAACACAGCAAATCTGACAGCTTCTGGATTTCCCATACTTGAGAGAAAAATTAACTTGTATCTTCTTTAAATCACTCCTACTTTCAATTTTCTGTCATTTGTAGCTGAAGCTAATTCTGATTTATAAACCCTAGTGCTGATTGCCCTCATTCACTTTTGGAAGGAGATATAGTGATTTACTGATCATCAATGGACTATCCAAAGCAAACCAACCACAAACATCATCAACAAGTATGAGTAAATGGTGAAAAGCTGCTGGTATTGTGAAAAGACTTAGTGATTCAAAGAGAGGGACTGAAGGACCAATCTGAACATTCAGCACAAATAACACCCAGCAAAAGAAATATTTTTAGGAAGTAGGGGGAACTTTAAAAAAGCCTTTAACTATATTTTTAGTGAGAGTTAGGATGCTGTTATGTTGATTTTTAAAGATCAATCTTAAAATAATAAAGAGTTCTTGAAAAGGCACAACTTCCTTTTTTTTCCGTCAAGATTGTACATAGCTGAATGATAACTTCAGAAACCAACTTGGTTAATTAGAAAACCAGCTTGAGAAATTCTCCAAAAGCTCAAGTGATTATGTGGAGGAGGAACAGAAACACTGAAGGAAAAGGAAAGAACTTTAGAAAGAATGGGGCAAGTCAACCAAAAATTGGCACAGAGGGCTAGATCCAGGAAATTCACCATCCTTTTAAGGGATGTAAGGGAAATCCCAGCAGCAGAGAGCTTATGGAAATGAAATTATGATCTAAGAAACACTAGAAGAAAATGTCCTTGAGTTGAAAACCATAAAATCATCTTTATATAAAAATATGCACCAAGGATCTGGAAGAAACAATGAAGGAAGTTCAAAACTTCAGTTTATCCTACAAGTATCAGACAGAAAAAGCAACAAGAAAAGAGACTCAGGTTGTTATCTGATTTATCTTCAAATGGTGCTCAAATATAATGAAAAATATTTATAAAATTCTGAGGAAAAATAATTGTGACCTTATAGTTTTTCTCTAAAAATAAGCCATTAAAATAATAACTGATTACTTGCTACATGTCTGGCACTGTTCAAAGTGCATTTGCTGAACTATTTCATTTAACACTCACAGCAACTCCATAAAGGAGGTACTATCATCAGTTACACAGATGAGGAAATTGAGGTACAGAGAGGTTAAGTAACTTGATTAAGGTTAAATAGTATAGGTAGAAGGGACAGATTATAAACTCACTTCATGCACTTTTCCACCACACTACACTGCTTCCTAAAATAAGATGAGAAATATCAATTTCCTAGTTGGGGAACCAGACTTTAACCAAATTCTCCTAAATATATGTGTTAAAGTGCTACTATGATAAGTCATTAGGGGGTGCTATGGAATCTTTATGCTTGGGAATCCAGTCTATTATTTCACAGATGAATGACTTACAGCTACTGCTTATTAAATGCTTTCTTTTTATCAAGTACTGTCACCCAAAGCGGAAAGCTAAAGAGGAGGACCTGGGTGACAATTTCCCACCTGCATGGAGCGCAGAGAAACTCAGATTTGAAAGGGACCACGCCTATCAGAGGAGAGGACCACCTTCACCATTTCCAGAATCTACTTACAAACCCCATCAAAGGCAAGCTCAGTCCCTGATGCAGGATCCAGTGTCTTCGTCGGACACCTTGGTCCTAAACAGTCCCAACTTCAAATCCCAGGGTGTCCTTGAAGGTTTGAGATAGAAATTGATCTTGAAGTCTTGGCTGGTTTACATGAAAGTGAAAGGAACAATGCTCTTATCTCCTGTTATAAGCTTTAAATGTCTTTCTAAAGGGCAGATCGTGCTTGTAATAAAAAAGGAAGTGTTTATAAAGACTGTGATGCAGCTTCCCAGGGGCTGATTTTGCAGGCATGGCTCCTGGATGTCTGGAGAATCCTCCAGGGCTCAATGGGTCCCTCCGTTTCCTGATTCACTTATGCTTTCATTCACTGACTTTTTTTTTCACACACATCCATTCAATCACTCCTCCATTTGTTTGTTTTATTCATTCAGTAGTCACTTGCTAGGCCTCTATGGCTTATGTGCAGGTCAGGGAAACAGGCTCCATCTCTGGGAGGTTCTGCCATGCATATTCTCAGACTCAAATTACTGACTGAAAAAGCCTGCAGATTTCCAGAGTGTGAGGACTCTGTGAGAGTGGCGACTTCTCCCAGCATCTAACTGGAACCAGGACCGGGACTGTGAATCAAAGGGCAAGGTCTGAGCACACGTCATACATCGTTTTGCCCTGCTATCCCATCCTAGAGAGGCAATTCACTAGAGAAATGTGGCCATAAAAACTAGTGAATAAGTTAAAAAGCACTGAAGTTTACCATCTAGAGTCACATTTAACAATTATGATCTAGGTTTAGGTCACATTTTCCAGCACTGCTATCTGAAAACAAGGTATAACTCTCACTTGAGTGCATGTAGACAAGATAGGGAACAATTAATTAGGAATCAGCTTGTCATCATTTACACTCTAACCAAATTTACAGTTTCAATATCTTAAGCTAGACATGACTGGGGAGAAAGAGAGGGAACTAGAACTAAGAGAATATTCTGTGTGGTTCTAATGTAGGCTAGAGGATGAAAGAAAGGCCGAGTTACCTCTTGCAAGACAGAAGAGTAAGAGGTCAAGGGTCAGGGTCAGGGCCAAAGTGGGGCAGACTGGAGGAAGGAGGGAGAATAAAGCATAGAGAATAAGTGGAGCTCAACCCAGGGATTTTGCTAGAATCTGACATGTAGTTGACTTCAGGGTTGGCTTGACACCAATCGCACATTCTCCAGGTACATCCTTTATGGAGTTCCAGCCTGTGCCTCTTAGTACCACCTGGGTGTCCCCCAAGGCAGGGATTCCCAGGTCTTCAGGAGCAGCACATGGCACAAGGAACTTCCCACAGAAAGCATAAAGGGTCAGGTCCACGAGTGACCACTCCTATCACCATTTCTCCCTCTCTCTACCTCTCTCTCCTCTTTCTCTCCCTTCGTTTTCCCTCCTTTCCCCCTTCCTTCTCTCTTTCTCTGTCTTCTTTCCACTTCCTTCTGAGCCCCTTCTTTTCTTTTTCCACTGATCTGACCTTTCCTTCTACCTGTATTCATTTTACATGATTGAAATGAGTAAGTAGAAATGCCTTCCAATTGACAGATACCAGAGGAGCAGAGATGGAAGGGGCAGGGTGCCCGGCTGTGGAGCAGCTTGGAGGGGAGACAGACGAGTGAACTGCCAAGTTAGGAGGAAGGTCCGGGGGCGGTGAGAGTGTGGAGGAGGGAGTGATGATTATCAGTGGGTATTATGGGTGGGGTGGCAGTGTTACAAAGAGGAAGTGACACTTGAGATGGGCACTGGCCAAGGGCTGGGAGCTCACAGGAGCATGGGGGAGAAGGGCCTCCCAGGGGAAGGAACAACATGTGCCAGAAGCTTGGAGGCAGGAAGAGCCTGGCGGTCCAATGAGTCTGTATCTCAAGGGGTATGGACTTGGAGAGAAGTAACTGATCATGGAAGCCAGCGATAAAGACCCCACTGCTTTATCACACGGAGGTGGAGACTTGTTCCACCCTCTGAACAAACGTGTTCAGCACAAATTCAAGTCCCTGGCCAGGAGGAATTTGGGGGAGGCCACCCCTTTTCACTTTCCAGTTGGAGGGAGCCGACGAGCTGTATGTGGACAGAAGACAGAAGCTGGGTGCTGGGCTGTCTAAGCACACCCCTGGGCTGTGCCCTGCTTGTCCGGTCCTGCTGCCCTGGGACTGTCAGCTGTGGTGGGGAAGGGAGGCAAAGAGAATTGCAGGAAAGAGCATTTTAGCTACTCATTCAGCAGCTGAGAGTCACTGGGCCTATTTGCATTGGTTATTCAGGGTAAAGCAGGGGCAAATTTTTGGTGAGGGAGAGGAGAAGGAATCACTTTTCTAAAAAGGAAGACATTGACTCCTTGGGCCAGAAGCCTTTTGTGTAACTGGGCTTCTGGCGCCCCTGTGCAGGGAGCCTGAGCGATTCCCATGAGCCCTTGTCCAGTGGTGGAGCTTTCACGGCAACATAATTGGCAGCAGAATGCAGCCCCACGCGGGGGCTGGACCACATTGCCTGGTGATTCACTCCCTGTGAAACAAGGCCCTGGCAGAGACCCTTCATGAACACAGAAGCGCGTGCACGGGGCCCAGGTACTGGGACAGGGGTTGCTGCAACAGGCTCGGGACCCGGTGGTCCTGCTGTATGCGGGTGCCTGGCCCCTTCCCACTGTGTGACCACGGGGAGCTCTCCTCGGGTGGATGCCGGGGGGACGGTCTTCCCACAGTGTCCCTGTACCGCATCTACCATGCCACATGGCCAAGTGTGCACAACCTTGCTCAGCCTTGCAGCCCGGAGCTGAACCAGAGGCCTCCCCACTCATTGTGGCAGCTCTTCTGGAACTTGGCACTGTGGCTAGTATTTCTCAAAGTCATAATTACCACCACTTAGCCTGGGTTAGTGATCTGGAGCAGGGAGCAGCCCAGCCTGGGCGGCCTCCTGCTGCCAGCAGACCGACTACTGGTGATAGCTTCGTGGTTCATAATAATAATCATGATGATAATAGCTGTCATTTATTGGACACTTGCTGTGGACCCAGCTCGGGGCTAGGTGCTTTACATGCAGAACAGGACCCACTCCTGCTCCTCCCCTCATTCTCTCTGGCCTCCTCTGCCAGCCCAGGTCTGGATCATAACCACTGATTTACAGCACAAGCTTCTGTTTAGAGCTGGGGAGGGCTGTTCTCGGCACCAGAATGGAGAGGATCACACACATTTTTTCCTATCTAGTCCCTTGTGTGGTCTGGGTTTGAAGCTTTTGGCAGGAGGCGAAGGCTGGGAATAGACAGACTCTTTTCTCAGGAGATAGCTGATAAGATTCTGGGTCCGAAATCCTGGACAGACACGGACAGAAACCCAAGGAGGCTTTGTGATGCTCTAGGCAAGGCAAAGTGGCTTTAGAGGGTGAACCTCTCCCCACCTCTGCCTGGACCCCAAATGTGGGTGGCTATGGAAACAGCCAGAGGCAGCCCTGGGGGCACAGACAAGAGCTCCCTTATGATGGACAGTGTGTGGGGGAGGCCCTTGTTGAAAGTAGAAGACTCCAGAAGCAGAGGCTGATAAGGAGATGTTCTGAGGGCCCAGCATCTCTGGAGGAGAGGGAGTGTGTGTGTTGGTGGGGAAAGGGGGTGGGCAGGGAAGCGGCTCAGCTCTGGGGCAAGCCCAGTCAGGCCTTGGCCACTGCCACGGGGGGCTTTGAGATGAGTTTGCTCAGTGGAGTGTCTGTATCTGGTAGGAATGGTCACCCACACCCCCCTACCTAGCACAGGCTGCCCATAGGAAGGGTGACGAGAGTGAAGATTCTGAGTCAGTCCTGGAAGGAGCTGAGGCAGCTGCTGACCTCACTTCCTGTGGCTGGCATGTCCCAGGTAGCTTCATGGTGCTGGGTGTAGGGAGGGGGGACGGGGGAGCTGAGGTGGGTAAGAAACAGGGCTGATACCAAGTGGTGAGGGTGGTCCGGTTTTGCGAGAATGTGTGAGATTCCCTCTAGCAAATTTAAAGAAAAAAAATTGGGGGACACTTTGGGTAGACTAACGTTTATCCAGTGAGCTGGTAAGGCCTGGTGCCACCATCATTTGGACATGATAGCCAACGCGATCTTGTTTTCTCATCAACGGCTGGTGAGATCACACATAAGGTATCTCTGGATTCCACACGTGAAGCCCACTTTATAGATGAGAAGATTGAGTCTCAGAGGGTGAAGCAGCTCAGGTGCTTGGGTCATGCTGGAGGCAGGACTTGAACTCGGGTCTGGCAGAGGCCGAAGCACGCTCATTTCTGTGTGTCCCCCTCTGGTCACTGGTGCAGGGAGCTGGCAGGCTCAGGCAGATATCCCCGTGGAGGCTCACCCTGATTATCTCCATTTCAGAAACTAGAAAACGGGACTTCGTTCATTTCCTGGAGCTGCGCTACCACCATACACAATTTGAGTGGCTTAAATACAACAGAGATGTATTGTCTCACAGTTCTGGAAGTTGGAAGTCCAGACTCAAGGTGCAGCAAGGCTGGGCCCTTCTGAGAGCTCAGGCCTCTGCCAGCTTCCTGTAGTCCCAGGTATTCCTTAGCTTATAGATACATCACTTCAGTCCTCTGTCATCACGTGCTGGCCTCACCGTTGGTCTTCACATAGCTGTCTTCTGATGAGGACACCAGTCACATTGGATTAAGGACCTGCCCTACACCACTAGGACCTCATCTTAACTAATTACATTGGCAACCACCTTATTTGCAAATAAGGTCCCATACTGAGGTATTGGTATTCTAGGATTTTAATGTATCTTTTTGGGAACAAAATTCAAACCAGAATAAGGGTTTATAAAGTCCTAGCTCCATCTGTCTTACCTGAACCCATCAGTTAATTCTTCCAGTGGCCTTGGTTCAGTCTGTCAAGAAAGCAGAGCTCAACTTTGGATTCAGCTACAAGGGTAAATGGTATCATGCTCGACCCTTCCTTGCTGGAGGACAGAATTGCCTCCCAAACCGATAATGCTCATGGCATCATAAAGCATCATAGCAGAGCCTCCTCAGAGGGGTAAACCAAACCCTGAGTCCCTGGACAGTAGGACCTGAGACTCATGCCTTTCTGCGTCCACTCTGGTGCTAGGCACATGGCAGAGCTTAATTGCAAGGATGCCCAGGAAACTGGCTGGCCATGTCAAGGGGGGCACAGTGTCTCATACAATGAGGAATGAAAAGGTGACTATCAGACTTGACAAAGTGGCAGCCACTGACAATTTGGGGGAGAGCAGTTTCATGGAGGCAGAGAGTCAGAAGTTGTGTTACTGTGGGTTCAAGAATCAGTGAGCACCGGGAAGAGAAGGAGGTGAGGGTCAATAGTTCTTTTATGGGGGGTGAGTTTTGCTGTGACTAAGACAATTTAGACAACAGCTGGAGATTGGGAATTGGGACTATGAAATAAAGTGCGGTTTTTGAAGAACAGAAAATGTGCGCTGATGGCAAGTGCTGGGTATGAGGGTGAGCTTGAAGGTGCAGGTAAGAACAAGGAGCAAGTTTGACTAAAGCTGGCAGATTTCTCTACCTCTTCTTTTCTTGAATCCATACCATCTAGAGACTTAATCCTCAATTCAACAACAGCCTGGCATCCTTGGCAGGGACACAGAGGGAGCTGGTGGGACCACCGTTTGCATTTTTTGGTCCCAGGGTAGGGCCTGGGCACCCTGCCTTCTGTCAGATGACTCCCTCTCCCTCCTTAATCTGAGTCTGATACTCACAGTGGAATTTCTGTGGTTTAGTTAGCAACCTCCCCTGTGATTCTGTCAATTTCTAGGCCCTCAATCAATGTTTGCTGAACAGTGGATGAATGGACGGAGCCCAAGGACAGGGTTACCGTGGAGCTCCCAAGCATTTATCTTGAATCTGGAAAATGCAAGAAAAATTGGCCCATCTGTTTCTGTATTATATCAAGGTAGCAAAAAGCTACAGAACTTAACCATAGCCAACTCAATCATGTGTGACAACCTAGCAGTAACGCAGGATGCGTTTGTGTACAACACTCTGTGTGTGTGTGAGAGAGAGTGGATCGGGCCAGAGTTGGATTTGACTGCGTGTAAAGTCATGTGTGCCTGCTGCTGCTGCTAAGTCACTTCAGTCGCGTCCGACTCTGTGCAGCCCCATAGACGGCAGCCCACCAGGCTCCCCCGTCCCTGGGATTCTCAAGACAAGCACACTGGAGTGGGTTGCCATTTCCTTCTCCAATGCATGAAAGTGAAAAGTGAAAGTGAAGTTGCTCAGTCATATCTGACTCAGCAACCCCATGGACTATAGCCTACCAGGCTCCTCTATCCATGGGATTTTCTAGGCAAGAGTACTGGAGTGCATGTGTGCCTAAGAGTGTGCAAATCTGAGTGTGTGTGCGAATGATTGTGCATGCCGGTGTTTGTGTGTTTGTCTATGTGTATGTTTCCAAGTGAGCAGATTTATGCAGGAGTGTGTGAATGTGCACGTGTGAGTCCACATGTACATGCATGTGCTCAGATGAGCAGGGGCGCTGCACACTGCTGTCTGGTTGTGACCACACATTATGTCCCCTCCCCAAATTTTCTTGTTCCTGGTGTCCAAATGTATCTGAGAACTACCCTACCTCATTCATTCACTCATTCAATCTGAGCTGAGACAGAGTAAAGTGGTCTAAAACCCAGAACTACTGACTATTTAGAAAGATAGGCAATGATTACTGTACAGAATAGCTAGCAATGAAAGCAAGCTGACCTCCCACTCCATTTGGGCGTTGCTTCATTTCCCAGTGCTGCCAACAGAACCTGCTGTGATGGTGGGAATGTTCTATGCCTGCCCTGTGTTTTGCAGGACACACTGCTGTCTGCATGTTCAAGCCCGGAAATGCGGCTGCTTTGACTAAGGAACCAGATTTTAAATTTTAATTACTTTTCATTAATTAAAACTTAAATTTAAATACCTAGAGGTACAGTGAAGATATAGACTGTGAGTTCCAAGCCGTTCTTTCCCCACTGGGTCTCCAGAGCCTCACCTAGGACCTGATCCTAGGATGCTACTAAGAAGCCATCAGCTGACAGAAGGGCCTGCAGCCAGGGCAGGTCTTGGGGGATTTACATTACTGAATAGAGTCAAGAAAATTGGATATAATAAATAGAAAAATAAATACTATTTGTAAAGAAATGAATGCTATCTTCTCTGGAGATAAATATACTATCTCTATGATGGAGTTTATCCTAAAAGTTTGTGAAGATTGCCCATATTTCTTCTCTATCTCCACCCCTGCCATCCTCCAGCCTGGCATGAGCAAATCTCAAACTCATGTTTGCATTTCTCTCCACTGGTGATTTAATTGGTGATATCATGAAGCTACTGTTACTACCCTTCACCCACCTTTGTATGCTCTTGTGAACTCTACCCCAAAGCCTGGGTTGTACAAAAGGACCCCCCCATCTTCATATGCACATCGGGGAAATGACACAATCTCTGAACTGGAAGGGAACTCAGTGGGCACTCAAGCTAATCTTCGAAGCCCAGCTTTCTTGGCTCACGTCATCAGTGGGTCAAAGTCAGAGAGGGCAGTTGTCCAGATTCCAATCCATCTGGTGGCCTTCATCCCTCTGCCGACTGAGATGGAGCAAGGAGTCAACCAAAACTCCTGTGCCTCTTTCACATCAGCTGCTGTTTCTTGGCAGACCCACCAACCCATCTTTGGGAAGTTAGTCTTGCTCACTGAAGCTGCACGACCCCATGTGAATCACCTCCTGTGGACTCTGTGCCTCAGTGACTTTACCTATAAAATGGGGATGATCTTAGGACACATTGTACCTACTTGGGGAGACAAGCAAGTGAATTAATGCCTGTGAAGTACTTAGACATGCAGTAAACTCTGAACAGATGTTAATGATCAACATTAGTATTATTATTTTATATAATTATTTGATCTTTTTAGAACAATGATTGATCAGTTGAGATGAGTTTAATTGAGATACTATTGATGACTATCTTTTCTTTAAGTAAAAATTGTGAACTTGATACCCATAGTACTTTATGAATATCTTTATATACCATGCCTATGCTTAAGTCTATAAACTAATAATTTTAATATTTTTTTAAACCATGGACTCCTTTATTTAATAGAAACTCAAATGTACAATGGATATAAATGGAGTTTCTCTGGGTGAAGGGAAAGTGGGACTTAAAGACCTTTCCTGGCCAATATGTTCTTCCACAGGTTTTTTGGAAGCCCTGGGCTCCAGAAGCATCCGTTAAAATGAAGAAAATCATGCTTGGAGGAATGTCATTCACATCTGGAATTCTTCTTCACACTGTGGCCAGGTGACATGTGTCATTTCATTACTTTGTTTCTTCAAATGAACTAGTTGATGATATCAGTTGACTTCATTTTCATGCTTTTTCTCCCTCCCAAACTGGAGGCTTCATCTATTGTCTTTTGTTGATTTACACCAAAAACCCCCCTTCATTCTCACTGAGATGGATTGACTCATAATTTCTGATGTCCACAGTTCTCCCTGCAGGGAGCTTTGTGAACACGTGATAGAGATGCTGTTACCTATAGGGTTCCAGTGGCTCATATGTGCCCCATGCCCTCCAGCATCCTGAGTTTCAAACACGAGGGACAAAGTTGAGGTCTTCCTTTCCTTTCTGCAACCCACTACAAGGCCAGACGCAAAGTAGGCGCTCAATGAATATCTGTCGAATGAGAGATTTTTCTTAGGAAAGAGCGAGAGTCAGAAGACCTGTGTTTAAGTCTCTGTTCATCAGTGTGACTCTGGGCAAATCCATTTAACCTCTGAGCCTCAGTTTCCTCATCTGTAAAGTAGGAATGTGTATTTTGTATGGGGCTGATGTAAGGAGTAAATGAAGTGAGACAGGAAGTTCTCTGTACACTATAAACAGATGTGCACAAGAGGACTGTCGTTACTACATCCATAGGGACCAACTTTGGCCTGGTGAGCCTCTGGGGATGAACAACAGGGATGGATTCATATGCAGAAAACATTTGCTAATTATTGTCTGGTTTGAATAATTATCCAAGGATCCTGGAAACAGCCCTTCCCACGGATCAAACTGTCACATCTGCAGCCGACCTTTAAGTAATCTGAGTGGGGGTAATTACAAAGGGCTGGTTTTCTCTAAATATAGCTGTTCCCCAGCTAAAGGTCAGCTGGAGGGAGCACAGTTTGATAATTGCACGTGGTTTGATAATGAATTGGGGCAAACATTCCCAGGGGTGCTGTCAGGGGTTTCCTCTTACGCAGACCAGGGTGTGGATGCCCAGATGGGGAGGACCTGGCTTTCTGGCCCCAGCAGGGGAAACTCATGGCTCCCATTTTCTCTAGTTTTCAGCCATAAAGTGATATCATTTATGGGGAAGTAATAATAGTGAAAACTTTTTATAGAGCGTAGGGTTAGCCCTTCTGTCCCTGGGTCCCAGAGTTCTGCAGATTCTGATGTTCTAATGTGGTCTTCTGCTTGTTTCACAGCTGAGTGTCTCATCTCTCCAGTGGGAGACCACTAAGCTCAAATACTGGAAGGTCTAGGATCAGAGACAATCTGGGTGTGAGTCCTGTTTCTGCCAGGATTCTTTGCAGGGGATGGAGGGGCTTTGGAGAAATAATTTTCTCCATGAGCTCAACTTCCATCATCTATGAAATGGGGCTTGTGCATGACTGTTCTGACTGCCAGGACAGGCCATAGGGAAAGCCAACAAAGAAATAACTGGGAAAGTGCTTTGCAAGCTTCAAAGTCCTCAGAGGAGGTAAAGGTCAAGACAAATATGTTCTATGTCCTTAGTCTAGTTTTTAAGCTCCTTTGGGGTGGCTTCATACTTCTCTTGCAACTGTCCCCTGCTTAAGCTCAATAAAAAATTGAGGGGAGGGAATTGAAAAATTAAGAGGAAGAACAGGAGAATGAAATTGAAGACAGGTGATTGCCCTGCAGAATGCAAGGCTTGGTGGCTACACTCTGAGGGTCAAAGGCCCCACCTCAGCCCCATCTAAGGCTTTCAAGATGGGATCATCCTGATTATCCAGGTGGGCCCTAAATGCAATGAGAATTGCCCTTTTCTTCACTAGACCTCTGCTCCATTCCTACCCCTCTTCTACCCCCACCTCCAGGCTGCCTCTTAAGTCTGTATCTTAGGTCCAGAAAAATTTCTCATATGTACCTGTTGTGGGTTAAATGGTAGCCCCTCAAAATATATGTCACCCAGGACCTGTGAATGTGACCCTATTTGAATAAAGCATCTTAAAGATACAATTAAATTAAGGCTTTCAAGACGAGGTCATCCTGATTATCCTGTGGGCCCTAAAGGCAGTAAGTGTCTTTTTAAGGAGAGAAGACACAGATGGAACTGGAGAGTACACACATAGGAAAGCCATGTAAAGATAGAAGCAGAGATTGAGGTGATGCAGCCACAAGCCAAGGAATGCCTGGAGCCACCAGAAGCTGAAAGAGGTAAGGAAAGATTCTCCACTAGAGCCTTCACAGAGTGCGGCCCTGTTGACACCTTAATTTCAAGCTTCTAGCCTCCACAACTAGCTGAGCGCCAAAGAATTGATGCTTTTGAACTATGGTATTGGAGAAGACTCTTGAGAGTCCCTTGGACTGCAAGGAGATCCAACCAGTCCATCCTAGAGGAGATCAGTCCTGGATGTTTATTGGAAGGACTGATGTTGAAGCTGAAACTCCAGTACTTTGGCCACCTGATGCAAAGAGCTGACTCATTTGAAAAGACCCTGATGCTGGGAAAGATTGAGGGCAGGAGGAGAAGGGGACGACAGAGGATGAGATGGTTGGATGGCATCACCAACTCAATGGACATGGGTTTGGGTGGACTCTGGGAGTTGGTGATGGATAGGGAGGCCTGGTGTGCTGTGGTTCACGGGGTCGTAAAGAGTCGGACACGACTGAGTGACTGAACTAAACTGAACTGAGCCTCCACAACTGTGAGAGAATAAATTTGTGTTATTTTAAACCCCTGCTTGCCCTCAGTTCCCAATCCTATCACTGAAAGTATCTGGAAAAGCATCCCCCCTCCTTTTGTTTAAGGAATGATAAGGTTTTGTAGAGTTGGGCTGCAATACCCTGTTTACCAGCAGGTGTCACCATTGAGCACACAATGTACTCATTTATTCAACGTGTTTATTGAGACAGGTGTGCCAGGCCCCCTTCCAGACATTACAGGTGCCACAGTGAACAAAACAGACAACTTCCTGCCCTAATGAGTAAGGATATGACTAAACAAACAGCTGGATATCTAATGCAATATCAGACAATGATGAATGCCAGCAAGAAAGGGCAGGCTAAGAGGATAGATACTGAATGGGGGATGAGGGCTATTTTAGAGAGGGTGGCAAAGGCAGGCCTCTGAGAAGGTGATATAAAAAAGCTTGGGACATCCCTGATGGCCCAGTGATTGGGAGTCTGCCTTCCAGTGCAGGAGACACCGGTTCAGTCCCTGGTCTAGGAACTAAGATCTCACATGCCACAGGGCAACTAAGCCCGAGTACCACAGTTCTGAGCCCGTGCATTGCAACTACTGAAGCCCTTGCACTCTAGAGCCTGTGCTCTGCAACTAGAGAAGCTCATGCATCCCAACCGGAGAGTGCCCTCTGCTTGCCACAACTAGAGAAAGCCCATGTGCAGCAATGAAGACCCGGCACAGCCAAAAATGAATAAATAAAATATTTTGAGAAATTAAAAATCTTAAGGTCACAGATGGCATGTCTGGCCATTTATGTGTATAAGGCATATCACCTTTAAAGTTTTTTTTTTTTTTCTGTTATTAAACGGAGTTTTTGACTTTTAACCCTTATTTCATAGAACTTAAGGGGGCAGAAATCAACCTCAACCTTCCTTTGGGATTCCGTTTTGCAGGAAAGAGTTGCCTGGGCTCTTAGGCACAGCCTAAACATTGGGAGGGAGGGGGAAAGAAGAGGCCTCTTGCTCTGGTCATTGGTCCCTACAGCACTCTTCTATGGCTTCCTATATGGTCCAGTGGATTTCTGCAGCTTCTCCTTGAGATGGGGGAATGATTAATGGGCTATTCAGAGTTCTGTCTGCCTGGGTGACCCTCTTGGAGGGGCTGATAAGAACAGGTGTTCCTTTCTCCTGTCTGTCTCTCCTCCATGCCCTGGTGGGGAGCATACAGGAGTTTCCGTCTGGTCCTCTGAGGTGGGATAAAGCCCAGCTCTCCTCCTACTTCTATCCAGGACACTTGTCCAGGCTAGAGGAGTACCCTTCCCTGTGATACACAAAGCCCAGAGAGATTTGCAGGCAATTTGTGTTTTTGCCTGACTATCTCTCCCCTGAGGCATTGAGCACTGTGCACTGAGCACCACCTGTTTGGAGAGGAAGTGAGCTGGGAAAATACAGGAGAGCAAAGCCACAGACTGGATAGATTCATATCTCAAAGAATCATCTCAGCCACACCTGTTAGAGAAATTCTAGCCTTCCTTCACCTTCCTTCTCCAGGTTCAACATTCTGTATGTCATGTGTCCTTGAAACAAGGGTCACAGAACAGTTGTGCGTGTGTACCCACACGCTTGTTCAAATCTGCACAAACTTGGTTTCTTCTAGTTAAACGGTGGAAGGAAAGTATTATTAATAGTTTTTCTTTCCTCCACTAAATGAACAGTGGTGCTGCCAGGCAAAAGGCAACAAGAAGTGTTTCACTAGCTTTCGGGTGACTTGGAAACTCTTGTCTAAAAATATGGACGAGCAGGAGTGTGAAGGAATGTGTAGGAGGGCTGTCCCCACAGCTCTCCACAGTCAGGACAACTGGGGCCACTTATGGGAAACACGCCAACATGTCCCTGCTCAAAGCCTCTTTTAAAATAAGCTCCCCTCCCACCCCAGGGTTTACAGGAAACTTCTCAGCAGATGTGGGCAATTTTCTCCAAGCTCTTGAAATGGAAGACAAAGGCAGCTGAGTGACAGGGCGTCAGAATGTGGAGAGAGGCATTGCCGGGCAGGCCAGACCAATTAGCTGCCTTCTGCCCCTCGGCTCTCTGCGGTGGTCTCCGGGAGTTTGGTGGGGAGCTGAGGGGAGCCGGTGGGCCCTGGTGTGCCTGACACCCAATTAGTGCTCATTCACCAGCTGACCAGCCAGCCTGCTCCCTTCTAGCTGCGCAGCAGCCATCTCAGCTAGCAGCTCCAAGCACAGAGGATGCTAATTGGATGCGGAGACCCAGACATCTCTCCATCAGCCCCTGTACAGGCCCAGGCTTTCTGGGCCGAACTGTCCCTTGTTCCATCACCAACTCGTCCTCCCTGAGAAGATGCCATTCCTCTCAAGCAAAAACAGATTGCTGGCCCAGCAGGTTCTGCCAGGATTCTCGAAGCATCCAAGTCAGGACAGAGTCAAGGTCAGTAGAGGACAAAGTGAGGGAGGGGGAACTAAGAGGCCCTGGGGCCATTGGGTTCACTGGGGTGTTGGGAAAGCACCGAGGTAGGAGACCAGGAGCCTGCCACTGACCCTCAGAGGTGCTTTTCCCGTCTTGGGCCTCAGTTTCCCCATCTTCTCACAAACAAGATCCAAGGAGAGGCCCCGTAGGCTCCCTTCCCAGCCTGGGGTGGAGTTTCTGGACTAGGACCCACTGTGAGGTGGGCTGTGGGCAGCTTGGGATGCTGAACCATCTGAGTCCTTCTGGAGTCCAGAGGCTCCCAGGTCTGAAAGACAAGGGTCTAAACCTGCCCCCAGAAGACCAGGTTCTCCTGGACAAGTCAAGATACCTGGGACACAGATACTGGTCCTGCAAATCCAGATGCTCAAGTTCTGTTGTTTCAATGATTCCAGGAAGGTCACAGGTCACTGGGTCACAGTTGGGGTCACATGTGCTCTCTGGGAAAAAAAAAAAGAAAAATCACAGCCCCGTTCCCCACTCCCAAGGCAACTCCAGATGTGCACAGAGTCACAGCCCTGGTGTCAGGTTCACTGTTCATCTCAGGGGTGCCTGGATATTCTGTGGCAAATGTAAGAATGGATGTCCCAGAAGGAACTCAAATGATGCTGTCTTTGTTGTTCCAGTTCCTTAGTCCCTCCCCAGGTTAGAATGACACATCCCTACCCTTTGGCAAGTGACTTTGCCGTTTCTGCGATCACAGTGGGAAGTATATAGTTCTCCGTCCCATTGGTGATCTGAGAACTTGGTCAGATGACTTGCTTTGGCCATTGGAATATGGAGAGTAGTGATCGGATGCCAGCTTGGAGCTGAGACCTGGGACACAGACCTGTTTCTCCTCAGCCTTCTTGTGTCCCTGTCATCTGCTATGAAAAGAGCATACTCTGGGCAGCTGATGTCTCTTCAGCCTGGACCCCAGAAGACTTGCCCAGGAGACTAGAACCCAACCCCTAGCCTGGGCTCAGCCTGGTCCCAGCCTGGTCTGTGTGAACTCACTTTAGATCAGACACACCTAGTTTGTCCTGTAGACACATGGATTTGAAAACAAATGTGTGTTGTGGTAAACCAATGCGATTCTGAGGTTGCCTTGTGACAAAGGACTAATGAATATACCAATGAAAGTGAGAAGCAACCAGGAAAGGGCCAAGGATGAGGATCGTGCAGGGGTCCAGGAGCTGGGTGTGATAGAAGACCCCGCACACTATCAAGGCCAGGGGCAGCAGGATGCCCCATCTAGTGGCAGACCAATCATGGACACTCCAGGGGCTGCCTCCTTCCACCACCCAGGCCAACCCAAGCTTCAGAGGGACCTCACAACTCTGAACGTCTTGAACTATTTTTTTCAGAGCATCCCTAAGGTGAGACCTGAAAGTAGTAGATGCTACTGTTATCCAGGTACTATGCCATGGACAAACATGCTCAGAGGGGAAGAGGGCAGAGACAAAATCCCCAGGACTGCCAAGAGCATCTGGGATGATTCTGGAAGAGTTAAGGTCCATGTTGATTTGGAAGTCTGACCAGCAAATGTACTCACTGCTGAGATTCAGGGATGATGCTGAAACAGAGAAAGTGATTCCTAATCAGTTTAACGGGACGACAGATGACTCTTTCCTGGGAGTCTGCGGCACTGAGAGAATTGCTGTAATTGCAGGCACTTGGCAGAGAAATCAGGCGCCTGCCTCTCGTCCCTTAGCCTGCATCCCCTGGGGACCTCCAGTTCAGCGACTTGATTCCCTGAGCTGAGCCGACCCCTGTGTAGATGTCGATCGCAACCTGTCTGTATATGGCTTGAATTTGGGTTAGGGGCTTTCTAATTACAGCCTGATTTGTCATTTAAAATATGCACAGAAATTATGATGCACATGGAATTTTGATGCTGGTGCCTCTTTGTGCTTGAGGAGACCAGGCTTCTGCTTCCTCCCAGGGAAGGCTGCAGAATATGCTTTAGAAGGGAACCTTGGAAGCTTTTCAAAAGTTTCAGTTACTTGGGGAAGAGATGGCAACTGGGGCTAAATGTCAGCTGTCTGGGTTCTGGTTCTGGCTCTGCCATCAGTGTTTGGGCAAGTCTGGTCATTGTGTTGCATGTCAGTTTCCTTCTATGAGCAATGGCGATAATAAAAACCAGATGTGGAAGGATGGTGTGGAGACCAGTTGAGATAATGCAAGTAAATGCTTGCATATCACCACATCTGGCACCAAATGCCATGTTATTATGGCATGTGGCACCTATCCTGTTGCTTCTGTTATCATTTTTAATAATAGCAAGGTGCTTAGCATATAGTAGGACTTCCCAGGTGGCTCAGACAGTAAAGAATCTGCCTGCAATGCGGGAGAACTGGGTTCATTTCCTGGGTTGGGAAGATCCCCTGGAGAAGGGAATGGCAACCCATTCCAGTATTCTTGCCTGGAGAATTCCATGGACAGAGGAGCCTGGCAGATTGCAGTCGCAAGAGTCAGATGTGACTGAGCAACTGACACTTTCACTTTAACATATATTAAGTATCCCATCAGTAGGCAGATCTATTATTATGATGATTATCAAAACAGATCCAATCACGGGCATCTCATGTCTGAAACGCCTCATGAATCCTCATGCCCTCAGAAGTGGTTTTCAAACGCACTGTTTGGTGCCCAAGGAGTTCTGAGGCTGAGTACTTGTCTGTTTGATGTTTAGGAAACCCGAGGCCCAGAGCAGTACCTAACTGTCCAAGGTCACTTAGATATGAAATTGCAAAGCCGGGGGCCAACCCAGTTCCCTCCACATTTCCTTCCAAGTTACCTCCTAGTCCAGGCACACCGGATTTCCCTCATTTCCTAGAGGTCATGGGCACCTTCATGTTTATAGTGCTTTGCACAAATCATGCTCTTGCCTGGAAACCTCTTTCCACTTCTCTGCTTGTCCAAATTACATCCTGGTCTGGGAAACCTTCCCAAGCCCCACTAGTCAGTTACCACCTCATGCCGGCTATCTCTGTTGGAGCCAGATTTCAAGTTGTCAAGGTCTGTCTTTGCACTGGGCTGTGACCCTTAGGTCCCTGGGCCTGGCCCATCTCCTCCCTGTTATCTCAACCTCATCAGTGACCAAGTGCAGTATGAGCAACAAACGAGCCAACCTGAGGCTGATTCTAGGCTGTTATAAACTTGCCAAGAGAGTTTAGGCGAGACCATCTGCTCCTTGCATCACCCACGCCCTGAGCTCACATACCCGAAGGGAGAGCCAGTGGGACAGCCAGAGTCCTGCAGGACCCCAAGCCCTGTACTGAGGGGCTTTGCATGATACACCATAGTAGGGTTTGAGATAAAATACAGGATACAGCTCAGATAACTCCCCACCCCCATTTTTTTTAGTATAAGAATGTTCCCATGAAATATTTGTGACTTACACTGAATATTATTTGCTTTTGATCTGAAATTCAAATTTAACTGAGTGTCCTATATACTTTTATTTGCTGAATCTGCCAGCCCTACCACACAGGCACATCTACACACACTGCCCTGAGTAGGCATCCCAGGCACGTCTCTGAGGCAGCTTCCCTGGGGCGTGTCTACAGATGCTAGCTCTGGGCATGTGTCCATTCATACAGGCCAATTGACTTTCTAATATCGTACCTTTCGTAGATAGCATATAAGACTTCCACGTCTTCCCATTTTAGCATCTCTATAATGGGGACCCATCTTTGGGCACTCATGGTGAGATAGCCATCACTCACTCAGCACGGGCAGGAGGTCCGACTGGACCCCAATAGCCAGCCCCTAGGTGGGCCAGTCGACAACATAGTCTGAGATCATTTGAGGAAGGAACTGTGTTGTTTATTGGCTGAAAACCTTCCACTGACACCTTCTGAGAAGGTCAAGAGAGAGCCAGCATTACAAAGGCAAAATGGGTCAACAGCTCAGAAGTTCAAAGAAAATCCCAGAGATTCTAGTGGAATGTTCTTTGAAGAAATCGCACACACTCTTGATGTCTCAGAGGGTGACCTGGATGGGAAAACATGGACATTGATGACTCAGAGTTGAAACATGATCTAGCGAGGTGGACTTTGAATAGAAAGGTTAGGAACACCAGAGTATTCATGGCACCTATAATATTCTTGGCACTTATAATATTCCTTGATATATATTTATGTATCAATATATATATTAATATTTCTTGATACATATATTATACAATAAGTATTAAGTAACACTTTCAATAGTAGAAAGTAAAAAATCTAAGCAGTAAGAAAGCATTGGGTCACAGCAAGACCCAATTTTTTGGGTTTTCCAATTTTTTTATTTTTCCTTTCTCATGAATATTAGGAAGAAATGGCTCCCTTTATGATCAGTGACATCTTAGATGGGATGAAACAAGGTAGTTGAATTCATTTAAGCCAGCAGTCAGTAAACCCAGACTGATTGACTTACATTAAAAGGAACCCAGGAGGTCATGTACCTTCCCCTGGTAAGATGGTCTCTGTGGGGATGGGTCTTGATAGTCATTTTTCAGGAAAATCCTGCTCTTTACATGAGGACTGCATAGGTTGGGGGGAGCTAGTGGCATTTCAGAAGCGGCCTTTCTTCATTATCTGGGAGGGTTCTGTGCATTATAGAATGCTGGCATCAATGGCTTCTACCCAGTTCTCTGGTCCCTCCTAGTTGTGACAACAACAGACAAAATCTCCGAAGTCCCCATACATTCCAGACGCCCCTGGAAAGCAGTACCCCTCCTGGCTGAGTCTACTTTTCTACAGGAAGTGGAGGGTTTGACTCAGGCCTGCCGCCTGTCCGTACAGCACCATCCTCCAGGCTCTGTAGCCTCTCGTATTCATCTTCCAAGAAGACCCGGCACCGCCAGGATTATTCAGGTCCAAGGGGTGTGCCCAACCCGGCTTGGAGGGGTTGGGGACCCGGCCCCGGGCAGGTCTGCCTCCTGCTCTGTCAGGCCCCAGCCGACCTCACTCTTCCCCATGTCCTGCCAGGAGCATTTTCTCCGCGCTCCTCAAGGCAGCCTCCGAGAGCGCACGTAGCCTCCTTTTCATTTACATGGGGATTATTGGAGACCAGAAAAGCGCTTTAAAATGATATAATGTCTCTGCACCTCATCAAACCCTTCCCCTTCCACCAATTTCTGCCTGATTTACAGTTAATACTGCACACTCCCATCACCCTGCCGGAGAAGCGGTGATTATTTCTCCATTGCCATAAAGAATGTAAAGGAGATGGGAAAAATCAGGTGAATTCAGAGAAAGTTTAGTATAAAAAAAAGTGCTGGGGGAGGGGAAGGGGTGTCAGGGAAGGCAGTAGAATAATGGGAGGAAAAGCATTCCTGGAACCAATTTCAGAGTCAAGCGATTCCTCCGGGCCTCGCAGAGAAGCCAGCAGGCATGGGGTTGCTGGTATACTTGACAAATAGCTTGGGAGCCAGGATGGAGGCAGGTCCTGGTGTGGAGGCTCACCTGGGTGTTCATCCACCCCAAGGGTCTGGTCCAGATAAAGGACCCCACCAAGGAGTCAGCCCACCCTAAGGGAGGATGAGAGGACTGCCCATCCTTCCTCCCTGCCCTGGACAGGAGGGTCTGGTGAGCCTTTAGGCTTCTGAGGCTTTGTGAAGCAGAAGTTCGCTCTGAATTCAGAGTTCCTGGGTGCAGATTTGTTTATTCTGCTTAATTTAGTTGAACACTAACAGCCCAAATGTGGGGTCTGGCCTCAAATCCTGGCACTAATGAGTGCTGGCTATAAAATTTCAAGCAGTCATTTCACATTGCTGAGCCTCAGTCTTCTCGTCTCTATAATGGGATAAACTGGCACATGGTAAGTGCTCATAAAAAATGTGGCTCTGACATTCTGTATCTCCCATCAACCAATCAGCCCTCAGTAGCATCCTCATCAGCTCCATCCTCCAGTGAGTGCATGTGATTATATTCTTTTGAGTTTGCTGATTTTACCATCAGGGAGCTTCATTTGTGATTCTTCAGATAGATTCTTCAGAAAGAGATACTCTAAGTCTCTCACATCATCCGTCAGCGAGAGAAGGATGGAGCCCACTGGACTGACTTAGTGGTGCTGTATTAACCCAGTGTTTCAGTTATCACTGCTGTATGATAGACCACTCTAAAATGTAATTACTTAACACACAACTGTTTGTTCACGATCCTTGGTTCTGACACTGGTCTGAGTGCCTCTGTCCTCCATGTGGTCAGCTGGGTCATCATCACCATAGCAAGCTGGCCTCAGTATAGTCAAACATTTCACTCAGTGACAGGCATCCTCCTGAGTGCCCCAAAACAGAAGCTGCTAGGACTTCTGCGTAGGTTCTGAATTTGCACTTTAATTGCATTCTACTGGTTCAAATAGGCCAGGGGGCCAGCCCAGAATCAAGAGGAGGTAGGTTCACAAGGGTGTTAAACTGAGTGGCTTATTGCAGAACATTCAGCCAACAATTTATACATCTAGGTCTTTGGTATCATTCTTTTTTCTTTTTCTTTCTTCCATAATAGTTTGCCTTTGAATTTTTACTTCTATGCTCACCATTTATTGCACATGGATCTTTACTGCATGGGTGCATGCTACTTTGCTTCAGTTGTGTCAAACTCTTTGTGACCCTATGGACTGTATAGCCCACCAGGCTCCTCTGTTCATGGGGATTCTCCAGGCAAGAATACTGGAATAGGTTGCTATGCCCTTCTCTAGAGGGTCTTTCCCATCCAGGGATTGAACCTGTGTCTTTTATGTCTCCTGAAATGGCAGGTGGTGTTTTTTTTTTTTTTTACCACTAGCACCACATGGGAAGCCCCATTTTTACTGCAAGTGACCTCAAATCAAATCTCTGTTTTAATTAGGCAAGAGAGCAGTAAGGAGGTATATGTGTTTCATGATCATGCCTGTCTGTCTCCTTCGCTTTCTGGGTCTTGGGTACCTCTTCCTGCTTCTGTAGCTACTCACTCAATCCATGAGCATCTCTCCCTGTCTCAAGGATCATCTTCATCTGTTCTGACCTCTGTGCCTCTCATCTTTGTCTCTCAGAGGCTCTTGCTTCTGTGGTTCTCCCTCCTCTTCTGTATCTCTCTCTCAGTCTATCCTGTGCACATTTTTTTTTTCTGTCCTTATTTCTATTGGTTTCTCTCTCTCCCTCTGAACCTTCTGCTTTTTCTCTGTCTCCCACCATTATCCTTTTAGCCAGAGCCTTAGCCCTTTTGTTGTAAACTGGCCTTCACACTGGTAGCAACAGGGACTTCAAGTCCTGTCTTTGGCAAAGAGTCCAGGGCTTTCCTGAGTCTGAGAGGGCTAGCCTGCCCCAGGGGCCTTGCCTGACACGGAGAAAGTGTCTAGGGAACTTTTCTTTCCTCTCCTCAGTATCTGGCCTCTGGAACCTGAGAACTGCCTCTATTCCAAAACCTTGCCAAACCTGTGGGAGTGAATACCTCTGCCTACAGGGGTCTCTTGAGAAGCAGAGGCATGGAGAGCAGGAAAGGGGGAAAGCAGGAATGCAATGAGGGAAGTGGAGACAAAACTCTATGTCCCAGCCTTTGAGAAGCTGTAAAATGAATGCAGGAATGCGCGCCTCAGCATCTGCTGAGATGGGAGGAGCAGGGTGAGAGGGAGCATACAGGGCCAGACCTCTCCCCTGCTGTGCTGAGTCCAGAAGGGTGCAGGTCTCACCCCAAACTTCTCTGTACCCCAACACCTGGCCTTGTGCTGGGCACATCACACTGCAGGCCACGAAATGCTGAATGTCCTCACTTCGTAACAGTTGTCCGAAAGGGACCAGTGACTTCAGAAGGTAGCGAGTTGCCCATCCCTGGATTTATGTAGGCTGAGGCAGAACAACCTCTGGGATACCGTCTAACCAGCTGCCTCTTCAGAAGACAGCATGATCCTGGATTTCCTATTTGGAAATACTCAGAACAGGTGTGGAATTATAAACCCAAGGCCCACTGAAACAGAACAGGAGAGACTCCTCTGGTGGTTCAGTGGTTGAGACTCCATGTTTCCACTGCAGGGGCCACACGCTTGATCACCGATTGGGAAGATGTCACATGCTTCATGGCACAGCCAATAAATAAATAAATGAATAAAATTATTATCTATAAAAAATAAAAAGAAAAATAAAGGAAACAGATCAGGAGAGTTCAGTGCCCTCACCGTGGCCCTGGCCTCCCAGCCCTGGCCAAGCCCTCCTCCCCTCTCCCCAGGGCCCACACTCTGCAGCTCCTCCCTCCCTTTTCCCTGGAACCTGCCAGCAGAGTTGGGTTCAGGCTGGGTAGGGCCAGGGCCAAGGCAGCGATGGAGGCAGCCCTTAGTTCCCAGCCTGCACAGATTGGCATCTCTGAGGGGCTCACCTGGAAGTGACCTTCCCCTGACCTTGGCACCAGATCACACGCAGGCTGCCCAGGGTTGCACACAGCATCTCTCCAAGCTGCTGCAGGTAGCTTCCAAACCTGCCAAAACAAAGGGAGAAATCACTCAGGGTTTGGGCAACAAATATGTCATTTTTCCACTTCCCAAACTGCTTTTCTGCTGAGTTTCCGAGGATGCTGGTGCAGGACGTGAGTCTGCAGGGCAGCAGCTCTGCTAACTCCAGGGCTCCCTAGGTCTTCCAAGTAGAACCCTGACTGGAGGTGGACCGTAGAACAGACGGCACCAGCACAGCCACAGACACGTGTGTAAATGAGCCGGTGCACCCGCACTGAAAACTACTTCCATCCACAAGGCCAAATGCTCGAGGTCACACATACACAATGAGAAAGCATACCGGTCTACCCCTGACACGCGGGTGTGGGGAGGCCCAGCTCCGCTAACCAGCCCATCCACACGCATGGGCACATGTAAATACATTGGTGCCCAGGTGCACGCCTGCACTTATGAGAGGACACATAGAATGACACAGCTAGAGGCTCCTGCGTGGTTATGTTCATAAAAAGCAGCGACGCAGGCACTCGGCTAAAACCTCATGCCGAGGCAGATCTGCACTCACACCCACCTGTGTCCATGCGCTCTGGTGCGCCTGCCTGTGCAAAGCTATAAACAAGGTATTCACTAATATCATGTAGTGCGCTGCGGCTGTGTTCATCCAACCCTCCCTCCATTTACCCTCCCTCCACCCTCTCTCCCTCTCTCCCCCACTTCCCCTTCTTCCCTCTCTCCCTCCCTCCCTCCCTCCCGCAAACAAGTGTCAGATGCAGCACAGCATAGTGATGAAGAGGGTCTGGTCCAGACCTAGGCCTGCCACCTTCTAGCTCTGAGTGACCTTGAGCAAGTCATTTACTGTCTCCTGGTGTCAGTAAAATGAGGATAATCTTGGGGTTTTTATGTTAATATGTATAAGGCTCTCAGGACAGTGCCTAGTGTGGGGTAAGCTCCCCTGGGATGGTCTCTCCTATGGGAGATGAGAAAGGGGTCAGACAACACAGGGTTTGTGGCCTGAAGTCTCGGGTTCCTTTCCTGGTGTTGACCTTTAGGCCTCTGTGACTCTGGCCTCAAACGTCATCCCTCTGTGGCCTCCCGGTTTCCTCCCTTGTGACTGAGGATGGATGGCCTTGGCCTGGCTGCCTCCTGGGGCTGAGGCAAGGGACAGCCCTTCAGGAGCTGTTGAGTGGTGGCGATGCTTCAAAGAATTTCACCTGGTGGAGAATCTCTGGCAATGGCTTCGGGGCAGCCGGCATGCCAGCTGGAGCCCCAGTGCCCACTGCTCTCATCCCTGGGGGTCACTTGTGTGGATTTGGGCTTCCTTGGTGGCTCAGTTGATAAAGAATCTGCCTGCAATGCAGGAGACCCAGGTTTGATGCCCAGGTCAGGAAGATCCCCTGGAGGAGGGCGTGGCAACCCACTCCAGTATTCTTGCCTGGAGAATTTCATGGACAGAGGAGTCCAGTAGGCTACATTTCATGGGGTCGCAAAGAGTCAGACATGACTGCATGACTCACACAGACACACACGTGGATTTAGATTGTTGTGTGTGCTGAAGGCCAGTGCTATTTGGAAGAACAAATACCACAGCTTCCATTGCCCATGGAAGCTGGGAAATTCCTGCAGGAAAGTGCCAACTGCTGGCACCCCTTGGACCACAGGGGCTCAGATTATGACACTCCCCTGAGGAACATGTAGGGTCTTCTAATGGTCTCAGAGGAAACTCCCAACCCCTCCTCCAGGCCTTCAACACCTTCCATGAGCTCCCTCTTTCCACCTCACTTCCCTCATTCATTCTAGTGATGAGCTTTTAAGATCTATTCTGTTATCAACTTTCAAATATATGATATTATTAAATATAGTCACCATGCTGCATACATTTATTCTTAAAAAATTGGATTAATTTACAATCTGAACCCTTCTTCTGGAAGTATGCTTAGGAGGAACCTGGGAGTAAGCCAAACTCTATTAGAAAAGTCCATCTTCCCTTCCATTTAATTACCTGCCTACAAGGACATAGATAGCCCAGTAGGAAAAACACAAAACTTGGGTCTGGGTGATCTGAGTTCAGATCCTGTTTCTGCACTTCCAACTCACATGACCTTGAATAATTCATTCATTTGAGTTTCAATGTCCTCAACTGTCAAATAGGGCTAATGAGTCCTTCCTCCAAAGGTGGTTGTAGGGATCGATGGATTGATGAAGACTCAGAATGTGGTGCCTCTCAGGAAAGGGGCCAAGAAATGTCTGCCCTTTGGCCTGCTGAGGTGTCAACCAAGTTATATCATCTTACAAAAGTAGAAAGAATCTCCAATGACAATGGTCATTAGCTCATGGCCCTTCTCACTGGATTAGTGATCTCCCCTGTACTCCCCCACCCCAGATTGCTATTGTTGTTCAGTCACTAAGCTGTGTCCAACTCTTTGTGTCCTCTACTATCTCCCAGAGTTTGCTCAAACTCATATCTGTCAAGTCGGTGATGCTATCTAACCACCTCATCTGCCCCTTCTCCTTTGGCCTTCAGTATTTCTGAGCATTAGGGTCATTTCCAATGAGTCAGCTCTTTGAATCAGGTGGCCAAGATATTGGGGCTTCAGCATCAGTTCTTCCAATGAATATTCAGGGTTGATTTCCTTTAGAATTGATTGGTTTGATCTCCTTGCCATCCAAGTGACTCTCAAGAATCTTCTCTAGCACTACAATTTGAAAATATCAATTCTTTGGTGCTCAGCCTTCTTTTTGGTCCAGCTCTCACATCCGTACATGACAACCACCCCAGGTTAACTTGAAGCAAATCCTAAAATCAGTATACTTATTTTCTCTTATCCTGTATATGTTCAAAACTTTTCATGATATAAAGTAACAGAGTGAGGGTGGCAGGAGATAGTTTATGCAATGTTCCTGGTACTCAGCATAGTTTTAAGCCATCCTGGGACAGGGAAGGACTTCTAAAGCATAGCAACATCTGCAACAGTGAAAAGAGTTAAAGGTTTATATATTTCAAGAAGCAACGGGGAATTCCCTGGTGATCCAGTGGTTAGGAATTAGCACTTCTCACTGCTGGGGCCCTGGTTCAATCCCTGGTCCAGGAACTAAGATTGTGCAAGCTGTGTCGTGTGGCCAAAAAAATAAATATGTAATACAAAATAAAGAGCCTCTTGATGAAAGTGAAAGAGGAGAGTGAAAAAGTTGGCTTATAGCTCAACATTCAGAAAACTAAGATCATGGCATCTGGTCCCATCACTTCATGACAAATAGATGGGAAAACAGTGGAAACAGTGGCTGACTTTATTTTTCTGGGCTCCCAAATCACTGCAGATGGTGACTGCAGCCATGAAATTAAGACACTTACTCCTTGGAAGGAAAGTTATGATCAACCTAGACAGCATATTAAAAAGCAGAGTCATTACTTTGCCAACAAAGGTCCATCTAGTGAAGGCTATGGTTTTTCCAGTGGTCATGTATGGATGTGAGAGTTGGACTATAAAGAGAGCTGAGTACTGAAGAATTGATGCTTTTGAACTGTGGTGTTGAAGAAGACTCTTGAGAGTCCCTTGGACTGCAAGGAGATCCAACCAGTCTATCCTAAAGGAGATCAGTTCTGGGTGTTCATTGGAAGGACTGATGCTGAGGCTGAAACTCCAAAACTTTGGCCACCTGATGCAGAGAGCTGACTCATTTGAAAAAACCCTGATGCTGGGAAAGATTGAGGGCAGGAGGAGAAGGGGACAACAGAGGATGAGATGTTTGGATGGCATCACCGACTCGATGGTCATGGGTTTGGGTGGGCTCCGGGAGTTAGAGATGGACAGGGAGGCCTGGCGTGCTGTGGTTCATGGGGTCGCAAAGAGTCGGACACGACTGAGCGACTGAACTGAACTGAAAGGCAAACAAACTAAAAACAAAGATTTCCAACAAATGTAACTTAAAAAATTAATACCCCTATTATCTATAGAGAGCTCTGACGAGTCGTTAATTCTACCATTTCAATTACAAAATGGGAAAATAAGCAATTCACAGAAGATTAAAACACAAATGGTCAATAACCATGTGAAAAGATGTTCCACTTTACCAGTAATCAAAGAAATATAAATTAAGACAAAATAGCACTGTTTCCTACCAAATCAGCGAAGATTTAAGAAATGATAATGCCCAGTGCCAGCAAGGATGAAGCAACACAGCACTCTTATATTCTATTGTAGGTAATTTAAATTGGAATCTCTTTTCTGGAAAACAAGTTGGGACTAGGTATTGAGACCTTAAAATACAAATTGGGACTATATTAAAACCTTAAAAAAAAGAAACCCCTTTCCAGGCTAGGATTCGTCTCTAGGAAATACTCAGAAATTCAGGCCAAGAATTATACACAATGACATTCATTATTTATAACTGAAATTTTTTTTTTTTTAAAAGGAGGAAACCTAAATATTCCACAGTAAGAGAGTGGTTAAATAAAGAGAGTGGTGGCGCTCGTGGTAAAGAACCTGCCTGCCAATGCAGGGAAGAAATCTATTCCATACCTGGGTCGTGAAGACCCCCGGAGGATGGCATGACAGCTCACTCCAGTATTCTTGCCTGGAGAATCCCAAGGACAGAGAAGCCTGGTGGGCTGCAGTCCACATGGTCACAAAGAGTCGGACACGACTGAGGTGACTTAGCAGGCACACCTATATATAATACAACATTCCCTAACCTTAATAATTATATTTTTCAAGAGTTTTTAATGACATGGAAAAATACTCTCGAATGTTAAATGAGAAAATGCAGGGTACTGAACTATATGTCCCCATGCTATAAAATCCCAGTTATGTAAATAAGTAAATATACATAAAGAATGGTGATCAGTGAGGCAGAACAAAAATACTTTAGAGAGATTCTGCAAGGTTTTAAGTTTCTACCAGTCTCTGGTGTCAAAGACAGAAGTCATCTTGGAAAAATGGTTCTTCTTTTTCTGTTTTTCTGAGGTTCTTTTTTTCTGTTTTCTTTCCATTTTTAATTGAAATATAGCTTATTTACAATGTTGTATTAATTTGCTTCTCTTTAGCAAAATGATTCAGTTATACATATATTATTTTTTATATTCTTTTCCATTATGGTTTATCGCAGGATATCTGATGGATAAAAAACAAAGTCCTACTATATAGCACAGGGAACTATATTCAATAATATAGGGCTTCCCTGGTGGCTCAGTCACTAAAGAATCTGCCTGCAATGCAGGAAAATACCTGCAATACAGAGACCCGTTCGGTCCCTGGGTTGGGAAGATCCCCTGGAGTAGGAAATGGCAACTCACTCCAGTATTATCGCCTGGGAAATCCCATGGACAGAGGAGCCTGGGGGCTACAATTCATGGGGTCACAAGGGTCAGACAAGACTTAGCAACTAAGCCAACCAACAACCAACCAATATAATGATAAACCATAATGGAGGTTCTTTAGTTACACAAATGTAGGACAAATATCCAGTAGTCTTGGGGGTGGGGGGCGGTTAATACTGAGTTTGGGGGAAATACCCAAAGGCAACTGCTGAAACTCAGAAGTAAAATATTCTATTATTATTATTAATTTTCAGAAGAAAAGACTTCCCTGGTAGAGTGGGTACACCTCTGGGAGAGAACTTTTTGATATTAACAGATTTTTTTCTCTTTTTTGGGGGGGAAAAACAGTGGGGAAATCTTGCTAGAAGGATCTAATTCTTTCATTCAATAAAAAATGATTGTCTACTACACACCAAGTGCTGTTCTAGACCTCTGAGAAATGTCAATCATGATGGAGGCCCAGGTGTCACAGGGCTAATTCTAGTTAGGGAGACAGACAGTAAACCAACAAAAGTGTAACATGTCAGGATGTGATATGTGCTATGGAAAAGAAAAAGGCTGATGGCCTAGAGAATTATGTTGTCGTTCAGTTGCTCAATCGTGTCCGACTCTGTGACCCCATGGACTGCAGCACACCAGGCTCCCCTGTCCTTCACTATCTCTGGGAGTTTGCTCAGATTCACCTCCATTGAGTCAGTGATGCTATCCAACCATCTCATCCTCTGCCACCCCCTTCTTCTTTTGCTTTCGATCTTTCCCAGCATTAGGGTCATTTCTAATGAGTTGGCTCTCTGCATCAGGTGGCCGAAGTACTGGAGCTTCAGCCTCAGCATCAGCCCTTCCAGTGGATTATGGGGTGGGTATTATTTCATGTGTGTGTGTGTTGGGTGGTGGTGCTGGGTCCAGAACCGGCCATGATGGTAGGTAGGTTTTGAACAGAGATGCAAAGGAGTGAGTCATGTGGACGTTGGCAGGAAGAGCACTGTGGGCAGTGGAGACATCAAAGACAAAGGCCTAAAGATGGGAATGCACTTGAATGACATGAAGAGTAGCAAGAAGGCTTTTCTTAGCAGGATAAGGGGTAGAGACATGGGAGAGATGGAGGAGAGAAACATTGGGTCAAATCGTATAGGCATGATGAGCACTTTGGATTTTTTAAAAGCAGCCTTGGTGGTGGTGTTAGTTGTTCAGTCATGTCTGATTATTTGCAGCCCATAGACTGTAGCCTACCTGGCCCCTCTGTCCATGGAATTCGCTAGGCAAGAATACTGGAGTGGGTAGCCATTCCCTTCTCCAGGGGATCTTTCTGACCCAGGGATAAAACCCAAATCTCCTGAACTGCAGGCAGATTCTTTACCATCTAAGCCACTAAGGAAGCCCACTGAGATTTAAATATGCAAAAAAATAAAATAAAAATAAATATGCAATAAAATAAGCCCATTTTAAGTGTTTGCTGGATGGGTTTTGACAAATGTATATGCCCATAAAACTACCACCACATACCAAGATACAGGACATTTCCCTCATCCTTGTTCACCTTTGCCATCAGTCCCTGCCCCTTCTGTCACCGTCATCTCATAGTATTTGCACTGTGTCTGACTTCTTTTGCTCAGCATATTCATCCACATTGTGGTCATTTGTATGTTGCTCCTTTTTATTGCAGAGCACCTTTCCCTGTAGTTCATACCCAAAGTATTCATCCATTCACCTGTTGATGACATCTGAAGTTTTCTAGTTTGGAACTCTAATGAGGAAAGATGCTATAAACATTCTTGTCCATTTGTTATGGACATATGCATCAATTTCTCTTGGGTAAAAACCTAGGAGTGGAATTGTGGATCATAGGGTAAGTGTATATTTCAATTTCTTAGAAATTGCCAGTCTTCTAAAGTGGTAGTGCCATTTTACACTTTCACCAAGAGTGTGCAAGAGTGCCAAGGGCTCCACACCCTCACCTACATTTAGTATGGTGAGTCTTTTTAATTGTCCCGTTCCATGGCTGTGTAATGGTATCTTGTGTTTTACCTTGCTAGCAGCATCTTGATCTCAGCCAACATGCTCAAGTTCCCTGAACTTTGGTTTCTGTGTCTGTAAAACAGGAATAATAGTTCCCACCTCCTAGTGATGCTGTGAGGATTAAACTTGAAACTGCAGGTAAAGCATTAGCTCGGGACTGGGCATATAGCCAGTGCTCAGCAGAGAGCTAACTATGTTATCTCTTGGTGTGAGAGATGCTCTCTGTTCCCAAACACAGCCACCTGCTGGGGCCCACCGACCCCTCTTGGTGAGGCTGTGTTTCCTGTGTCCCCTAATCCTTCTCCCCTGACCTCTAACTACTGAAAGAGGAAGTCTCCAAAGGAATAAACCACCTAATAAAATCTGTGTTGGGTCTCATCTTCTACACCAAGTACCTCTTCAAGGCATTTTCCCGATGAACTTAATTTTGCCTGAGAAGAATTCTGGGGACAGCTATTAGATAATTTTTAATTATTGCCTCAAGCCCTGCCAAGACCAATTCTTATGGGATTGAGGAATCTCCTAGGGACGACTGGGGTAGACAGTGGAGCTGAGGCTGGTACCGGGCATGCCTCAAAGGAGAAGGACTTTCATGCAACCCTTTGGCTGCCTCCACTCAGCATCAGCGACGATCCCCCCCTCACCCAGCTCTCCGCGCATGCTTCCTTAAGGAGATCTTGAATATTTATCATGTATTAGGTGAAAAAAGAAGTGGAACAGGAGGAAATTGTGTTACTGCATATGAAATTTGCCTGAAAAGTTTCCACTTTTCTCTAGTTGGAAAATAGTTTTGATTTGAAATATGAAGCTTCTCTCCAGCTTATTATCTCAAAGATGAGAACAGAAAGCGATGCTCCTTGGGCTTCAGGTGGAGCTGCTGGAGGTGGTGGGCGGTCGCGGGCACCACAGATTGTCTCTAGAAATTGCCCCTGTGCATCAAAATTGCAAATTTTCTTGTTTTCTTCTCTTGCTGCTTCCCCCTCCAAAATTTGCCTATCGCTCACAGACAGCAGTGAGGCAAGAGGAAGCTCCCGAGGGAGCAGCAGGGTCCCTGCATCAGACAGAACACCTAGGCTCGCTTTGTCCTGGACACTCATTTGAATGCAGTAGCCTTTACTCCATTTCACTCAGTTCTCGGCTGGAAAGGATCTCTTAGGTCAAGGGGCCAATCCCTCTACTGCAGATATTCTGTGCTTTACTGGGTCACTGCTTCCTTTGAGACTCAGTAGACAGCCTGTGGATCCATGCTGCAAGTAAGCACACATATACACCAACTGGTACACGCATCTTGATGAGGGGTGGGGAGTATGGGTTAATGAAATTTAATTCACAGGACACCTTCAGGTCAAGAATACTCTGTGTAAAGTCACTTCAGTCGTGACTGACTCTTTGCAATCCTATGGACTGTAGCCTACCAGGCTCCCCTATCCATGGGATCTTCCAGGCAAGATTACTGGAAAGGGTTGCCATTTCCTTCTCCAGGGGATCTTCTCCACCCAGGGCTTGAACCCACGTCTCTTAAGTCTCCTGCATTAGCAGGTGGTTTCTTTACCACTAGTGCCATCTGGGAAGCCCCCAAGATCTTGCATGACATTAAAAACACCACAGTAAAATCATGGTAGTTGTCTTTAAGGAACACTTAGGTACCAGTCACTACACTCAGCATCTCTAAATGAGTTAGCTCAAGTGGAGGTGCTTAGCAGAGTGCCTGGCACTTAGTAAGTGCTCTTATGATTGTAATTCTCATGTCATCCTCACAACAACCCCTCACGGCTGTATTGTCTCTATACTATAGATAAGATTCCAGAGCTCAGAAACGTTAAGACATTTGCCAAATGTCCCCAGAAGTAAGGAGCAGGAATAGGTCTTTCTGACTCCAGCCTTGTATTCTTCAAATATTCACGGTACAGGTGGTCCTTGCCTCTCCTTCTACACCTCCTGTGATAGGGCTGCTGCAATCACTCAAGCTGGGTGTCTTTCCAGGTCTGGGTTGTTCTGACACTTAGAAAGACTCTCTCTCCTCCAAGGTCCAAACTTGTGCCGGATCTTAACGCTATCCTCTGTGGCCACATGCAGCAAAGGTGCTACAAGGGTTTTGCAATAACTCTGCAGAGGTTTGAATCCCGTGACACTTTCCCCCAGTTCAGTTCTTTTCACTGCCTCTCAAAGATTTGTTCAAGGTCATATTCATGTGGAGGCAGGATTCTCACTGGCTATGTTAGTTTCCTGGGGGTGTTGTAACAAAGGAGTGTAGGCTGGGGAGCTGGAAACAAAGAAACATATTCCCTAACAGTTCTAGAAACCAGAACTCTGAGATGAAGGTGTTGACCAGGGCTGGTTCCTTCTAGAGATTCCAGGTAAGAAACTGTTTATATCATACCTTTTCCAGCTCCCAGTGACTGACAACATTCCCTGGCATGTAGCCGCATCATCTTTGCCTCTCTTCACGTTGCCTTCTCCCCTGTATGTTTTCTTCTCTCTTAAGGACACTTGTTACTGAATTTTGAGCCCACCCAGATAATCCAGGATGGTCTCATCTCTAGATCCTTAGTTAATTAATAAAGTAGCAGCCAAATGCAAAACAACAGAACTTATGAGAAATACAAAGAGGAAGAGAAACACAAGAATAGTGGAAGATTTTACTTTATTTTGTGTTTGACAGAGTAAGTAGGTAAATGACAAACATGAATAAACAAGACTGAAATAGTATAGTTAACAAAGTCGACATATATATGACAAAAAGAGACAGAGAGAGAACTCTTCTGCTACAATCTTCCTTTAGGTGTCCATGAGACACTTTCAAAAATTGGCCATTCCCTGGTGATTCAGCAGTAAAGAATCCACCTGCCAATGCAGGAGACACAGGTTAGATCCCTGGGTGGGGAAGATCCCCTGGAGAAGGAAATGGCTTGGGAAATCCCACGGACAGAGAAACCGGGTGGGCTATTGTCCGTGAGGCTATAGTCTATTTCTCACATTTGTACATGACTTGCAGCCATGAAATTAAAAGATGCTCACTCCTTGGAAGGAAAGTTATGACCAACCTAGACAGCATATTAAAAAGCAGAGACATTACTTTGCCAACAAAAGTCCATCTAGTCAAGTCTATGGTTTTTCCAGTGGTCATGTATGGATGTGAGAATTGGACTGTGAAGAAAGATGAGCACCGAAAAATTGATGCTTTTGAACTGTGGTGTTGGAGAAGACTCTTGAGAGTCCCTTGGATTGCAAGGAGATCCAAGCAGTCCATCCTGAAGGAAATTAGTCCTGGGTGTTCTTTGGAAGGACTGATGTTGAAGCTGAAACTCCAATACTTTGGCCACCTCATGCGAAGAGTTGACTCATTGGAAAAGACCCTGATGCTGGGAGAGATTGGGGGCAGGAGGAGAAGGGGATGACAGAGGATGAGATGGCTGGATGGCATCACCAACTCGATGGACATGAGTTTGAATGGACTCGGGGAGTTGGTGATGGACAGGGAGGCCTGGCGTGCTGCGATTCATGGGGTCGCAAAGAGTCGGGCACGACTGAGCGACTGAACTGACTGACTGACTGACTAGAAAAATCATAGGTTTGACTATATGGCCTTTGTCAGCAAAGTGCCTTAAATACTCCACCTAAAATTCAATAAAGAAGAATGACAATAGAGCATCCAACCACAAAGTTAGAAAAGGATAACAAAATAAACTTAAAAGTAGAAGGAAAAGGTAACAAAGTAATTTGAAGGAATAGTTTAATGATTTAGAAGATAGAATAACAGTAGGTAAGATCCAAAAAAGGTTTAAAAGACAACAATAAGACAGATACATTTATAGCTTTAAATAAAGACCAAATTTAGAAGACTAATATATACAGAATAAGATAAAATAAAGAGGAACTAGCCCAGAGACAGAATTAATCATTAAATTTATTTTTTTAGCTCTATAAAAACAAATTTGAAAACCAGAATGGCTACGAAATTTTCTGATTTCAGAAGACAAAAAAAATTCTGAATGTAATGATATGCATGGAAAAATGGAGAAAGTTGTCAGAGTTATATCCCCAAAGTCACTAGGCTAAATGGCTTGACAGAAGAATTTCATCAGCTTAAAAACAAATAATTCCAATATTTCAATATTAATTGCTCTGTTCTAGAAATTGAAGAAGGAAAAAATCCAACTTATTTAAATGAATCAAACAATCCATTGAGATTAAATCTTAGTGAAAATTGAACATAAAAAGAAAATGCCAAGCTAATTTCTCTTATGAATATCAATTTTTAAATCCTAAATGAAACATTACCAAACAGATTTAGCAGCACTTAAAAGTATAATAAAGTATATCCAAGTGGAATTTATTCTAGAAATGCAAGGATGGCTTAACATTAAAAAAAAGATAACATGATTCGTCATATTGAAATGATTCATCTCTGAAAAGGAAAGACTAATTTTTGATTTTAAAAATTCAATAAAGTAGAAATAGATGGATATTTTCTTAACATGAAAAAGAATCTATCACTGCATCTTAAGTAATAGGAAAATGCTGGAAGATTTCCTACAAAAGTGAAGAACAAGAGAAGTCCCACTTTCAGTACTATTGCTTAATATTGTGCTGGAAGCAGCAATGAAATTAGATAAGAGGAAGAAATTAGAAGTATGAAAATTATAAAAGGGAAGATAAAATTATAATGTTCAGATGATATTGTTATATATCTGGAAAACCTAGAAAGATACATTTTGGAACTGTTGTCAGGAAGAACTAAATTCAATAATGCAGCAGTGTACAAAATAAATATACAGAAATCATTAACTATGTGCTTCCCTGGTGGCTCAGAGCTAAAGAAGCTGCTTTAGCACAAGATGCAGGAGACCTGGGTTCGATCCCTGGCTCAGGAAGATCCCCGGAGGAGGGCACGGCGACCCACTCCAGTGTTCTTTCATGGAGACTCCCATGGACAGCGGAGCCTGACGGACAGCAGTCCATAGCGTTGCATAGTCGGACATGACCAAAGGAACTGAGTAGGCAGGCACACACACATATATACATATAAAACCATATGGACTGATGGATGAGTGGATAGATAGAGACAACTAGTTAGAGTATATAATGGAAGACACAAGCTTATTCACAATATCAACAAAGAGATAAAATATCTAGTAATGAATTTCACAAGAAATATTCAAGGCATACATGAAAAAAAAATTTTTTTTAAGACCTCCGAAGACTCTTGAACAAATGGAAAGTCTGTCTATATTCTTGCATGGGATGACTTGAACTCATAACTATTTCATTTCTTCAAAGTTAATTTTTATCTAAGTTAATATTCTCCAAAGACTCTTGAACAAATGGAAAGTCTGTCTATATTCTTGGATGGGATGACTTGAACTCATAACTATTTCATTTCTTCAAAGTTAATTTTTTTCTAAGTTAATATTCTCCAAAGACTCTTGAACAAATGGAAAGTCTGTCTATATTCTTGGATGGGATGACTTGAACTCATAACTATTTCATTTCTTCAAAGTTAATTTTTATCTAAGTTAATATTCTCCAAAGACTCTTGAACAAATGGAAAGTCTGTCTATATTCTTGGATGGGATGACTTGAACTCATAACTATTTCATTTCTTCAAAGTTAATTTTTTTCTAAGTTAATATTCTCCAAAGACTCTTGAACAAATGGAAAGTCTGTCTATATTCTTGGATGGGATGACTTGAACTCATAACTATTTCATTTCTTCAAAGTTAATTTTTATCTAAGTTAATATTTAAGCTTAACAAAATCCTAATAAAAATGCCAATAGTTCTTTTGGGGAGAGAAAGGGGGATTGGAAAATTGATAAGGTGTTTACAAAGTTCGCATGGAAAAATAAAACAAGCATAATTCTTCTGCAATTTGTTCCTTCTTACTCAAAATTATGATTTAAAAAAAATGTATCTGTGTTGGTACATATACATCATTCACTCTAAATGCAGCGTAATACTTTTCTGTTGTATGAAGACACTGTAATTTATTAGTTTTCCTGTTGATGGATATTCAGATTGTTTCCTGGGTTATGGAACACCCTTAATGGTTCAGATCATCCTTTGTGTTTGTATGTGTGTGTGTCAGAGAGAGAGAGGCAGGATGGGGGTCGGGGGACAGAGGCAGCTTGCGTTTGAGGCTCCTATATTACCTATAGCATATAAATTCAGACCTATACATGACAGTCACCTGGGGTTTTGAATTCTTTCAGATCACTTGAATTTTTTGTTTCCATGGCGATTTGCCTGATGCATCCTTGGGTTGATGGAAAAAGTTTTCCTTGACCCTTTGTAAGTGTTTTATGCTCTCCACCTGCACGGACTGAAGGCCACGGTGCTGCCTGTAAATCGCAACCCCTGGGATTTAAGTCATTAGGTTCAAGACCCTTGAGGGCCACCACAGTATCAGTTTCTGCTTCCACCTCCGGCTTTGAGGTCCCTTGTTTTATCTGACTTCTGGGAATTCCAGTTCTTTCTTTCAAGCTTGACTAGTAATCTTCACATTGTGCTTTACTTAGCATTTCTATGTGGCTGTGGGAGGCCCTTTTGTGTCAGCTCTGTTCAGGGCAGGCCTGGGAGTCCCAGGCCCACAATGGGTCCCCAGGACATTGTATCTTGTCTGGTTGCTCCAGCCAGTGAGTTCATGTTCTGCTTCTGGCTCACTGGCTCCTGCTCTGTCAGCCCTGGATGCCTTTATCCAGGTCATAGTGGGTGGAATCTGGGAAAGTGCTGTGCAGAGCACCCAGCACAGAGGCTGCCCCCAAAAAGCGTGTGCTGATTTAGGACATGAAGAACAGACGTTAGGAGCATTTAAACTGTTCTGCAGGTTGGCATTAACCCATTAATCAATATGAATAATCAATTAGCTTCAAACCTATGGGATTACATTAGCAACCAGACCCTGAGCCTTCAGAACCTCTGTATTCAGAGCCGGGGGAATGAAGGATGCGGGGACAGAGGGGAAAACCTGAACAAGGCCTGTCCAAGTCTGGGGAAATGAACTCCCCTCTGGACATGCTCTACAGGAATCATGAGCCTCAGGCTCGATGGAAAGCAGGTTTAGTGTGACCTGCAGATCCTTCTAAGGGCTCTGATTTGGGGTTTGGCCCATAGCCAGTATGGTCTCTGGACCAGAATCCTTCCTATCATAAAAGATTCTGCAGAACAAGGTTTAGGGTAATCTATGTAAGTGGAGAAGAATTTGGAGAGGTTGGAAAGAGTTTCTACCAGGGAGAAACTCAAGATGGGGCTCCATCCCAGGGACGTGGGGGGAGAGGGCAGCTCAGCAGCCCCCTGGGAGCTGCATAAACACTTGCATTTTCTATCTGCTGGTGGAGGGGTAGGTGGGGCTCCTGGTATGCAGCCAGGAAGCTCCCCAGGGCCTACCAGTGGAAAGGATTGTGGCGAAACATGAGTGATGGGGTGGGAAGTCTCAGTGTATTTGGACAGTGTCACTCACTCAGATTTTTGCTCCTTGGAAGACAAGCTATGACCAACCTAGACAACGTATTAAAAAGCAGAGACATTACTTTGCCAACAAAGATCCATGTAGTCAAAGCTATCATTTTTCTAGTAGTCATGTGCAGATGTGAGAGTTGGGCTATAAAGGCCAAGCACCGAAGAACTGATACTTTCAAACTGTGGTGCTGGAGAAGAATCTTGAGAGTCCCCTGGACAGCAAGGAGATCAAACCAGTCAATCCTAGAGGAAATCAATCCTGAATATTCATTTGAAGGACTGAGGCTGAAGCTGAAGCTCCAATACTTTGGCCACCTGATGCAAAGAACTGACTCATTGGAAAAGACCCTAGTGCTGGGAAAGACTGAGGGCAGGAGGAGAAGGGGATGACAGAGGATGAGATGGTTGGATGGCATCACTGACTCAATGGACATGAGTTTGAGCAAACTCTGGGAGATAGTGAAGGACAGGGAAGCCTGGTGTGCTGCAGTCCATGGGGTGGCAAAGAGTGAGACATGACTGAGCGACTGAACAACCACTTGCTCAGGACTCATTGGAGCAGGAGATTCCATAAAGTGCTGGATCATCTTGAGGAGGTGGGGTTGAACTGTCAGTCACAAAACAGTGTTCATTCTCTTCTATTCAGTAGAGGACTACTTTCTGACAGGGAGGGAGCGCAGATACAGCAAACATGTTAGTCTTTGTCAGAAGAGTCCATCTTGGAGGATGAAAGACGTTTAGGGGATTCACGGGATGCATTAGGCAGTTTGTCAAAAGTTATCCTTACATTAATAGCCAAAGTTCCCACAGATTTGATCCAAAGAACAGTAGGGCCTCCTGACTGCAAGGGGCAGCCAAGAGCAGCTCAAGGCACAGAGAGCAGAAAGGAATCACTGGCCCATGAGCCCAGGTGGGGAAAGAAGGGGAAGCATGTAAGCAGATATGTGGACAGAGAGGGATGAGGAGGCAACACCCTAACTGCCTCTGGGGACCCTGAGGCTGTCTTCCTTCTACTCACCAGTGCCACCTTGGAAGGCTTGGGGGTGATGCTATGCCAGGAGGATGCTAAGAAGAGACCCAAGGTTTTTTTACTGGTTGTAGCCTATTTTGTAACACAAAGGAGGAGGCACTTCCCACCTCTATCACTCATACATTTTGCCCTGATCCCTCTGACGGGTAGGCCTTGGGGAACTGCCTGGCTGAGTACCAGGAGTACCCCCCCCCCAACCCCTCCTCCACTAGTAGATAGAAGATCCAAGTGATTGTGTGGCTCCCAGGGGCCCACTGAGCTGCCCTCTCCCAGGTCCCTGGGATGGAGCCTTATCTTCAGTTTCTGCCTGATGAACTTGCCTGATTCCTAGAACCTCAAAACATCCCCCTTTTCATTCTAGGTGAAGCTATGCAATCCCCAAGTTGGGCAATTTCCACAAGGCCTCTCCTAAAATCTTTTACTTTTCTTTCCTTTTCAAAAAATAATGTGGAACAGTGGTTCTCAACCAGGGAGGCAATTTTGCATGCCCCCCCCTCCCCAGGGGAAGTTTGGCAATGTCTGGAGATGCTTGGTTATCACACTTGTAGGGGTGGGAGAGGTAGGTAGTGCATCTGTGGACCAGGGATGCTTCTAAACATCCTACACAGGAGACCTCACAACAAAGAGCTGCTATGTCGCTTCAGTCATGTCCGACTCTGTGTGACCCCAGAGATGGCAGCCCACCAGGCTCCCCCGTCCCTGGGATTCTCCAGGCAAGAACAATGGAGTGGATTGCCATTTCCTTCTCCAATGCAAGAAAGTGAAAAGTGAAAGTGAAGTCACTCAGTCGTGTCCGACTCTTAGCGACCCCATGGACTGTAGCCTCCCAGGCTCCTCCGTCCATGGGGTTTTCCAGGCAAGAGTACTGGAGTGGGGTGCCATTGCCTTCTCCGAATGTCAGTGGTGTGGAGGTTGAAAAACCCTGAACTAGAATCATTTTCTCACCAAGTTTCTGTTTCTTCTCAAAGGCAAGTGCCAAGCTCCAGGCCACTTTTGCTTTCAGGTCAGCCAATGCCACATCCTCAAGGCAAAACGCCCTGGGTATTTTCTTTAGAATTGGTGGGGAAAAATTACAGAGAATAAAATACTCATCGGTCTCTGATTTTCCGACATCAGGAAAACTACATGTAAATTAAATTTTCAATCCATTATTCTGCCACACCTTCAACCTGCCAAGCTCTGAGATGCCCGAGGACCTCCAATGGCACAATTTCACTTTGCTTCCTTTTCTTTTCCCACTTTCAGGTTTATGTATCTCTGTGGAGATGCAAGTCCAAAGTGTGGGAGTGGATGAGATCACTCTCAGAGCATTCTCTCTGCGGGGGATGGGGGGAGTAGAGGAGCGAGGACAGGACCCCCAAGAAATGCAAGCAAAGAATGAAGGGCAAAGTGAGGCAGGAGAGGATGACATTCCATTGGGGAGAGGGGCAAAGAGCCGGGAGAGAGGCAGGAGGAGGATTTCATTCAAACACATCACACATTTTAAAACACTGACTCTTGTGCCAGGCACTGTGCTAGAATTCAGAGGTGCTGGTGTGGGTCAAGAGAATGTGAGATCTGTTCATTCATTCACTCACTCATCCATCCACTCAACACTATTGAGTGTTATGTGTCAGATGCTGTTCTGGATCCTGAAGTTGTGCTTCTGCTCGGCTGCTCAGTTGTGTCTGGCTCTTTGTGAATGTAGCATGCCAGTCTCCTCTGTCCACAGGATTCTCCAGGCTAGAATCCTGGAGCAGATTGCCATTTCCTCCCTCAGAGGATCTTCCCAACCCCAGAAGACCCGCATCTCCTACATCTACTGCATTGGCAGGCGGATTCTTTACCCCTGAGCCTCCTGGGAAACCCTGGATACTGAGGTCAGTGCTCATCAAAACAATTTTCCCCACTCGAATGATGAAGACATGGGGGAAATGGTGAAGAAATGTTGCCAAAGAAGTTAATTGGGGTGAGAGCTGGAAAGAGGCCATTCAATCTGCCTTCCCTGGGGGGCCACAGAGAGCACTTCTGGGGGATGGATGCTTGCCAAAGCTGGTGGCAAATGGCCCAGCCCAGGGACTTCCCTAGTGGTACAGTGGTTAAGACTTCATCTTCCAATGCGGGGGTCGGGGGGGGTGGGGGTGGGATTTGATCCCTGGTCAGAGAACTAAGATTCCACATGTCTTATAGTCAAAAAACCAAAACATAAAACAGAAGCAATACTGTAACACATTCAGTAAAGACTGTAAAAACTGGTCCACATAAAAAAACAAAACAAAAAAATGGCCCAGCACAGGGGCCAAGGTGGGGATAGGGGAAGGCCTGGCATGTAGTCGGCCTCACCAGACGTCGGATCAACCAGCCAGTTTCTGGGTCACTGCCTAGAAATAGTCCCCATCTCCTTCCCCGGTGATTTATTGAATCTGCTGTTACAGCCTCTGCGATTTTTCTGAAAAGTTTTGTGGAGAGCAGGAAAGGAAAAGTGCCGGAGTCCTAGATTCAGAAAGGGGGAAGGAGGTATTTATTATTCCTTTAGTATAAGACAAGGCACAGCACCAGGAAAGGAATAATCAAAGTTGACAGCCCAGAGGAGATGACAGGAAATGGTTTGGAGGAGTCTCCTTTGGTCACGAATGCTAAGAGAATTTGTGCCGAACCAGGGAGTTAACTGTGAGAGATTTTGCCTCAAAAACATGTCTAATTTCATTTTTTAAACCCTGCTAGTAGAGGTGAAGCGGGCTTGTATCCATGGATTATACCACCCCGGGAGGGCTTCATAACAGACGTGAAAATAAATGAGTTATGACAGTCACTTCCTGAAGTCGGCAATGCTCCTTCTCACTGGAGATCCGGTGGCCATCAGTGTTGCAGAGAAAGAAGTTCCTGAAAGCCTTCACGTGGCGGGGGTTTAGGGCCTGGAATCAGAGAAAGTCCACAGTGATGGTAAGACCTTCAAATACTATAAGAACAAGAGTTGTTTCTTGAGGGTTTGTTTGAAAAAAAAAAAAAAGATCTTGATGCCAAACCCTGATGAGACTTGATGTTCACACCAAATCTGAAGCCAGGAGGCTTGTGTCTGTTGCCATGTGTCCACATCTGACCTCTCTGAGCCTCTGCAAAACCAGGAGATTGGAACATGACCTGTGAGGGTCTGATCTTGTTTGTGCTTGTCTAGCACCCACTGTCTATTTGTTTGGTAATGATGTGTCCATCTCCTTCAGGCTACCCCATCACCCATCATGAACACTGTTCATGAGCTTGGCAGTCTATTCTCACCTCCCCTGATCACGATGGTGGGGGGTCATCTCTGCTCCCCATCTGCAGGGAAGCCTGGTTCTCCAGTCTTTCCTTCAATCCTGTACACCATCCCATTCTTTCCACTGAAGTTTCTTTTTGCCTCCATTAGCAAGCATTGTTTCCGTTGCTTGCCACTGTTGCATCCTAAATACTCTTTGGATTTTGGAATCTGGATGGGAATAATCCCACCTTACAGTATTGTTGAAGAGATGAAAGGAAACAATGTATATGAAGCTCCTGTCCCAGTGCCTCTCAGGTTAGGTGCAAGATGAATTCCCTTCTCTCCATGTCTCTACATCTCATCCATTGGACATGCCATGGGTGATGGATTTCCTCCATCATACCCTTCCAAGAGAAGCTTTTGTAAGAATTAAACTGAGCAAAGGTTATTGTGGAGAATAAATGAGATCATTCATTCTTTCTTTTGGCAAATATTTAATGAGTACCACCTAATAAGCGCCAGGCCCTTCTAGACACTGTGGATGCAGCAGTGAGTAATACCAAGGTCCTGAAGAACAGTAGTTCACAGTATAGTGGGAGTTATAGTTACAGTTCGGTCACTCAGTTGTGTCCGACTCTTTGCGACCCCATGGACTGCAGCATGCTCGACTTCCCTGTCCATCACCAATTCCCAGAGCTTGCTCAAATTCATGTCCATCGAATCAGTGATATCATCCAATCATTTCATGCTCTGTTGTCCCCTTCTCCTCCTGCCTTCAATCTTTCCCAGCATCTGGGTCTTTTCAAATGAGTCAGTTCTTTGCATCAGGTGGCCAAGGTATTGGAGCTTCAGCTTTAGCATCAGTCCTTCCAATGATATTCAGGATAGTCAATCCTTTAGGATTGACTGGTTTGATCTCCTTGCAGTCCAAAGGACTCTCAAGAATCTTCTCCAACACCACAGTTCAAAAGCATCAGTTCTTCAGAACTCAGCTTTCTTTATAGTCCAACTCTCACATCCATACATGACTACTGGGAAAACCATAGCTTTGACTAGATTGACTTTTGTCAGCAAAGTAATGTCTCTGATTTTTAATATGCTATCTAGTTTGGTCACAGCTTTTCTTCCAAGGAGCAAGCATCTTTTAATTTCGTGGCTAAAGTCACCATCTGCAGTGATTCTGGAGCCCAAGAAAATAAAGTCTCACAGTTTCCATTGTTTCCCCATCTATTTGCCATGAAGGTATGGGACCGGATGCTATGATCTTGAGGCAGGCAATAAACCAACAGATATTTGGTTTAAATGGAGTATTCAGGGAATGTGCCTCTCTGGAGATGACAGATGGGCAGAAATATGATTGAAATGAGGGAGGGGGATATGCCAATATCTAGGGGAGGAGCTTTCCAGGCAAGGGGGAAAGCAAGTTCAAAGGCTCTGAGGCAGGCGTGGCTGGGAAATAGCAAAGAAGCCAGTGTGTCTGGAGCATGGGGAGCAGGGAAGAGAAAGGTGGGAAAGGAGGCCAGAGAAGTAGGAGACTCTACAGCAGCCCTGCCAAGTGGCGCATCCTGCCTTTGCTTACATACCTGCAGAGATGGGGAGCTTACTCCCACCCACATTAGGACAAGTTTGACCCTCAGTATTTATTCTTACTCTGGACCTCCAACCATCAGCCTTATTTTGCTTCTTGAAGTCCCACAGAACCCATTGCTTCTCTTGGCCAACTCCTCGGGGACCTGAGGATCTTAATCTTACTCCTTGAGATGTTCCCCTTCAGTTGTCACTTGGAATCTCTTTGGAATTCATCAAGACATTTCCACCCTATGTTGTAGGCACAACACCTCTTAATTCTGCCTAAGATGATGTTGGCATTTACAGCAACCTGTTCCACAACTGTCAGTGCCCATGGCACCAGGCTTTTCTTTTTTAAAAAATATCTATTTATTTGACTGCATCCAGTCCTGGTTGTGGCACACAGGATCTTCATTTCATCCCAGGGAATCTTTGATTGCAGTGCAACCTCTAGTTGTGATGTGTGGGCTCGGTACTTGCAGCGGGCAGGCTCCAGAGCATGGGCTTCAGTAGCTGTGGCATGTAATCTCTCTAGTTGTGGCACATGGGCCCCGTCACTTTGTGTGTGAGATCCTAGCTTCTGGACCTGGGACCTAAACTGCATCCCCCACATTGCAAGGCAGATCCCCAACCACTGAACCACCAGGGATGTCCCAGGCTTCCCTTTCATGAAAGAGACTGTTCACCCTGGGCTCCTCTCCTGTGTTGAAGTCACTGGTTTGAAATACAGGTGCAGAACATGACATTTACTTCTGTTAAATGTCTTCCTGTTGGATTAAGCTCATGGATCTGACAAGTGAGACCTCTTGAGATCCTGATTCTGTCACCCATCAGACTGACTCTTTTTCTCCTCTTCTCATACACAAGTCTTACCCCAAGCCCTCTGTGCAGGGCTCTGGCCAGCCACTGCAGGTGCAGAGATTCCCTCGGGGAACCTACAACTGAGTTTTGTGGAGGACGTGAAATCAGGTAGTTATGGTCCAGTGTGTAGCTTCTGTGGGAACCTGGCAGAAGTAGGTGTCAGGAGCTGCCAGTGGAGGTGACCTGGAGCAGGTACTTGTCAGGAATCCAGCTGGAAGGAAAGGCATTCCAGGAAGAAGGCATAGCAAATGCCAAGTCATGGAGACAGGGGAAGTTAGTGCTGTGTTCATGGAACCCTTGGAGTGTGAGGCATCTAACATGCGTACAGAGTATGAAGAAGCTCTGTCTGGCTGGAACAAGTAGATTATCAGAGAATCCATGTCTTGAGTGTTTCCCAAGGACCAGCTGGATCCAAGGAACTCTGCTTTCAGTGTAAACACACCCTGTGGGTTTTCTGCAGGGGCTCTGTACTCATTTCGTGGGGCTACCCTGTGAGACCACCACAGATCAGATGTTCCTCTCTGGGTGGGAGTTGGGGGGTTCCTTGTGTGTCCCAGCCAGGCCAGGACTGGCTTGACCTCTGAGCTGGTGGGAGCTGGTCAGAAACACTCTGTTTTCACTCAACACCTTCTATGGTCTTGATCCAGGCTTTCTCCAGTCCGTTTGCCTTTCCTGTGGTGCTATGCCTGTCCCTGTAAGGTCCTTGAAATTCTGGGGACCCAAAATGACTTCTGTTCCAAATTTAGCACCTGAGCCCAGCAGCATTCTGTCTTGCAAAACTACCACTCTGCCAGCTTCACATGAAGGGCCCATTTAATATGCAGCTGAGAAACAGCCCTACAAAGCAAGGAAGATAAGGTGGGAATGTTGAATATTCATTTTTGTGGTTAGAGGGTGTTTTTCCTGGGATTCTGTTATTCAAATTAGCTTGGATTGTAACTTCCATTTCAACAACAAATACTTAAAGAAACACAACAGGATAATAATCCCTGGTGTGTTCTCCTGAGATCTCCTTTAAAGTGACCTGCTCCCCCAAAATGCCACCTTGAAGGCAGGGACCATGGCTGACCACTTCCTGTAGCCTCACAGGCCTAACCCAGCAGACAGGAAGAGCATGGATGACAGCTAGGTGGTCTCTGGTCCTGAGGTCAGTGCCCTCAGCCCCAAGATCTGCTAGTTGATCTATAGCATTTGGCAGGGCAATGGGCCAGCCTGACCCTCAACTCAGCATAGGAAGTAACGGAGCAGGGAGGTCAGCTGAAGATCTTTGGAAGCCACTGCCCCTAATTCCCAGGGGAACTGGTGAAGCCTGTTCTACTAGACCTGGAAACTCAGTCGGAGACCAGATAGCACTGATCAGTGATGAAAAGCTGAGCAGCAGTTTGCATTTCTATTATGATAAAATAGTTTTGCATCCATCTGTGTCTTTCCATCTCCCCTGACACCTCTTTGTTCAAACCTGGATAGACACTCACCTTCTAACAACTTCCTGCTTTCGCCCTCAGTCCTCTCAAATCTTCACTTGGCAGCCAGAGTGATTTTTGAGAGTATAAATTGGACCATATCATCCTGCTTAAAAGCCTCTGTGCCTTCCCATTGAGCTTAGGATAAAATCCATGGCTCACATGGCCCTGCAGGGCCAGACTCCTGCCTGCCTCTCTGAACACCTCTTTTTCCACTGTCCTCTGCGCTTCTGCTACCAATTCCTAGAATGTGCCAAATTCTTTTCTGCCTCAGGCCCTTTGCACTGGCTGTCCTCTCTCTTGGGACATGATTCTCAGCTCCTCTCCAGGTTAGCTCCATCTCATCTTTCAGTTTCAATATCACTTCCTCTGAGAGGCCTCCCGGAATCTCTCAGAGCTGATTTCCCCATATGAGTCTGTTATAATACTCTATTCTTTCTAATTTCCTTACTCACAATCTATAAGTTGTTTACTTGTTATTTGTCTCCTCTATTAAAAGGCAAATTCCCTTAGGGCAGGGGTCTTCTCTGTGTTAGTCATCATTGCAGCCTCAAAACCCAGCACAGTGCTCGATCAACAGTGACCAAATGAATTAGCTGAGTGCCGCCTATGTGTCCGGCTCCTCATACACTTTTTCTCATTTAACCTTTACAGTCATGTTGTGGAGTTGGTTGTTGTTGCCCATCACGGGGAGCGAAAGCAACTCTCACAACATCACACAGGGCACAGTGAGACGCTGAACCCAAATCAATTGACCCCACAGTCCACTTCTTTCCACTGTCTCCTCTGCACTGGAAGACCCAAGTACTGGCTTTGCTGCTTACCACCTATGGGACATAGCACAAGGCCCTAGCTTGTTAAACTTCCTTTCCCTCACCGGTAAAATGTGGGCATTAATAAAAATATTATTATAGTTGCCTCTATAGTTATCTATCACTATATATGCCTATATAGTTTAGCTTGGACTTTGGAGCCAAATTATCAAGGTTCTCCAACCAGGTACAATCTGTGTGACCCTGCTCAGTGCCTGCATTTATTATTATTATTATTTTGGCCACATTGCAGGGCTTATGGGATCTAAGTTCCACCACCAGGGATCAAACCTTGCCCTGGGCAGTGAGAGCAAGGAGTCCTAACCAGTGGACCACCAGGGAATTCCCCTGATTTTATAACCTGTGAAATGGGCATAAGTGGAGATGCTGAGAAGATCCCACAAGCAAATGTAGGTGAAGTTTTTAGAATGATGCCAGGCATTTAGCTCATTACTTAGCATTTATGAACTTTATTTCTCTCCAAGCCCCTTCCCCTTTCAGCCTCACAAAAACCCTTTGAGAGCCAGGAAAGGCTTGATTTTCCTATTTTATAGGCGAGGAAACTGAGGCTTGGGAGGTCTTGTTCAGTGTCGCCCCCAGCGGGTGGAAGCGCTGGACTCAGCCCAGAGCAGAAGCCAGCATTCTTTCCTCCGCGCCCCTACGGCTTTCCCCCTCACTTCATCCCGGGGCCCGCACTCCCCCTCCTGCCCCACCTGCCTTGCTTCTGCTGATCTGTCTTCTGCTCCATTAGGCAGGGCCACGGCCTCGGCCCTCGCAGGCCCCGGTGCCCTTGGCGCGCTCCGGCGGCCAGCGCCTGCCCGCCCCTGCCCGGGAGGTGACAGCAAAGTGAATTAGCCCGCGGCCCAGGGCTCGGGGGCGCCGAGGTGCCCGGCAGCTCCGCGGGCGCAGCACTTCCCGGCCTGCTATTTGCACAAAGTGCGCTCAGGGCCTCTTTACATTTGCACTTGCCGGTGGAGTTAGCGTTTCCGCTGAGCTCGACTTCTCCAAAGGGCGCTCACAACCTGGTTTTGAGGAACCCAGGCGGATCCCAAGTCTCTCTCTCTCTCCGTCTCCCCAGCTTCTGGTTTCTCTGCTCCGGGCCGGCTCTCGCCTCCTCCCTCCACCTCTCAGACTCTCTCTCCATCCTAGGAGATTCTCCCTCTCTCTAGGTTCTTTGCATCTGCCTTCCTCCAATTCACTCCATCTTTTTCGTCCCTTTATCTCCGTCCATTTCTGCCTCTCTCCATCTATCTTTCCTCCGAGTCCAGCTCTGCATCTCCTTCCCCGTGCCTTTCCCCAAATCTTGCTGTCTCCCTCTCCACTAGGTCTTCTCCACCCCGCACCACCCCCGCAATCGCGCCTTCCATTTTCCCTCTGTCTCTCCACTTCCTGTCCTTCAGCAGAGCCAATCAAGATGCAGGAAGCAGCCCGTGCCTCACCTTCCCGTGACTGATGCCTCCATCGTGGTTTGGACCTGATTCTTGGCCCTAGGGTACTTTCAGGTCTTTTCAGAGGGTCTTTGGGACCCGAGGAGAGGGGAAGGGCTCTTGGATCCCACCCGGACCAAGCCCCCATCATCCCTGTGGCTTTTGGGACAACCAGGGCAGGTTAAACATTCCAATGGTGTTAACTTGAGCGTGTGTGTGTGTGTGTGTGTGTGTGTGCGTGTGTGTGTGTGCGTGTGCGCAAAGTCGGTTCAGTTGGGTGCAACCCTTTGCGACCCTATAGATTGTAGCCCGCCAGGCTCCTCTGTCCATGGGATTCTTCAGGCAAGAACACTGGAGGGGGTTGCCATATGCTCCTCCAGGGGATCTTCCAGACCCAGGGACTGAATCTGCGTTTTTAATGTCTCCTGTGTTTGGCAGGTGGGTTCTTTACCTCTAGAGGCACCTGGGAAGCTCTGGGAATGAGCCCAATTTGCTTTCTTTTCTCCGTTACCTCCCTGGGCTTCCTTCTCACAGTCTTCGCCTTTGACCACTAATATGAAGCTCGCTGAAAATTCTTTCTGGAAAATTCTAGATCTTCCAGCTTCTCTTAGTAGGTAGAATCTCTAAGCCAGAGATACTCACTTGATCTGCCAAGAAATACCATCCCCTACTACCCTCAGAGTAGCCAGGTGGTCCAGGAACATCTGGAACATGAGCTGGTGGTCTCTGGTAGGGAACAGTCGGGGCTGGAGTTCCTTGGATGGGACTCTGAGGTTCTTGCAAGTGGCCAGCAGACTGGGATGGGCTGGGTGTGGTCAAGGAGGTGCTCTCTGCCTGAACATCTACTATATCCATCAATTTGGGAGTAGATCCCTGCCTGTGGTGAACAAGGGGCCTATGGAGTGACTGGAGTTTGTGTTCCAGGTGCCCAAGGGGTCTCTTGCCCAGGTTGGGATCAAGGTTGGGGGATAACGGGGTGATAAAGCTCCAGTGGTGACCCTGATTTTCTGTTTCACATGTATCAGGACATTTCTGTCCTTCCTTGACTGTTTTGTCTATCTAGAGGCATCCCTGCTCTTTGCAGCCTGACAGCTCTCACGATGCATGCCTAGTCTGCAGAATGGAGCTGCATCATTTTGAAATACTTGGTGTGAAAAAATTTGACTGGATCCTGCAACCATTTGCTTGAACACAAGAAATTCCAACATTAATTCTGCCAATAAAGAAAAGACGTATTTGATTCTGTAAATATAATTTCAATTACTGCATTGCATTGAATACTTGTTTAAAATGGTTTTTAAGTATTTCATCACTTACATGTGAGAACAAACTTTCTTGTTGATGGTTAACTGTCAAGAATTTGAAAAGATCCTCATTAAAACTCTTGATTATTTGTGTGGAGTCATTTGATCAATTGTGTGTAATCAGTTCCAGTTTTATATGTGATATTGAAAAAAAATGTTTCTGGGAGAAAACTGAGATTTCTCATTAAGACATTTGAAAAGATTTAATTTGGAAGTTATGTACAAACTCAATATTTACTGTTTTCTCTAATACTTTGTATTTTACTTTTTATCATAATTATATTTTATAAAGAAAATGGAATTATAAATGCCTCCCAGTGGGTCTACATGAGTTGTGTAGGGGAGCAGAGAATTGGACTTTTGTTGGGACCATGGCAGCAAATGGTGAATTTCTGAGGATCCTGCCACATGAAGGTCGGAGAGTTTTTCCAGAACAGGAAGTTGTTTCTGGTCATGAGTAACCTTGGCTTGAGGGGCTATCTCTGTGCTTCTTCTTCCCAGAATACAGTCCAAGAAAATGGAGTCCCTGACTCTTCTTAAGGAGACTGGATTCCTGCCCCAGTTCCAGATGCTGTCTGCATCTCTGGCAGAAATGAATCTGCCTTCAGCCAGTGCTGCTACTTAAGACAGTGGTCAACACGGGCCATAGCAGACAAACCCCCTCACGCAGGGTTTTCTCGTGGGAGGACCTTCCTTGAAGTGCTCCTGAGAATTACAGATTCCAGATAGGAAATGCCTGTCCCCCAAACCTGCTTTCCTGGGAATTGAACTGCTCTGGGGCATGAAAAATGTTGGTGCCTTGTCACCCCAGACACCAAGTCTGATCTGTTAGCCTGGGAATTTTTATGCACAGTGATGGGGAGGTGTAGGGGTGGGAGCTCTGTCTACCCCTTGCTAGTTGCATAAGTTTGACCTTGACCTCTTTGTTCTCTCTAGGCCCAGTTTATTCATCTGTTATTAGGAGGCATTAATACTTGCCTTGCAGGATCCTAAGGAGAAAATGAGCATTTTCTTTGTAAACTGTAAAGTCCTGTATGCATGGAAGGGTTTTCATCACTGCTGTCAGCAAATGTGGTACCACTATGACTCCTACTGAAGCAGGATGGTCATAGCAAACTCCTTAGGAGCAATTCTACAGTTAGAAGCTTCTCTGGGGTTCTGGTGACAATGGATGGGTGGTTAGGGGGACTTGGCCAGCAGGGGATGACTTCCGCTTTAAGATTCAGCTCAAATTAGTCTCTGGTAACATAGTAGAGCCCTGTTCTTTCATTCACTGAGCAAACATTTACTTATTTATTTTATTTTAATTTATTAAAAATTTTGGCTGCACCACACAGCATGTGGGATCTTAGTTCCCTGACCAGGGAGGGAACCCGAGCCCCCTGCTTTGGAAGCATGGAGTCTTAGATATTGGACCACCGGACAAGTCCTACTTATTTAATTTTAAATAGCTTTTCTCTATTTTCCCATTCTGAAAGTAATACATGCTCATTCTAGAACATTTAGAAAGACATGCTGGAAGAAGAAGATTTACCCCAAATCCTGCTGCCTGAATGAATATCCTGGGCACACAGATATCTCCTTGTACTCTTTCAAATACATTTTTTAAGGAAAATGTTATATCAAATAATACTTGCTGTTTTGTGATTGGCTTTTTAGAAAATCTGATAATGATTTTTGAACATTCATTAGGTCATAAAGTGCCTTTCTACAGCATCATGAAGATCATTGGCTGGCTGTCCCTAACATGAAACATTCAGCGGTGCCTACTATGTGCAGAGCCCTGAGTGAGCTCCTCACTGGGACAGAGGGGATGAGTAGAGCCATTCCTGTCTGCTCTCTGAGAACCTGTCATCTGCAGAGGAAGCCACATCACTCCAGGGAGACAGGACCTGAGAAACGCAAGGCAGGAAACATTTAAGTCTGCGGGAGAGAGAGGACATTTCTAAAAGAGGAAGCAGGGGAAGTGTCCTGCGGAACAGGACTGGCCTGGAAGGGTGATCTGTATTTATTTATTTAAGATTTGTTTATTTTTGGCTGTGCTGGGTCTTTGTCACTGTGTATGGCCCTCTCCAGGTGCATCAAGCGGGAGCTACTCTCTAGCTGCAGTACGCAGGCTTCTCACTACAGCAACCTCTCCCGTGGTGGAGCACGGGCTCTAGGACATGGGCTTCCATTGCTGCTGCCCTCGGGCTCCAGAGCACAGGCTCAGTTGCCCCGTGGCATGTGGGATCTTCCCAGACCAGGGACAAACCTGTGTTTCTTGCATTGCAAGGTGGGCTCAACCACTGGACCACTAGTGAAACACTGATCTGTATCTAAACATGTGAAAATGTGAAGGATTTCTGAGTGGCAGGAAGAACATGAGTTATGGGAGTGGGCAAATCCATGCATCTTCAGAAAAATGATAAAATCACACCATGTTCTCTGTGCTTTTGTGGAAGCTAGTAAAGAGGGTGGGCTTTTGCATCATTGGTAAGCTCAAATCTGTTATCCCACCAAGGGATGGGAGCATTTACAGCAGGGTTGTATGAGTGACCTTGAGCAAGTGTGCATGTGTGCATGCTAAGTCACTTCAGTTGTGTCTGACTCTGTGTGACCCTATGGACTATAGCCTACTAGGTTTCTCTGTCCCTGGGATTCTCCAGGCAAGGATGCTGGAGTGGGTTGCCATCCACTCCTCCAGGGGATCTTCCCAACCTAGGGATTGAACCTGTGTCTGTTACGTTTCCTGCTTTGGCAGGTGGGTTTTTTACTACCAGCACCACCTGGGAATCCCCCTTGAACAAGTCATATAACCTCAGAAGTGTAAAGCAGGAAAGACTCTATGCCCTCCTTCCAACTTTGCATTTCATAGAAGAGAATTGAGACCCAGAAGAGAAGGCAACTTACCTGAAATGCCACAGCAACTGTTGGAGTTGATGTTAGGAGCTGGTGGACATCTTCAAGTTTAAGGACCAGATTGTTCATAGAAGTCCACCCAGCACTAGGCACAGACTTGCACAGGAACTACTCCACACACACACACACACACACACACACACACCCCTCAAAACAGATTTATTAAACTCAATTGAGCTACTATGGTTCTGATAACCATCCCAGCCTTCTAGCACTATCTTGAGGGAAGACCATGAGAGGGAATGAATTTGCCATGCTTCCTAAGATGCACAGTTAAGAAGAAAGTATTAATTTCTGTCCATCCCTGAACCTGGGATCAGGGTTCCCACTTAAGTCAGACTCTTTTGGTGAGAAGAATCAGAGATTCACTGGAACTACGTTAAACAGAAAGGAGTTTACTATAAAGATATATAAAATCTTTGGGGACTCCAAGGAAGGGAATCATAGGGTAGTCATGCCTCCTGGGAATTGGAGCTGAGACCTGAGAACCTATTAAAGTCAATGCAGCTGTATCTTCTCCCTGGACACCAGTCTCTCAGGCTAAAGATCCACTTAAGCATGCATTCAACCCATCCATCTATCCAGCTATGATCCATCTATCCCATGATTCCATCTATTCCATGATCCATTTGTCCATCTATCCATCCATCCACCATACAATCAAATGTTGCATGAGTTTCTGTCCTCTGGTGAGCCTCTGCCATTAGCTATTACATACTATGGTGGAGATAGAAATACTATCCACATACTATGGTGGAGATAGAAATACTATCCACATACTATGGTGGAGATAGAAATGAACAAGCACAGTCCTTGCTCTCAAGGAGCTCACAGTCTAACAGAAAATTGCTGTCATATTTACTCATTCCCTCGTCCTTCAGTAAACATTTCAGCTAGGATGGGGCTGGCATTGGGAAGGCAAAGATGAATAAGGCACCCATGTCTCTCTAAGAACCAAGTCTAGGGAGGGGGACCCATGGATACAATCATAATACAATCTGATTGGTGCTAAAAGAGGAATTGAGGGACTGATTTGTTGATATTCTGCCTTATTCTGTGAAAGAGTTAAGATTTAAAGATATGTAGATTAAAGGCTCTGGGATGTGTATCAATGCAGAACTATTTTGCGATTGTATTGTTGGGGTCGTAGGGCTGGAGCATCTCCTTGTGGATGGGAGTGGGGTTTTCACAAAAGGAAATGAAAATGTCCATTGTCAGTCTTCTAAGAAAGATGTCATTTGTGCCTCAGGAAATGAGGACTTTGGCAAGCAGGCATTAGATGGGGGCAAAGAAAAAGACTTTCTGTCTGCGGTGCAAGCTGTGGCACTCTCTGGTACATTCCTAGAGGTGGTGGGGTAGATGCCAGGGTGGAAGGTGAGCTTCCCTGGACCCCATAGGAGCGACCAAGTAAAAGGCCTCTAGCCTGTCCTGAAAGAGAGTCTGGGGCAGGTTTGGGCCTCCACCTGCCTCCTCTCTATGGTAATTTCTTCCCTATAAACAAGGTGACAATACAATTGAAAGTATTGGCATCACGTACTTTCAAATACACTGGCATCATCAGAAGTGAAAGGGAGCAATTTATAACTATGCTTAAGCTGCAAAAGTCAGTGGGAGCATGGAATCACCTGCTTATCATTAATCTATCAGTAAAGTGTCTTTCAAAGTTATAGATCTCTGTCTTCTGGAGAGAAAGAGGGAAGGACCTGCGTTCATACTTGAGGTCTATGCCCAAGTCTGAATCCTGAAAGAAATGATTATTGACTCCCAAATGTGAAAAGAAAATGGCAAGAGAAAAAAAGAATAAGTGTTTAATTCAATGTCTATAAAACATCAGGCCAACTTTGTTCATGGCTCAATTCATAAAGACTCCTGTACATTTGAAACCTGTTTACAGCTTTGATTCTCTCTTTTCTCCAGAATCCTCAGGAAATACTGTTGAGAAATCATAGCCAGATATAAATCAGCTACTCATAGCCAAATCATTTCAAAAGTCAAATTACAAAAATTAAAAAAAATTTTACAGCCAGAAATTATATTCACTGAAGTCTATGGGTGTGTTTTTAATGTGGAGTAGGGACTTCAAAAGTCAGAGTATCCCCAAATCAATAAAACTCTTTAAAAAGTCCCCAGCATAGGCCAGGCCACTGTGGCACACAGGATCATTACTCATATGGTCTACATGAATGGTGCCATAGAGTTGTGCAGTGAACAACCTGCACAGCTGTCCAGGGTGATCACGAACATAAAGTGGGCAGGGTACTCTTCCAGAGGCCAAAGAGAGGATAGCAGAGGATGGGGCAGTCTCCTGAGAGAACAACTGTGCCTGGGAAGCAGCTCAGTGTTGAGGCAAGGAAGACAAAGCAAATACACTCAGTGTGTAAGAGCTAAGTCTTGAGTCTCTCTTTGCTAACACTCCAGCAGAGAGGACAGCCCTGCATACAAAGAACTGGGCTCGGAGGCCGTGGCTGTGACAAGGGTCACAGTAGTGGTCAGAAAGAGTGCAGTGGGGGACATAAGAAGGAGGAGAAGGTAATCCCAAATGAAGGGACTGTGGGGGCTGTATAAATAAGGGTTGATTCACACTGAGTCTTAAATAGAGCAAGGATTCATTCAGGCAGAGAAGCAGGGGTGGCAAGCACAGGATACAGAGTGCCCTGGGGTCCCTCGGGGAACCTTCCAACCTGCTCCTCTGGCCCTTTCTCTGCTAAAATATGTCAGCCATCAGATGCTGTTTAATTCCAGCTGGACAGAGCCTGCTGGATGGGAGAGTGGGGTGTGACTTGGCTGGAAGCGAAGGTGCTCAGATGGCAAGCACCTTTTTCCTGACCCCAGCTCCGGCCTTGGCAGAGCACGTGGCTGCAGGGGGTATCCTGGAACTGCCTCCTCCTCTTACACTATTCCGGGGCCTTCCGGCCAAAGATGATTTTTTTTCTTTTTTTTTTTTTTTTGCCGTAAAACAGCTTCCCTGTTGACCATAAATCTGTAATACTGTTCCTGGTTGGGGAAGAAGTGTGCAGGCGCTCTTTAGAAGCTATCCAGAGAGACTACTGTTTGAGTGCAGAATTACCTACCCAGCTTCAGAATTGGACAGGGCCAGCCCCTCATCTCAGGGGTAAAGAAATTATTAACTATCCCTTCTTTACCAACCAGGAAATTAAGACAAAAAGGTTAACTGCCTTGTCCATGTTCACCCAGAGATTATTGGAACCAGTGTCCCGGTCCCCATCTACGAGGCATAGCAGCAGAAGTGACGGTTGAGCTAGATTTTAACATTCAGTGGATATAAAGTACAAGGATTGGAAGGGAAAGATTCTGGGCTAAGGGGTCAGCTGAACAAGGGTGAGAAGCAGAAGGCAGTGGCAGTCATCCTGCACTAAAAAGATCTGACATTTTTTATCCAGGTAGGATTTCTAAGTGTTTTACTTATATTAGCTCACCTGCTCCTTACAACAACATTATCAAGTATGATGAATCCCATTTCATGGATGACAAAACTGAGGCACAGAGAGGTTAAGTGATCTATCCAAGGTCACAAGGCTATGAAGCGTCAGATCTGGGGCTTGAACTGAGAGAGCTTTGCTGCAAGGCCCCCTGCTTAGCCAGCAGGCAGTAGGGCCGCTCACACATTGGATGCCTGTTGTGGTGCTGTCACAGGCCTCGCTAAGTGCTTTTCATGCAATGTCACATTTCATCTTCATCCCAGCACCGAAGGCGAGGATGATTGTTATTCCCATTTCACAGATGCAGAAACTGAGGTTCAGACAGGCTAAGTATCTTGCCCGAGGTCACACTCTACCTTGCATCCCAGGAGTTGTTTCTAAAGAGCTCCTACTTCATTGAGAAAAGCCTAGCGCTCCCCAGAATTCCCTAGTCCCAGATCAATCGCTCCCGGCTTGCCACGGAGGCCCGTGTCGCCGCTAGATCAGTTTTAAGGTTTTCAATAATTCTGTGAAGAGACAGAGCAGTATAAAGCAAAGCTAAAAATATCATTTTTCTGTAGCTGTCATAACAACATTTGGGCTAATTGATTCTCAATAGAATAATGACATCCAGTATGTAGTGAGAAATATTCATGAAGAGATCTGTGAAATCCTCGAGGTGCCGAGCCACACCGGCAGCCCAGGACAACTCAGGAATGTGGCCGCGTGGCCGGTGCATATGCCAGGCGTGCCACGCGGGCGGGTGACTGCCGGCCAGTGCCGCCTGCCCTGCCTCGGGCCTGAGTTTGGACATCAAAGCTTTTTAGTCGAAGATTGTGTCTCCCAACCCCCAGGCTGCTTTAATCAGAGAAAGGTGATGAAAAGATTAGAGGGTATGATTTATGGAGAGAGATTAACATCAGAGGAGTTGAGGGGGAGAAAAGAGAACTCTCTTGAAGTAGTTGAGATAACAAAGGCTGTAGAGAGCGATGGGGGAAGGTGGGGAAGCAGCTGTGAGACTGGAGTCTTGAATGATTCCTGTAGGGATGGGCTGGAGGCGAGGGAGGCACCTCTGGGCCTGGGGTCGCCCGGCCTAGCCCCCACCGGCAGAGCTGCTCCTAGGCCATGTCTGGTGGCTCAGGCTCTGCAGGCACTCCTGGCCAATCTGCCTCCGCTGGGCCTTCCAGAGGGTCCCTGACAGAAGGGAGGTAGACCTGGAGTCTTGGGGGTGATGTGTGTGGCAGTACCCTAGCCTGGTGGGATGGTCTTCCAGGGCTGGACGCTGTGACGCGCAGGGCGGCGTGTGCCGTGTGTGTTGTGTGATCACTGGCAGACACGGGTCCCACAGAGGGACACGTGGTCTGTGGGGTGGGGTGAGGGTGAGCCCTGATCGGTACCAGGGACAGTGTTAAGGACCGGCCAGGCACGAGTTCATCTCATCTTTACAGCGATCTTGTGATATTTGGGACTCTTATAGTTCCTGGTCTACAGAAAAGCGACACTGAGGCTCCAAGAGTTTAAGGAACTCAACTAAGTCACATAGCTAGTTGAGTGGCAGCGCTGGGATTGGGGCCCCAGAGCCCACAAGGTGCTAGAGAGAGAGGCAGGGGAGTGGGGTGGCTTGTGGGTGGGGAGGATTCGCTGGTGTACGCCTGCTGAGTGCGGGTAGCTCAGTGTGTGTGGCTGTTCTAAACACGCATGCACAGGCGGAATCGTGGTGGGTGGGGGGTGTTTCCAGTGAGTCTGGGTCTACAGGCAGACCCTGCCCAGGGGCATAAACCATCCCTTTCTGAGGATGCAGCCCCTATTCTGCACCTTTGTTCCACCCACCCGTTTTTCTGGCTTTTAGGTGAGAACATAGCCCCTCGAGCATCATAGCCCTAAATTCACCCTCACCTATAGGATGTCTGCCCTTCACGATCTCACCTATTATTTCTGGAAGCCCCCCAGGGGCACCAGTTCTCTGATCTTCAGTGCCTCTAAACTCCTCCAGGAATGTCTGCAGCCTGGATCTGGTCGAGGAGGGCACATCCTCCTGCCTGAGACCTCTAGGATTCGCCCTTAGGGAGGTGCCTCAGAATGGGGTGCAGCCCCAAAGGCAATGCGCTTGGGGAGGGTGGGGCTGTGTCTCCCATTCATCACTCAATTAGCACGAAGCACAAGGCTGGGAACACAGTAGCTGCTTAGTAAACAGATATCTTAGATTCTCTGGAGATGCCGTGGACTGCACCATCCTGAATCACCCTTTGTGGCCCGGGTATCCAACCACTGCTCCTGCACTTTCATTTTGCCTTCTGCCGGCTCCTCAGCAGGGCTCTGGCCCCAAGCGACTCTAAGGATGTTACCTTGTTTTCCTTCTTACCCCTTTAGTCAAAACCTCATGCAAACTCCTACCAGACTTGTCCTCCAGTTTATCAGCAAAATTAATACTGGCTAATAATTAATGGGCAGCATTTACTGAGTCCTGGTTAAGTGCCAGACACCGTGCTAAGCTGTGAATGTAAATTATCTCCTTTCATCACAAAGCAGCCTCACGAGTGAGGTACTATTTTTATCTCTACTTTACTGGTGAGGAGTCTGAAGCTTAGAGATGGTAAGTAACTTTCCCAGAGACACACAGTTGGTGGATTAGAGTAGAAGCTGGGGGTAGAACCAAGGTGGTCTGATGCTGAAGCTTGCTGAGCAGCAGCCCTCCACACAGGTCTGAATTCCAGCTACACATGTTGTTAACATCTTATAAGCAAAGCTTTGATGTGAGTGTTGTGATTTTGGTTTTATAAATGAAGAAACTGAGCTCGGAGCAGCTAAGTGACTTTACAGTCAGTCAAGTACTAAACAGGCTGAGCTAGATTTGAATCCAGGTTTGCTCCAAAGCCTCGTTCCTCATGCTGTTCCATCCCTCTGGGGGACTGGGGACAGTGCTTGGTCACAGGCAAATGGGTGGGAAGAAGCAATAAGAAAGGGGACCCAGCCAGTGTTGTGCAGAAATTCCAGCACACCAAGGGAACTGGGAGCTTTCCTGGTAGCTCAGCTGGTAAAGAATCTGCCTGCAATGCAGGTGACCCAGGTTTGATTCCTGGGTTGGGAAGATCTGCTGGAGAAGGAATAGGCTACCCACTCCAATATTCTTGGGTTTCCTTTGTGGCTCAGCTTTAAAGAATCCGCCTGCAATTTGGGAGACCTGGGTTCAATACCTGGGTTGGGAAGATCCCCTGGAGAAGGGAAAGGCTACCCTCTCCAATATTCTGGCCTGGAGAACTGCAGGGACTGTATAGCCCATAAGGTCGCAAAGAGTCAGACAAGACTGAGCGACTTTCGCTTTCAAGGGAACTGGGCAGAGGGTCAGGGAGGTGACTGGGCATCTGTAAGGGGACATTTGGAGTTGCTGCCACCCACATGTAAGCCTTCAGTGAGGAGACTCCAAATTTGTTTTCCTACTGTGCACTCCCATGGGACAAGAGTTATCAGGACCATGCCTGCTGGCCTCTTGTTGGTCTGAGAGGGGTGGGGCTCCCCTCACAGCTGGATTCCTATTATGAACAGAATAGGGTCTGTATTCAGAGGTAACATGTGATTAAATAGAAAGAGAAGAAAAAGCAGATATCGTTCGGGTCACACAAATCCAGACCCTTCTGTTCAGGAGCCGTGTGACTGCAGACCAGACATAAGCCTCTTTGAACCTTGTTTCTTTATGCATAAAATGGGGGTATTAATGTTTGTTCTTCCTACCTCCTGCTCCTATTGCTGGACAGGTGCATACCACATGGTGCATTAGAATGGAAGGAATCTAGGGGACTTCCCTGGGGGTCCTGTGGTTAAGAATCAGCCTTCCAAGGCAGGAGCCATGGGTTTGATCCGTGGTCAGGGAACTAAGATTCCACATGCCGAGGGCCAACTAAGCCTGCATGCTGCAAGTAGAGAAGTCTGTGCACTGAAACCAAGACCCAGCGCAGCTGATGTTTAAAAAGAAGAAGAATGGAAGGAGTCTAGTAGAGAAGGCAGTTTCGAGGAGAAAGGGAGTGGAGATGGCATAGAGGCACATTCACCAACAACATCTAAACTATGTGGGTGTGTACTGTCTGCTTAGTCGCTCAGTTGTGTCTGACTTTTCGCGACCCCATGGACCATAGCCTGCCAGGCTCCTTGTCCATGGGGATTCTCCAGACAAGAATACTGGAGTGGGTTGCCATGCCCTCCTCCAGGGGATCTTCCCAACCCAGGGATCAAACCCCGGTCTCCCGCATTGCAGGTGGATTCTTTACCATCTGAGCCACCAGGGAAGCCCAAGAATACTGGAGTGGGTAGCCTATCCCTTCTCCAGGGGATCTTCCTGACCCAGGAATAGAACCGGGATCTCCTGCATTGCAGGCAGATTCTTTACCAGCTGAGCTCCTAGCAGTCAGGTCAAAATGGGAATTCCCACTCCAGTGTGTCTTAAGTCCAGGAGCATAGGACCTTGGTATTAGCAAAGCAGAGATGTTTTTATTTCCCAAGATGAGCCAATTTTGTAGTTCATTCATTCATATATCTAGTCTTTGAATCAACATTTACTGTTGGGAGTGTGTGGGAGACCCTGGGCCCACAACAGAAACAGGTAAGGACCTTGTCCTCAGAAGACTTACTGAGGAAGACTATTTGAGGAAATAAGACATATACATAGTTGCCATGATATGAGGCACAGGGCGACTTGGGCAATCAAGTGCAGGAGTGCATAGTTGGGGGACACCAGTTCCTGCCAAGGCAATCTGGGAAAGCCACCTGGAAGAAGTGGCATTTAGAATGCAAAAGTAGCCTTGAAGGATGTAAATATACTGTCAGGCACAGAATGAGTCTTCCAGGGAGATCACACATTATGTATTTGAATTAAACCATGTATGTGCACACAGCATAATAATCATAATAATAACAATAACGAAGAGTGTGTATAAAGACTAAAGTGGGGGTTCCCACCCCATCTTACTCGAGGCTGGGCCTAGAGCAAGCACGAGATGGGAGAGGGATCCTGCTGTTTCCCCAGTGGCTTTCAATTCTCTGCACCTTTTTTCCTGTGAGTATCACCCTGAGGGTGATTCTAGCATTTCAAGACATGCATCTCTCCTGTAACTTAGCCCCTCCCATCAAGCCAACAACTTCATCTGGTGCTTAACCCAAAGAAAAGTGGTTTGTTCTGATACTGAAGGAAAGCCCACCATTCTGGACTTACTGAGATGGGTTTCCCTCCTAAGGGATTGGTAAAGGTAATTTTGACCGTGCCTCGTTTTCCCCAGTATACTCTGGCTTTAAACTCCAGTCTCTCGATCACACAGACTACTGTCCTGGGAGCCACGTGGCGCAGGCCTGGCGGTGGGTACGGCTGAGCCGTGTAGGGAGTGTAATTAGAGGGCTCTGCGACTGCTAAGGGCCCATCGGATTCCAAGAGCTCGCGAGTCGGCTGTGATCTTTGGAATCCTCATTAGAGATTCTCTCCAGAGCCCGGGGCATATGCTTTTGCTCGTCTTTAATAATGGCAAATCTTCATGCTTTGAGGTTGGATTTGATTTCAGGAAACAACCACGAGAGGCATTTGGAGCCCAGCCTGGTGGAGGAACAAGCTGGAAAATGTGCTTCTGGTTAAATGGGAGGTGTGACTCTAATTGGCACGTGAGGATGCCAAGTTCAGGTAGAAGCCAGAGCAGGAAGCTCCAGGGAGAGCTCCAGAGTTGCTGTAGGGGATGCCAGCCTCGGGGCAGGCGGAAAGGGGATTCTGCTGGCCGTGGCTTATCTCTACTAGGTACCCCAGCAGCTTGACTGGACTCCATCTCCCTCCCACAGCTCAGCTATAGACAAAGTCATGAGTGGTTTAGGGCTGTTTTCAGAGTGTCTGGGCCCAACTGAAACCAGCAAGTATACCATGAAGGCAGACAGAGGCCAGGAAGGTGGGCAGAGGGGGACCTCCAGGCCTTTCTCTGAGCTGACCCTGGCACTGCAAGATGTCAGGGGCCATCCAATGGGGCAGCCTCATGGACCTTGTCAGCCCAAAAGCTGGAGGTTGGCCAGAGGAAGAGTCAAGGGATCACTTACTATTGCCTTCCGATGGGAGGCCAATGGCCAGACCCCACGCAGGGCTCAGCCTCCCCAGGACAAAGGATGCCCAGCAGCTGCCTTAGTGTCCTGCAAGCTTCCCCACCACCCTTGGGCACAGTGACATGAGGCACTGTGTCCCACGGGGATTTGTTATGGCTGCTCTTCCTTTCCCTGACTTCCGCCATCTGGGACAACTGGCCTGATTCTACTGGGACATTTCTGTGCCCGCATCCCACATTTACAAGGCCTTCTTTAGGTCACTGGGTGACCTGATCACTGATCCCGAAGGTACTTCCAGAGATCAACTCCCAATCCTTGGGGCATGTCCTGAGCTTGCAGGGGGAGCCTTTTCAAAAATTTAAAAAAAATTTCAAAGCTTCTTTCCCTTTACAGTTATTACAAAATATTGGCTATATTCCCAGTGTTGTACAATATAGCCTTGTAGCCTACCTTACACCCAGTAACCTGTACCTCCCACTCTTCACCCCTATAGTGGCCCTCCCCCTCCTCTCTACTGGTAATCACTAGTTTGCTTCTTTTTTTTTTATAGTCACTAGTTTGTTATATTTTTTAGATTATAGGGAGCCTATTTTGAGGGAGACTGGGCAGGGTATTTTTTTTTTAGCATGTTTGTTTTATAGGCATTCCCAAATCATCTACATAGAGTGAGCCATTGGGTCTTCTTGTCCTAAGAGGCTTAGAGAGTCCCTTGGACAGCAAGGAGATCAAACCAGTCAATCCTAAAGGAAATCAGCTCTGAATATTCACTGATGCTGAAGCTCCAGTACTTTGGCCACCTGATGCGGAGAGCTAACCCATTGGAAAAGACTCTGATGCTGGGAAAGGCTGAACGCAGGAGGAGAAGGGGGTGACGAGGTTGAGATGATTGGGTGGCATCACTGACTCAATGAACATGAGCTCGAGCAAACTCTGGGAGATAGTGAAGGACAGAGAAGCCTGGTATGCTGTGGTCCATGGGGTCACAAAGAGTTGGACAAGACTTAGAGACTGAACAACGACAATAACAACAAGAGACTTAACTCACAGGCTCTGGGCTCTGAAGACGAAGTGCAGAGTGATCCACCAGAGGAGGAAGCAGAGAAAGCTCACATTGCACATATACATATGCCACACACCACACATCCCCCCACAGACAGGCTCTCAGCCCCCCTTACACTCCACTCACTCAGAATCACCCAACCCACACGTGGGCAGAGTCCACTGCAGACACATCCCCAGCCCTTCCAAACAGCCCGCACATAGCTATTCATGCCTCTCCCCAGCACGAATGCACACCACTCCATGCCGTTTCCTGCATGCTCCTGGAGGACAGTGAGACTGGGGGAGCATCGGTGTGCATCTGATAAATCCCCCTCTCTCCCCGTGAGCTTTTGAACAAAATGATGTCAGAAGAAAGATACAATCTCATAGTAGGATGGGCTGGGCTCGAAGGTTGGAATTCCCACATGTGAACTGTGCCATCCTGCGCAAATCACTTCCCAGTACTTCACTCTCCGTATCTATATAAAGGGGGCATCATAACAGTGCCTCGCCCACACAGTAGTGAGGGTAATGCACCTCACGGAGGAACCCACTTTACATCATACCCTGCAAAGTATAAAACGTGCTCATCACCAGAATTGTCACCAGTATTTCCAACTAAGGAACAAGTCATACTCGGATTAAATGGACCTTCCCCAGCCCTCTGGTCCCAGGTAGAACGGGCCATGTGAGTCCATCTCAGATAGGTAGAATCATCTGTCCCTGTCACTCATGAGACCATCTGGGGCTATGACCCCTCCCCTGGCCCTTGGCTCAGGTGGTTTGATGCTCCTGACCCAGAAGATTTGAGACGTGTGTTGGAGGTGGACCCGGTCAATGAGGACCCAGAAATGGCCAGGCGATTCCCAAAAGAACTTTACATAATCAATGCAGCATCTATTACAAAACATCTATATGCAAAGATGACTCTTGCCCCAGCAGATGAAAAAGTGGCTATTGGCAAATCCCTGACAAATGTTTCTGGGATGCGAAGGCTTTGGAGAAGGTAAAGAGGGGACGGAGCAGGGGGATCTCCAGCCCCTTCAGCTGGCAAAGAAAGCATGGGAATCAAGGCCTGGTGGCTGGGGGAGACAGGGACAGGAGTTGTGGGGGGTCTCAGCAGCAGCTGAGCAGGACACCCACTCCAGAAAGGCTCCCGGGAAGGTGACTTGGGGTCACCGATGGCTGGAGGGACATGCACTTGAATGATGCGTGGATTATGCTGCAAAGGAATGGACAGAACACAGGCTTCCTGTAACTACTTGAGAAGCAAACAGTTCCAATAAAACGGTCGGGGTAAGGAGAAGGGGTGGGGTGGGGTGATGCACATATAGTGGTTGGAAACTCAAAGAGAAAAACAGTTCTGCCTTCCAAGGATGCAAACTTTCCAGATGGGAGCTAACAGATAAGATTGTGGAAGCAGAATTTGGGTATCATGCTTTTGATGTAAAGAGTAGGAAAGGGATGGGCTGGTGGAGGTGGGACCCCTCCCAGTCTCCTGTCCTGCAGGAGAGATGGAAGCCCAGAGGGGTAAGGACTGTGCCTACATTTCACACACAGAGTGTGGCACGGTGGTGGGGTCCTTGGGATAGATGGTTGAAGGTAGGTGCGTCTGCGAATGCTAAAATTAAATGGCAGTATGTGTATATTATGCTCATTTTTCCAAGGAAAAGAACTATAGCTTTCCTTATATTTCCAGAGTTTTAAGACTTCAGACAAATAAAGAAGTATAATTAAAGGCCAGGTTCAAACCCCAGTTGAGCCCCTTTCTGTGTGACTTTGGGCAAGTTATCAGGCCACACACACCTTCCTGTCTCATCTGTAAAATGGGGATAATAGAAACCCCATTCCCTAGGGTTATTGAGAGGCTTAATTAAATAAAATCACATCAAGTGTTTAGCAAAGTGCGCTACATCCAGTAAGTCCAGAAATAGTAGCTATTATGATTTATACTACTATAACAATTAGCTATTATCTTGAAGATAAGGGTAAAAAAGCAAACACCTCTTGATCGCACCGGGCCACAGTTCACACGGTGGGTGAGCGGTGAGTCCAGCCACGTCTGGCCCACGGAACACGGGGTGCAAAGCCAGAGGCCACTGGCAGGAGGGCCGGGAGGCAGCCCCACACCCGCCTGGCGGTTTGTATGCAGCGGCTGTTGTGAGAGTGTGTCCCCGGGAGGGGAGGGCTGCTCCAGAAGACTGATTTGTTGCTGCTGAACCTCATTAATCAAATCTTACCGGAGAGAGCCTCCTGCAGCTGCTGGCAGGTCAGCGTCGGGGAGATAAGTGATGTAGCCAGACCCAGCAAGGGGGAGAGACGCAGCGGCCATAAGTCTTGACAGTGGCAGGCTCTGAAGCAGGGACTCCGAGCAGGCGTGTCCTCGGTGCCGGGGGGCAGAGCTCCGAGTCACAGTGAAGCTTTTCCTCCCAAGGGATGCTCTGGAGAGATGGGGAGCTGGGGTGAGGTGTGTCTGGGAGTGGCTCCCGGGAAGCAGGGCAGTTCGATGTGTCTGGGGACACTCGAGTCAGCCATGACCCAGGACCGTACGGAGTTCTGCAGACCAGAGTTCCCCACCCAGACAGCTCAGCGTACCTACGCCCCATTCAATTTAACATAAATGGTAGGGGTCACATCTCCTGCTTCAGGTTAGAGATTCATTCTGCTGCCCTGTACCTCCGTTTCATCACTGGGAACAGCACCTGTAGAATGAGGAACTCTAGGTGCTCCACTTTGCCCTCATAGACAAGCATTTGATGTAGGTGCCATGATCTTCCCATTTTACAGAACAAGAAGCTGAGGTTACACAAAGCAGCTTTTGTCACTCTGCTTGGAGCAGCCCCCAACTAGGGCCTGATGGCCTGCTTGGCAGGGCTGGTCAAGGGAAGAATGGGCTGTTGCTGGTGTTTTGAGGGGGTTGCTCTGGGGTACCAGGAATCCCGAATGGTTCTGAGGGGTCTCTGCTCCTAGTGAGCTGACAGGAGGTTTTGAGCTGACTCAATGGTCTACTCGGACCAGAGGGACCATTTCTGCTCTTTCTCATCACAGGTACAATTCTTTCTTCTCTGTGACAGGATGCTCCCTGGAGCCAAGACCTGCTTGTTGAGACGGTAATGTGAGCCTGACTCCCCGGGTTGGTGTTCCTGCCCTGTCTCTCACTGTCTAGCTGTGTGACCTTGGGCCTTGACTTCTCTGAGTCTCTGTTCCTATTCAAAATTAATAATATCATTTCCATGCGCTGAGGCTCATGCGGGGAGGAAGAAACCTAAGCTCACATAGCGTTTAGAACAGTGGCAGGCATCTGAATGTGTGTTAGTTGTTCAATCGTGTCCAACTCTTTGTGACCCTGTGGACTGTGGCCCACCAGGCTCCTCTGTCCTTGGAATTCTCCAGGCTGGAATACTAGAGTGGGTAGCCCTTCCCCTCTCCAGGGGATCTTCCCAAACCAGGGATCGAACCCATGTCTCCTGCATTGCAGGCAGATTCTTTACCATCTGAGCCACCAGGCCAATGGAGTGAGCTCTTAATTGCTGTGGTTCCTGGGGACGCAGAGAAGAATTCCCCCACCTGCTCTCCCTGGAACCTGCTGGCACCACTCCCGACTGTGGTGATGCACGTCCTCTGCCTCTGGGAGCCCCGCTTCCTTCTCTTCAGACTCTGTTCTCTGTGCATCCACCCCAGGCCTCTCTTTCTACTCTGCTCACCACATTCTTGGGACCACAGTTTATCTTCAGCCCCTTGAAAGAGATGTGTTGGACACCCACCTCCATGAGCAGCATTGCCTATAAGCTCAGAAGCTGAAAAATAAAGAAATTCATACCCATTGCCCCCATTAGTGGCCGATAATTACAGTGTCTTGCACAGTTAGTGTGTGCCGGGCTTCACGCTCCATGCCTTACAAGCACTGGCTCACGTAGACTTCACAACAGCCCTGCTCCAAGAGTTTAAGAAACTCTACAAAGTCACACAGCTAGATAAGTGGCAGAACTGAGATTAGGGTCCTATTTCAGGCCTGTTTTATAGCAGAGGAAACTGAAGCTCAGAGAGGGTAAGTTATCCAAGGTCACCCAGGTGGTGAGTGGCAGAGCTGGGTTTCAGAGCCTGGCTGGCTGACTGCAAAGACCATGCCTTTAACCTGAACCCTGAACCGCAGGTTAAGCCCCAGCACAAAAATCTAGGCCTCCGCTAGGTCCTCAGAAAATGCTGGTCCCTTCGCTCCCCACCCCACTCTGCGCCAGAGAGGCCTCCACATTTAGAGGTAAGCTGGGCCCAAGTTTGGAAGTTGTTAACTTCTTAGTAGTTCTTTCTTTGCCTCGTTATGGGGTAAAACTGCATTTGGTTTTTAAAATTCCCTTTTTATTTAGTCGCTGTGAATGTTAAGAACTGCCAGTACTGGAAGCTGAGATCCCATCCATATGCCAGGTTTTAAATAGCAGACTAGAAACAAGTTTACACAGGAAGATCAAACTCATCCCAAACACGCAGCTCCTGCACTGTTCAGACAAGAAACCCGTGCCCCCCGCTCCGCACCCCCCCGCGCGCCCCTGCTTCCCACTTCAAACCATCTCGGAGAGGAATCTTTTCTTGTTTTAGAAAAACATTTCTGAATTCCGTCTGCTGCTCTCCGTGCACGAAGAAGCGAGTGATGACCCAGTCATCCCAAGGTGTGTGCTTGTTTTTTTTTTTTTCTCAGCAGCTGGGAGGGTCTCCGATAATCTCTCCGCATTCACCCCCAGCAGTGGTGGCCACCTGTCTGGACTTGGAGGGGCTCCACCCATGTCCTGAGTAGTGGGCTGATTGGCATGCAGGATTTGACCTTCCCTCTCTGCCAAAGCTGCGTGGTGACCTTGGGTAACTACTTCAGCCCCTCCGAGCCTCAGTTTTCCTCCTCTGCAAAATGGGTGTAGCCCACAGAGCACAATGGTTAAGTGCCTGGACTCTGGTGTCACACACAGATTAGTTCTGCATCTTCCTCTGTGACCTTGAGCAAGTCCTCTCTGACCCTCCCTCCCTGGAAAGTGGGAGTCTTAGTGGTACCTGCCTCCTCGGGTCCTTTTGCTGTGACAGTTAAGAGGGTTAAGATGCTACAGAGCAGTAAAGGCAGGGCCTGACACAAGGTGAGTGGCACCAAATGCCAGTTAGGGTCATCAGAGCCCTGGACCACCTGCCTTATGAGGTTCTGATGTGATGGCAGAGATTCTCTGTATGAGGGCCTCGAGCCCACAAATGGTCACTTGCTACGGAAACTCATTGCTTGGTTCTAACCTGACTCGGACCTCCATGGTGGGGGATCAACAGGACGTGTGCCTCTCACCCACCCATTTTTTACCAACCTGGATTCCCTTGGGCTTGTCAGGGCTGCAGGGAGGAGGTGGGGTTGATCTATGGGCTCGGTAACCTGCCTGGGGGAAGGGAGGGGGCCTCTGACCCAGGGGTAAATCATGGACTTCCCCAGGGCCCGTCAGTTCCCCAGGAAAGAAGCCCTGGGCATTTGTTATCTCAATGCTTCCCCTGAGGGGCTGACCACATGATTCATTTCACTCACACTAATTGGATGTAAATTAGATGAGAAATCAGTAATTTGTCCAAAGATTTGTCATTCCGGTGGCTTTCCAGACAGAGTGAAGGGTTGGTCCGGAGGGCCAGTGAAGTCGCCCCCAGCTGTAAGGGAGGCATGCATCTCTGTTTTAGGATGAGAAGCTTTTCCTTGGTGACTTCTGTGTTTGCAGATTTTTAAAAGGATGGATTTAAGGTGGACCTATTTAAGGATAGCAGGAGGTGGAGAGAAAGAGAGATGGAGACAGAGAGAGGGAGAAAGGGGAGGCAACAAGAGGGATAAGGTGGGGATGAAGGAGAGACAGAAAGCAAGCATGGGGGGTCGGGGGGAAGGTGAGCAGGGCAAGAGAATAGGGAAAAAGGGGGAAGAAAGGGAAAGGAGGGGAGGGGAGGGGGTCGGGAAATGGGTGACCAGGACGAGGAGTAAAAGGAGGAGAAGAGTGTTTCTTGTTTTTCTGGCTGCCTTTGGCCGGCTGGAGCGGTGGGGGAGCCTTTAGGTAAGGCTATTTCCTGTCAATAAGAAAAAGGCTGCTCCAGACCTCCTTCCCTACAACAATATGCTAATCAACCCCTTGGGCCAGCTCAGATCTGCAAAGCCAGGCAGCTGCTCCTGTCGCCTCTTGGGCTCCAGGAAGCGATAGCCGCTGACTTAATGAGGAAGGCGGGCAGGATGGCCCAGCTCTGGGAGTGGGGGTCAGGCAGCCTGGAGGGGATGGGTGTTACAGGGGAGCCTGCCTGGCAAGGACAGAGGCAGCCAGGGCTCCCCAAGAGCCCCCAGTGCTGCTCCAAGGTGGAGCACCAGTAGCTGCTCATGTTCTGTTTATTAGAGAGACATCTGAGTCCCCTGAAAGAGGGTGGAGATTTAAAAAAAAAATTTCGAGCGAATCTGAGGCCTGAGTCAGGGTGGAAAGGGGCAGAGGGCAGTGCTGAGGGTGGCAGGTTTAGAGACTGGAAAAGGGGGTCCCTGGCCTGGAGACCCCTTGGGGATAGTCAGATCCTAACTATAATAGACACAAAAATCCCAGCTTGGAGCTGGGAAGGCCACGGTGTGGTCCTTGTCTAGTCTGCCAGGAGAGAGGCCCTTCTCCCACTGCCATGGGAGAAGGCTGGACTCCAAGGAGGCTACAGAACAGAGTCAGAGGGCGGAGGCCCTAGACACAGGGGCTGGGGTATCGTACAAGGTAACGGAGAGTGTCTGAGGTGTTGAGACCTTGCACTTGGAAAGACTCATTGCTATGTGCTCACTTATTCCTTTCAACATTTGACATATGTTTCTGAAACTTTTACTGCATGCCAGGCATGGTGCGAGGTGCAGGAGGAGCCCAGCAGATTCGGTCCCCCAGACTCTGAAGCAGCAGGGCCGAGGAGGGGAGGCAGATAGCGGGCAAATAACCATGAACATTCCACTGTATGATGAGCTATGTCAAGTGCCATGCAAGAGAGGAGCTCGAGCTTTTGACAGCGTGTAGCAGAGGAACTGGGGCTAGTGGGGGTGGGGGGAGCTGGAGAAAATAATGCTAAGATAATCAATTCAAAGTGATAAAAGGGTAACTGCTTTTGATTCTCACAAGGAGAAGCAGTGACCTTGGCCGCTCAGACCTTGTTGGGTATGCATGTGGGTGTGCGGGTGGGTGTGCAAGAGAGCGTTTGAAAATGCCTGGAGAGGTGCGTGCCCTGTGTTTGTGAGCACGGGTCTCAGGTGAGGTGTAGCTGATTATTTGGGGGTGTATTTTAAAGCAGTATAAGCAGCAACAATTGAAATCTGGGGGTAGTCTCGAGAGGATCCCCGTCTCTGTCTTCACTTCATGTCTCCAAATTTGAGAAAGAAAAAGACAAAACAGCCCCATCTCTCAGTTTCCAGGATCAACTTTTCTGTGATTCTCGGGGTGCTCCATGTGGAAAGGCCTGGTCCATGCTGAGCAGGGGTTCAATCCTGTTTCCCTCCCCATCTTCCCACAACTTTTCACTTCTCTCTCATTCTTTGCTTCATACCTTATTGAGTTATTAATCCCCCTTATTAATAAGAATTCGCCTGCCAAAGCAGGAGATGCAGGAGACGTACGAGACGCGGGTTCAATCCCTGGATCGGGAAGATCCCATGGAGAAGGAAATGGCAACCCACTCAAGTGTTCTTGCTTGTTGAATCCCATAGACAGAGGAGCCTAGAGGGCTACAGTCAATAGGGTCGCAAAGAGTTGGACACGACTGAGTGAGTGAACACTCACGCATGGATATTAAGTACTCAGCAACATCTTGAGCCCTTTAAATACTTTATTTCATGGAGTCATTTTAAAAAGAAGACAACATGAGAGTATATATGTATATATGTACAACTGATTCACTTTGCTGTAAAATAGAAACGAACACAACATTGTAAATCAATTATACTCCAACAAAAATTAAAAAACAATAGCAGCAGCAACAACAACAGGAACAAAGAAATCAAGACAGCATGCCCCAAATGGGATTTAATTACAGCTTTGGCTTTCCCAGAAATGAAACCTTAAATTAGTCCAGTGGAATCTTAAGTTAGGTCATCTGAGAGATCCCTGCCATCCACTACAGGAAAAGAAACTTGCAATAATCAACCTCATATAACTTCCTTGTCCTTGCTCCCTTCTACCTATAAAAGTCTTTCATTTTGCACAGTTCCCTGGAACTCCTTTCTACCCACTAAATGGGATGCTGCTTGGCTCATGAACTGTTGAATAGCGCCAACAAGATCTTTAAAATGTACTTGGCTGAATTTGGTTTTTTAACAGTCCCCCTATTAATCCTGTGAGGTAGGCCTGTCTATCCCCATTTCACAGATGAGAAAACTGAAGCCAAGAGAGGTTAAGTGACTTGTCCAAGGTCATGCTACCAAGGAGGAAGAGAGGAAGCTCAACTCACAGCTTCCAACCCTAGTGTACTGGCTCTGAACCACTTCTGTTCTCTTTCCCTTCCTTCCTTTTCCCTCTCTTCCTCCTCTCTCCCTCTTTCTCCCTTCCTGCCTTCTGTAAACATCTAGGAGTTTATGACGAATTACAGGCTGTTGAGTCACATTCTGCCTGACCCTCTGCTTTACACCACGTGGTTGCACAACGAGGATCTGATTCATGCACACGTTTTGAGGACTCCTATATCCGGTTAACACTGACAAGTTCTTTGGCAAATGTGAAGGTGTTGTGAGAGAATCATTGACATTTCCAAGCTGGAAGTGCCCCCTCCTCTTTCCACACTGATGAAACAAGGAGGCCCAGTAAGGAGAGAAGGGGAGAGGCTGGTCTAGGATGAAGTGACTTCCCAGCCGAAGAGTGAGGACCAGAAGTCAGAATGCCCCCTTCTGATTCCCACTAAGTTCCAGCCAGCACACCTGGCCCCATTCTGGGAAATCAGAGCATCCTTTAGAAGACCAGTACACCCCAGGGAATGCAATAAAAAGGATTCCCCAAATCCACGTAGAACCTGGACCAGGGGAGCAAGGTGCCTTCCATCATTCTAAAGTGAAAGTATTAGTGGCACAGTCATGTCTGACTCTTTGTGCTCCCATGGACTGTAGCCCTCCAGGCTTCTCTGTCCATGGGATTCTCCAGGCAAGAATACTGGAGTGGGTTGCCATTCCCTTCTCCAGGGGATCTTCTTGACCCAGGGATCGAACCTGGGTCTCCTGTTTTTGCAGGCAGATTTTTTTTTTACTATCTGAGTCACCAGGGAAGCCCCCTAACCATTCTAAAAGTTCTGACAAATATTTTCCAGGTCTTAGGATGCCAAGGGAAGTTTTATGTCTTCAGCATAAGCTGTTGTCCTAACTGTCATGGAGGATGCCATTATTGCTCAAAAGGGCCATATTTCTACCCTACAAGGCTTCCCTGGTAGCACAGATGGTAAAGAATCTGCCTGCAATGTGAGAGACCCAGGTTCGATCTCTGGGTCTGGAAGATGCCCTGGAGAAGGGAATGGCTACTCACTTCAGTATTCTTGCCTGGAGAATCCCATGGACGGAGCCGCTTGGTGAGCTACAATCCATGGTGTTGCAAAGAGTCAGACAGGACTGAGTGACTAACACACTTTCGAAGGGGAGCCCAAGAGAGATAAAAATGGTTGAGCAATCAAAAGCCCCCTTTTTCTCTCTCCTCTCCCCAGCCCCCATGCTGGTGGTGTGTGTATGTGGCTATGAGGATATCAATTGTCATTTCCACTGACACACCTCAGGGAGGCTCTGGAGTCAGGCAGGCTTGGGTTCCAGATCAGGTCCTGATACTTAAGAGTCTTGGTTTCCCCATCTGTAAAATGAGAACAATGGGCCTTCCGTATGTTTCTCAGGGTTGTCAAGAAAATTGATTGGAGTCATAATAAGCATGAGGAAAGTGGTATTTTGCCTGACAGAGTATGAGAACGTAATGAAATAAATAAATAAAAGACTCATCACTCCTTCCCAGAGCACAACACAAAATTCAAGTGCAGAGCTTCTAGACCAATAGTTAGATTGACTTGATCAGCAGATTAGACATCTGTTGATTCAGGGTCTTAGGCTCTCGCCTGAAAATCAAATTCTAGACTTACAAAATTAGTGCCAAAGTTATTTTTCTTTTGTTTTTTCCTTCTTTTGGTCTTATCTTGGATACTGTTCAAAGTTAAACTGGTTATCATTTATATATGCTGCTGCCGCTGCTAAGTCACTTCAGTCGTGTCCGACTCTGTGAGACCCCATAGAGGGCAGCCCACCAGGCTCCCCCGTCCCTGGAATTCCAGGCAAGAACACTGGAGTGGGTTGCCATTTCCTTCTCCAATGCATGAAAGTGAAAAGTGAAAGTGAAGTCACTCAGTCGTGTCTGACTCTTCGAGACCCAATGGACTGTAGCCTACCAGGCTCCTCCGTCCATGGGATTTTCCAGGCAAGAGTACTGGAGTGGGGTGCCATTTCCTTTTCCATCATTTATATATACATATGTGTGTATATATATGCATGTTCAGTCACTCGGTCATGTCCAATTCTTTGCAACCCTATGGACTATAGCTTATCAGGCTTCTCTGTCTATGGGATTCTCCAGGCAAGAATACTGGAGTGGGGTTGCCATTTCCTTCTCCAGGGGATTTTCCCCACCCAAAGATTGAACCATCATCTCCTGCATCTCATGCTTTGCCACTGAGCCACCTGGAAAATCCATATATATATATATATATATATATGTATATGTGTGTGTGTATATATATATATATATATATATATATATATATATACATATAAAACAACAGTTAACATCCACTGAGTGCCTACCTGTTACATATATTAAATCAGTTAATCCCAGTCTATTGCTATGAACTGAATTGTGTTCTCCCAAAGTTCATTTTTCAAATCTTTAAAGATGATGCTGTTAAAGTGCTGCATTCAATATGCCAGCAAATTTGGAAAACTCAGTAGTGGCCACAGGACTGGAAGAGATCAATTTCATTCCAATCCTAAAGAAAGGCAATGCCAAAGAATGCTCAAACTACTGCAAAATTGTATTCATCTCACAAGCTAGCAAAGTAATGCTCAAAAGTCTCCAAACAAGGCTTCAACAGTACGCGAACCATGAACTTCCAGATGTTCAAGCTAGATTTAGAAAAGGCAGAGGAACCAGAGATCAAATTGCCAACATCCGTTGCACCATAGAAAAAGCAAGCGAATTCAAGAAGAACATCTACTTCTGGTTCACTGACTATGCTAAAGCCTTTGACTGTGTGGATCATAACAAACTGTGGAAAATTCTTCAAGAGATGGGATATCAGACCATTTGACCTGCCTCCTGAGAAATCTGTATGCGGGTCAAGAAGCAACAGTTAGAACTAGACATAGAACAATGGATTGGTTCCAAATTGGGAAAGGAGTACGTCAAGGCTGTATATTGTCACCCTGCTTATTTAACTTATATGCCGAGTACATTATGCAAAATGCTGGGCTGGATGAAGTATAAACTGGATTCAAGATTGCCAGCAGAAATATCAATAACTTCAGATATGCAGATGATACCACCCTTATGGCAGAAAGCAAAGAGGAACTGAAGAGCCTCTTGATAAAAGTGAAAGAGGAGAGTGAAAAAACTGGCTTAAAACTCTACATTCAAAAAACGAAGATTATGGCATCCAGTCCCATCACTTCATGGCAAATGGATGGGCAAACAATGGAAAGAGTGACAGACTTTATTTTCTTGGGCTCCAAAATCACTGCAGATGGTGACTGCAGCCATCAAATTAAAAGACGCTTGCTCCTTGGAAGAAAAGCTATGACCAACCTAGACAGCATATTAAAAAGCAGAGACATTACTTTGCCAACGAAGATCCGTCTAGTCAAAGCTATGGTTTTTCCAGTAGTCATGTATGGATGTGAGAGTTGGAATATAAAGAAAGCTGAGTGCCAAAGAATTGATGCTTTTGAACAGTGGTGTTGGAGAAGACTCTTGAGAGTCCCTTGGACTGCAAGGAGATCCAACAAGTCCATCCTAAAGGAAATCAGTTCTTTATATTCGTTGGAAAGTCTGATGTTGAAGCTGAAACTCCAAGACTTTGGCCACCTGATGCAAAGAGTTGACTCATTGGAAAAGACCCTGATGCTGGGAAAGATTGAAGGCAGGAGAAGAAGGGGGATGACAGAGGATGAGATGGTTGGATGGCATCACCAACTTGATGGACATGAGTCTGAGTAAGCTCCAGGAGTTGGTGATGGACAGGGAAGTCTGGCAGGCTGCAGTCCATGGGGTTGCAAAGAGTTGAGCACGACTTAGTGACTGAACTGAACTGAAAGTTTATATACTGAAGCCTTAACCTCCCCACGTGACTGTATTGGAGATAGGGGCTTTAAAAAGGTGATTAGGGTTAGACAAGCTCTTAAATGTGGAGCCCTGATCCTATAGAAATGATGTCTTTATAAGAACCAGAGCAGTCTCCCTCCAACATGTGAGGACATAGCAATAAAATGCTTGTCTGCAAGCCTGGAAAGGAGTCCTCGCAAGAACATGGCCATGCTGGCAATCTGATTTGAACTTCCAGCATCCAGAACTGAGAAAATAAATTATAGTTGCTTAAGCCCCCAATCTATGGTGCCCTGAGCTAAGATAATACCTCTGAAATAAGTGTGTTTACTATCCCCACTTCATATCAGAGAGGTTGTCACTTGAGCAAGTACGCACAGCCGGTAAGAGAAAAGGCCAGAACTTAGACCCTGGATGTCTGGCAAGAGCCTGTGCCCTTAAACTTGAGGCCACCATCCACAGTCACCTCAAGAGTCACACTGCAGGAGAACTCATCAAAGGATCAAAGTCAATCTCTTCCCTACCTGCTATGTGGTGTTAGCCATTACTTATATCTTTTGACCAGAAGAAGTGGAGGAGAAGAGAGAAAGGGTGACTCGCCAGTTATTCCCACGCATACCACAAGTGCTGAGCAACAGTCAGCAGGAGTGCCAGCTTGGAGGGCCAGTCTGTATCTTTTCCTAACTCCTTATTCGGGGACATCATGTGGGTAGGTTGAAATCCTCCGGGGTGGGAGTATTTACACCTCAGAAATTGGCAAACACTACAAATCCAAGCTTTTTCACTGGAGAGCCAGTTGTTAAACATTTCCCAGCACACTGCTTCATTCTGCATCAAAACACAGAGAAGGTATGGTTAGCTAGACTCCTCGGCAGCATGGACCTTGCCTGCTAACCACCCTACTTGGTTCTCTTTTGATAGAATCATAGACCCTCAGGATGCTGAAGCTGGAAAGGTCCTTAGAGACAGTCGAGTCCAATGTCTGTATTTCAAATGGACAACCAGAGCCCAGAGAGGGGAAGTGACTTGCCTAAGGTCACACAGCCCATGTCACAACAATTCACGTCAATTTCCATCCGTGTCGTCCAAGCCTGTAGATCTAGTTAGGGGAGAATGCCACAGGTTTTCTGGCATAGACTAGACACGGATGCTGCTATTTGGGGAGCTATTCTGTGAGGATGGGGTAGTGTTTTCCGGATTTCCTGGCTGTTCCCTCCTCCTGCACTTCCCTACCCCCACGGGGCGTAGTAGAGAGATAAGCAAGATGCGCACACTGTCATCAGTAATGCAGCCTCTTCTGTCTCTGAGTGGAGTCCGTAGCAGTTGATGCAAATAGCACAGCTTGTAAATGTGCAGATTGGATCAGAGCCCTAAAGTGCACCCTAGAAAACACGGCTGCGTGTTCTTCATCTACGGCTAATTATAACTTTATTCATTACAGTCTGGCTCATAAGATTATAGACCTAAATCAGGAATAGAATATGTGTTACATATATATTTTTGTAATACTTTCCCTCCGTCAGAAGTGAGTCTCTGCCTCTAGCGAGAGGCGTGAAGTCAGAGTCCCATCCCCAAGTCGGGCATCTGCAATGTGGCATTTTTCTGTCGCCGCCCCACACTTTCGCTCAAAGCAACGTGGAGGTGTTAATCAACTCAGAAAGCACCCAGCCCGCCAGTCCCGCCCGACAAATCAGAGCAACTGTCAAAGGGAGATGTAAAAGGGGTTATTAATCTTGGGGGCCAAATGTTTTTAATTATGTACACACAGTATTCAAATGAGGTTAGAATTTGTCTTATGGGTTCGCTCTTTCCCTCCACGGTTGATCCCGCAGTGCAGCGGGGTACACGAGAAGGGAGAAGCCCCATGAAGGATTTCTTCTTGTTCTAGAAGGCTTGACTTCTAAGTGTCAGATTGCCCTAAGGTACAGCCCTTGAACCTCTTATTCATTTCTTAAAAATTTATTTTATTGAACTATAGTCGATTTACCATATTGTGTTAATTTCTGCTGCATAGCAAAGTGATTCAGTTTATATGTATGTATACTTTTTCATATTCTTTTCCATTACGGTTTATCACAGGATATTGAATATAGTTTCCTGGGCTCTACAGTAGAACCTTGTTGTCTATCCTTGACCTCTGTTTCTCTCATTAGGGGATAATCCATTCCTTGGCTCTAGATATCATTTAGACACTGAAGACAGATATTTAACCTGTAGCTCTTTCCTGTACACTGTACTCCAGGATCAGAGAACAATCCCCTGCTGGATGCCTCTACTTGAATATTTCTTGGACAACTCAAACTTTAAATGCTGACAGTGAAAAAATCTGTTTTTTGTTTTTCTTTTTCCCTCTCTTTCGAAACATGGTCTTCTCTGAGCTGCCCCTGGTGAAAGCACTCTCCACTGTTATTCATTAAGAGCACTGTCCTTCTGCTTGCTTAACCTACACACCTAGGAGTAATTCTGGATTCTTCTTTCCTTCACCTCTCACAGCAACGAGCAAGTCCAATAGACTTTTCCTGTCAATTACAACCTGAATTCAGCTCTTTCTCTCTGGTTGTCACCTCTCATCCTGGGCCACAGCAGGACTCCCCTTGCTAGCTTTCCTGCTTCCTGTCTTTTTTTTTAAGTTTATTCTTTCTTTCTTAGAAAAGGTTAAGATTTCTTTTTTTTTTTGTTTAATATGGACCATCTTTTAAAATCTTTATTGAATTTGTTACATTACTTCTGTTTTATGTTTGGTTTTTTTTGGAGGCAGCAAGGTGTGTGGGATCTTAGCTTCCTCAACCAGGGATCAAACCCACACTCCCTGCATTTGAAGACAAAGTCTTAACCACTGGACCATCAGGGAAGTCCTCACTGCTTCTTGCCTTGCCTCTTCCTCCACACTCCATTCTCCCTCTAGCAGCCACAGGGATACTTTAAAAAATAAGCCGTCATACCCCACTCTCCTGTTGCTAACCTTCTAAAGGCTTCAGAATAAACGCCTTATCCCCTTGCAATGTCCTCAGGGCCTTACAGAATCTGGTTCCAGCCCACCCTTCTGCTCTCATTGTTATTATTCATTCCTTGAACTCTGCCAAACTCATTCCTGTCTCAGGCCTTTGACCGTGCTATTTCTCTTCCCAAGACTCTTCTCTAAGAGTCTCTTTCTAAGACTCTTCTTCCTGTTCTCAGCCTGGCTGGAATCCTCCAAATGTCTTTCTAGAGGGTCTGAGCCTGGGCGGGGAGAGGGGTAACCAAGGTCCCCCTATTCCTTGAAGAGGGTGTGTTCTCTCTCCAAACAAGATTTCACACAAGAGAAAATTCTCTTAGGAAACCCAGGAGCTGAAAGGAAGGGGTTGCTGAACGCTGATGGCCTCCAAATGTCAAGAGTGACCTGCAATGGCTCTAAGTTCAAAGGTAGGTAGTGAATTTCTGTGCAGTCAGTGATTACAACCCACAGTCAGAGCCCGCCTGGTGACTCTGGGTCCTGGTCCTTAAACGGAAAGCACTGCTATGTGCTGAATGTTACCATTCTTGGAAGACGTTTCAAAACGTCTCTGGTTCCTAGTTAGATGCTCTGTCACCTTCCACAGAGTTTCTAACGCACGTGGGCTCTGATCCTGAGGACAGAGAGGGTGACTTTTGGCTTCTCTCTCCTCCACGTTCAGCGCTGCACCTGGCACACAGCTGACAGTAAAGGAGCGGGGAAAGACCACGGCTTGTCTGCAGGATGGTCTTGTGACAGTAAAGATTTGCCTTTTTGGATGGCATCACTGACTCAAGGGACACGAGTTTGAGTAAACTCCGGGAGTTGGTGATGGACAGAGAGGCCTGGCATGCTGCAGGCCATGGTGTGGCAGAGTCGGACACGACTGAGCGACTGAACTGAACTGAACAAGGACTTGACTTTTCCCCATGTTAGTAGATGCTGAGTGTATTGAGATCAGGATGAGGTCTTACCTTTCTAGTCGTCCTCACAGTATACTGTATCAGTACCTGGTACAGTACTGAGCATTTAATGAGCTCTTAGAACATTTCTGTAGAAATGCTCTGCTGAAGGGAACAATTCCATAGTCATCTCAGTTTAATGAAAGGGACCACTGGTGATCAGTGCCGGTCTCTGTCTCCTGGCAACCTGGCACCCCAGTGAGTAAAGAGGTAGGTGTGGTCTCTGACATTTTGGGAGAAGCAAGGGGACAGTTGAGAGGGTGCTGAGGTCTACTTTAGGGGCTTCCTTTGGAGAAAAGAGAGTTTTCCCCTTTTACTGAAGATGCCAAATGAGGCCTGGCATGAAACATGGATTCATATGGTTTTTTGTGTGCAAACAATATATCCATTATAGAACAGTTTTATATTTCCTCATCTGACTTGAAAGGGTGGCGCTTTGTATAAACCACATTGTTTGAGCTGAAAATTGTATTCTGCAGATTTCATTTTGATAAGAGAATTCTGGCTTTGTCGCCAACCAACATTTTAAGAAGTCACATAAAGAAGCAATGCCTTGAAAAATGCATGTTCTTAGCAAGCTAATTCTGGTAGGTCTCATCATTCTCCACAGTTCCTTCACTTGTTGCATCATAAACAGTCTTTGTTTAGCCAGAAGTATGTGCAGGCCCAGGCAATAGTCTTGGAGTAAATGCCATTGCCCCCTTCTGTGACAGCTCCTATGAGTGTGTCTCCTAAGCTGTGTCAATGATGCCAGATTATCATCATCACCATTATCATCACAATCATCATCAATATTTACTTTCATTGAGATTTTTCTGTGTGCAAGGCATCTTTCTAGGCACTTCATATGCATTATCTTCTTTAATCCTCTCAACAGAGGCATGTCTTATTATTTATCTTCATTTTACAGATGGGGGAAAAAGGTCTCAGAGAGGTTAAATAGATTGTCCAGGTCATAGGGTTGGTAATATCCCCATTGCTGGAACAATGCAAAGACTTGAGTACTACCTAACGCGTAAAGTAGTGATGGATGCCATCCATTCCCTGGGGACGTTTGATCCTCTGAATTAGCTTTGGAAGACACCTGGCAGGTCAGAGAGAGCATTGATGTTCTAGTCAGACAGATCTCAGTCTTAACCCCAGCACAGTTACCTATCAGTTAGGTGACTGCAAGCAAGGCTTCCCTGGTGGCTCAGACGGTAAAGCATCTGCCTACAGTGTGGGAGACCCGGGTTTGATCCCTGGGTCAGGAAGATCCTCTGGAGAAGGAAATGGTAACCCACTCCAGTACTCTTGCCTGGAAAAATCCCATGGATGGAGGAGCATGGTAGGCTACAGTCCATGGGGTTGCAAAGGACATGACTAAGTGACTTCACTTTCTTTTTTCAAATTTTCTTTAAGTAAGTTTTTAATTTATCTGAGCTTCACTCTCCTTATCCCTAAAAGGAAGATAAGAATAACATTTGTGAGAACCAATCAAGTATCTGTAATAGATCAGATGCCCATAGAATACTATTATTCTAACAGTTATGGGCACATGTGCCAGACTAAGAACTATATTTTCATGAATTATCTCATTTAATCCTCAAAACAACTCTAGGAGATTGGTCTTTTATTCTATCTTCATTATGTAGAAGGGTAAAGTGTGGCTTAGAGAGGTGTAAATTACTCAACAGAGGCCAGTTTTGGAGTTAGAGGAAACTGCCAGTGAAATGTAATTCTTCCAACTCGACTTTGGAAAAACCCCTTAATGTCTCTGAAGTTCAGTGTTCATACGTGATACATGAAACACCAGCCCAAAAGGGGGTGGTAGAAGCGGAGTGACAAAAGGTAAGTAACAGACAGTCCAAAATGTTCTGTCTTTCCCTTTCCCTTTATGGAGGCCCTGCCACAACACCTGCCTCTAAATTTCCATTGAATATGGTCTCTCTCTTACAACCTGTATTAGCAAGATACCTCAAATGTTGGGTTACAGTCTCCTAAGAAGCAGAGTGATGCTGTCTTTGTCTTTGGGTTCCTCCCCACACCTTTCCCAGCAAACTGGCTAATGGCAGGTGTTAACTAATGCTGCCTAAATAAATGGATGTGCAAACAAAGGAATAAGGTATCTCCCCCAACCAGAACCTCGGTGGCTGAGCCTTCGGTGGGGTGTCTTTGAACTTCCTTAGAACTGGCAGCATCAGCTCATCACCTGGGCAGTGGAGGGGACAGAAACCTGTCTCTTCATTGCTGCAGCTGTCCCCTTACAGCAAGGGGGAAATTCTAGCCAGTCACTCTCAGATCTGAAGTGGAGAGAAAGCCTGGGAGTCCATGTGCCAGAGGAGAAATGATTCATAGTCATCGCACTGTGTAGGAAGGACGAACTGGGAGGCAAACTGCTAGCATGCTCCAGGGTTTGCCTCTCGGTAATGTGAGCTTTGCAGTCTGGCCAGGAGTGAGCTTTTCACCATAAACATTCAGGGCATGCTGCTTATGTTTTAAAAGTGACGTGTTTTAATTTCCAGCCAAAAATACTATATGTTTGGATTGCAGTTTCTCAAGTTGCTAAAAAATTATTCAGAGGAGATGAAAACCTGCCATGCGGTAGAGGAAGCAGCCTGATGTTTAATGCAAAGGCTAAATCAGTTCTGTGGGAAGCAGGGTCTTCTTTTGAAGCCAGACCATGCAGTGGACAACATAGAGCTAGGACATTTCCAATCTCCTATGATGGCCAGCTTGAATTCTTTAGGGCATAGAACTACATCAGGACACTTGGTTTTTCATTTGTTAGGGGTAGATCTGATAAAATAGGCTAGTTAAGCTGTAGTAACAAACAACTCTTAGATTCTACTGGCAATAGGTTACTTTCTTACTCATCGACATGCTGCTTATTGGCCAGCAGGAGGCTCTGCTTCATGTCTCCTCTTGGGGGACTTGGTCTACACGATGGAGCAGCCACCATCTTGAACATTGCCCATTACCACCACAGGATAGAGCTCTGGAGTACTTGAGTGACATCTAAACAGTCAAATACTCTGGTCCAGAAGCAGCACATGCTACCTTTGCTGATCACACACTGACGAGGGCTGTCCCCTGGTGGCATCCAGCCACAAGGAGTCAGGAAAGGCAATCCTATTATGTGTCTGGAAGGAGAACCAGATATCAGCAAGCAGCACCATCAAGATCTACATAGGGCATTTGATGCACTTGAAACCATTGGGAGAAAAGAAGAGAGAAATCATAATCATAACATATCTCAGAGGAAGAGAAATCTTAACTCAGATTTTTTTAAAAATCCATTCTGAGCAGAATACAAGATATTTTTCTTCCTCCTTTAACTTCTAAGGAATTGTTTATAAATTCTCTCTGTACTTGAAAAACAACTAAGCCATTAGAGTTGAGATGGATTCTCTGGTGTGTGCATGTGTGTGTATGGTGTAGTGTATTGCAGTTTAGGAAGTAGATCAGAAGAAAAAGACCAAAAGTGCTTTAGTCTAGTGTCTTCCCTGAGCCACTCAAGGGCTTAGAGGTTGTTGCAAAGCTAGAGAACCAAACCAGCGGTTTGGTCTTGAACAAGCTCATGAGAGACCTTATAAAACAGAAAAGGCTGACCAGACCTTGTGGATGGAAGTTGTCTCCTTTCTCCAAGTAGTGCAAGATGATGTCCAGGTAAGACTTCAAGGCAGGCAGGCTCATGCACTGCACTCCCCTTCTCAGGACAAAGAATGCCAAGGCTAGGAGACACCGAAATAACAACAACAACTACAACCCCTTCCATCTATCTGTACCCAAACTCAAACTGGTCCTTCCAACAACCTTCTGCAGAAGACTGAACATCATTATCCCTGTTTCTCAGAGGACAGGTCTATGGTCTGCAGAGGTAAGATGATTTGCTCAAAGTTGCCTGATTAGTAGGGGCTTCTGGGGTGGGGCAGTGGTTAAGAATCCAACTGCCAGTGCAGGAGACCCAAGAGACACAAGTTGGGTTCCTGGGTCAGGAAGATCCCCTGGAGGAGAAAATGGCAACCCATTCCAGTATTCTTTTCTAGAAAATTCCATGGATAGCAGAGCCTGGTGGAGCCAAGTCCATGGGGTCGCAAAGAGGCAGACATGACTGAGCTTCCATGTATGTTTGGTTAGTAAATGATATAGTTAGGATTTAAACTTAAATATCTGGACATCAGATCCAATGCTCTTGTCATTGTGGTTTCCATGGAAACCATGAGCCTTCTTGTCCCTTGTTCAGTGTTATGGGGTGAATGTTTTTGTTCTCTCCACATTAATATGGTGAAGCACTAACCCCCAATGTGGAGATATTAAGGAGGTGGAACCTCTGGGAAGTAATTAGATTTAGGTGAATTCATGAGGGTGGGGCCTCCATGATGGGATTAGTGCCCTTATAAGAAGAAAAAGGAAGACCAGAGCTCTGTCTCTCCAACATGTGAGTACATTGTGAGAAGGTGGCTGCTACAGGTCAAGAAGAGCTTTCTCCAGGAACTGAAAATATTAGTACCTTGACCTTGGACTTCCCAACCTTCCAAACTATGGGAAATAATGTCTGTTGTTTAAGCCACCCAGTCTACGGTATTTTGTTATAGCAGCCCTAGCAGATGATGACATTCATCTTCTTATAATTTAATCTTAGAACTTCAACAAGTACCAAGTGTCTAGAGAACCTTCATTCCCTTCATCCCATGTCTTTAAGTTCAGGAGTGTCAGCAGAAGTAACACTCTGGCCTTTATGCACCTTTATTAACTAGTCCCTGGAGGAGGAAGGTTGATCTGATGGGCAAGTTTCAGAAAAGTAACTGAGTGAGCATGCTCAGCTCAGCCATCTCTGTATTTTCTTGGATCCAGCTTCAGGCATGACACATTTGGGACCTAGTAAAGAGCCTCTTGATGAAAGTGAAAGAGGAGAGTGAAAAAGCTGGCTTAAAGCTCAACATTCAGAAGACTAACATCATGGCATCTGGTCCCATCACTTCATGGCAAATAGATGGGGAAACAGTGGAAACAGTGGCTGACTTTATTTTTCTGGGCTCCAAAATCACTGCAGATGGTGATTGCAGCCATGAAATTAAAATACACTTACTCCTTGGAAGGAAAGTTATGACCAACCTAGACAGCATATTAAAAAGCAGAGACATTACTTTGCCAACAAAGGTCCATCTAGTGAAGGCTATGGTTTTTCCAGTGGTCATGTATGGATGTGAGAGTTGGACTATAAAGAAAGCTGAGTGCTGAAGAATTGATGCTTTTGAACTGTGGTGTTGGAGAAGACTCTTGAGAGTCCCTCGGGCTGCAAGGAGATCCAACCAGTCCATCCTAAAGGAGATCAGTCCTGGGTGTTCGATGGAAGGACTGATGCTGAAGCTGAAATTCCAGTACTTTGGCCACCTCATGCGAAGAACTGACTCATTGGAAAAGACCCTGATGCTGGGAGGGATTAGGGGAAGGAAGAGAAGGGGATGACAGAGGATGAGATGGTTGGATGGCATCACCAACTTGATGGACATGAGTTTGAGTAAACTCTGGGAGTTGGTGATGGACAGGGAGGCCTGGTGTGCTGCGATTTATGGGGTCATAAAGAGTCAGACACTGAACTGAACTGGGTGGTAGTAGGTGTTAAATATGTCCTTCCTGAAGGTGGGCAAAGGGTAGGGGCTTCCCAGGTGGTGCTAGTGGTAAAGAACACACCTGTCAATGCAGGAGACATAAGAAATATAGTTTTGATACCTGGGTCAGGAAGATCCCCTGGAGGAGGGCAAGGCAACCTATTCCAGTATTCTTGCCTGGAGAATCCCATGGACAGAGGGAGCCTAGCAGGCTACAGTCCACAGGGTTGCAAAGAATCAGACATAACTGAAATGACTTAGTGTGCACTGGGTGGTAAGTTTCCCAGGCAAGCCTTGCCCTGGGCAGCAAGCACACGGTGGTCATCCCATTTACTAAATGGTTAAACTGATACCTGAAGTATGGTGCTGGGAAGCCTACTTGTGGCCATAAGTCTAAAGGCATGTTCTTCAAGTCACCTTCAAAGATAATATTTTGATTTCCATATGTATCGTATGTCTTATATCTCTGTTGGTTTCAAACTTACTTATGGAAGGACAGGAAAGAGTGGGATTGATGATCACTTAAAAAATCTGACTCACATCTATGGATAGATCAATTAAACAGAAAATTAGCAAGGAAATACAAACTTTAAATGATACAATGGACCAATTAGACCTAATTGATATCGATAGGCCATTTCACCCCAAAACAATGAATTTCACCTTTTTCTCAAGTGCACATGGAACCTTCTCCAGCATAGCAAATTCAAAAAAATTGAAATCATTTCAAGCATCTTTTCTGATCACAATGCGGCAAGATTAGATGTCAACTACAGGAAAAAAAAAACTATTAAAAATACAAACATATGGAGGCTAACCAACACTCTTCTGAATAACCAACAAATCACAGAAGAAATAAAAAAAGAAATCAAAATATGCATAGAAAAAAATGAAAATGAAAACACGACAACCCAAAACCTATGGGATTCAGTAAAAGCAGTGCTAAGGGGAAGGTTCATAGCAATACAAACTTACCTCAAGAAACAAGGGAAAAATCAAATAAATAACCTAACTCTACACCTAAAGCAGCTAGAAAAAGAAGAAATGAAGAACCCCAGGGTTAGTAGAAGGAAAGAAATCCTAAAAATTAGGGCAGAAATAAATGAAACAAAGGGAGACCATAGCAAAAATCAACTAAGCTAAAAGCTAATTCTTTGATAAGATACATAAAATAGACAGACCATTAGCCAGACTCATCAAGAAAAAAAGGGAGAAGAATCAAATCAACAAAATTAGAAATGAAAATGGAGAAATCACAACAGACAACACAGAAATACAAGGGATCATAAGAGACTACTATCAGCAACTATCTGCCACTAAGATGGACAACTTGGAAGAAATGGACAAATTCTTAGAAAAGTATAACTTTCCAAAACTGAACCAGGAAGAAATAGAAAATCTTAACAGACTCATTACAAGCATGGAAATCAAAACTGTAATCAGAAATTTTCCAACAAACAAAAGCTCAGGACCAGATGTCTTCACAATTGAATTCTACCAAAAATTTAGAGAAGAGCTAACACCTATCCAATCAAACTCTTCCAGAAAATTGCAGAGGAAGGTAAACTTCCAAACTCATTCTATGAGGCCACTGTCACCCTAATACCAAAGCCAGACAAAGATGCCACAAAAAAGAAAACTACAGGCCAATATCACTGATGAACATAGATGCAAAAGTCCTTAACAAAGTTCTAGCAAACAGAACCCAACAACACATTAAAAAGATCATACATTAAAGATCATACATACATTAAAAAGTCTACATACAAGTGGGCTTTATCCCAGGGATGCAAGGATTCTTCAATATTCACAAATCAATCAATATGATACACCACATTAACAAGTTGAAAGATAAAAACCATATGTTTATCTCAATAGATGCAGAGAAAGCATTTGACAAAGTTCAACATCCATTTATGATAAAAACCTTCCAGAAAGCAGGCATAGAAGGAACATACCTCAACATAATAAAAGCCATATATGATAAATCCACAGCCAACATTATCCTCTATGGTGAAAAATTGAAAGCATTTCCCCTAAAGTCAGGAACAAGACAAGGGTGTCCACTCTCACCACTACTATTCAGCATAGTTTTTGAAGTTTTAGCCACAGCAATCAGAGAAGAAAAAGAAATAAAAGGAATCCAGATTGGAATAGAAGAAGTAAAACTCTCACTGTTTGCTGATGACATGATCCTCTACATAGAAAACCCTAAAGACTCCATCAGAAAATTATGACAGCTAATCAATTAATATAGTAAAGTTGTAGGATATAAAATTAACACACAGAAATCCCTTGCATTCCCATACATTAACAATGAGAAAACAGAAGGAGAAATTAAGGAAACAATTCCATCCACCATTGCAATGAAAAGAATAAAATACTTAGGAATAAATCTACCTAAAGAAACAAAAGACCTATATATAGAAAACTATAAAACACTGATGAAAGAAATCAAAGACACAAATAGATGGAGAAATATACCATGTTCCTGGATCAGAAGAATCAATATAGTGAAAATGAGTATACTATCCAAAGTAATCTATAGATTCAATGCAATCCCTATCAGGCTACTAATGGTATTTTTCAGAGAACTAAAACAAATAATTTCACAATCTGTGTGGAAATACAAAAAAACCTCAAATAGCCAAAGCAATCTTGAGAAAGAAGAATGGAACTGGAGGAATCAACCTGCCTGACTTCAGACTATACTACAAAGCTATAGCCATCAAGGCAGTATGGTACCGGCACAAAGACAGAAATATAGATCAATGCAACAAAATAGAAAGCCCAGAGACAAATCCACGCACCCATGGACACCTTATCTTTGACAAAGGAGGCAAGAATATACAATGGGGAAAAGACAATCTCTTTAACAAGTGGTGCTGGGAAAACCGGTCAACTACTTTAAAAGAATGAAACTTGAGCCCTTTGTAACACCATACACAAAAATAAACTCAAAAATGTATTAAAGATCTAAATGTAAGACCAGAAACTATAAAACTCCTAGAGGAAAACATGGACAAAACACTTTTTAACATAAATCACGGCAGGATCCTCTAATGACCCACCTCCCAAAGTAATGGAAATAAAAGCAAAAATAAACAACTGGGACCTAATTAAACTTAAAAGCTTTTGCACAACGAAGGAAACTATAAGCAAGGTGAAAAGATAGCCTTCAGAATGGGAGAGAATAATAACAAATGAAGCAACTGACAAGAAATTAATCTCAAAAATATACAAGCAGCTCCTGCAGCTCAATTCCAGGAAAATAAATGACCCAATCAAAAAATGGGCCAAAGAACTAAAACAGACATTTCTCCAAAGAAGACATACAGATGGCCAACAAATACATGAAAAGATGCTCAACATCACTCATTATCAGAGAAATGCAAATCAAAACAACAATGAGGTACCATCTCATGCCGGTCAGAATGGCTGCTATCCAAAAGTCTACAAACAATAAATGCTGGAGAGGGTGTGGAGAAAAGGAAACCCTCTTACACTGTTGGTGGGAATGCAAACTAGTACAGCCACTATGGAGAACAGTGTGGAGATTCCTTAAATAACTAGAAATAGAACTCCTATATGACCCAGCAATCCCACTGCTGGTCATACACACTGAGAAAACCAGAAATGAAAGAGACATGTGTACCCCAATGGTCATCTCAGTACTGTTTACAACAGCCAGGACCTGGAAGCAACCTAGATGTCCATCAGCAGACAAACAGATAAGAAAGCTGTGATACATATACATGATGGAATATTACTCAGCTATTAAAAAGAATGCATTTGAATCAGTTCTAATGAGGTGGGTGAAACTGGAGCCTATTATACAGAGTGAAGTAAGTCAGAAAGAAAAACACCAATATAGTATATTAACAAATATATATGGGATTTAGAAAGATGGTAATGATGACCCTATATGCGAGACAGCAAAAGAGACACAGATGTAAAGAACAGACTTTTGGACTCTGTGGGAGAAGACAAGGGTGGGATGATTTGAGAGAATAGCATTGAAACATGTATATTATCATATGTGAAATAGATGACCAGTCCAGGTTTGATGCATGAGACAGGGTACTCAAGGCTGGTGCACTGGGATGACCCTGAGGGATGGGGTGGGGAGGGAGGTGGGAGGGGGCTTCGGGATGGGGAACACATGTACACCCATGACTGATTCATGTCAATGTATGGCAAAAACCATTACAATATTATAAAGTAATTCACCTCCAATTGAAATAAATTAATTAATTTACAAAAAAAATTGATTTCAGGAAATGATCAGTCACATATGAATGGATGAAGGTTAGTGTTAGCTTCCCCAGTTCTGTTTTCTTGCTTTTTTATGATTAAAAAAAGCTGATTTCCAGGACTCTGTGAAAAAGCTTGTATTTTATTTATGTTTGAATTCCTCATTCCTAATACAGTTCCAGCCCATGATAGTTCCATAATAAGTGTTTGTAAAATAAAGTCCACTGTTGGCTCAGGGAGCCAGGTCAGGACAATGGATAGAGACCATAAGCCAGCCTGAGAAATCTGACACCTGTACTTGGGAGATTTGGCAGAAACTAGGATGGCAGTTCTTACAAGAGCCCCATGTATGAGGAGCCGCAAAGGCCTGAGTCACCCACAGGCCTGATGACTAGTCTTCTTGCCCAGGAAGGTTTGATACAGAGCTCAGGTCTATTGTGCTCCTTACCAAACAGAAAGAAACCTTGACTGGGAGTCTTTCTCTTGTCTTGTCTGCAGAGGTGCAGAAGCATTCTTCTTGCATGGGCTCTGTCTGATGAGTCACGTGAATCCCAGGACCCCAGCAGGCCTAAGGCCCAGGACTCTATTTTGGTCAAAGACTCAAATCTTAAAGAATCCTAAAAACTCTGTATGTATCTGTATTTGTGTGAAGGCATCCATACACATTCTGTGAAGATCTCTTGGAGGAGGACACAGCAACTGACTCCAGAATTCTTGCCTGGAGAATTCCATGGATGGAGGAGCCTGGTGTGTTACAGTCCACAGGGTCACAAAGGGTCAGACATGACCGACGCCACTTAGCACGGCATGGCACTCCCTCGTTAGGGAGAGCCACCTGTCTTGTTCAGTCTGCCGATTCAAATATTGATCTTACCCCCAAGGACCCTCATAGACACACCCAGAATTATGTTTGACCAAATGTCTGTACAGCCAGTAGCCCAGTGAAGTTGACACATTAGCAATCATGATAGGTAGTTGGTAAATATCATTTAATTAATTAACTAGTTGATTACTAATAAATGAAAATGTTTTGGCTGCAAGGTTGTATATCACCGTAGTTGCAGGCTCCTGTTGCTGGTCCTAAAACTGTCCTGGGCCAGCCTCACATCCTGCAGAAGCTGCTCTGATAAAGTGAGAAGAATATATTCTCCCTCACAATCTCTTGACACAGTGCAGGCAGTTGCATTGCTTGTGATGGGCTCTAGGAAGGCTGCCCTGGACTCCCATTGTCTCACTGAGATTCTCTCTGCAAACATTTTAAGTTCTCTGCTGTGTGTGTCTGTAGGGCTGAGATCTGCATGGTGAGGGTGAGATGGGCACCGTCCAGAAACCTGGTCCAGAGAAACTATCCTCCCTAGGCCCTTCCCACTCAGGGAGCACTTTCCCTCAGTCCTCTCATCCCCTCCTTATCAGTCCAGGATTACCCTCCTCCAGATTTCAACATTAAGTTTGTGCTCAGTCCCTAGCTTTTCACAGATACGTATGAACATAAGACTCCAACGTCAGCAGGATCTTCAGCGGTCAGATCACTGGCTCAAGGCTTCTGCTTGCATTTGCTTCAGGGCACTCTCAAGGTATTTAGGGGCTCACTGTTGCACCTTGTTTGGGCACAGTGATGGTGCTTACTGAGTGCCTCGCTATCATTACCTCTGGAGGTCACTGCCAAGGAATGAGCCTTCACTGTTCGTCTCTGCTGGACCAAGGCCAGGCTGTCCCTGGTGACTGACTTGGCAACTCTCACTGAAACATCAGACATGTGAGGCTGCTCCCAGGATTTCAGAAATGGGAGTAGGGGTACTAGAGACCAGATATTTTTGCGTTTCCCAAACTCATATGTTGAAATTTAACCCCCGGTGTGATGGTATTTGGAAGATTTGGGCCTTTGGGAGGTGATTAGGTCTTGAGGGTGGAGCCTCCACAAATGGGATTAGTGCCCTTTTAAAAGAGACCCTGGAGAGATCCGTCATCCATTCTGCTATATGAGGTCACACTGGGAAGACAGCTGTCCAAGAAAAAGGACATCAAACCTGCCGATGCCTCGATCTTGGACTCCCAGCCTCCAGAACTGTGACAAATAAATTCCCTTGTTTATTAAGTCACCCAGTCTGTGGTATTTTGATTATAGCAATCTGAGTGGACTAAAACGAGGAAGCATCCAGAGCCCAGGAGATGTTTTAGTTCTCCCTGCACTTCAAGGCTTGCTTCTAAATTATGCATCTTTATCATGTGGTCAGTCTTTGAACGTGTGTTTACACACATTCAGTGCTTGTTACTACCTAAGACAGTGTGCCGCAGTGTTCAATCACCCTGACAATAAGAGTACTACTGTGATAATAATAATTTCTGCAGATAGAATTTCTAGAGCACTTCCATATGCCAAATGCTAAGCACTTTACATGGATTATCTCATATAATCCTCTGAAGAACTCTGTGAGGTAGATGATTTTATTATTCTTATTTTACAGACAAGGAAGCTGACACACAGAGGGGTTAAGTAACAGCTAAGTGGTGATTCAAAGCCAGGCTGTCTAACTCCATAGCTTGAGCATTTAAATATCTTATATCTTAGTTGGGTTCTTCTCTTTCTTTCTCGCTTGCTGTCTTGCCTTTCAGCTCCAGGTTCACTCTTTTAGACCCCACAGGCCAAGTCTTCCCATTCTTTCTCATGGTGGCCCTTCAGAGTTTTGCAAACCGTAGTCATGCCCCTGAATGGTGTATGATCCTTCCCTGTTCTCCTGTGACATGCCTCAACCCTCTCCCCATTGGGCTGGGAGCGCTCAAGGGCTCCAGCAGGTGTACCCACTTTGAAGCACAGAGCGAGCGTAGGCAAGACGGATAAGCACAGGACCTTCGGATCCCGTGTTTGAGACACTGGGAAGCTGGCAGGAATATAGCCTCAGAGCATCAGGGAACCCACATCTAGAATGTTGACTCATTCTTGGCTCCACTACAGTCAAAATCCCTACCGGGAATTTCTCATTGTCTGTGGCTAAATCTCCCCTTCCCAGTCTTGTACTTGAGCAGTTATTTTTTTGAACCTGAGAGCTGGACCTGACACTGTGTCTATTAAGAATCTTAAGCAATGACAGTTCCACTGGGGACTAGACTCACAGATCAGAGTAAAGCCTTCCCAGACATTTTGTCTGGAAGTGACCGGTAGTTTTACGCTGGTCTTAGTTGGCAAAGTCATCAGCATTGTCAGTCTCAGAAAGCAGAGACACACAGGAAAAAGGAGAGCTGTGGAGTCAGAAGACCTGAGTTCCATTCCCAGGCTTGAACCCATTAAACTTGCCAGGTGATGCTTCACCTCTGTTGGCACACAATGTCATTCACTAATAGTAGGTTAAATTTTGCAGTGTCTGGAGATACATAGGGCCTGTGGCCCAACTCCTGGGTTTGAATTCTGGCTCTTTTACTAACAAGCTGTGTGACCTCAGGCAGGTTATATAATCTCTCTTTGAGTCAATTTTCTTATTTTCATTGTGGGAATTTTAGGAGAACCTACTTTAAGAGTTGTTTTGAGGGCCTGCAGAGTTAATAGAAGATACATGCTGGGTATGGTGGAAAATAAGTACTAGATTATTCATTCACACATCATTTTATAATAATTATAAAAAAATAACACAATAGTTATACAAGCTAAAAGTACATTGAGCATAAGTGCCATTGTTTTCTATGTAGATAACTTATTTATGTAAATTAAGTAACTAAATACGTGTATAATAAGACATGTAACATAGCATATAATCAGAACAAGACACAGCATGTAATCAGAACAAGAGAGTCAAATTCTTCAGGTTCTACTTACAAAAACAAAAAATGATTTAGGAACATATGTGATTGATCAGAGTTAGTTTTTGTTTCATTTTTCCTACCAACATCCGCCTCTTTGACTAGATAACGTTTCCTGGACCAAGACAAAGGCGAAGCAGAACAGAGAGAAGAGAGAAAAAGCGAACATGTTAAATGAGCAGGAGGTGGAAGGAACCCTACGCCCTGCCTGGGCCCCACCCAGACCCCAGATGGAGCATTACATTGGCAGAGGTGACAGCCACTCCTGTTGAGCTTGGAGGATGCAAGGACATAGATCTCTCTTGCCTTGCCCCTGGGAGAATTTTCCTGCAGGGTGGGAAGCAGTTGGCTAGAGATGGCTGTGCAGGGAAATGAGTGGCGGCACCTGAGAGAGCCTCCCAGAGTTCGCCCTGGTTCAGGCACTGAAGGTAGGAGTGACCAGTGTGGAGAGACAGTGAAAACAGTGGACTAGAGGCCTCTGTAGCTTGGCAATCTGTAAGCCCCAGTGACTTGATCTGAATAAGATTATGCTTCTGCCACAAGAGGAGTAAGGGCTTGAAATAAGATTTAAACTCACTTATGAGAAAATTATCCAAAATAATTTAAATCACCCACAGACAACTACTGCTAAAATTTTCACACTGCACACACACACACACATGCACACACACACACAACACAGCTTAGATACCTAGAAGGTCTGAATGTGATTTATTTTGCATTAACATTTCTGGGATTTAGATTCTTAACTTCAAAGGAGCACAGTGATGGCAAAATACATTAAAATGGAAGATATGTTATATAGTATTTGCTGAGAAATAATTAAATGTAAAAAATTACTTAATATAATTATGCCCTGTGACTGTATTGTATTGATTACAAATGTCTTCAAATTGTATCCATTGAAAATGTCTCCTTTTACCTGAAAATCTGAGGGAAGAAACCTACACAAACCTATATATTTAATAATGTAAAGGCAATACTTTGTTTTCTTTATTAATTTTTGTACTGTTTTCTTTAGGAAAACATTTTTTCAGAAGCATTGCACAATAATAAAAAGCATACAAAATTTTTATGTATAAGGAAATCCTTCCTGATCTATAGATGTGGTAAAAATCACATATCATTAGGATTTTCTGTAACAGCTTTTGAGAAACCGTGACTCTTTTTTTAAAGTTACATCAGCAGCAACTGCTTGTTCTTAACACATCTTTCCTTTCAAATTTCCTTTTACTTGGGGCATCTGGACACTCTTCAGCAGGGTGATAAGTGACCTTCCTCCAGAAGACAGGATCCTCACTACGCAAAATGATCTCCATCACGGTCCTCTGATCTACCTGTGACCACATGTTCCACCCTGTCCAAGCAATTCTGTTACAAAAGTGCTGCACATCAGTCTCTGGGCATCACAGTACAGATCCTCCTCCACTTATAGTGGGCTTGTGTCCTGATAAGACCATTGAAAATTGAAAATATCATAAGCCTAACATGCAATTTTTGTTGCTGTTTGGTTGACAAGTCATGTCTGACTCTTTGCAACCCCATGGACTGCAGCACAACAGACTTCCTTGTCCTTCACTATTTCTAAGTTTGCTCAAACTCATGTCCATTGAGTCAATGATGCCACCCAACCATCTCATCCTCTATTGCCCACTTCTCCTCCTGCCCTCAGTCTTTCCCAGCATCAGGGTCTTTTCCAATGAGTCAGTTCTTTGAATCAGGTGGCCAAGGTATTGGAGCTTAAGCATCAGTAGTTGTGGCACTTGGGCTTAGTTGCATCACAGCACATGGAATCTTCCTGGGGCAGGAATAGAATCTGTGTCCCCTGCATTGGCAGGCAAACTCTTAACCACTGGATCACCAGAGAAGTCCTAAAATGCATTTAGTTCACCTACCCTACTGGACATTGTTGCTTGGCCTAGCCTACCTTGGAAGTCCTCAGAACACTTCTGTTGGCCTACAGTTGAGCAAAATCATCTAACACAAAGCCTATATTGTTACATACAATGTTGACTATCTCATGGGATTTATTGAATACTCTACTAAAAGTGAAAACAGAATGGCAGACGGGATACAGAGTGATTGTAAGCATATCCGTTGTTAACCCTTGTGATGGCAAGGCTGACAGAAGTTGGCTGACACTGCCCAGCAGCACGAGAGAGTATGGCACTGCATATGTCCAGACTGGGAAAAGATCAAAATTCAAAATGTGGTTTCTACTGAATGTGTATCAGACCGCCCTGTATCAGACCGCCCTCAAGTTGAAACATTCTAAGTTAAACCACTGTAAGTCAGGGATCGTCTATAACTTGTCATTAATTATTACAGTGATAGGATTTTTAAAAGAATTGTAAAAAACCACTCAGAATAAAACTTTCTATTCTAAAGATTTTAGAACTTCCATCTGTGTCCTATGTTCCAGTGTTTAGATGCTTCTAGTTTTAGACTCACAGATAAAATATATTTTACCATTTCTATATATATGTATGTCATGTATATATAAAATGCATACATCTTTTTCTTTTGTATACTGCTTTTATAACTAAGCAGTATGTCATTCAATTTTTTATATATCTATACTGTTTTTATAAATAGTTGCATGGAACTCCATTATATGGAGCTGTCGCATTTTATTTAACCAACCACCTACTGTTGCATATTTGATTGTTTCTAATTTTCATTATTACCAAAAAAATTGCTGTGAATATCCTTGAACATACAACTTTGCATGCTATTTTATTTCCTTAGATGAAATTTTAAGAAGTGGGTGAATCAAATGGTATGCATATTTTAAAAATTGTGATACTCATTGCTAAATTATTGCCCAGAGAGGTGGTAGCAATCTACACTGAATCCAGAGCATAAGAGTGTGAGTTTCCGTATACCCTCTCTGGCCCTAAGTACTGTCATCCCTTCTATTCTTTGCCAATCTGATAGGTAAAATCAAGGTATCACACTGTTGATAAAATTTTATGTTTACTACTGCTTCTCTTTCTTCTGGTTTAAGAATCTTCATGTCATAAGTTCACTTCTTTTCTGTAGAGGTCCTCAGATCTGTGGTTACCAGAAGTTGGTGGAGGGAGGGGGAAATTGGATAGAGACAGTCAAAAGGGCCAAACTTCCAGTTAAAAGGTAAATAAGTACTAAGGATGCAATGTAAAACATGAGATGTACAACAGCTCTGGGCATGGCATAGGGCTGCATAGGAAACAAGCGTAACAGCAAAGTCTACTCATTAGGTTGTTGTGAAGATTGAATAAGTGAATACGTATAAAGGGTTTAGCTATATACAGAATGGATAACAACAAAGTCCTACTGTATAGCACACAAAACTATATTCACTATCCTGTGATAAATCATAATGGAAAAGGATATGAAAAGGATAACTGAATCACTCTGCCGTACAGTAGAAATTAACACAACATTTTTAATCAACTATATTTCAATAAATTAAAAAAAAATAAAGGGCATAGGACAGTGCCTGGCTCCTGATGAATCCACAAGGAAGTTTAGTTATTCATGTCATAACTAAAGGGCAATGATAACTAAGGACACAGGTTCTTGAGCCAGGATGTTGTTGTTGTGTCGCTAAGTCCTGCCCAACTTTTTGCAACCCCATGGATTGCAGCATGCCAGGCTCCTCTGTCCTCCATTGTCTCCCAGAGTTTGCTCAAATTCATGTCCATTGAGTCAGCGATGCTATCTAACCATCTCATCCTCTGCCACCAGCTTCTCCTTTTGCCTACAGTCTTTCCCAGCATTAGGACCTTTTCCAATGAGGAGCCAGTCTATCTGGGTTCAAATGTCAGGTCTGACAGGACAGTTTGGGCAAATCATCTAATGCCCCCCTCCATCCACCTTGCACTTTGGTTTTTTAAACCTTGAGATGGAGTTAATGATAATATCTACCTCCTACGACTGTGAAAATTCAATGAGTGAAGATGTGTTAAGCAATTTAAATGGTGCCTGGTGTCTAGTAAATGCTATAAAAAAAAATTTTTTTTTTCTACTGAAGTTGTTATATAAGTATAGCCACCTTGAGTGTGTCCTCCCCAGGAATGAAAATGCCTCTGATAACTGAGGCTTGTTGAATACTGAGCCTTCCTGGGATCAGGCTGTGGAGACCAAGAAGGTAGATGATCCCTTCTGGCTCAGAGCTTCTAGGAGGGCAGATGGGTTGTAGGATGTGCATCCCAACCTGCCATAGCCATTACTCAGCTAGCTTCTCTCTCCCCTTAGTGTCTCATTGGCCCAGTTGTGAAACAGTTAGAGCCAAGGTTTTTTTCAGCCCACCAGCCTGCGAGAATGTGGCTGAGTTTCCTCCAGGGAAATCGACTCTCTAACGCAGGCTGGGAGTGAGCCAAGCCCTAATGCGGTGTCCTTTGAAGGCGCGTCCAGCTTCACCATTTCAAATGCAATATGCTTATTGCCAGCCTGATTTTTATTGGGAAAAAGCAGTGGTGTACTTTCCAGGTCCCTGGGGTCTGAATTAAAATAAAGGAAGTACTTTAAAAAATCAAATCCAAATAGCAGGACTTGGAAGCGTGCTGTTAAGTCAGAGTATCACAGACCTCGGAAGCAGCTTCCACACGGAGCCCCAAGACAAAGCCCCATGGTAATTGCATTTGGAGGTCCCAGAGGCATTGGTAATGGGGGCAGGCTTCTCTTGGAGTCCTGTCTGCATCGCAAAGCAGATCAATCACAAAAGCTACAAGGTATGAGGTACCTACTGAGTGCCAAGTCCTGTTTCATAGCATATATACTGGTAAGATAGCCATAAAATGTCTTCATTTTACAGATGAGGAAACTGAAGGTCAGATTTTTTTAAAAAGCAAACAAAAAACTGTCCCTATAGTAGTAAGTGACAGAGGTGAGATTTGATTCCAAAGACTTTTTGTTTGTTTTTTGGTTTTGTTTTTAACATCAAAATCTGTGCTTTCTGTTAGACCAGTGTTTTTCAAATTGCCAAGTACTACCACCCAGTAGTGAGTCATGGAATCATTTTAGTGAGGCACAATCAGCATTTTCAAAAATGAAATAGAATAGAATGGAAAAAATGACTGCTTTACTTGAGTTTAATGAAATATACATGCATACATATCTATAAACACACATACGTGTTGTTGTTCAGTCCCTTAGTCATGTACAACTCTTTGGGACCCCATGGACTGTAGCATGCCAAGCTTCCCTGTCCTTTACCATCTCCCGGAACTTGCTCAAACTCGTGTCGCTGAGGCCATCCATCCATCTCGTCCTTTGTCGTCCCCTTCTCCTCCTGTCTTCAATCTTTCCCAGCACCAGGGTCTTTTCTAATGAGTCGGCATGCATTATACAACTATAACATGTATGTTTTTATGTTCTGGGTAATGATAGAAAAGGCTTCAGCAATATGTGAACCATGAACTTCCAGATGTTCAAGCTGGTTTTAGAAAAGGCAGAGGAATCAGAGATCAAATTGCCAACATCCGCTGGATCATTGAAAAAGCAAGAGAGTTCCAGAAACATCTATTTCTGCTTTATTGACTATGCCAAAGCCTTTGACTGTGTGGATCACAATAAACTGTGGAAAATTCTGAAACAGATGGGAATATCAGATCACCTGACCTGCCTCTTGAGAAACCTGTATGCAGGTCAGGAAGCAACAGTTAGAACTGGACATGGAACAACAGACTGGTTCCAAATAGGAAAAGGAGTACATCAAGGCTGTATATTGTCACCCTGCCTTTTTAACTTATATGCAGAGTACATCATGAGAAACGCTGGGCTGGAGGAAGCACAAGCTGGAATCAAGATTGCTAGGAGAAATATCTGAGAAATAACCTCAGATATGCAGATGACACCACCCTTATGACAGAAAGTGAAGAACTAAAGAGTCGCTTGATGAAAGTAAAAGAGGAGAGTGAAAAAGTTGGCTTAAAGCTCGACATTCAGAAAACTAAGATCATGGCATCTGGTCCCATCACTTCATGGCAAATAGATGGGAAAACAGTGGAAACAGTGGCTGACTTTATTTTTCTGGGCTCGCAAATCACTGCAGATCATGATTGCAGCTATGAAATTAAAAGACGCTTACTCCTTGGAAGGAAAGTCATGACCAACCCAGACAGCATATTAAAAAGCAGAGACATTGCTTTGTCAGCAAAGGTCGGTCTAGTCAAGGCTATGGTTTCTCCAGGAGTCATGTATGGATGTGAGAGTTGTACTATAAAGAAAGCTGAGCACCGAAGAATTGATGTTTTTGAACTGTGGTGTTGGAGAAGACTCTGAGAGTCCCTTGGACTGCAAGAAGATCCAACCAGTCCATCCTAAAGGAAATCAATCCTCGGTGTTCATTGGAAGGACTGATGTTGAAGCTGAAACTCCAATACTTTGGCCATCTGATGCGAAGAACTGACTCATTTGAAAAAACCCTGATGCTGGGTAAGGTTGAGGGCAGGAGGAGAAGGGGATGACAGAGGATGAGATGGTTGGATGGCATCACCAACTCAAGGGACATGAGTTTGGGTGGACTCTGGGAGTTGGTGATGGACAGGGAGGCCTGGTGTGCTGCGATTTATGGGGTCGCAAAGAGTCGGACACGACTGAGCGACTGGACTGAACGGAACTGAACTATGATGCACAGTTAAAAAATTCGAGAAAGCTACTCCTCTAGGACATACTGCTTTCTAGTTAGTTATAGCTAACATTTACTAAGATTTTTTATGTATTTGGAATGTCTTTTTTTTTTGGAATGTCTTTTATATCTGGGCTTAACTGATCATTACAACAACATTGTGAGGTGGATGCTAGTAACATCATCCCTGTTTACACATAAGAAGACAGGGTCTGAGAGGTTCAATAATTTGCCCAAAGTCACAAAGTTAATACACAGCAAAGCTTGAATTTGAACCTAGATTGTCCTGTATTAGCATCTGTGTTCTTGATCTTGCCTACTGAGGGACCTCTTGACCACCAGCACCTCACAGCACAGTGGATGGGTCCTGAGAAATCTGACACCCTTTGGAGTAACTTTGGCTCTGTTACTATCTTCAATTGCTGCAGTCTCTCACCTCTCCATATTTTCACTGGCAAGACAAGCTTGCAGAGCTCTTTATTGAATCTGTATCTTCAAATTTCTCTCATCCTTCTCTATTTTAGATTAACTAACCTACTAATTATTTAGACATTCATTCACCAACTTGTGTGCAATTCAAATCTATTACACTTCAGGGGATGTGTCTATATCATGTGTATCCTGCTGCAAATCCCACGTGGTCAGGAGAGAAGTGGAGGGGGGAGATTTGTAGAATCAATTTTTAAAAATTCCGATGCATTTCTGAGGCATCTGAAGTGTTGATGAGATAGCTGGGGTTCTTGGGTGCTTGACTTTTAAATTCACATTTCTGAAAAGCAAGATACAAAATTGATTATACAGTATGATCTCAACTGTGTTAAAAATGTATATAGAAAGGATTGGAAGGAAGTGAACAGTGGTTGCCTCTGGGTGGTAGGGTGATGGGTGATTTTGATTTTCTCCTTGCGTTCCCCTCTCCCCACCCTCCGAATTTCCTGCAATTGATAAAGAGTGTGGCTTTAAAAATTCACTAAGTAATACTTAATTTCCAAGGTAGATTATGGACTTGGATCTCATTTTAAGGAGAGTGTAGCTTGTAAGCCAAATGCATCATGCTTTTGGTGCAAATTAGGAAGTGGCAGAGTAGCTTATCAGTAGGCTCCCAGTCATATGGCACATCAAGGCACAATGCCCCTGCCCATGTGACTGCTACCCACCCTTTCCCCGCTGCTTCACTCTGATTGGGGAGCAGCCAGACTGGAGCCCATCTGGAGCTCTGCATCCGACAGACAGGCCCATGGGTAGGGTTAGGATGTGCTGCTCAAAAGCAAACCACTACAGAACCTGACTTCCCACTAGACTGTGCTACTGCTCCCAGGCTGAACTCTTGCCTTATTCACCTATGTATTTATACATGGGAACTGGCCCAGGAAGAATGATGGATGTTTAAGGAATGAATGTATGTATGTTCATCAGTTCCTATGTTGTTCAGTTGCTAAGTAACGTCCGGCTCTTTGTGACTCCATGGACTGCAGCACTCCAGGCTTCCCTGTCCTTCACTGTCTCTCAGAGTTTGCTCAAACTTATGTCCATTGAGTCGGTGATGCCATCCAACCATCTCATCCTCTGTCACCTTCTCCTCCTGCCCTCAGTCCTTCCCAGCATCAGGGTCTTTTCCAATGAGTCAGCTCTTTGCAGCAGGTGGTAAAAGTATTGGAGCTTCAGCCTCAGTCCTTCCAATGAATATTCAGGGTATATTTCTTTAGGGTTGACTGGTTTGTTCTCCTTGCTGTCCAAGGGACTCTCAAGAGTCTTCTCCAGCACCACATTCAAAAGCATCAATTCTTTGCTGCTCAGCCTTCTTTATGGTCCAACTCTCACAATTCCTATTATAAGCATATATTTGATCATGATCATGATAAGACCACTAGGCTTCCCTGGTGGCTCAGATGGTAAAGTGTCTGCCTGTAATTTGGAAGACCTGGGTTCGATCCCTGGGTCAGGAAGTTCCCCTGGAGAAGGAAATGGTAACCCACTCCAGTATTCTTACCTGGAAAATTCCATGGATGGATGGGCCTGGTAGGTTATAGTCCTTGCAGTCGCAAAGAGTGGGACACGACTGAGTGACTTCACCTTCAATTCATGCTAAGATCATGGCATCCAGTCCCATCACTTCATGGCAAATAGATGGGCAAACAATGGCGTGACAGACTTTATATGTTTGGGCTCCAAAATCACTGCAGATGGTGATTGCAGCCATGAAATTAAAAGATGCTTGCTCCTTGGAAGAAAAGCTATGATCAACCTAGAGAGCATATTAAAATGCAGAGACATTACTTTGCCAACAAAGGTCCATCTAGTCAAAGCTATGGTTTTTCCAGTAGTCATGTATGGATGTGAGAGTTGGACTATAAAGAAAGCTGAGCACCGAAGAATTGATGCTTTTGAACTGTGGTGTTGGAGAAGACTCTTGAGAGTCCCTTGGACTGCAAGGAGATCCAGCCAGTCCATCCTAAAGGAAATCAGTCCTGAATATTCATTGGAAGGACTGATGCTGAAGCTGAAACTCCAAGACTTTGGCCATCTGATGCGAAGAGCTGACTCATTGGAAAAGACTCTGTTGCTGGGAAAGATTGAAGGCAGGAGAAGGGGATGGCAGAGGATGAGATGGCTGGATGGCATCACCAGCTCGATGGACATGAGTCTGAGTAAGTTCTGGGAATTGGTGATGGACAGGGAAGCTTGGCATGCTGCAGTCCATGGGGTTGCAAAGAATTGGACAGGACTGAGTGACTGAACTGAACTGAACTGCAGCATATATTTCATATATTTGAAGTTTGACTTATTTGAGAAGGAAGGACAATGTGGGCTTGGTTTCTGTATTTGTTTTAAATAGTGGGACTGAGTAACACTGGTGATATGAGAGTAGCTTGTTCCAGTGCTTCTCCTGAGCAGCCTTTTGGGGAGGTGACAATCTTCTTCCAGACCAATGGGCCAACAGTAGTAAAGCAAATGGACTTTGGAGTAAGAATGCCATTAGAAAAAAATAGTCATGCTTTCTCTCGATAGTTGTCATGAGGATGAAAGAGGTAATACACGGAAATCTTTTACAACAATGCCTGGCACATGCTAAGGGCTCAGATACGACGGATGGTAGTGGTGGTGATGATGATGATGCTTGAGTTGTTTCTAGGGGGAACAACACTGATGGGCAGGACCAGGCTCGTGTGTGAGTCCCTGAAGTGGAGGCAGTAACAACGCCTGGACCATATGGGCTGAAAATGGAGGAGGAGCTGTTTCCTGAGGGAATCCAGTCTGGCCTCACTAGGGGATGGACGGAATGGTGGTGCGTGTGAGTGGTGTGGGAGGATGGGGTGGTAAGGTAGGAGAACAAGTTCATTTTCAAGAAAAGAAGAGAACATAAGATTTAAAAGCAGCAGAAGACCAACCTTTGAGTCCCAACTCTTCCATGTACCGCCTGTGTAAGTCACGTAATTCTGAGACTCCATTCCTTTTGGTCATGCTTAACATTCACCAGTGCCCTAATTTCCTAAAGAATTCACTCTAATTCTTTATCCTGGTGCACAAGGCTTTTCCCCATCTGAGCTTGGGCTTTCCCTACCTCACATGAAATCTGTAATCTAGCTACAAGCTGTTACTTTCAATTCCCCTAACACTTTTCTCCCCCTAACATTTCTGGTGCTTTCACACCACTGTGCCTTTGTGTAACCCAATTCTTTTGTCTAGAATATCTTTTATTCTTTGTAACCTAAAATCCCTGCTCTTCAAGATAACAATGCCAGACTCATGTATTAAATTATTTAAGAGTCACAGCAAACCAAGGAGGTTGGTAGTATTATTATCCTTATATTACGGATGGGGAAACTGAGGTAAATATCATTTAAGTAATTTGCCCTAAATCACACAACTAATAAGCAACAGGACTGAGACTCAAACCCATGTAATATTGCTGTAGAAATATCGTTTTCAGCCACCGCACCACACTGCTTCTCTGGCTTTAAGACAGTGTTGTAATTCAAGGCCAGTCACAGGAGACCCAGAAGGCCATTTGGCTCCCAGACCTTCATTCATAGAAAGGAACAAGTTTAAACTTTTGACATTATCTCCAAGTGAAAACTTTCACCCAATCACAGAGAAACATGGACACAACTGAAAGAGGAAGATGTTTGTCATGCAGCCTTAGTCTGTGTCTTGTTACTGGGCCATCCTATCTGAAATGCACTGTGAATCAATGTGTCACCACAGTCTTGGGATTATTTTGTGACTAGCATGATAACATTGCATTATAACACATATGCATTACAATCATCTGTTAAGTATAAGTGTTTAAAATATACTAATGTGCTTCCCTGGTGGCTCAGCTGGTAAAGAATCCGTCTGCAGTGCAGGAGACCTGGGTTCGATCCCTGGGTTGGGAAGATCGCCTTGAGAAGGGAAAGGCTACCCACCTCAGTATTCTGGCCTGGAGAATTCCATGGACTAGTCCATGGGGTCTCAGAAAATTGGACACAACTGAGTGACTTTCACTTTCAGGGCTTCCCCTGTGGCTCAGCTGGTAAAGAATCCACCTGCAATGTGGGAGACCCGGGTTTGACCCCTGGGTTGGGAAGATCCCCTGGAGAAGGGAAAAGGCTACCAACTCCAGTATTCTGGCCTAGAGAATTCCAGGGCCTGTATAGTCCACGGGGTTGCAGAGAGTTGGACATGACTGAGCGACTTTCACTTTAAGTTCACTTAAAGTTCTGTAGGGCTTCCCAGGAGTCCCTAGTGATTAACAGCCTGCCTGTCCATGCAGGAGACATAAGGGCCACTGGAGAAGCCCCACCAAGCAAACCCACTAAGCAAATGGGTGCTGACCAATAACCACCAAGCAGGAACAGGGGCTGACCAACCACCACCAAGCAGGCGGGTGCTGACCAATCCGCAGCCGGCATGGTTATTCCTGCGAGTCCGGGTAGAGAAGAATGCTGACTAGCCTTTGCGATCAGGGCCCCTTGGGCCCTGAGGCTCCTACCCAGACCTAACTGTGGCTCACTTGGCGCCTCCAAGGAGGCATAGACCCTGTGTTCAGGAACTGGGACACCAGGGGTGGAGAGGCCAGGTCCTCCCTCGGCCTGGGGCTTAGCCACCCTGGAGTTGAGGTTGCGCTCAGCGAGGAAGGGTTGCCAAGGTGACAGGCGTTCTCTCACCCAGCGTGGACCGTGGGAGTTATCAGAAATGGCAACCCACCTCTATACTCTTGCCTGGAAAATCCCATGCACGGAGGAGCCTGATAGGCTACGGTCCATGGGGTCGCCAAGAGTCGGACACGACTGAGCGACTTCACTTTCATTTTCTTTTCAGTTTCCTTAATGTCCTGTTGCTATCAGAGTAGCATTGCTGACACTCCCCATTCTCCACTTGTTTATGGCATCTTTGGCTGTCCCCGAGGGGAAAAAAAAAAAAACCTAGGAAAAAAACCTAGGAAAATTGTGAAATCTCCAGTTGCTTTTGTTCTGTTTGGTACATACCTGTGTTTTGAGCGGAAGTATAATTCCTATTGGACCCAGGTGTATCAGAGCAGGGGTGAGAGTGGGTTGTGGGTGGAGGGTTGGAGGGTGGCCAGGGGAGCATAGGTTGGCTTCGATGAATGAATCCCAGAAGTGACTGTTTATTGTACCCTGTTGCATTATGTTTCTAACAATGCCTATCTGTGTCCTCTCACTGTGTCCTCTCAATGTAGGTGCAGTGTTCACAGTTTCGTTGTCTTTGTCCTGGGGTTGACGCCAGCAGGGATCCACAGCATGCCTGGAATAGAAACCTGCAAGATCCCACAAGCTCTGCAAATCTCATTGGGTTGGAGGGGACTTGTGGGCCCTGGCAGCTTTGAAAAATACGTTACAACTTGTGACTTTCCCTTTCATCTTATTCTCAGAGATTCATTTGTTCAAATCTTACAGAAGTGTTTGAAATAATTTATTCTTTCAGACACTGGTTCTGAGAACCCACCACAAACTTGGGTTGGGCACTGAAGCTCACAAAGGTGAGTAAGACAGATTGCCCCTGCTGGCCTGGAGGCTGCCATCTGGAGGGAGAGCCGGCTGTAACACACTAATTCTCACCAAGAGCCAGATAAGGTGAGTACTAATAGCAGGAAGAAATAGTTTGTTAAGAACATCACAGAGAGAGTGAATATTACTGAAAAACAAGCTAGAAGTCAGGGAGACCATGTAGAAAAGGACATTTATGAAATGAATTTGAGTTTGTTTTGTTTAAAAATTTTTATTGGAATATTGTTGGTTTACAATTTTTTCATTGAAATTTTTAAAAATTGAAGTATAGCTGGCTTGCCTGGTGGCTCAGACAGTAAAGAATCTGTCTGCAATGCAGGAGATCTGGGTCAAAAAGATCCCCTGGAGAAGGGAATGACTACGCACTCCAGAATTCTTGCCTGGAGAATTCCATGGATGGAGGAGCCTGGCAGGTTACAGTCTGTGGGGTCACAAAGAGTTGGACACAACTGAATGACTACCAACAGCAACAAAATTGTTGGTTTGTAATGTTGTATTAATTTCAGCTGTATAGTAAAGTGACTCAGTTATACAGATTCCTTATACATTCCTTTTTATATTCTTTTCTCTTATGGTTTATACCAGGAGATTGAATATAGTTCCCTGTGCTGTACAGATGCCCTTGTTTATTATTCATCTTATATATAATAGTTTGCATCTTCTAACCCTAAACTCCCAATCTGTCCCTCCCCTCTTCCCCTCCCTCTTGGCAACCACAAGTTTGTTTTCTATGACTGTGAATCTGTTTCTATTTTGTAGATATATTAGTTTGTGCCATATTTTACATTCTACATATAAGCGATATCATATGGTATTTGTTTTTCTATTTCTGACTTATATGAGATGGATTTTGAAAGGTGAGGAGGATTTTAATAGGAAAAGAATGGAAAGAAAAACCTTACCAGAATGATTTTTTCAAAAATAGGAGGAAGAACAATTATGGGCTAGTTTCATTTTCATTATTTGCAAAGTATGGTGTTTGGCATGATGATGAACCAAGGAAATGAAAGCATAGTCCCTATCTTTGAGGAAAGGATGAAGGGAGAAGGATGCAACTTTACAACATACAGCCCGCTGTGCTGGGGCTATAATCACCGCACAAATGAAATATTTTGGGACTCTGGAGATGATCACATGTCACAAAATAGTTGGCATTTGGCTCTATTTCTCTTTTTAGTTTCTGCTTAGTTCATGATTTCCTAGAAAATGTCATCTCCTTTCTTCCCTCTGTCCTCTAATCTTCATGCCACCATCTTTCCTATAAATGGATTGGAAGGCAATGAGTCCCTCTCTGCTAATGATAGTATAGACTGGCTACTGATCCAAGATACCGTGGTATTCGTTACCTTTTGCTGCATAACAAATTATCCCCGAACTCTGTGGTTGAGAACAATAACCACTTGCTATTTCATAATCTCTGTGAGTTGGGAACCTGCATGTGGCTCAGCTGGGCCCCCTGACAAGCTGTAGTCAAGGTGCTGGTCAAGGTGCAGTCAGACTCAGGCTTGACTTGGGGAAGGATCTGCTCCCAATCTCGTTTATAGGGTTGTTGGCAGGATTCAGCACCTTCGGGGCTGTTGGACTGAGAGCCTCAGTTCCACGCTGACTATGGGCTGGAGGCTGCCCTCGTTCCTGGCGGTGTGGACAACTCCATAGAGCAGTTCACAGAAAAGGAACTGAGGCAGGGGGAGAGTGGGGCAAAATGGAAGTCAGAGCCTCCTAATCTTGGAAGCAACATCCCATCACTTTTGAGCTACTTGTCAGTTAGGTACAGCACACACTCAGGGGAAGACCATAGAGGACATGAACACCAAGAGGCAGATTCATTAGAAACCATTTTAGAAGCCCATTCCAACAACCTCTCTGTATGATAGAGTTCTCTCCATTTTCAGAAAAAGAATCTGAAACTCTCACACACTAAAGAACCAGAATTTTAACCCATCTTTCTCCAAAGCCTGCCCCTTCCCACTACCTCTCACTACTTCCTGTGGCTGGATAGAGTCCCCCAGGCCATCCCACCCAGAGTCACCTGTTCAGGTAGCTTTCTTGACATTTGCCCAGCCTCACGCTGAGGCTTAGACTGCCAAGCCTCTCTACCTTTTCTTTTCTCCCTGATCCTGAGGGCATTTCATTCATTCCAGATTTAGGGAGCAGTGAGGTACAGGAAAGGCCAAATATTTGATGTCCTCTGAGCAGCTTCTTTCCTGAAAGCCTCTGCACTAAGCGCCCAGGGTCTTGTCGAAAGTACTTCGGTGAGAACATGCACCTTGCAGTAATGTACTTTATCCACAGATGATTAATCAGGTGCGTCCCCGGATGGTTTGGCACAGATGGAGGTAAGGGAGAGAGCCAGATCGTAAATCCAAATAAATTTATTGCCTCACCATCCATCCCATTATTACATCAGGAAGGCTGTGTTTCCCTTTAGTGCTAGAAGATATGGACGAGGTTTTGCATATCAAGGGCTTACTTAGTACAGCGAGACTAAATCCATCAGACAGGTTTTTGTTGGAGACTAACCAATGACACATTGTTTTGGACAAACTTAGGGATCTTGCCTTTGCTGATAGGAGCAGCATTATAGAAATTTCACAAGGCACTCTTTTTTTTTTTTTTTTTCCACAAGGCACTCTTAAGACACTCAGTACGTGATGGCTTAAACTGTAGTTCTTCCTTGTTTCCGACTTTTCCTTCTGTCTTGAAGCTTCTCAAAGATGACTAATTTTATATCTGCACATCTCCTAACACACCCTGTCCATGATAAGTACCTAATGATTTTCTTTTGAGAGACTGTAACTGGCTCCTAAGTGAATTTAAGCAGCCATCCTTACATCAATTTCAACTCAGCTGCTTCTTTTTCCAAAGCCTGAAGTGAAAGCACGAGCTCCCCGTACTTGCAGCAATTCACGTCTACGGCACTTTACACCATCTATCTGGCCAGGAGGTGGTGTGCATGAATTTGCTATTTCACATTTAAGGCTTTTATAATTACTGAAGAAATATTCTGATGAGACTCTGGTAGCGCTGAATCTGTTCCTGGTTCTTGAAAAATTTCCCCTTATTTCTGGGTCTGCCCTGCACAAGACTCTTACCCTCTTTGCTATTGTTTCCTTCTTTGTTCAAGGTAGAGAACAGTAAGCTGTTTCTTTTAGGATGTATGAAGACAGAGAAATTCTTAATAAAAGGAACATTAGCCCAGGGACCAGATCTCTGTGTAAAAGTTGCTTTGTTGCTGAGATCCCATTTATGGGTTGTGGAGAAACTCTTGTTCTGCCACTTCCTTACCATGTGGCATTAGTCCGGTAAAATACACTCTGAACCTAACGTGTCTCTATAATGAGACTATTGTTACTATCCTGCTTGTTTCACAGGGTTAAGGTGGGAATCACAGGAAATAACGGCTATAAACCACTCCATGTATGTTGCTAATGATGACAATGATTGCAATAGTTATCATGCATCAAGCAGTTACTCTGTGTCAGGAAATGTGCTAAGTGCTTTACATGAATTATGTCCTTGAATCCTCACAACAATCCTAACTAGTTGTTAATATAATCCCATTTTACAGACAAGGAAGCTGAGAAAAACTAAATGCCTTATAATTTATACTTATAAATCATAAATTATGGAGCCAGAATTCAAACCCACACATACAACTACCAAACTCAAGAACTGTGTAACTTACAGAAAACTACCTCACTGTATAAATACAGGGTTATATTACAACTGTCCTGGCTGCCCTTAATACAAATGTACGGTGTTGCTATTTTATTTTCACATTTACCCAAAGAGTACATTGAAATCTATAAGTGTACAAGAGAAATCTATAAATCTTATATATAAAAAACATGTAAGACTTTCTACATGGGTGCCAAGACCATCAAGTGGGGAAAGGAAAGTCTTTTCAACAAATGGTTCTGGGAAAACTGAATATCTGTGCAAAAGAATGAGGTTATATGCTTATCTTATGCCACGTACAAAATTACTTCAAAATGGCTTAAAGACCTAAACATAAGGCCTAAAACTATAGAACTTTTTGGAAAAAACACAGGGGAATACCTGCATCACAATGGATTTGGTGATAATTCGAATATAAAAGCATAGCTGCTGCTGCTGCTAAGTCACTGCAGTCGTGTCCGACTCTGTGCAGCCCCATAGATGGCAGCCCACCAGGCTCCCCCGTCCCTGGGATTCTCCAGGCAAGAACACTGTAGTGGGTTGCCATTTCCTTCTCTGATGCATGAAAGTGAAAAGTGAAAGTGAAGTCGCTCAGTCGTGTCCGACTCTTAGCAACCCCATGGACTGCAGCCTACCAGGCTCCTCTGTCCACGGGATTTTCCAGGCAAGAGTACTGGAGTGGGGTGCCATTGCCTTCTCCAAAAAGCATAGCAATGAAAGAAAATTAGATGAACTGGACTTCATCAAGGTTTAAAACTTTTGTCTGTTAAAAGACACTATCAAGAGAGTAAAAGACAACACACAGAGTAAGAGAAAATATTTGCAAATCATATATGTGATAAAGAATAAAAATTCAGAATCCGTTAATAACTCTGACAACTAAACAATAAAAAAAATCCAATTCAAAAATGGACAAAGGACCTGAATAGATATTTCTGCAAACAAGATATACAATTAGACCACAAACACATGAAAAGATGCTCAGCATCATTAACCATTGGAGAAACGCCAACCAAAACCACAGTGAAAGGACTTCCCTGGTGGTCCAAGGGGTAAGACTGCACTCACACTGCAGGTGGCCCAGGTTCTATCCCTGGTCAGTGAACTAGATCCCACATGCTGCAACTAAGAGTCCACAAGCTGCAATGAAGACTGAAGAGTCCAAGCGCCACAACTAAGACCAGGCAAAACCTAATAAATGAATAAATAAATATGTATTTTTTTAAAAAAGCACAAAACTACAATGAGATCCCATAATAGTAGTAAAGAACAAGTGTTGACAAAGATGTGGAGAAACTGGATTCTGGTGCATTGCTGGTGGGGATATAAAATGGTGCAGCTGCTATGGAAAACAATGTGGAGGTTCATCAAAAAGTTAAATACAGAATTACTATATGATCTAGTGATTCCACTTCTAGGTACATACCCCTCACATTGAAAGCAAGTTCTCAAATAGACACTTGCACACCAATGTTCATGGCAGCATTATTCATAGTGGGCAAAAAAGTAGAAACAACCCACATGTCCATCAACAGATGGTACATTATAAATCAACTATACTTCAATAAAAAAGACCACTGAGGTACCTCCCCCTAAATGTTTAAAATAAAATTTTTAATAAGGAAATTTTAAGGCAATAAACCCCAACAGATGGTATGTGTGACCTAGACATATGTGTGACCTAGGCATTATTCAACTTAAAAAAAAAAATGGCATTCTGATACATGCTACCCCATGGATGATCCTTGAAAATGTTATGCTAAGTGAAAGAAGTCAGATACAAAGGACAAACATTGTAGAATTCTACTATGAGGAACTTAGAATAGACAGAACCATAGAGACAGAAGTAGAAGGGAGGTTATAGGGGCAGGAGGAGGGGAGTGGGGACTTATTGTCTAAGGGGTGTAGACTTTCTGTTTGAGATGATGAAAAATTTCTGGAAACAGATAGCGGTGATGGTTGTGCAACACTGTGAACGTTCTTAGTGCCACTGAATTGTCCTTGAAAAGTGAAAGTTGCTCAGTCATGTCTGACTCTTTGTGACCCCATGGACTATAAAGTCCCTGGAATTCTCCAGGCCAGAATACTGGAGTGGGTAGCCATTCTATTCTCCAGGCGATCTTCCCAACCTGGGGATTGAACCCAGGTCTCCCCCATTGCAGGCGGATTCTTAACAGTGGTTAAAATGGTAAAATTTACATTATGTATATTTTAGTACACATCCAAAACTTTTTTTAAAAAGCAGTAAAAAAATCTTACCTTAGTATATTTAGATCTGGTTAATTTGATTTTTTATCATAAAATAACTTTTATTCTCCACTACATAAAAATAATAACAATTCCTTGAAGAAAAAGTGGAAAATACAGTTGAACCAAAAGGGAAAATCAAAACATTCCTTTTCCTAGAGATTAAGATCTTAGCATTAACGTTAACATTAGCATTAATTAGCATTAAGATCTTAGCATCCTCCCAGACCTTCCCTCACTCCCTCTCTCCGTATCTCATTTCCCTTCTTTCCCTTCTTTTGTCCTCTTTTGAGGAAGTTCTGCACCCTTCCATGCTTCAGTAACAGTGAGGTCACTTTCCTTTATGAGTTCTCATTTAGATCAGAGTTTTGTCTTACTCGTCCAATGGGTAGAAAAACACTTTCTAAAACCAAGCGAAATGATAAAACACTGAAGAGAAGCCAAGAAATGTGTGATCAGAATGCTCCAATTCCTGCTGAGACCATTTGGAAGTTGCGCTGGAAAGGACAACTTTCAACACACGATGCCCAGAAGTCTCTGAGGACGTGTGGCCAAGAGAATAATTCACAGTGTCAACATTGTCTCTACCACAGAAGAAATAATAAGAAAATAATTTCAGTTCCTACCTCCCTCCATTCCAGCCTCTTGATTGGGTTGCAGGGCAAGGCAAAAACTGCTGAGCAGTGTTCTTGGTCAACTGATTATTTATTGGCAGAAATGAAAGTCCCTTATCTTCCCAAGCAGGAGAATGCCTTAACGCTACTCTTACCTTTTAGATTATGCACAGGTTCAATCCAGTTAATTGCAAAGTGTGAATTTCTGTTATTTTCTAGTTATCATGATATAAAAGGGAAATTCAAGACTTCCTGTTTGAGGAGCAAACAAGCTTCTGCTCAGTAGGGTGTGCCCCTACTCTTGAGCTTCTAGGCTCTGTACCTGCTTTCCTTCAGGAAGCTTCATGCCTCCACAGTCCTAAATTCTCTTGCTCCATTTGGTTGCTGGAAAGAAGGAAACCTCAATGGAGTTTCCACTTTGTTTGTAGGGTCAGGGAGAGTGAAAGAGAGCCTGGTTTCTAAGGGAAAGGCAGTCTGCTGCTGCTGTGACATTATTCCCTCCAGACCTCTCTGCCTCACTTCTCAAATATAGTTTCAATAATGCGGTGAGAACCGAAACCCAGAATTTATGCTTTTATTACCTTGGATTTCCTTAAGCACATCCTCTAATTTCCCTTTCCTCTTTGACTCTGTTCCACAAAGTTTTGTCCACCTGTGCTCCTGGGCCATGACGCCCACTTGGGCTGGTTCCCCTTTGTCTCTGTTGCTTGTCTTCAGTCTTGCCCTGTGTGGAGCATGACCAGTCTGCTAGGTCTTCCAGAAGCCAACACACAGTTTGATTTGTATCTTCCCTTGGGGAACCTTCCAGATGGTCCTCAAGTTTACCCTGATCCTCTCCCTTAAGTTCTGCTCAGCTCTTAATGCTATTGTAATGCTTTCTCCAAATAGTTCTCAAAGATTCATTAATTAGTTCATTCATTCAACAAATATTTATAAAGCTCTTATGTTCCAGGGCCTCTATTAAGCACAGGATATATTTATAAATGAGAAAATTCCTAGCCTTGAAGTCAGTGGAAGTGAAGAAACAGATTTTCAGCTCTCTTCACATAATTTCTTGTGATGGTTCTCATGTTGTAAGTATAACATTGGTGTCTTGGGGACACAGAGAATGTGTGGCCAAGACCCCTTCTTCTCTCTTTCTTCTCCTTTGCTCCTAAGACATCATAAACCTGCTTATCTTCCTGCCTCTGTGCTAATAAAAATAAATCTGACCACTCAGTCATGTCTGACTCTTTGAGACCCCACAGACTGTAGCCCACCAGGCTCCTCGGTCCGTGGAATTCTCCAGGCAAGAATACTGGAGTGGGTTGCCATTCCCTTCTCCAGGGGATCTTCCTGACCCAGGAATCGGAACCTGTGTCTCCTGCATTGCAGGCAGATTCTTTACCGTCTGAGCCACCAGGGAAGCCTCTGTGACCAACTATTAAATGTTGGTATTATCATGTTTTTATCGGTCTCTTTCCCTTTCTCTTATCATTTCATTTTTTTTTTTTTTTCAGATTTTTCCCCCTTTTCCCTAGACTTCAGTTACCCCTGGTTACTGATGAACTCTTGATCTGTTTCTCCCGCTGAGACTCTCCTGAGCTTCCTCTGCCCTCTGTCCCTCTGTCTCCTTGGAAAGTGTCTATATGCACTTGCACTCAGCCATGCAAGACGTCATTTTTCTCTAAAGCCTGCCTCTATCATCTTCCTTCCAGGCCTTCAAACCAGAACACTAGCAACCAGTCCATTAATAAAATTCTCAATTATTCACACTCATCTGAAACCTGGTTCCTAATTTTCTGCATATCTCACTTCCTCTCTAGACTCTGATTACCATTCTCTCCTAAACAGTCTAGACCAGGGGCTTTCAAGTTGTTTTCCTCGAGTCCTTTCAGGCACTTCTGAGGTTGGAATGGAAGAGGGTATCAAGCAAGACTAGGAACTTCTCATCCCTGATTCAACCAGAGTGTGTTTATCTGTTTTTCATATTGTTTATGAAGCAGGCAATGGCCAAAATATGAAAACCATCAGTCTTCAATTCAGATAATTTTTTTCCTGGATCTTTGCAGGGCTTCAGAAGATCATGCTCTCTGTTTTTCATCCATATAGTCCAGTGACTCTTTAAAAAAATTTTTTTTTTCCTGAAGTATAGTTGCTTTACATTGTTGTGTAAGTTTCTGCTGTATAATAAGGTGAATCCGTCACATGTATACATGTATCCACTCTCTTTCATTTTTAAAAGAGTTTTAATTTTGCATTGGTGTATAGCCAGTTAACAATGTTGTGAGAGTTTCAGATGAACAGTGAAGGGACTCCGTCACACATATGCATGTCTCCATTCTCCCCCAAACTCCCCTCCCGCTCAGGCTGCCACATCCATGTGCTGTTCACAGGTCCATGTTGGTTATCCACTTTAAATACAGCAGTGTGTTCATGTCCATCCCAAACTCCCTAACTATCCCTTCCCCCCTGGCAACCATAAGTTCATTTTCTAAGTCTGTGAGTCTCCTTCTGTTTTGTAAGCAAGTTCACTTGTATCATTTCTTTTTAGATTCCACATATAAGGGATACCAAGTAATATTTCTCCTTCCCTGTCTGACTTACTTCACTCAGGATAACAATCTCTAGGACCATCCATGTTGCTGCAAATGGCATTATTTCATTCTTTTCTATTCCTCTGTATATATGTACCACATCTTCCTTATCCATGTCTCTGCTGATGGACATTTAGGTCGCTTCCATGTCTTGGCTGTTGTAAACAGTGCTGCAATGAACACTGGGGTGCATATGTTCTTTTGGATCATGTTTTCCTCTGGATATATGCCCAGGAGGGGAATATCCACTGTTTTTTCTTTTTCTCTTAGGTTTCCTTCTCATTTAGGTTACTATGAGTGTTGAGTAGAGTTCCCTGTGCTGTGTAGTAAGTTCTCATCAGTTATCTGTTTTATACATAGCAGTGTGTATATGTCAGTCCCAGCCTCCCAAATCATCCCACCCTCCACTGCCCGCTTGGTAACCATAAGTTTGTTCTCTACATCTGTCATATAGTCCAGTGACTCTTAACCTTTTCTTGACTGTGATGCACAGGACGGGGGATGCTATATGCTGGGCACACTTCCTGTTTTAGGCATAAAAACCTGATGTACAATAAAGCAATTAAAATGTATGTGAATGGGCATAGTAACCTTGAATCCACTGTAATTTATCAGAGTAAGTAAATCCTTTCTGGTCTTCACCTATTATCTGTGATAAATAACTTGTAACACAGCTCACGAACGGCCTCCACTCTGCTCCAGTTCACTCTCCGCGCGGCTGCCGCCCTCCACACGTGGGAAATCTCAGTCCCTGTCCTGTTTGGCGCCCTTCAGTGACTCCCTTGGTTCTCAGACGGGCTTGAAGCTCTTTCTTGTGGCTGGCAGGTTCGGCTGGTCTGGTTCTTGCTAACCTTTCTAGCTGTCTCTCGTACGCCAGTTCTCCAGTGGCCAGCCATGCCCACACAGCACACATCCAGACTGGCTAGGCTTCTGGACTTTTCCCATCACTCCTTTCCCCCTTCTCTCCCTCCAGCCTGCATGTCAAAGTACAAATAATTTCTTTTTTTAGATGAAATAGTTTTTCTCCCAGTAACTGCCATGTAGGTGCTCTAGCAACCTCTTCTTTTCTTGCTGAACTGCGAGGATATTTAGTCACATCTTAATATAATAATTTTCAGTCTATTTATTTCTTAAATGATTCATTCCTGTTCATACTCAGTCCTTATCTTTTTTAGCTATTCATTTTGAAAAAAATCAAGTGTATGGGAAAATTGCAATAACGGTATATCTTCCAATATCCTTCATCTGATTTCACTAATCATTAGCATTTTGCCACATTTACTTCCTTCTTCTTCTCCTGTGCTCTCTCTCTGTTATGCATATGCCTTTTTATGTACACACACTCATTTTGTTATTATTATTTGCTGAACCATTTGAAAGTAAAGTGTAGACACTAGTACTCTTTTTTTTTAACTCCTAAAAGATACTCCTTTGACTTCAGTAAAAATTATCTTGGAATTTTTTTTTAACATATCCATGATATAACAATCACATTCTGGATGTTTAACATTGATAACTCACTCATAGTTCATATCCATGTTTGCAATTGTCTGAATACCATTCTTTATAGCAATTTTTTTTCCTGATCCAGAACTATCAATGTCTTTGTGAAAAGACTTTCTCCAGATGCTCTCTATTCCTTGAAGCCTTTCCTAATTGCCCTTTCCTGGTGGCACTGACCACTCCCTCCTTCGTTCCCCACTTGACCTCTTCAGCGTGCATAGCATTTTACTTCGTGGGCTTGTTCAAGTGCTTTTGGTCTTCCTCTCCAAACTGGAAACTCCTTGAGAACAGAGGCCTTATTTTCTTAATTCTTGTTTAGCACTGAAGTTACAACATTTAGCAAGCATAAAATTAGCACCAAAAGTGTAGCCTGGACATTGAGAACCTAGGTTCATGGTGACACTTTTTTCCCTTTGACTGTGTCTCCTCTTATGACAGTAGGCTGGCTGGGCTGGTAGAGCATGAAGAGATCCTGATCCTAGCCCCAGTTCTGTTTCTAACCATCAAGGTAGCCTGGGGCAAGGTACTTCATCTTTTTGAACTTCAGTTTCTTCTGTAGTTTGAGATGAATATTTCTTGCTCTGCCTACTTCACTGGGATGTTGGGAAGATCCAATGAGAAGATGAGCGCAAAAATGTTTTGAAATGGTGAAGTTATTCCAGAGGCAGTATGGTCAGCTTGCTGGGAATGTTCTTAGTTTCAAATCTGTTGGCATCATTGTGCTGCTGTACCCCAGATGTGCCCTAGGACTCTTGCTCCAAAAGTGGTGCATGGAGCCTAGAGACCAGGAGTTGGGGTAGGAGTCTCAAGCTGGGTTAATGGTAGTGGATTGGATAGTGTTGCACCAAAATTCATGTTCACCTCCAGTCTCAGAAATGTGGTCTTATTTGGAAGTAGGTCTTTGCCGATTGAATTTTAAGATGAAGTCATACTGGATTAGGGTAAATTTAAATCTAATGTGCATGCGGGCTAAGTCACTTCAGTCATGTTCGACTCTTTGCGACCCCGTGGAC